>NC_136813.1:141135167-141735167 GCF_951394365.1 Tetrao urogallus | reverse complement strand
CTGAAATTATGTAGAAATAGAAGCTCCAAACAGGAGACTAATTCTCAGCAACTTTTAGTAGGAATTAAATTCCCAATTTATGTTTATGCCTTTGAAAATTTCCCATTCAAGCTTAAAAGAAAAGTGCAGTGTTTATGGATAAGATTTTTTTTTAATTACTGGATCTAATTAAGAAACAAGATAAATCACTGAAATTGAACTTCTTGTAAAATAATGAAAAGGATAATTAGCAATCAAATAGACGACTGTCATTCTGGTAGTCAGAAGTAAAACACAGTTGGAAGAATTTTCCTGTCCTTTGTATTCAATTGGAAGGAAAAAGTAGTTAATGGGAGTCAAATGTGATTTTACTTGTTTCTTTGCCCTCCCCTCTAATAATAGGTGTCATGTATAAGTGTTGAAGCCATAGTTATATTTGCGAGAAATACAGGAATCTTTTGTCATCTATACTCCGTATGTTGAGGCTTGAAACCCGTTCTGGATTGAAGATGGTTAAAACTGAAGGTGCCACTGTGATGCTACTGGCAAATATATGCATATACTTACAAGCATCCGTACGTATTTAGATGAGAAAAATTAAGAATGTGTGCATTTTCTAGTCTTTCACATCCAAACCAACTTGCGAGACTGTAATTTTGCCTCTTAGGTCTGTATATGGAAATTGCTGGGCAGAGCCTCAGAATCTGAAACACATCCTTGATTTTATGTAAGTAATTGCATGAGTGAAGTTATGCAAAGCCATGGCAGATATAAGCTACAGTTAGGAGGTGTGATCGCAGCTTCTGCAAATAACTAAAAGCAGATTTAACCTAGCTGGTGTAGGAACCAACAGTGTAGTCTGTAGATTTCAGCAGTGATGGCACTGACTGGTCGTGGATTTTGAGTACTTGGCCACCAAGATGTGAGTGCCCGTGCACCTAGACTGCAGACACATTACTTGCTTTGCTGCAAGCGTGTTGCATCTGTTTCTGGTGTAGTGAAGGATTGCAACCCATGTGTAGTGTTTTCTTTATTGTAGAATGGTAGTGGTCTCATCCTAGAGGTTGCAAGCCTTACTGCTGTTCTTTAGCTAAGCACAGTGGCTGGATGTGAAATCTACTCCTGTTTGGTGAGTTCCAGTTTCGTGTCCTCGAACAGTGCTTATAAGCATCAAATTCCTCTTCACAATTAGATAATCACCTGAAATGCTTCACAGAGTGGACTGCTGTTTGTTTTTGTATCCAAGTGACGATTGAGAATCATAGAATGGCCCGGGTTGAATGTCTGATTACTTCCTGGGGTTGATTCTAGGGGATGTAAAATTGGAACTCTTAGTACCTGAATTTATCGAAAAAGTATTTTCTTGAGTTGAGACTTCTGTTAGTGTTTTGTATGTGAAGTCAAGGACTGCATATGTGCAGACTGGAGAACTGAGCTGTATTATTAAACGTGTCAGTTTTAAAGGAGTTTGCTTAACCAGATTAAATCTTTTTCGTGAATGCTTTTTCTTCCCCATGGAATTACATAAAACCAAAAGAGTTTTCTTGTTTCTGGGCAAGGTTATTCATATAATTTTTAAATGTAGTGTAGCTAATTTACTTGAATTCCACATGTGTAGTTAACTTGGATTAATTTATCTGAATGTCTCCAACTGGACAAATTACCCTTACTGACTCAGGTCTATTTACTTCTAGCACTGATTGTCGAATGGCTGAATGACAGCACTGAGGGAAAGTAGTGTTTCTTCTGTACTCTGTACCAGCTCCTGTCTGTGGAAGTTAACCACTTGAAAAAGAGTTACCATTTACTTTCTTGCAGCTGTCAATTCTGTCTTTAAAGTGGTGCTCAGCTGAAAATACCAAATTTACTCCCATGCTCCTTGACCTCTCTTTGTATGCTTACTTGGGGTAAAAATGAGTGGTGAAAGGCTGGATGAAAGATAAAAAGTAAAAAACAAAACAAAAACAAACAAAAAAACTCCAAAGTAAGTGTACCTTAACCATCTTCCTAATATACTTAGTACACGTGCAGGCACAAGCTTTGAAAATGAGTGTGAGAATGAGGGAGTCTTTGAAGAACAGAAGGAAACAAAATTGTGGTTAATATACTTTACAGAAGTTTGATTTGCATCCCACGTTGCCTCATTTCTTTGGGTCCAAAGGCCTCCTGTATGGTAGGGGGGGAAACAGCACAGTCTTTTTTGTAAATGCTGCTTTTCTTTTTTAAATTATATCTGTCTTTCAGGATGGACTTCTACAGTATTCTAAACTAGAATTTTATGATGATGTCAAGAGGTGTGTATGTGTGAGAGAGAGAGAGCAGGAGAGAGAGAGGAGGAGAGAAGAGGATTTAAAGAAGTGGCTTTATTGGTAAACATCAGAAAAGTCCAGTTTTTAGAGAGAGGGGAAAAAATTGCAGCTACTTCAGCACTTGCATCTTAAAAGTTTTTGCCAGATTAATCCTTGGAAGGCTGTGCTTTAGAAGGTGGGGGGGGGGGGGGGGGTTGGGCACAAGTGTTAGAGGCTTTATTTAAAATTTCTGTTTATTTCAATCTTTTCAAGAGGTGAAGACACATTGGTTCATCAGTGCTTCTCTGTAGTTTTGTGTCTTAAACTGGAAGTTGGTTTTACACTAAAATAAATATATTCTTTCTCTTCATTTTACTGAGATCTAAATAGAAACGTAGAATCAGACTTCCATAAAGTTATAAAGCCATGTATACTAAGTTTGCTGAAATACAATTGACGAGATGTTGAAAGCCTGCAGTGATGAGTGTTGGTTGTGTGGAACTGACAAGGAACCACAAATAGTGGCAGTAAAGTGTAATTGGCACTGTCCTTTCTGTGCTTCATTTGCAGTGCTTTTTTTTTTTTTTTGATAGCATAAAATAACTTTTTACCCTATTTTTTTTTCACTTCTGATTGTGATTTCCCTTGCATAACTTTCTGTTCTTTGAAGGTTTTATAAGGGTAGAACTTAATGTGGCACTTAGTGTGTTTGTTTGTTTCTTTTAGTTGATGATCTTAGTTGGTTCAAATATCTCAGCAAAGACCTGGGAGTAGTTTTTCAGCTGCAGCTGTGGAGGAAGGAAGAGAAAGTATTGAGAATTGTTTAATCTTCAAAGCAAATTTCTAGAGTTGGAATTTATTTTCTCCACTACAGCTTTTTTTTAACAACTATTTGGGCAGCTTAAAGGGAGATGCTGCTTTAACCTGCACCTGTAGTGCTAGTTATTAAAAGGAAGACTTCAGCAGTGATTACCATAAACAAACAACGGTCTGAGACGTGACATTGGGATCTGTAATCTTGGAGCATATACCCAGTACTGCAAATTAGGTGTAGAATGTGTTAAAGCCTTGTTGTACTCAAAGCACTGGGCATGTTTCAGTTTTGCTCTTCATGAGATTAATGATGGAAATGTATTTTCTTGGACTACTGAATTAATTACATGCTGACTGTACACTGATTTGCTGCAGCAGATATTGTTCTTTGAGCTGTTTCTTGGTGTGAGCTCCAGACTAGGTTAGCTAAGGGTGCTACTGCAAGGTAACTGAATGCATTGATAAGGTCTACCCTGTGTGCACTCCTGGTGGAATTTACCATCTCTGTTTTTGTGTTCTTCAAATCACTGCATTCCTCATTCCTGTTTCTTCTTGCTTACATGTGTAGCAATATTGGAATTAGCCTTGCTAAGTCAGAAAAGAGGCATGGATTTCATTCAGACATGTGTAGATGTTCTTATTTAGCTTTAGTGAAATATTTGAAATGTCCTCTAGAAGTCTAGAATTAGTGTTGAAAGAATGATAGGAGAGAGAATCTCTGTGTCTTTTAGAATAGTTTCATAGTTGAATCAAAAATAGCCCTGAGATCCCCTGTTTTTATGCTGAGAAGTCACCTTAGGTAAACTGTAATAAAGAGTTTCTCTGAACCTTTCTGTTGAGGTAGAGACTCCTGTGTAAAACAAAATCCCATTTTAAGCAGTGCTGTGCTGTGTGCCAATTACCTTATTTTTAGTCTCAGCTTTTCTGAAAATAGAAAGGGAAGGAGGGGGAGAATAGAAAAAACAGCGACAGGAGAAAGGTTGCTTCTCAGCTTCTCTTACTATGATCAGTCTGTGGACAGATGGTCACTGTGCTCTGAGATGCAAA
The DNA here is from genome assembly GCF_951394365.1 of Tetrao urogallus. Classification (NCBI taxonomy): domain Eukaryota; kingdom Metazoa; phylum Chordata; class Aves; order Galliformes; family Phasianidae; genus Tetrao; species Tetrao urogallus. The sequence continues at coordinate 141,731,040 of NC_136813.1, read as the reverse complement.
TGAAACATTAATCAAAACCTGCTGTGACTGTGTTCTGACTTGCTTCTTTCAATTCAACTTCCAAATAGTGTTTAGTTACTGTATTGTTGCAGCCACAGACTGCTCTGGAGCATTCGGTTCACTACTAGTCTTTTAACTGTGATACGTGGTTTGAAACCTGCTAATCATGGCAGTCAAAAGTCCTGATTGAAATCTGTGTGCTGTCCCTCTACAACCAGGTGGCAAAAACATTTCTGGTTCGTGCCCAGTGAAGTTCATGACCTACTAAAATGGAAAGTCAGACCAAGAATCAGGAGAAAGGTAATATGGTCTCATATGGAAGGGAAACTGAAAACAATTGTGATTTGTCTGAGTTGTGTAGGTCTTGACCCAGAGTTATAGGTAGAACTCAGATCTCAGGAGTCACAGCCCTTTGCTTTTCCCGTCATTATTTCTAATCTTAATTTTTCAGTTAAGAACACTAACGAGGAGTTTCTGTGCTGCTGAAAGTTGCACTGTAGTGGCAAACACCGTGGAAGATCAAAGTGGAGAATGAAGTGCCATTTTAGAGCTCTTTTCATTGCTTGATCATCATAGAAATTTCTGTGCATCAGTGCCCAAAGATGTGCTTATTCACTCACCTGGTCAAGCAGGCTGTTCTGTAGTTGTCATTGTCCTAACTACTAGATCAAACAAACTGATTTAAACCTTTTAATGTTAAATTTGAAGTTCATTTCACCTTTATTCATCAGTAATCCATCCTGATTGATTACACATTTGAGTGTTTTAAAGCCATGTACTAACTGTCTGTATAAATACTACCCATTAGAAAATGCTTTAAAAGTTCTGAATTATGTTTGTTACCATAGCAATACTCAGTTAAAGATTCATAGAATGGCTTTTTATTTTCTTCCTGCCATAGGGGAATTTGCAAGGGAGATTCAAAATCTATTTCAAATACAGAAGATTCAGTAGAACTGTGTGCATCAGAGATTGTGGGAAGAAAGACAAGGAAGAACGGTCCAAAGTTTAAATTCTTTTCTGGAATGCTGAAGGAGGCTACAGTGATGGGGAGGCTTAAAGCTTGTGGTTGCATCTTGTGTGTTTTAGGGGGGCTTTGTCTCGAAGCTGAAACTGATACGGAGAAGCATCTGCAGAAGAAGACAGCTTCCTTTGTTTGTTCCCACCTAAAATACCATGAGTATTTGTAGTTCTTCCTTTGATCCTTGTGAACTCCAAGTGGTGCCACACTTCTTGGGACTGTGAAAGCAGAAGGGCAGAAACTAAACCCAGCTCTAAAATGTCAATCATTACTAATATCAGCTGCCCTCATAAATTTCTCAGTCAATATTGAAATTGAAATACTGAATATTGAAACTTGTTGGAGTGTCGGAAATTTAAGCCACAGAGAACAACGGAAACCCCACATAAGGCTGAATTTTGAATAGCTTGAATCAAGCTTAATCTGAATTCTTTCCTCAACTTCAAGACTTAGTAGAAAGTCTTAGAGAACTTTGTCTCAAATGTACTTCTACTCATTTGCTGAATGTGTCTAGAGCTGGCTGGTCATAGAACATTGAACATTGGGCAAAAAAATGTCTTGCTTAACTGTGTGTGACGTGCCATATTTTGTTATTGAATGGTTAATTTGGCAAGTGTAGGAATATTGAAGCCTCATTGCAAATTCCTATTTCTTCTGCGGGGGATTCCTGAAGTCTTAAAGACCAGTTTGAATTTCATGTGGTCTTACAGCAGCTGTTGTTTCTGCATACCCAGTGAACTGTAGGAGTATAATGAAGCGTGAACAATATTGGATTTATGGGGAAATAGCAAATAAAGGCCAGTATTTTGTCGGTACCAGTTGATTAAAGAAATGTAAAATAGTGTAAATAGGATACTGTATGTTCTTTATGGGAAGAGGTAAAACTTCAACAAATTCTATCTTAAACCAATCTTGCTCCTGTTCCAGCAGTATTTTTTTTTTTTTCCTCTTTAATTGAAAGTGGAAACTCAGCTATTAGAAGGGGAAAAAATTACTGTTTATTCAAAAGGTTAATGGGGGCTGGGAGAATGTATTAAATATTACACTTCATGGAACTGCCTTAGCTGCTATCAGAAACCATGTGCAAACTGAGAAATGAGATTCCTTGCAGCAAACTCTTGTGTCAGTTATAAAATCAAAAGGTGGCTAAAAAAGCCAAAGAATATTTAAATAGATTCTTCTTATTTGCATCTGGGGTTTGGAGCTGTTATGGTTCAGTTCTTCAAGCTCTTAAAGCTCTTGTGACTTGGAAAAAGAAAAACAAATATCAGGCAACTTATAGTAATTGCAAGAGCTGCAACACTGAGATAACAAAATATTCAGAATGCAGTTCCTCTTCACTTAGGCTGTAGTTCTGCTAACACTTAAACCATCCATTCCCTTCAGTAAAACGAGTAATATCATAAACAATAGGCTAGAACTGGTCATGAAGTTAAGCATTTGAAAACTTTGCCAGGTTCAAAGCGTCAGTTACCTAGCCTTTGATTTCAAGTACTTGTGGATATTTCATTGAGCTAACACCAATTTAGTGTGCTCTGAACTGATGGAAGACCTATTGGAATATAGGAAAATATGGGAGATCTGAACCTCAGTTTATTTCTAAGAAGTACTCAAATGTTAAACAGTAAGAATTCAAGAGTTTGCAACTCTAAGGTGAATAATAAATAATTCAAAGTACAGACAAAGTCAGAAAATGTCTGCCAAAGTGATAGAAATGAGTTTTTCTTCTACTAATTCTAGAACAAATTTGTTCAACTTGGAAGTTACTCATTGTAAAATAAAGGAAAACTTCCATGGTAGAATGTGAAAGCTCAAGTTATGTCCTTGCTGGTTTGTGTATAACTAAATATTCTTTCCATTTCCTAAGTTTGTCAATTGGAACCACAACTTCCATCCTAATATAAAGTCTCTCTGGGTAATTCCAGGCTGCAGGAATGAAGTCGTATTTATCAGTTTTTCTCTGCCTTGAGCAAGAATCCGTTCTGCCACAAAATAATTATTTCCACCACCTGAGTCTGCAGTTGTAATTCTTAATACAAGGCGACAGTAGACTTTCACTGAAGACAGAAGCAAAGAAGGCATTCAATATCTCCACCTTCTCAGCAGCCCCCGTTACTAGAACACCCCCCTCACTTAGTAGAGGAGCCACATTCTCCTTAGTCTTTCTTTTACCGTTAGCATACTTAAAAAAGTCTTTTTTGTTATCCTTTATCACGTTTGCCAGATTCAATTCCAGGTGGGCTTTAGCCTTCCTCGTTGCATCCCTGCAGGTCCTGACAACATTTCTATATTCTTCCTGAGTGGTCAGACCGTTTTTCCACTTTTCATGGGCCTTCTTCTTCCCTTTGATTTTGTGCACGAGCTCTTTGTTCATGCACGCACATCTTCTTCCACCCTTTCCTGATTTCTTGCTCACAGGGACGCACTGAACCTGAGCTTGGAGAAAGAGCTGTTTAAATGCCGACCAGCTCTCACAGGCCCCCTTACCTTCTAACACCAAGCCCACGGGATGGCTCCAAGTAGATCCCAGAAGAGATCAAAGTTGGCTCTCCTAAAATCCAGAGTAGCTATCCTACTTTTTGCTTTGCTTCTTCCTCTCAAGATCTTGAACTCCACCCTCTCGTGGTCACTACAACCCAAGTTGCCTCTGACCTTTACTTCCTTGACAAGCCCTTCCTTATTAGTGAGAATAAGGTCCAGCAACACCCCTCCCCTCATCGATTCCTCCACCACCTGCATCAGAAAGTTGTCTTCACGTTGCGGGAACACTGCGTGTGCCTGGCCATGTTGCTTATCCAGCAAATATCTGGATAATTGAAGTCCCCCATAAGCACCAGCACCTGGGATCATGATGCTACTTCCAGTTGCTTATGGAAGGCCTCATCAACCTCCTCCTCCTGATCGGCAGCCTGTAGTACACCCCTACAACCATGTCACCCATACTAGCCTGCCCCTTGATTCTCATCCTCAAACTCTCCACTGCTACACCAGTGTCTCCCAGGTGGAGTTCAATGCATTCTAGCTGCTCTCTCACATAAAGAGCAACTCCACCACTCTGCCTCGCCAGCCGATCTTTCCTAAAAGAGCACATAGCTGTCCATGATAGCATTCCAGTCATGCGAGCTGTCCCACCACGTCTCCATGATGGCAATGAGATTGTAGCTGTGTGACTGCACGCAGATCTCCAGCTCTTCCTGTTTATTTCCCATACTGCACACATTAGTGTACAGGCACTTTAGGGAACCAGCATCCCCCTGCCCCTCTCCATCCCTTTGAACTCCACCCTTATCACCTATCAAGCTCTGTTTTGAGTCTCCAACTACCTGCTCAACCCCAGTGGCCCTCATTTAGTTCCCTTTCCCCTTCTTTCCTAGTTTAAACACCTTTCAATGAGTCCTGCCAGTTCCTGGGCTAGGATCCTTTTACCCCTTGCAGGCAGGTGAGTTCCATCTGCAGCCGTAATACCAGATGCCGAGTAAATTGCTCCGTGGTATGTGTATTTACATATAGTAGTTTGGAATATGTAGCTTCTTTGACTGCAGCTCAATTGTTGAAAAATGTTTTGTTACTGAAGTAGAGAAAATAAAACTTGCTGTAACATCCATACAAAATTTATGCTGCTTCTGCTGGCATATTTAACAACTACAAATTCTAGAGCATTATCATAGAAACAGGTATACGTTTACTGTTCTGTGTTTGAAATAATTGTTTTGCTGAAGTATGAATGAAAAAATATATAAAAGCAAAGTGAATTAATTTCAATTTTTACTGCCTGTGCTAGGGAGAAAAAAAAACTTCAAAAGGAAATGAAAAAGATTGGTGAGAGAAATAACCACTTGTGTTTCAGCTTTTAAAGCTGTTTTATGAATAGTGTTTCTGAAAGTCTTGTTTGTTCTTATTGTTGGAGTTTCTTTGTAGCATCCCTGTAGATAATAGGTAAGTATGGCAAGGAGCTCTGACCTATTTGCCTGCAAATGCAATTGACTGAAGCTCAGCTTCCGTGCTGACTAAAATTGGCAACAATTTTGGATGTAACTTTGTCAGTCAGATTGGGCAAATCATCTTTGTCTTGTGAAGTATAATGTACCAAACTCTTAAATTGCAACCTTTATTTTCCATTCACAGAAGTTTTGCAGATAAAGGAACTTGAAGCAAGAAGGAAGGCAATATTCAGTTTCAGGCTTAAGCTGGTTTTAATATTGTGGCTACTGTTAGAGTGATAGCACTGCAGAGCAGATTGTTTCTATGTTGTACCATAGAGGGCGAAGGACATGAACCTTTGCATTTGTCCATGGTTTGTGTTGCTCTTTTCTGAGGTGGAATGCCCAGATTTATATTTCCTATTTGAGTTGAATCTGAACCATATATATTGAGATAGCACCAGTGTGGCATACTTTTGTCTGTTAAGGAGATGTGTGTAATGGGAGCTGAACGGTCAGATTATTTCAACTAAAGGAGTGAGCTGAGAGTGTCTTCAGCATGGACTGGACTTTGTGGAGTTGCTGGATGAGAGGGCTCCTTTTTTTTTTTTTTTTTTTTTTGGAACTTTTCATACACAGAATGATCAAAAAGCTCCATCAATCCTGTGGCCTTTTGCAGTTTTTCCTTTGGTCTGAAGTGAATTTATTTCTGAAGCTCAGGTGCAAAACTAAGTATCAGTATTTATGCAACTTGACCTGCCAAAGTAAGTTACTTAAATATATATATATGTATATATTTAAATTAAGTACCAAGAGCACAAACCATGAGTCATATCTTACAGTATCATAATTTGCTTTTAATTGTTTATTAAAGTATTGCATCTTATTTTTTTCAATTTTAGAACTCTTATGGGACACATGAGTCACTTGTGATGATATGTTCAGAGATATGTTCAGATATGCATCTAAAAACTAAGATTGTGCATTAGTTAATTGGTTGAGATTTATATCTATATGAGAATAACAAATATTTTGAGAATTTCAGTAAAATTGTCATTTCATTAATTTGTCTTAAGCATCTTCCTCCGCTTACCCATCATTCTCATGTGTCTCTCCAACCATGCTTCAGGCTCCCCACTGTATATATGTTGCATATCATTTCTGTGTATCTGATTTGTAAATCTGATTGGTCTACAGAGTCATGGTAGAGAAGGATGAGGAAGAAAAATTGATAATGTACGTGTAAAGCAAAAACTGAATACATCCCATCCAGATTTAATCGTGTTAACTCCCATCTTGGAGAACCAAATGCCTTTGCGGACAACCTTAATTTCTAGGTAAAAAGGCCATGCCACACGACAGGCCAGTTGTCAGCTATGCTGTGTAGGAGATTGGGTCAATTAGCAACTATCCCAGAGGGAGCGCATTTTGTTTTGCAGAGGAATGCTGTCTGAGGCAGTAGGAGGATAACTTTCTGTAGGATAGATGAAAAGAGCTCAAGTGGTCAGCAAGGCTATAAAAAATGTTAAAGGGGTTGGTTTTGTTTCCTCAGCGTTAGATATGAAAGCATGTATCTTTCCAGTGGTGAAAGGTATTTGTCTCCAGTCTTAAACTGTAGACCTGATGTTCTGCTCTTCCTGGCTGATAAACCTTGAAAAGCTGGCATTGTAAGGGACTGTGCTGAATTCAGTGGTTCTTAACATACCTGTAACTAGAAATCCACTCTGGTATTTCCTCTCTTGCTTGGATCAACAACCATTCTGTGTTTCCTTAGGGCCTTATGTTGCTGTAGCCTCCTTATTGCGCCTCTTGCCACTGACAGACATGCTAGGCCTCCTGAGACTTCTCGGCTGTACTCAGAGACACTTGGGTTAACTTCAGAAGTCTGAATATTTCTGCTTGCAGCTGTTTAGCTTTGAACGTAGAGTAACTAATTATTGAGTGTCATCTTATTAGTGTTTTTCTGTTATGTAGGAGCCTGACTGTAACTGGAGTTGCTCAAAAACTTGGTGCACCGAGAGTTGTGACTAATTAGATCAGCTCCTGTAGTAGCCAGGCACCACTTACCATTTAATGGCAGTGTGTTTCAGTTTTCATATTTTGACCTCTGATGATTCAAGACCTGAAGAAGGAACTTTGAGGCTCAAAGATCTCTTTCTACAGCTCTTTTTCTATGAAACTCAGTTGTTCATAGGTGTTTTTTTTTTGTTTGTTTGTTTTTTTGTTTGTTTAATCACCTAAACCCATTCCTGTATCCCAGCCTAAAGCAACTACTGTAGCTGTGGTAGAAGACAGATTCATCATTGTGTATTGTTTCTTGCACGTTTATTTCTTACGCTTTTTTACTTGGTGGGAGAAGAAAATGCATGTTGGGAAGCTTATTTCCCAACTTTATTGACATGTCCTGTTCTCTCCTATTTTATGCAGCAGCTATACTCTTCCCTTCTCCATCATTCCCAAGGGAAAGTTTGTGGTTGAGTAATTACGCCTGTGAGCGTATGCTAGTAGGGCAGCTCCATCCATGTTTTTTAGTATCCTCGCCTTTGAAGAAGTTAAATAGCAGCATTCCCGTCTCCTGAGAATGTGTCCTGGAGAATGCACATTATTTCTGTGTTACCAGAATGCTGCAATATGCTCAGGAGGTCCCTTGGTAAGACAGTTGCAGTCTGATTCTCCCATTGTAACTCTTAATTATTTTTGTTTTTGGATAGAATGGGAAAGAGGAAAATTTTTTAGCTTGTTCACTGTTAACAAACAAAAGAAAAACACAGTGTGAGGAGGGATAAAGATGAGTAGGGAAATGAATATGTGTGCAGCTAGGGCTTTCTTAAAAAGTTGGAGAAATGGGCAAAATCTAAATTTTATCTTATGCCTGGACGATTTTCTATTTGGAAAAGTGTACTTAGATTGAAACTGATTGCACAAAACTACATGGTTCTGGATAACAAGGTGCAAAAATAATTGGCTGAGCTATATAAGGTCCTCTTTACTTAACTTGGTCTTTGGTTATAATAATATGGCAAGATTTGCTTGGCACATTCGTTCTGTCATGGATTTCTGGGGTAACCTTTCATTTCGCTATTATGATATGATTTTTATTTTAACCTTGGGAGAAGTAGCAATCTCTAGGAAGTTGTGCTGCTTGAATAGCTGCAAAACTAAATGGCACAGAGCTAGTAAAGGAGACTGTTATGCAGAACAGTGACATAGCTTAGCTATATCTTCCAGAGAGAAGCAGAATTATGTTGGGAAAAAAAATTGCGGACAAGAAAAGGACTTGTCAGCGCTCATAAAATGGTAATCAACATATTCAGTGAAGTGGGATGTAAACCACTGCAGGATGTGCCCATAGCACTTCACTTTGCATTTGATAATTTGCAAAACGGAGCTTACTTATCATCAATTCTGTCATACTGCATTTAGCAGGAGAGAGAAATTTGACTTTCTCTTATGGATTGAGTTTCCCTGCCAGATACCAGATCTAGGAGTCCTACTTTACTTTCAGGGGGATTTTCTGATATGCTCATAATTTGTTTGAAACCATACAGTCAATTACTACTATTGCTGTTTATTAGATCTGCTGTTTGTGCTTTTAATGAGGGCAGTCAATATAGCTCATTTTATCCACATCTAGCACATTATCCAAATTCTCTTATAGTGGAGATTGATTTTTAACAAAAAAAAAGCCAGTCAGGGATTTCTTGTTACTGTCAGTTTATCTGGTAATATGTTGTGATATTTAAGTTTATGCTGTACTAGTTTATGAAGTCCCTAATCGTTGGATTTGTAAATGCTACTGAATCTCTTATAGCATTAGCAGTAATGGATGAGCTAATGAGGAAAGGAGAACATTGCTCTCTGTTTTTGCTTTTCCATACATTTTTTCAGGAAAACAAGATTTGTTCTTCATTGTTTGTTCTTGGGTGACAGTTTTTAAAATGTTTGTTATGTAAGTCTTAATAAAAAACATACTTGTTTTCCACAGTCAAAAAGAAGACTAGAAAGCTCTGTGTATTTTCATTTTTTCTATGGGTAACCAAGACATGGCAGATGTTGGCATTAAGTTAATGCTTGTTGAGATCTGTTTTTATATATATATATATATATATATATATATATATATATATGGACTAAAAATCATGGAAAAATTGAAAATATATTTTTCTCATGGTCTGTAAGCTTTCACTGATCTTTAGCTTGTTTCTGTATAATGAAGGTCTTCATATTTCATATTTGCTATGGAGTAGCATTTCATCGTCTGAGTAGTTTGCATGAGATGACATGAATTTCTAAGTGAAAAATAGGTATATAATAATTGGGGTTAAAAGCAGTTTTCTCTCGTTCCATGAAGTGTAAGTACAGGCCAGTCCAAATGCAGTCAGTAGCCTGATATAGAACTGGTTTTAAGAGCATAGTTTTACCTTCTTTAACAGTACAGTTGCTGCAGAAACTAGCTAAATTATCTGATCTGTAGGTTGTACACCAGGAAATTAAGTACAGAAGTGGACTTTTCAGCATACACTGGATAGTGAAATCTGAGTAAAGGAGTGAAAAATCCAAAGGATGAGAAAGAAAAACACCCTTAGGGTGAACATCCAGTATAGCTTAACTTGTTATGTTGTTAAATGCTCTGTATAATAGGCAGGATCTTAGTTTTTAAGATTCTGTTTTCAACACCAGTAGGCAGGCAAAGGAATACATGTGATATACTCAAAAGAGAAGTTTCTGCCTCATTGGTGGGTCTGTTTTTATGTGGCTCAGAGCAGTTTGATCCAACTTGCAGCTCATGGGCCAGACTTGGACTGTATGATGCTTCCCTTCATCCTTCTACATCTTCTTCAGGGATGATGGATAGCAGCTCTTCAGCACTTGAAAGCCAAACATCTCTCTTCATATGTGGGCTCCACTAGGAGACAGATGTGCTGCCACAGCAGCACTGTATAAGAAGGTGCTGAAATAGTTACTGCAGACTGGGAAGAGGTGGCTTGGCAAAGCTGTGCGCGCTTAGCGTGCTGCAGGCCTTTTTCTTCAAGCTATACTGCAGCTTCCTCATTTTGAATAATTCTCAAATCTATTTAAAATAAAGAAAGTTGCTGTCTTGCCTGTTGTGTCGTTTTTAGAACAATTTTGATGAAAGCTCATAGGATATTTTGCATTGTTTTCAACCTGGATCACTAAATATGGAATATGTTAGCAGTGTTGTATTCCTCATTGACAGTACTCCTCCCTGGACAGATAATGTGAATAGGAAACTTAAGCCTGTACACAGTACATCCTGTCTTCCTGGTTACCTTCTTTGAACTGCTTCAAATTAGTTCACATGTTGCTGGGGTGTCTGCTACAGGGTATTTGGATGACAGTGTGAAAGAAATAAGACTTTTCTGTACTGGTACTTTCTAAACTGTGAAAGATATTTTGGGAGCACAGAAGAAAGTTGTTACACTGATTTTTATATAGAATTTCTCCCGTGTTGTGGGATCCTCTGAGTAATTATCTTGATAAATAGGGCACCGTTTTTTTTTTATTTGCCAGCTGTAGAGGTCTGAAGACTATACGATTAGCGTATAAAGCTATTATGTAAATCTTCTTTGGCCCAGTTTATGTTAATGCTCTACTTATGGCATGCCTGGTGGGGTGAAGATGCATGTTTGCTCCTTAGTCAAGTAGTGCGTTGCTCTTGTGTTGCTAGAATAGGCGAGCTGGCCAAGTGGGTTTGTAAATACTTAAGTAATCATTTTAGTTTGTCATGTACATGATACAAATGACTCATTCCTTCTGTGTTTCTAGCACTGACATGAGACGGTTCTGAAAATAGCACGTATTCAGAAATAGGACACCTCCCACCCCCATTAGCTATGAAATCAAGGTAATGTAGCTATCTGATTTTAAAACAAAAAGCAAGAGGGTATTTCAGCCCTCAGAGCAATTTGGAATTGCATTCTGAGATAAGCAATCAAATTTATATCCCCTTGCTTGGACGGTAGGCCAAATTACTAGCCTTCATCTAGGAGGTAAAGGGAAAATAAAGAAATAAGGATGGCTAAGGCACAGTGCCAAGAAGACTGATAGTAGATGGGAGAGGGCTTTTTTCTTCATTTCTGAAAAAGTTTCAAGGTCTTGCAATATAATCTGAGAGTTTCTGAAAGGGGAAAAATAAGATTGAAAGAAGTCTGGAGGGCAGTATAGCTGATAGCAGGTGAGTTTGAAAGTTATTCTGTTCTGGTGTTTTGTTTTTTTTGTTTGTTTGTTTGTTTTTTGTATAGAATACTCATGTTGTGAGTAAGAATTCCTCGATTACAAGGCTGAGAATGCGTGAGAGTTGTATCTTACATTTTGTCATGGAAATTCTGAATTCTTACTGTGCTTAACCATGGCTCACAATCTGGAGACAGGGAGAGAAATAAGAGAGAATCCAGTACAAGAAAGAAACTGAGAGGGGAAGAATAAAAGGCAAATAGGAGTCTCTTACAAGGGTTGGAATTTAGCCAAGCAGTAATACAGGCTGGGGGTAGGTGGGGTAGGGGTAGGAAGTTGCTTTGCAGAATGAGACCTGCAGGGTGCAATTTGAAAAGATTGGTCGACTGTTTGGTCTTGAAGCAAAGTTGGCCAGTAGTGTATTGGGGTGTATTAGCAAGACTGCAGTCAGCAGGTTGAAGTAAATGACTACTCCCCCGTTTGATGCCTGTGAGTCCACATGTACAGTACGGTACCAAGTTTTGGGCGCTCTAGCACAAGAAAGCTGTACTTACATAGTGGAAGGCCAGCAAGGCTAGGAGGGTGAAGGATAACTTTCATGTTAATTTGGAGGAATTTTTAATATAAACAGGTAAATATGCATATTAAGACAGCTTATGACAACTACCTTGTTGACTGTCTATGTACCCAGATTCTCTAACAGTATTTGTATGATAGCTTTTTCCTTTTTCATTTGTGGGTGAAATACCTCATACCGACTACATTTTTTGCATAGGAAAATAATGTGTATTTTGACTTTCTCAGCAGCTGGAACAAAGTAAATACCTGCATTGTGCTAGCTTGGTCATATGTCACAGCACCGAATTAACCTGTTCAGTTTGCAACTTGCAGAAGCAACAGCTGCTTTCTGAATCACTGAAGTTTGTGTTACTGTTTTCCTCTTGTTTTCATTGTTGTGACAAAAATGAACAAAATCTGTTACAAGCCAGTGATGTAAAGATATAGTTTCATTGGGAAAATATGCAGCAAATTTAAAAGCTGCACAGCTACTTAGCTGACCTTCTTAGTTGCCTCTTCATGCATTTTTTACAAAGTTTCCACAGTCCAGTTTTCAGGTTGAAGAGTGTGCTGGTTTCACAAGTTCTTAAACTTTTCTTTTTTAGGATTAGTTCAGTGATTCCCACTGGTAATTGAGCTTGTTCCTATTTATAGAATATCCTTCAACACACAGTCAGTGCTCAAGTTTGTCACCAATACTGAAGAACAGATCTCTTTTTAAAGAAAGTCAAAGCACACAGTGCAGTTCTGTAACTCATAATGAGAGGATGAAAAAGGGAAAACAAAAACACCATGCAAAAGTGATTGGGTGGTGAGTAAAGGTAATCTGCATCTGGCCTGAAACTAAATAAATGCTCTGCTGTTGTTTTCAGTAAAGATGATAATGTAGTGTGTGTAAGGAAGGCAGAATAGCTCTTGGGAAGGGGTATATATAGGAATGAAAATTACCATTTCTGAGGTGGAAACAAACCTCCAAGAGCTTAATGCTTTGAAACTGAACAGACCTGATAATCCCTAGTTTCGAATATAGAAGTAACCAGCACGCTATAAATTCACCTGTTAGAACTTTTTTTGAATATACCAAATTTGAGATTGTTTTATATGGTTGTATGTGTCCCTGTAAAAATGAAACATCGGGTCAAGTGAAAACCTGTTGGTCTGATCTCTTTAGAGCAAAATTTAAAGGAAGGTATTCTTAGTGGCATGGAGGTAGACAGCAAATGAGAAGGTAAACTCATAATGCTTTTCAAAGGGAGATTGTACTACACAAACGTACTATCTAACATCTACAATTATTTTTTATTAAAGATAAAGGTCTGATTTGTCTCGATTTCAGTAAAACATCTAACGTACTGTTATGTGGGGTATTGCTGGGCAAGATAAAACAAAATAGAATTTAAAATAAGAAATGTGATCTGGGCAAGAAATCAGCTGCACTGGGTCAGTAAGGAAGACTGAAGATAATGATGGATAGCAAGGAGAACACTGATGGAGTACCTCAACTATCAGATTTGAAAATGTTTTTAATGGTTAATTGGCACCAAAAATAAAAAAAAAAGTTGATGGTAACATGAAGCACTGGAGTACTATATAGTAGCACTGGATAGCAGATGAAGGTACACAGTATGAAACAAGAGATTGTACCCGTAAAATGTAATTGTAATACTCTTTTGTATGTAGGAAATGTTACTACTAGAAAATGACCAAGGAATGAAAAGACCTGAGTATGACTCAATTGCAAGATGATTATGGACTGACTGTGATATATTCCTAAAGGAGTACTAGTATGATATAAAACAAACAAACAAACAAAAAAACCCCAAAACATTGGGAAGGGTACATTTGCAAAGTAGGGAAATACTGAACCCATTATTTATCTGTAGTGTAAATATTTGTATATGATGCTATTCATCTATAACTGTAAATAACCTTTTTTAAAAAGGGGAATATGATTTGGAAAAGAGCTGTTACTTTGGCTTGCCTGGTTACTGCAGTAGAGGCAGAAGAATGGCATGCTTCTCTCCATGCGTGTGTTGTGGAGACGATTGGCACAGCACAGAGAGAAGCGCTTACACACATTAAAGGAAATACATCACCACCTTTGAGATCTGAAACATATTGGCTCAAATACTTTATTGGACTGCTATGAGATAGAAATATTGGATCTTTACCAACAAATGAACACATTATTTTTGGAAGACTCAAGATAATTTTCTTCAGTTATGAAGACCGTTGCTTTGTGTTGCTCCTTGGTGAATTGGTGTGTTTTCCTAGAATGAGCAACGATTGCTGCTCTTAGACAATAGGAAGTTTCTCATCCTCTTACTGAAGAAATACCTTTACATCTCTATCTGGCTAGCGTTGTATCTTTGTAAAAAAGATATTAAGAGCTTTATGTGGAAAGCTGGGTTATTAAATTTGATCTGATTAGGCCCATTTTTGTAAGGGAAATGTCATTGTCTGAGAAGGTATGAGGGAGTCTGTTTTAAAACCTAAGCTGTAAGCAGAACCGGAAAAGTTCTTGAATTCCTGCTTCCTGTTTTAAGTTGGCATTCATTCAGGGAAGTGAGAACACCAGATTCCACTTTCATAATGATATTCCTCATCTAGTTGCTTTTCAGACTGCTGTCTAATACTTCTTCATAGATCTTCAGTTTTGTATCAGTAAAGAACTGTCATAATTCTAACTAAATTTCTCCCTCTTTTTCAAACGGTTCAGTTTTCAATCTATTTGTATGTCAAAGCACTATTTCTTTTGCTAAACCACAGTGCTCAATAACACGCTGAGCATGAAATCTAAATGTAAAACAGGTTGTGTCATAAACAGCTGAACTAATGAGGACTGATTTTCTATTGAAATTGTATCCTGTTCTCTTAATTTACCTAACTACATAACTTCTTAGATGTTTCTCCTATCACCTACTTACTTGTCTGGAGAATTAGCAGACAGAGTGGCTGCTACAAGCTTATTCACATGCTAAACTCTTGGATAAAGATTGAGGTGTAATTACCATACTTCACTGGGAGCACTGGCTTAGTTCCTCTTCCTCTACTTGGTTGTTGATTTCCTCTAAACGAGCAAGAATTTCATCTATGGAAACTGCTGATGCTCTGTCAAATTTAGATGAAATTAGCTAGAAGTTACAAATGATAAAAACTTAGAGAGACAAACATTCCTTTTCATGGGAAATAAAGCTAAGACCTTTAGAGGAAGGAGATCTGTGGTCTCTTCAGTTCTCGACTGTACTTAATAGAAATGGTGAAATCCTTTATGTTTCTTCATCACAAATAATTTATAAAATACAGCTCTGAAAAATCTCATTAGGGGAAAAAAGGTGATGTAGAAAGCTGTGTGTTGCAGGAGAGATGAGTTCTGATTATGTCTTTCCATCTCGATCTGCTTAAAAGTGGAGCTTTCCTTTTGTCTGTGCTAGATATTTGCAGACAAAAATAAATCATTTCTTTGGAGACAGTCAGGTATCCAGCAATATGATTATTTGAATCTTATTGCAGATGATAGAAGTAAAGGCCAGACCAACTTGTTGATATTCCTAGACAACTGGAGAAAAAAAAAAAAAAAGAGAAAAGCAAAACTGTGGAAATTTATGATGTGCTTGATTTTTCCTCAGTTTGATTTAAATAGAGTCTGAATGTTTTGTTACTTATATTGTTAATATATAAAACTAGTTTGACTGATTCCACTGGATCTACTATGTGTTTGAAGAAAAGTGTGATAAGAGTCAGGTAATATATTAAGATTCCAGTCTACTGGATCTCAACTTGCCAATATACCATTCCCTCAGCTAATTGAATGACGAAATTGGATGGAAGAGGACAAATTTTGAGATAATTGGGCTCAAAAGGTTTGCTTTCTCTTCCCCTCTCCCCCCAGAATATATAAGCTGTTGATGTTCTCATAAAAGTACTTACGATACATGGAATATGTAATGTTATCTCCTGTTCCTAAAAATACACTGAGTATTTATAATGTCAGATCATTTATTGACATAAAGGTGAATATAGAGGAGTTAAACAGGTTTTATTTAGCATGAATGCAACCTGTACATATACAGAATATGAGATGCATTTTGTATCGTCTCTGTGATTAAAAGAAGGACCAGAGAGAACATTGGTTTGTTACTTGATGAAAACGATCACCTTGCAAACAGGGACAGATAGAGACTTTTAATGCCTTCTTTGCTTCTGTCTTCAACACTGACAAAGGGTTCCAGGATCCCAGATGTCCTGAGTTGAAGGGTTGTGAGTACAGTAACAATCAACTCCCAGCCAACGCCAAAGTTGTGTGGGATTTGCTGCCCCACCTGGATATGTATAATTCTGTGGGGGACTGATGGGATTCATTTCAGGAGAGTCAAGAGAGTTGGCTGTTGTCGTTGCAAGACCTCTCTCAATTATTTTTTAACAGTCTTGGGAATCTGAAGAAGTCCCAGTTGACTGGAAGCTGGCAAGCACTGTTCCAGTTTTCAAGGGCAAGAAAGAAGGCCTTGGTGATTGCGGGCCTGTCAGTCTCACTTCAGTGCCTGGTAAAATTATAGGAAAAATTATGCTGGGATTTATTGAAAAACATCTGAAGGGTAGACAGTACAGTTAGTGGTCACAGCCAATGCAAGCTCATGAGGGGAGGGTTCTGTTTAACTTAATTGATTTCCTTTTATGATGAGTTCACCCGTCTAGTTGACCAAGGGAAGTCAGTTGATGTTACCTTTTAGAATGTCAGTAAAACTTTCAGTACTGTTTGTCACAGCATCTTTCTGGTCAAAATATCCAGCATTCTGCTAAACAAAAACATACTGTGATGGATAAGCAATTGTCTGATAGGTGAGGCCCGAAGGGGTATTGTAAATCTGGGAAAAAAAAAAAAAGCTTGAAAACCAAATACAAGTTTTGGAGCAAAATTGAGAGTAAAATGCTGTTTTCAGAACTGCAGTTTTCATGAATGATGATTATTACTCCTTTTTCCTTGAAATCAATAGCAAATGTATAATTTGTTTCAACCAGAGGAAAGCTAAGCTGGTACTGAACATTTCTGGATACCTCACTGTTATGTTTTCATAAGAAATATTAGAGTGAAAATGTAAGGTTTTCACATAATGACAAAACAAACCCTCTCTTGATATTTTGGGAAGCTGTCCAAATACAGTAAAGGTTACTTGGATAGCTTTAACTTTGCCAGTGTATTGCTGCCAGGTTCTTACATCCAGTGTCGCTGACCTTGTTTTGGATAGTAATTCTCCTATGAATGGGTTTACAAAGCCTCAGATGAATTGTTTGCAGTAAAGCAGACTTCTCAAGTGGGAAAAGTTACTGTAGTTTTTGTGAGCAGTATGAAAGAATTCGTACAAAATGAGTATTAGTGATACACACATCTTTTTCCAGTGGTTTTCACTGCTTGCTTCTCAGTGCTTAAGCCGTGAGAATCCTGTGACTGAAGCCTCTTGGACCCAAGGGGGCTGTGTCTCTGGAAATGTTATGAAATATTTAATCTGTATACCTGGAGAAGCATATGTAGACTACAGAGGTACAGTGCAAAACTATTGCCAATATGATCTTGTTACAATCATAGGATATTATTTTTTGGACTGACAACAGAACTTTCAACAGAAGCAGACAAGCTCCCCCCTCTAGGGACATGCTTAAAGTATTCCTCACTCTTGGTGGTTCTTGATTTTGAGCGATACGAGAATGGATGAAATATAGATTCAGTAAAATTTGTTGAAAGTTGTCCAACAGATGCAGAAGTTATTAAGGGAGAATAAAGAATGATTGCACAAGCTTTGCTTCTTTTGGAAAACTAATTAAAATGCAGGTGAAGTTCAGTTTTAACAAGGTTGCAGTGTATATTTCGCTTGTGGCATGTTTCTCTCTAAAATGGATGAGAACATTGTAATGCTTTCCTAGGAATGTTATTCTAGTTCTGTTTTCTGTGTTATGATCTGGAAATATTTTGTCTGTTTAATTGTTGGACCTTATTCCACAACAATTCTTATTTTTATTCTTTTTTTTCTCCGAATATTCAGTTAAATTCTTTATCATATATTTATAAATAGCTAAAATTGGCTTCATTTGTGCTAGTTCATCTTCTATTGTCTGTGTGGACTGGAATGTGTGTTGAGCTTGTAAACCCTTTGGGTTACAAAGAGACCTAATGGTTTATGCATCCAGACTTTTTCTTTTTAATCATGACACTCATTTGGAATGAATATTTAAAAATAAGCACCATATATGGTCTGATGCCAGAGGCAAGCTCATGCTTGCATTTTGATGTGAGAGGTGGTTAATGCAAAAATTATATGTATGTAATTGTATATACGAAGTATTTTGCTTCTTGTTAATATTGATGCTTCTTCCTTTGTGCTCTTAAACTGGTTAGAATTCTTATCTACTGATAGGCTAGAAGCATAATGAGAAAATCCAGTGTTTATGAAATTACTTTGCCTCTGAAATTGTCAACAAAGAGCTGTTCTCTCACTAGGCCATGCATATCAATTTTCTTGCGAAGCAGTGGAATTTTTTAGATTTTTGTACATCTGTTCTGTTTTTTAGAATGTTAAGTACTTCTTTTGTGAAATATGAGATTCTAAGTAGGCATTGATTGTTCCACTTTGATTAAATGTAAATAATATTATTGGATTTCCCAGCAATTTTGGATTGCGTAGGCACATGATTATAATTCAGTAATGATCAAACAAACACAAATAGCCCATTGGATTTCCTTTCTTCCTTAAAAAAAAAAAAAAAAAAAAAAGTGATAGGAATATGGATTTCAGCCTCATGACTCCTACACTGGGAACTATGCTATTGACTGGAGTGGATTTTACCCCTTTCATTTTTCCCATTTCATTTTTCTAGCAATAATGCTATTGCTAGAAAAACATGGAAAGAAAGATTGTGATCTAAGTACACAGCCCTTTTGGTCTCCACTTATGCCTTAATGTTTGTCATAAGTACAGAGGGTTGGGCATGGATTTGGGGCAATAACAGAACCATAGAATTGCTCAGCTTGGAAAAGACCCTAGCGATGATCAACTCCAACCACAACCTAACCATACTACTCTGACTCTACTACACAGACATTCGTCTATGCCCTTCAATACTGCAACCTTCAACAGCATATCAGAGGACTCCATTTGTTGGTATGTATGTGTTAGCTTTGCCAAACTGTAGTAGTGATTTTTGACTTAGTAAAACCCAAGCTACTATAGTAGCAATTGATAATTGCTGTAATGAGCTATTTGTAGGAAGCATCGTAATACTGATAGGTTAGAAATCCTCTTAGTGGAAGGCAGCTGGGATGATCATCTGCCTGGTCTCCACATATGGTAAACCTTCTCTGGTTGCCCCAGAATAACTCCTGGACAGCTGCTGCTCTTTCAGCTGTTGCTGTGACTGATACAGAAGACACTGGGATTTTAGGGAGCCTCGCTCTAACCTGTAGCACCAAGTACTCTCAGCTTGATCTGAGGCCATTTTGTGTCAGTGCTGGCTGTGTATGGTCCTGTCCCATGTGTGACTGCTGAGTTAAGATTAAATTTTCTTGCTTTTCTTTAAAAATCATTGATACTGTGCATTTTGTTTGATCTGCTCTTTTCACAACGAACTGCAGCAGTTGCTCTTACAGGAGGGCTGGTCTGAAAGTAATGCCTCTTAATTTATTATGTTGGCCCACGACATCAGAGGTGGATATTGATGGTATGACAGTAGAGCTTGAACCTTCCCACCAGTATCCCATTACACTTTGTTGCAGTGTGACAAAATGATGTCTGACGTGGAAATGTATATGAAGCATAGGGAGTGGTATTGAATTCCTCCGTGTAGAAAAAATAGCACCTATTGGTGTTCATTGATGCTTGCTGAACATTTATGGAGGCTAACCGGTGGGTGTGAGCACAGTGAGGTGATGGTGGTGCATTTCAGGAGTGGTGACACTGTCAGTGAGTAACCTTCACCAGTACAGATTTTTTTTATGGCTGCAGGCTCTTGTTCAACACTGATAAAAATGCATAGCTAATGGTGGTGACTGTTGTAAAACAGAGTTCTGTAGCTGAGAATTTGTGCTATCAAAAAGTGCTATTGTGCGCTTTCCTTTAGTTTCCATGGAAATAAATAGGAGGCATTACTTTTGGAGCACACCCATGTAGGTCGATTCTTGTGGCAGCTTAACAACAGTTACGACCCATGATCTATATTTAATCAATTTGATCTTGAACAGTGCACGATACTTTTTTCTGTACTCTTGAAGACTGATACAAACACATCTTCTGAACTCTCGGCGGGTAATACACACTGCTCAAGAAGTTGCTTTTCAGTACTGGAATTGATGAGAGACAGGGTAGAAATTGAAGTCAAATTCTGGCATATGCTGCTATTCCAGAATTCTGAAAGACAGACTCAGCTCGCTGTCTTCTAACGCTGGAGATATTTGGGTGGGTGTACCTGCTCTTAACTCCCATTCAAGAATTGACAAATTTGTTAACAGCAGAGAGAAAAACAGTGTAATTTTTATGGAGCTTATAAAATGCAGTTTTCAATACGTACTATGAAATGAGAATGCTTCAGTTTTTTGCATAAATGGTGATTCAGACTTTCCAGCATCATCTTCCCCCCAGAACATTCCCCGTCATGTGGTTCACCTTTCTTTTTTCTCATTTAACTTGGCTTTAGTGCAGCTCTGGCAATTGCTTCAGTGATTTTAAAAGAGGAAAAAAAAAAAAAAAAAAAAAAAAAAAAGGGAAAACCGTTTCTCTAAGACTGGTCTCAAACTGTAGTTTCATTCTTGGAAACTGTAGTGGTTTAGAGCCTGATCTGGTGTATTTGCTGGCTTGTTTTGATGATCTATGGGGAGTTCTGCTCTCATCTTCTGTCAGAGCTGATGAAAGGGATGCTTTGACAATAGGTAATGCAGAGCCTTTTATTTTAGTTAGGAGGTGGAGATGACACGTGCACGTTTTTATTTGCAGTGTTAAGGCCAACTCCCTGAGCTGTGTTGACATTATTTTTGAGGTAGTGACTTCTTCCATTGAAAGTTTGAGCAATAGTTGATTAAAATTATGATGGGAGAGACGCTGAATCAATGTGAAAGTGCAAGATTATGGACTCCATATACAAGATGCATCTTTTATTTAAAATATTGTGCTATTTTTCCACATCAAAGACATCAGAAATACAAATGTCTCCCACTGCTCATAACACTGCTTTTGTTGTTTTCTGTTGTGATACTGTCTACATTTGGCATGCATCCATGATGCAACAGCACACCTCATAGCTTGCACTTCATGGTTCATGCAGCTTACCACAGAGTATAAGACAAACATAAGGTTTTGCTGTACTCAAAGGGGTTTACATTTCAAATGCTCTCCCATTCCCTTGACTAAGAACAGACAGCTTTACCCATGCCACAAGCACTCAGTTTGATATATCATCTCTCCAAGACGCATTTTGGAAGGGTGCAACCCTTGATGCTGTCAAGGAGAGTTATGGCTACAACATTTATTGCTGTTACTTGTAAGATAGAATGGATAAAGCACAGGAGATACGCAGTAAAGATGCACAAGAAGTTCTTGTGCTACTCGTGTAGATGCAGTCATTGATTTTTATTAGTGGAAGGGGCTGCCTTAAATATATGGACATAGCGTAGTCAATGGTTATGCTATTTGAAAGCTTCGCTAACAAGAAAAAAGGAGGAAAAAAGCCAAAAGATCATCTTAAGAGTTATTCTAAGTGTGGCCATCCGGCAGTTACTGGTCTGAGCTGGAAATGAGCCGAAAGATTGAGCTAAAAAGATTTGCATGCGGTTGCTAGCCCCTCTTATCACAGTGATCTATCTTCAATTACCACAGAAACAGTATCTATGTTTTGGAATATCTGTGGTGGTGAGTACTGTCTGCTGTTCCACACAAAGGAGCAGGTAACTTCTCCCAGAAACTACCAGCAGCGAAATGCGTCCTCTTCTCAACGCGGAGAGCTCCTGCTGAGAAGAGGGTGGTACTTAACCTTTCTTTTCCTACAATGTAGCAGAGAACTTGAATAGGTGAAAAACAACTGTCAAGAATTCAGTGGTATGTGCTGCTGTTATTTTAATGTTTTCATTAAACATGATGGAGCCAGATTTCTGAAAGTATGGATCTTGAAAATTAACCCCATAATATAAAGCAGATAGTAACAGATGTGAAAAACGTTATTTCCCATATTTCCAAGATCTAATTATAAGGCTTGTGCCATGACTGCAACACAATTTCAAGGCCACCCTTTGAGGTTGTTGTCATGTGACGATCTTGCATCAGCATCATACAAATGCTGAATGTCACCAGGAACGCTGAGAGACAGTATGCAATGGCTTCCTTTTCTTAGGCTGCACAAAACTGAAGATTGATTAAGAAACAGAAGAACTACGTGTGGATAGCTTGCATGCAGATAAATAAATAGTAAATAAAAAACACATAAAATAAATAAAAAACATAAAAATAAATAAATAAATAAACCCCTTAAATTCATCAAAGCTTACCAACACTAAAAAATGAGAGAGATGTTGTCTGTAACAGTGAAGAAGTCAACTATATGCTACTTGCCAGGGATGTCTCTGGTGATGTGAAGTACGGTTAACCCTTTAATTCGGTGACTGTGTAAGAGCAGCAAATACACCTGGTTGTTCCAGTGTATTCTTCCACTGTGCAGTGCTCAACTATGCCAATTGCACAAGTGCAGCTGGAATGAGATCATTATGTCTTCGGTCTTTCACTGCTTCTCCATTCCCACAGAGCTGAACTGCCTTTGATAACAAACTTTTATTTGCTGAAACATCATAGAAAGCTGACTGTGTGGAAAGTCATCCTGTCAGTGTTCTAGCTTGTGACAATGCTTGTGTGTCATGCCAGGGCGTTCTGTCTCCTCAGCGTCTGTACCTAAATGGGTGTCCTGGGAGAAGGGTACAGCCCCCATCAAAGTTGTTTGGGTATCCTACTCCTCTGCAGTTCCTTCTCCATTTTCCCTTATTCGCTCTGGCTCACTTGTTCTCTTCCGCTGCACCACAGGAGTTATAAAACTCTAAAAATGTTAGAGTATGTTTTTAAAAAATAAATTTTTAGGGTGTTCCTGACCAAATGATCAGGTGATCATAGAGAATGACAAAAAAAGCTAATCTTTAAATTGCCTGACTGCTTTCTTTATTTTTTTTTTTTCCCAACTTTCATGCTGATTTCTCGGTGATAATTTGAAAAGAAAGTTAGGTTCTTCTGCAGTGTTTGACTGCCTACATGCATGATACTGTCCCATAAATAAATTTTTGGTGCAGAGCTTCCAAAAGAATGAACACAGAAGTCAAAGGAAAGCAATATACGCACACAAAGTGATTAAGGATAGAGCCTAGGCTTAACAGTTTGTGACCATAGTTTCAATTTATTGCCAGGCATCCTCTGTTATCACACTGAATGCAAATGCTTTGCCTTTCACAGAGCTCTAATTTTCTTGCATTTGCTTTGTCTTCTCAGATAAAATGGTTTTTTAACTGAACCTAACCTGGAACTTCATCAGTTAACTTACACACCCCAGCATTTTCCTAGAGATTCATTGAGTGGTGTGTTAAATAATGGATAAATAAGATCAATGCAAACATTAAAGATGGAGTTCATGTACATACAAAAGAAGCCACAATTGAAAGAGTTTATAAATGGCCACCTATGAGGCATGTTGTGATCTTAGGAAGCTTCATGATCATGCAACTTCAGATTTGGACTACGGTCCATATGCTGTATCCAAGCACCTCAAACATCTTTGGTTTCACCATGTCAGGCCAATGTCTCAAGTTGTACAGTTAGCA
The DNA here is from genome assembly GCF_951394365.1 of Tetrao urogallus. Taxonomy (NCBI): domain Eukaryota; kingdom Metazoa; phylum Chordata; class Aves; order Galliformes; family Phasianidae; genus Tetrao; species Tetrao urogallus. The sequence continues at coordinate 141,707,513 of NC_136813.1, read as the reverse complement.
GCCTGTCTGATTTATGTTCCTGTGGAAAAGAAGTTTGAATCAGCTTATTAGATTTGACAAAGGTAACTGTCCTGGGCATTAAGGCATTGCTCCTCTGAGAGGCAGAAGGAGACCCACTCCATGTACAGTGAATGTCCCTTTGCTATATCCAGCAGATTAAAGGACCTAGTTGGAGACATCTGGCACAAGTGGAAAAAGCCAAGCTGCTGTGCCGTGAAAATGCCAAGTATGAGCAGAACTTTGGAGAATTAAGTAAAGCTACTTAGTCTTAAGTACTAGATTGATATGCAGATCTGTAAGAGACATAGAAGATGTAAAGATCTCATGTCCAAGTTGACTTAAACTAGTTAATTTGTAAACAGCTGCCCTCAACCCTTAAAAGAGTTAGGACAGTACCATAATATACTTGAATGACTCATTGAATGTTTCTCCCTCCAAATGTGCTTCCTTCTTCTCCATCCAAAGTCACTGCTACAAAAGAGCTTTAAATTGATCATGGAATCCTGAATTCTACTTTTTGGAAGCTGAGTTTTTCACTAGGATGTCTCACATTAGATGCTCACAATCATTCAAGAAGCCTTGGCATGGTATGAGCTGTATTTTTCTCTCTTTTGGAATAAAGTAGCAGAGAATATTGAAGGCTACAGAGGAGTACAGTAGTTGGGGTATAATGTATGAGGGAGCATTGTTTCTATTTACAGAAGATTTTTGGAATACTTTCTTAATCACTGTACGACTGTTTTCATGTATGTTAAAAATCTAACTATTATGTGAGAGTGAGATAAAGACAAAACAAACAGGCTGAAGAACCACAAGTAGTATGAATTGGTAAAAATTTAACAAAATAGTATTTGAAATGACTCAGCAAGTGCTATCAGGAGAACTGGAATATAGTCATAGTATAAGAAGCAAACAGAAATTACTTGTATTCATAGGCACTGTTGCTGTGTAATTACCAGAAGGCTGAGTCAAAACTGAGCAAGTCTGTCAGAAATTCAGCATGTGTCAGGAAATATTTCTTAGCTAATAAATAACGTGGCAGAAATCTCCCCTAAAGAAATTACCAGCTCCTTTGCATATCTGAATGATATGTAATGGGAATAAGTGAGCACAGAGTCAGCAATTGTGTGAAGAAAGAAGCCACATTATTCCTTTTATTTTTGGCTGTGCCTGGGGTCAGAAGTTCCTTTGTTCTTTCTTCACCTCCCATTACAGCAAACATAGTCTGCTTCTTTTTTCTCAAGGCTCTTTTTTACTGTCCAACTTTTAGAAAAAATGCAATACAGACAGACATTTTTATTTTATTTTAAAATGTGTCTGTGTTGGCTCATTATTACTATTTTCAGTACTTGCATGTTAATAAGTGTTGCCTTATCCTAAACTGTAATATTTTCAAAGGAAGAAAGCTCTTTAAAGAGGCAGGGTATTGGAGCTGTAATTTATTGAGTTAAAACTTCAAACAGTAATACATAATGTGCATGCTGTTAAAGTACTAACCATGCATCAAGTATTTGCAGTGTATGAGGCTACTTATATAATAACGTGCTTTGTTGTTTATTGGTGCTTCCACAATTTTGTATACTACTGCTTTTTCAGATGTGGAACATCAACTCCCTCTGTTTTGCCTTTCCATTTTCAAGCTCTTTGAGGCCATTGTTTGCTTCACATTGTCACTATTCCACCTAACACAGCACAGAATTCTTCTATTGGCTGTAGGTTTTTACAGCAGCAGTAAGTTAAATAACAGCAATAAGTACATGTGTAATGTTACATTTATAAGCACGATTCCTTTTACGGGAAGTATGAAACTGGAAGGGTGAGCAGAAGTATTTTCATATTGCTGTAAACCACGAGCTGAACTGTAACAAATCCATGATTGCTTCATGGTTGTCACTCTTCCGTTCACCATGACTGTATGGAATTTCACAGCAACAGCAGGGGTAGGACTTGGATCTGTGTGCATCACAATCTTGGCTTGTTGCCGCTTGAGGAAGGGCTCTGCCTGCGTTTAGTATTGATGCACGGGGCTGTACTAGCTCAGAGTGATATGTAGGAAAAGACAATTAATTGCTGTATTAGTACTAGTGCTAACAGAAGATCTGGTGGGTTTTATTGGCTTTAGGACATTAAATTGCTTTACCCTTTCCCAGTGGTTCATTTTACAGAAGACGGCATGAGAAGACGTGCATGACAACGGTGCTGATACTTTAACGACATATCTTTTTTCCAGCTCATGAACAGATTTCTCTAATTACTGGAATCCTTGCATGTAAGATGCTTAGGGATGTTATCTGATCGTGTGGCATATGTTTTCACATGAGACCATGCAGCGAGTGTGCATTTGTGAATGGGATGATATGATAAAGCATTGATAAAGCACACTGGCCGATGCCGGTAAGGAGAGTACTAAGTTACTGCTGTGAGTCAAGAATCCTATGACTTTCTCCAGTGCTCTGTTCTAAGGCCAAAAACACACAATTCGTTCAACTAGTGTAAGAAAATATGATGTGGAAGCCCTGTAGAAGGGAAAGACTTCACAAAGGGTTTTTCTGCCTCTTTCTCATTCTTTCTGCAGGGAATGCTCTTATACGTGTGTTTAGGAGAAGCAAGACCTGCCCAAATGATTGGGCTATGATTACTTATAGAGACATGCAGGATAAGAGATGTGGACTATTAAGTTCTCATCGTATCTGCTATTTTTTTTCTTGATTGGTGATCACATGGTGTTTTTGACAGCACTTTTAGTACTCTTTACGAGTTGACAGTGATTGCAATCTTGGCCTCTTCATCCCATTCCTTCTCAGTAAGATAGTAGGCAACATTTCTGATTTCCCTGGTGTCCTTCTGCTTCCTTGTCTGGATATTTTTTGGCTCCAATCCTGTTCTTTATCTTCCTGTCATCTTCTCTTCGTGATTTTTGCATCTTGTTTACCAAAACTGGACCTTTTGAGAAAAAGCATACGGAAGGGCTGTTACCTTGGGAATTGTTTTATTTGGGAATCCCATCAATATGTGACTTCTCTTATTCCTTCTTGGAATGTTTATTTTGGTGCTTTCACAACACTTGTGCATTTCCATTCAAAATTCATTCAAACTGTTCTTTGTAGTCCTCTTACAGATATGAACGCATTTAAGCGATGCATGGGACAAAGCAACACCTTTTGCCAGTGTACAAGCAAGTTCCATTATCCCTTTCAGTTCTGTAGTCCTTGAAAATATGAGATGTGTCATAAAACCTACAGGCATATTCTGTGCCCTCCCTCCTGTTAAGAAAATACCAATTTAATTGAGCAAAGCTTCTAATGAGCAGAAGCGTCTATGTTCCCTTATGATAAGCACAGCACTTGAAATTCGTGTGTCATGTCCTGTATGTTTGTCTTTTATGGCCCCTCATTAATTGGAATCTGCATGAAAAATAAAACCTTTCTGCTTCCTACAAATGCATCACAAAATAAAGAAAAACTAGAGAAAAAGTTACTTTGTTTGCTTATTTGGTAGCTAGATCATCTGAGAGATGGAGGAAGAATGCATGTGTATTATATACAGTGTAGATAACATTATTTAGAAAAAAAATCCTTTTTTTAGGAGGTTGGAGGGTATCTATTTTTTTAAGAGGCATATCAGTGTCAGAAATGAGTGTTGTAATACCTGGCTTGAAATAACACTTGATCTTCTGAGAGTTGCTCACTCAGTCATCTATGGTGCTGTGATTTTTATTTCTATTTTTTTGGCTTGGGCTGTTTGTTGGGGCTGTGAGCGTTCTGTTTCTTTGATTGGTTAGAGTTAGCTGGTTGATTGTTTTCCTGAAGAAATTTGTCATAATGAACTGAAATAGGCTGAATTGCTGCTTGAAAAAAACACACAACAAAACAAAGGAGGGGGGAAGGGAGTTATTTAAAGTAATGTACCTCGCTGTAGAGGATTTTTTTTTCTTGTAATATGTGTGGCTGATAGTAGATCATGTTCCTTTTCTGTTTACAGAATCTTGTGTATTCTGATTAGCCTTTAATTTTCTAGAGATGAGGTTACAAGAAGTATGTGTTGAAGATACTTTTTTTTTTTTTGGCTAAACAATACAGAGATTATTCGAAGTGCGTGGAAAAATATTAAAATTAATAAGTAAAAGATGCTTTTAATGCTTCTATGAACTTTTTATTCTGTGTACTGTGAGAAAGGGAGCCTCACTGGGTCTGGCCTTTCCCTTCTGAGGCCTATTTTTGCATTATAATTTGTGTCATAACTTTTTAGAACCTACATATCTGAAGCTAGTTGCTTATTCTAGCCATGTTAATTTTAATTCTCAATTTGACACCCTTTAATTCTTAATTGCGAGACCCTGTTTTACAGAAGTATTAGGAACTTAACAAAATCTTGTGGTTTTGCTGAGTGTTTATAAAAGTGGCTCTATGAAAAGGCAGACTTTCCACATTTGTGTCTTTGCTCTTTTTTCCACAGTCCTGTTTGGGTATTGAAAAGGAAAGGAAGTAGTAACCTTACTGTAGTGTCTTATTTGCAGTACGTCTCTTCAGGCTGAAATCTCCCTTTCTGTAACTCTCCACAGAACAAAATCAGGTACCATCATAGGAAGCGTGATGTAACTTGCTTAAATCTGTAGTCTCAGAACAGTATGTATCTTCTGTTTGAGACTTCAATTCTGTTTCCTGGGGCCATAATTCCACGTCACAGCGCTGCTGTTTTGACATAAAAATGTGAGACTTTTGACTGAATAAGATTATGTATGTGTGTTTCTATGAGAACTATATTGTAAAAGTCAACTCCATAATTCATAAAATTCATAATTCATCTACTTCTCTGTTTGTAAAGTAAAAATGAAACTATACTGCATCCAAATGTGGAATCCTCAGTACGGGAAAGACATGGACCTGTTGGAGCGTGTCCAGAGGAGGGTCACAAAAATGGTCCAAGGGGTGGAACATCTCCTCTACAAGGAGAGGCTGAGAGAGCTGGGGCTTTTCAGCCTTGAAAAAATAAGGCTCAAGGGAGACCTGAGAGCAGCCTGTCAGTATCTAAAGGGGGGCTGTAAGAAAGAAGGGGACAAACTTTTTAGCGGAGTCTATCTGGATAAGAGAAGGGGAGATGGTTTCAAACTGAAAGAGGGGAGGTTTGGATTGGATATAAGGAAGAAGTTTTTTTGCAGTTAAGAGTGGTGAGACACTGGCACAGGTTGCCCAGAGAGGTGGTGGACCCATCCACGGTCAGGAGGGACTCTGAGCACCCTGATCTACCTGTGGGTGGCCCTCTTCATTGCAGGGGAGTTGGACTAGATCACCTTTAAGGGTTCCTTCTAACTCAGAACAATTCCATGATACTATGATGGAAGCATTACATTGTACTAATTCTTAATGCTCATGAACATGACATTTGTGTTTGTGTGTGTAGTGTGATCAGTGTGAACTTCAATCAACCCTATTAAATTGGAAGGAAAGAACAAGATTATTATTGTAGTATTGGTTTTTAAATGTTGTAAGGATGTGCTTAGTCATTGGAAAGAATATGAGTAGGAGGTAAAATCTACAAAAAATTGTCTTCTTGTTTAATACTGACAAGAAGAGGTCAGATGTAAATGATCTCTAGGTGGAGACTGTAGCCCTAACTGTCTCCCAGCACAGAAGGAACATATTTAATTTGCTTTTTGATGAATTCCATGAAGTGCTGTTTTGCCTGCATTTTCTGTCCTAGAAGAATTTTTAATTTTGTTCGGTTTGCTTTTGGACTACAAGTATGGGTAGTGTTGGAGTTTCCTGTACAGGCTGGACGTTGACAGGTTAGTTAAAGCAGGAATTTTTTCCTCAGTAGCTCTGTGAACTGTTGGGAAAATTATCATTTCTTTTGAAAATGATCTTTCGTTTCCCAGAGCTGTAATTTAGCACTGAATGTTAGACAAATGACAGGTTATAGGACTGCTGGCTGAAGAGACATCGTTTCTACTTTTTAAAATGTTTGAGAGGATAAAAACACCATGACTCTTTAAGTGTGACACTCAGGAAGTACTATGAAATTTCACCCCAAGTAGTCATCCCTTCTAAAAGTTGGATGCAAAAGAGAACCGAACAAACCAAAACCAAAGGAGATCTGAGTCTGTAGCTCTCTGGCATTGAACGCAGGGAGAGGGTCTGATTGTGGCATGAAAGGTAACGGTTCTTTTGCAGAAGAATAACTATTAATTAGGGTAGTGGATCTGGTCTTAAGTAGGACCTTTTCTTTGTACCTGGCTGCTGTATGCTGTTCTGCAGCTGGCAGATGTCTCGTTACTTTTTATTGCCCACTGCTGTCAGAGAATTCACAAGCTTTCCTGGAGGCATCAGGGACGATCGTGCTCTTGTAGTCATCTTGCTAAACAACGCGACATCTGCTGTCTGTCTGTGGCATTGCAGCATTTCAGCGTGGGCTGCTGGAAAATGCAAGCACTTAGTGGAATTACACAGCTGACCTTCAAATGGAGCACCCTCTTCTTGGAAACTCATTTGTTTTCTTAAAAGCATTTAAAACTACAACATCAGGACGTATAATTTCACTCTGAGTTGAAATTTTTCTCTGAAGCACTGAAAGATTCAATACATCTAATTCCTTTCATTTCCACCTTTGAGGAAATAACTGCTTAGAATTGTAGATCGGAGGGGAAAAACATTGTGAGTAAATAAGTAGTTTTTCTCTACCTCCTTTGTTTACTGTAAGTGCAAAAGCAGAAAAATGCCCCCAAATAATCTACCTTTATCAGGTACCTAATTAGCTGAGCTCCTGTGCTTCAACATAAGACAGATTATGAAGAGGAAGATGATGAAAAAGGAGTGCTTGTATAGCCTAATTTTTAGATGAAGAAAAAACTCACATTTGATCACAGCCGTTGATTTTTCTTGACAGCACCACAGCTTGTGAATTGTTCCTCATTAATACAGCTATCTGAAACCAGGTGTTTTCATTTCATGTTTTGAGTGGTTTTCAGCTTTTTCTGCTGCTTAATGTGGTATAGCTTTGTCCATGTTACCAAATACTGTGACCTAGCAGGAGTGGATCTGTGGAGTGAAGTAGTCGACTGAGGATGGTGGTACTCAAGCTGTATTAGTTTAAGGATTTTATGCTAGGCTACTTCCAGTCTCGTGCCAGCAACAGAACACCCTTAGCATCCTTTAGCATGTCCTTCTGGGCTGCATCTTCTGCTTCTGTTTCATTGTAAGGGAGTTGGGTTTGTGCCCTTTCTGATTGCTTTGTCGTATAGCTCAACCTGCAGTAAGCAAGAATGCTTAGGGAGTTCGTGTCAAAAGGATGAAAGTGGTTCTCTGAATTAAAATGCTGATGTAAACTCATTCATTGACTTCTCAGCTGGAGCTGAAGCTGCCTGTTTCCTTGCTTTCTTCCATATTGATTCACCAAAAGCAATGGAGATTGAATTTCTGGGACATATGTCATGGTAGCTCTAGGGTTTCAATTGATAATGTTGCTGCTATTAGCATACTGATTGAACTTTTTACCCATAAACTTTTGATTTTATATACCTCCAGGTCCTTCATAGTACTCATAAAGGGAAATAATTTTAGACACTTATCCAAAATCTCTTGATCTTAAAGATGGCACTAAAAACTAAACAGGAAATATAGCATGTCATTATGAAAAAAAAAAATCCAAAATGCATAGATCTGATTCATTAATCTTTGTTAGTGGCATTTAGACAAGATTATTGAGCTACTGTGGTAAAATATTAATGAGAACTGAGGTATTGCTTAGAAGGAAATATTTTCACTTGAATTAGGCTGTTGAATGCTGCTTCTGACTTCACTGTTACACAGCAAACCAATGACAAACTCAACTTCTCCTTAAATTCTACAGATTTGTACTTTAGGTGCCTGATATCTCCCAAAGACATGTAAATATTAAGACATCTAATATAGGGATAATGATAATATAATTTGGATGTTACAAGAGCAATAGAAGCACTGAGAAAATGTTGAGACCTTCAAATGAACTCTGAAAACTAGAAAAAAAATATTTTTACTGATAAAGTATTTTAGTATCAGAAGTGTTAAAATAATATTCTCCCATGGAACTGTTTATATTTCAGTTTTTCAAGCCTGATAAAACTCTATCGTTGTTGTGCAAATGCAGTTTTCCTCCTGAACTCTTTTGTGTAATTATTTGCCCGTCACTTTAAGTATTAGAAGAATGACAAGTAGCGTTTGATCATATTATTGAATATGGCTTTGAAGATGACAGAAATACCTCAAGGTATATTGCACATTCAGCATTACCTCTTCTGAAGTATTTAGACGCAAAAAAAAGACACAATTCAGTCTATAAAGTTTTGCTTTGCTTCACACTAGTGCTTTATAGTATTAACCTCGAAAGGTCTTACTGTGAATTCTTATTTCCATGTGAGTACGTGATAAGGTCTCAACAATTAAAGTATTACAGGATATTTTATTTGATTGGATATAAGCTATGCCCGGCATCTGCTTACTAAAGTTTTTAAGCTGTTTGTCACCACAGGGTGCTTGAAAGGCACCTCCAGCATAGCTGACCTACCTGATCTGTATCTGCCAGAATTCAAGAGCTGCTTGGTAATTGCCTGAACATGTGATTTACATCCTTAAATAGGCATGTTCGTTTTCATTAATGCCTCCAGTGTTACTGCACAACTGTACAATTTTCTAGTGAGTGATAAGAAGGTGGTATTTTATGTCAACTTCAGTTCACAAAGTTCTCACACAGCTTTGGCTTTTATTTAAAAACAAGGAAGTTCCTGGCTTTCGTAGTTTCAAATACAGTTTGAGAGATGAAATTTTAATGCTTTGAAATCTGAAGGTGTTACTGAGGTAAAACAGACAAGCAGCACTTTATTCCCCTTCCCAGCTGGTGAGGCCCCTTCTTTCAGTTCTAGAACACTGAGGCTGTTAGACTATTAGTTCTTGTTGTTCAGTTACTACGTAGGCAGAAATAAAACTGATTGCCATTGCTTACGAGGCATTTTATAGGAACACAGTTTTCTCTAGGTTTTTTTTTTTCCTCACAACTGTATTATCTAAAGCTTCAATTTCTTATTAAAACAGTTTTCGTATTTATTGTCAATTTCAATACATTTCACCATATCTTTGTTCCAAAATCCATTTGTAGAAATCTTTACCTACGGAGATAAAATACAAGTTTAAGGTCAGCTGTAGCAGAAGCAATATTAACAAATTTATTTAATCTATTTAAGTCTGTTCAAAAAGTAACATATTCTTTTAACCAATGTATGTAAGTTAGAAAATAAATTTCACGAGTTTTAGTATCTAGAATATAAGTTCGTTTTTCCACACAATGATAAAATGCATAAACTGCATGAAATACAAACAATTTATGTCCATATTTAGCATTTTATCAAGTTCCAACCCTTCAAGAATAAATGCATTTTCTTTAAAAGCTGATTCTTTTTAGAGAAATGAAATTAAAAATGATTTTGCTTGGTGCCAACAAAATACAAAGTCAGTCATATGCACTGTAGAACTAATGCATAGAATGCAAAAGAAGCTCACTATTAGGGCAGATAAGAGGTAAGAATTACAGTTCTGGCCAAAGAATCAGCCACTTAGGTCATCATTTACCTTGTAATTATAACATTATGTCAAATTATAGCTAATGTAGGATCATGTTATTCTTAAAACTGTACTAGACGTTTTTAGCATATTATAGAAGAGATATAAATAGTCTTCCTGTACCGAGTGGATCTGCCCTTTATCTCCAGCTTTGTCATTTGTAATACGCACAGAAATTGCACTTGAGCTGTCTTCGCCTGATGTACCAGAGCAACTTCTAATAACTGCAATATATTTTAAGTTTCTTTCAGTGGCGTTGTGTAAAAAATACCATTTTGCTATTCAGTGTGGCTCAGCATTTCCATAACACAGTGCAGACACAATAATTTTTAACTTTGAAACTTTGGGGCAAGTAAAGGCAACTTTCAAGACCAAGTTATAGGCTCCCTGAAAAATAGTCTATGCAGTATGAGCTCAGCAATTAGTGTGAAACAAATGTTGGATCAAATTCAAGCCAATTGATTTCAGCATGTTCTCTATGTTTTCAAATGCTTTCCATGTAGATTCATTGTTGTCTTGAAAATGAAGGATTTACCTTCCCTTTTGGCTGTGCAACAGTATGTAATCACTGCAAGCATTTCCTATGTCTATAATCTATAGTTTTAATCAGCAGCAGCAGCAGGAAAAAAAAAAAAAAAAAAAAAAAAAAAAGCAGCAAAACAACAAAAACTCACAAAACCAACACATGAACACATCCAAACTCTATTCAGCCATTTATAAAAATCTTATCAATTGAAAAAGTAGCAAATATATATAATCTTGGCTGCAAACAAAACTCATGGTACGAAAATCTATCCTCATAGCTATGGATGAAATGTTTCAAAAAACAGTGTTGTGGAATTTGCTGTCAAAATCAGCCAATCTGTGTGAATCACTATAGCTAGTAATAATGTGATACATTTTCTATAATACTGGCTCTTCCTGTTGCCCTTCAGATAACTGCATTGTTATGTCCTATGTTTTTGCATCTCCTAGCAACAAGAGCAAAGTTTTAAAAAGTTTTATTTTTAGAAAGGTGCTGGAATTGTTTTCACAATCATTATATTTCTATGCTGTCTTGCTGACAGCATCTTGTGATCAAACTCTTCTGTGTAAGTAATGAAATGTTAACCGTGGGGTTAATGCAGTCATTGAATCATAGAACCATAGAACCATAGAATGTGTTGGAAAGGACCTCAAGGATCATTAGGTTCCAACCACCTGCCACAGCCAGGGTTGCAAACAGCTAGATCAAGTACTAGATCAGGCTACCCATGGCATCATCCAGCCTGTCCTTGAAAACCTCCAGGGGTGGAGCACCCACAACCTCTCCGGGCAGCCTGTGCCTATACCTTATCGCTCTCTCTATAAAACACTTCCACCCTGATGTCTAATCTAAATCTCCCTTCCTTTAATTTAAAATCATTTTCCCTTGTCCTATCACTATCTACCTGTGTAAAAAGTTGATTTCCCTCATGTTTCTAAGCTCCCTTTAAATACTGGAAAGCTGCTATAAGGTTTTGCCGTAACCTTCTATTCTCCAAGCTAAACAAGCCCAGTTCCTTCAATCTGTCTTCATAGGAGAGGTGCTCCCACCCTTTGATTATGTTTGTGGCCCTCCACTCCAAAAGCTGCACATCTTTCTTGTGTTGGGAGCCTCAGACATCAACGCAGTACTCCAGCTGGGGCCTCGTGAGTGCAGAATAGAAGAGAATGGTCATCTCCCACTCTGCTAACCACCCCTTTTTTGATGGAACCCAGGATACCATTGGCCATCCAGGCTGCAAGTGCACACTGCTGGTTCATTTGAAGTTCTTTGTCAACCAGGTCCCCTAATTCATTCTTGGCTGGGTTGCAACTCCAGGAGTTCTTCTCTACTTCATATATAAGTACCTGAAATTGCCTCAAGCCAAGTGCAAAACCTTGCAGTTTGCTGTGTTGAACCTGATTAGGTTTGCAATCTCCTGATCCCAGTCTCTACTGGTATTGTATCTGCTGTGAACCTGCAGCTTACATGGCCACTGGATTCTAAATATTGTGCCTCATATGGGCGTGCTAAAATATAATGCTTTACAAAATAGGTACTGTAATAATAAAATGTATAGTGCCCAAAGCATTGCCTTTAGAGAGTGCATCCTGATCTGCAAGGCAAGAGGCAGAGAATGACTGTCGTTCACATCACTTTGCCCTTGTAGAGCAGATTGTCTGCATCCATGTTGCAGTGTATTCTTTGCGTACATCTCTTTTGAGTTCCAAGACCTTATTAATTTTCTTTCTTTATATGATTTGGAAAAGCTGCTATGGTTCAGCCAACTGTATGGTGTGTTTCCTGAAGTACTGTATGATGGCAGTGCCTGAAGGCAGCAAACCTGCTGAGATAGTGCTGGGAGTTTCTAAAGGAGCTCAAGAAGCCAGAAGCAATCTCATCCATGCTGTCTGCAGGGAATGGTCCCTGTAGTGAATTGGCTTCAAAGCTTCCTAATTCTGCATCAGAAAGGCCTAGCTGGCTCATTCTAAAAGGAAGCCCGGGAGCTCCGAGATGTGTGGACTATAATAGATCACAGATCTGGAACATGCAAGGGAGCAAAGTTATTAAACAGTACTGTTACATAGGTCGTTATTCTAACTGCAGCTCCACTGATTGATCTAGCTTTTCTAAATATGTATTTCAAAAGTATTCTTTTTGTTTTGATAATACATGAAGTTAAATTTATATAGGTGTGCTTGTATACATGTTTATGTAAAAATATACTTCAGCTGTTTTTCCCTTTAGTATCTATATCGGTGATCAGGATGAGGGGATCAAGTGCAGCCTTACTAAGTTTGCGGACAGCACCAAGGTTGATCTGATTAAGCGTAAGGAAACTGCAGAGGAATCTTGTTAGGCTGGACTGACTGGCTGAGGCCAATTGTATGGGCTAAGTGATGTGTCTTGCACTTGGGTCACAATAACTTCATGCTAAACTTTATTGCCTGTGGGCTAGGGGGAAGAGTAGCTCGAAGGCTGTCTGATAGAAAAGGACCCAGGGGTATTTGTTGTCAGACAGCTGAATATGAGCCAGTAGTGTGCTCAGATGGCCCAGAGGGCCAACATCATCCTGATTTGCATCAGAAATAGTGTGACCAGAAGGACTATGGAAGTGGATTGTGGTCAGTGTATCTACGCTGATGGTAGAAGGTAGAAGCTGATGATGGTGTCTCAGAGCCTCTGCTCTTCAACACCTTTATCAATGATATAGGCAGTGGGATCAAACGCACCCTCAGCAAGATTTTTGATGACATCAGGCTGTGTGGTGCACTTGACACAATAGAACGAAGGGATGTCATCCAGAGGGACATGGACAGACTTGAAAAGTGGACCCACGAGAACCTGATGGGGTTTTAACAAGGCCGAGTGCACAGTTTGGGTTTGCACTTGGATTGGGCAGTCCCAGATATGTGTACAGACTGGGAGAACATTTCATTGAGAGCAGCTCTGTGCAGAAGAACTTGGAATTTGTGGTGGATGAAAAGCTGCGCGTGAGCCAGCAGAGGGAGCTTGCCACTCAGAAGGCCAACTAATTGTGGGCTGCGTCAAAAGAGGGGTGCCCAGCCGGGCAAGTCAAATTATTGTCCCCCTCTTATCTGCCCTTGTGAGGCTCCATCTGGAGTACTGCATCCAGGTCTGGGGCCTGCAACACAAAAGAGATGTGTAGTTGGAGTGGGTCCAGAGAAGAGCCACGAAGATCAGAGGACGGGAGCACCTCTCCTATGAAGACAAGCTGAGTGAGCTGGGCTTGTTCATCCTGGAGAAGAGAAGGCTGCAGGAAGACTTCAATGCAGCTTTCTGGTACTCGAGGGGAGTTTATAAACAGCAAGGAGGCCAACTTTTTACATGCTTTGATAGTGATAGAACAAGAGGGAATAGCTTTAAACTAAAAGAGGGAATACTGAGGTTAGATGTTAGAAAGTAATTCTTTACTCAGAATGTGGTGAGGCAGTGGCACAGCTGCCCAGAGAAACTGTGGATGCCCCATCCCTAGAGGCCCTTAAGGCCTTATTGGTTGGGCAACCTGGTATGGTGCTTGGCAGCCCTGCTGATGGCAGGGGGTTGGAACTGGGTAGGCTTGAAGTTTCTTTCAGCCCAAGCCATTCAAAGATGCTGTGGTTCTGAGATTCTGTTAAGCTCCTCTGTGCTCAGCTCTGGTGAGGCTGCACCTGGAGCACTGTGTTCAGTTTTGGGCCCCTGCTGCAATAAATACATTGAGGTGCTGGATCATGCCAAAAGAGCAGCAATGAATCTGTGAAGGGTTTGGAGATCAACAGGTCTTAGGAGGAACAGCTGGAGGAACAGGGGTTATTTAGCCTAGAGAAAAGGAGGCTCAGGGAAGAGCTGATCACTCTCTACAGCTACCTCAGAGGAGGTTGTCGAGAGTTGGGATCGATGTCTTCTCTCAAGTGACAAGGGAAAAGGAAATGGCCTCAAGTTGTACCAAGAGAGGTTTAGGTTGGATATTAGGAAAAATTTCTTCACAGAGAGGGTCATGAAGGTTTGGACCAGGCTGCACAGGGAAGTAGTTCAGTACCATCCCTGGAGGTATTTAAGAAACATGTAGATGAGGTGCTTAGGGGCATGTTTTAGTGGTAGAATTCACAGTGCTAGTTTAATGGTTGGACTTTATGACAATCTCAGAGGCCTTTTCCAACCTAAAGGGTTCTGTGATTCTATGAAGGATCTTTTCATTTTATACTATCATTGAGATCTAATACATAAAATTGTTGCAGAAATTAGTCTTCCATGTAGGAAACTCAGATGTGTTTCATAATTGCTTTTAAAGGCCTGAATATTCATAAAATGACTTTTAGTCACTCATATACTGTCTCACTGGTGAAGCAATTCTGTTTGGTCAGCAACAGTTTCAGTCTAAAGAACAAAAGACTCCTTCACCTTAATTGTTCTCTGAGGCTCTTATCCAACATTTGTCCTACTCTCAGAAGACCTACTGTGCAAGTTACTAGAGGTTAGCTTTACTTCTGCTCTGGATTTATATTAATGATGCGTAAAGAATCAAATTGTCTTAAGAGACACTAGATTGTCAACGCTGAGCTAGGAGATACATGTTCTTCCTTTCTTTCCTTCCTCTTGTCTCTAACACCAGTCAGCATTTGGGCAAGTTCTTACATGCCGATGTGTCCATAACTGCACAGCCCTCCTTATCCATTGTGGAGAGAAGACACTCAGCATCGTTATTCTCTTTTCCTACTTTTTATATAAGATCTGACATCCACCCGGCTCCCCTGAAAATGATGAACTATAATCAAGTTTAAAATGGAAGTGTTAATTATGTGCATTTGAATAAGGTCAGTCTTTTCAGCATATTTATTTTCTTTACAGAGGACCTTCTAAGTATTTTATATTTATTATTTCTGCATCTCTGTCCAGTTGCTAAATGAAAGGTGATGACAATGATGAGAGCAGAAAGAGATTACGAAGATTAAAGTTATCATACAGAGAAACAAGGAAAAATTCATTGAAGTTCTCCGCAGTTTGAGGAAATGAGGAGGGAGGACTTAGAAGCCCTATGCCCATTGCTCTTTTTCGGTAGAAAGACCGCACCTTAGGGGATAGTTTCTAAATGAAGAGTAAAGGGCTACCCAAAATACAGGTTGGTTTGAAGGCATTCAACTTACTTTGAGCAGAGGACTGGATTAGGTGACCTCTAGAGTTCCCTTCCAACTTAAATTATTTTACAGTTCGATTGAAATGCTAAGTCCACACGTGAAAAATTTGGATTCTGTAGTAGGTGCTTTTGTCAAGGTCTCCTTTGGAGGCTAATTTCTAAGTTTTGTTCAGCTTTGATGATACCTTTCGTACTCCATGTGTAATGGTGTTTAACTCTAATGCCATTCTTGTCTAATACCCACATTAATCTCTATAGCAATTTTCCAATGTTCACGAATGCTCCTATGTGAAATAACCTAAATCCACAGCTGCCTTCCCTGTTTATAAGTGACTGACACCATATTATTCTACAAGAACTTTTCTTCTATATCAGGTAAAGAGAAGGAATTTGGGGAAAGCACCTTTCCCTTCAATTTATATAGCACTCACTCAGCCTTATGAAAGCCAGGGGAAACAGATAATCCTTGTGTGTCTAAATACTGTAGCACTTAAAAAGGAAATACTGAGCCTTGACACACAAAGATTCCAGCAGTAAAGTTTCCAAAAAAAAAAAAAAAAAGAAAGAAAGAAAGAAAGAAAAACGCTCTCAACTCACTGTGCTGCCTAATGTATTTTGCATACAAGGAACTGTTGAAAGGTTGGATAATGTAATGGACTCAGTAAATCAGCACTGGAATTTTGGTGAAAAC
This sequence comes from Tetrao urogallus, assembly GCF_951394365.1. Taxonomy (NCBI): domain Eukaryota; kingdom Metazoa; phylum Chordata; class Aves; order Galliformes; family Phasianidae; genus Tetrao; species Tetrao urogallus. The sequence continues at coordinate 141,691,596 of NC_136813.1, read as the reverse complement.
TTTGTTCTCTACTTTCAGTTGCAGCCATACATATATATCTGTGGGTTTTTTTCCTATTTGCCAATGCCTTGTATATTCCAGTATGAATTTCCCAGTAATTCAAGAAATCTTTCTTGCTTTAGTTGTTCTGTTTTTATGTAAATTCAATGCAAATATTTGTGATTTTAATAATATTTAGGTTATGTGTAGATATGAGGTGTGTGGTACTTGTGTAAAAATCAGCTTTGTCTATTAATTGAGATTCAGTCCGTATTTGTTGTGATTTGATGCAGGTTGAATTGACCTCAGTGTTGCTATATTGAATTACACTAGCTAACAGTTTAACCTGGGATTCTCTGTGTGTTTCAGTGTGTTATTGTCTGTGTTCATCATTATTCATGTGCAGTAGGTGCAGTAGGATCACAGCTGAAAGTTCTGAGGATTTAAATCAAGTGACCTGTGGCTGCTTACAAAACTGTAGAATCACAGTATCATGGCATTGCATTTGAGAGGGACCTCTGGAGATCATGTAGGCTGATACTGTGCTTTAAACAGTCATCTAAAGCAGGTTGTTCAGGACCACATTTAACTGTATTTTGAGTATCTCCAAGGATGGAGGCTCCACAGCCTCTGTGGTTGTGTCCTTACCTGGTACTGAGGAACCTAAATGTGCTCGCAGCACTACAGATATGTCTAAGGGGTGCTAGACAGTGGAAAGAGATTCCAGGGAGAACTCCATGCATTCCTGATGCTCTTAAATACAGAGTAATTCTTCCTCCTTGCCTTCTAGACTGCCCCTTCCTAAAAAGCTTGTATCTATCCATAACCTCACTGCTGCAGGAAGGTACCACCATATCACTCAGTGCACTTTGCCAGCCTGATCTACCACTTTCTAATTTATTGGTAGCCTTTAATCTCCCTATGTAAAGTTCTCATGACTAGTTTGACCAGCCTGCTGGAAACGGCAGCATTTTATAAAAAGCAATTCAAAAGTACAACAACTTCTATTTCCATCTGATAAGTAAGTAGCTGCTTTGAGTGTGCTACTAATCCCCAAGTAAAGCAGACCTTTAATTTGAGAACCTGCATGTTTAATCATAAAGTTTTTGAAAAATATACATTTTCTTTTTAAGATAGGACATTTCTTCATGAGAGACATGGGTTTCTTTGCAGGGAAGAATACTTCATGTAATAATTGTTTCTCCTGGTCAAAACCTGCTTATGAATCTTTAATTTATTTCTACATTAGAATAGCTCTCTATACTGAAGATTGTAATAAAGTTAAACACTGCTTATGAATAAGCATTTAAGTACTTTAGATGGAAAGCAAAATAGCAGCATCAAAATTTGCGAGCAGTGTCAGATATGTTGTATATGGTGTCCTGCTTCTGATTTAGAGACCACTTTATCTTCCATAAGAAGATGCAGTATGGAAGAAAGGGAAATTGTGAGAGGACAAATGCATGGTTTTTGAAGGTGAAAGAAGCCCTGGCATCCTTGCAGGGAGATCTGTGATGCAGCAACATTGATGTTCCTTCCAGCCAAGAATGATATTCTGTAATAATTTCTTTGCTTTTGAACCTGAAATCAGATATGTAATAAAGTTGTGGTCTGAGTGTAAACCCTGATTCTGGATCAGAATTGCTTTACTACTGAATGATTCTGTACCACAGCTACTACTGCTGGTTGGCTGTGATCTCCAGGATGTTCATAGTTCAGTGATTTTAAGGTCTCAGTTGCAAAGACATTTTTAGTATGGATGGACAGTATCTTTTTAGCTTTCTGCTCTGTGCAAACAGACTGTGCAGTCAGACTGTTCTGCTCTTTGACTGTGCAGAGTCCTGAGTTAAACTAGAGAATCAGGAAATTCTAGTACTATGCGCTCCTGTAGTTGAGGAGCTGGTGTAAAGCTGAGTTTGGAGAATTCATTGTGAAAACAGATCTGAAAACAAGTATCATTCTTGGGTTGCAGTTGAAATCATACAGTGGCCAAGGCTTGTCTTTCTAACATGATTTGTTTGGTTACTGCTATCTCTTCTTAAAAGGTAGATTTTTTTTTCCTCCTCACGTTAATGGTGACAGAATGGAGGCTTAGAAAAAGTTTACTACCATATTATATTAAACTATGTTCTTTCTTGATATTAAGTATTAAAGTTTCAGACTTTCCTTCTTTTGAGCGTGAAAGGAAAAAAAGTGAAAGTATCTTATTTACCTATTTCTCTCTGTCTGCAACCATACTACTGTCCAGATAGATCTCCATTCCTGCAATAGTGTTGCTTACAGCCCTGCTGCCTGGAAACTTCTAGAAAGCTTTAGTTATCAGACCACTAACAGAATTTTCTTTGAGCCACAGCACATATTGAGTGAAGATATAAAAGAAGGTGTCAATCCTACGGGTCCTGTGAGCAATTAGCACAGTTGCAAAGCAGAACTCATTTGTACTGTCATCTTACTAGCTAGTTTCTCTATTATAGATAGGACTATTTTCTTGTAACTCATTGAGAAACAGTAAATTTGGTAGCATTTGGGAACTGCTGTAATTGTTCCTTTAAGGTGGTTTCTGAGGAGGGTGCTGAATCTGAATTTATTCAGAATCCTTCCCTCAAGGCATGGTACCATAGAATCGTAGCATCATGGAATGGGTTGGATTGGTAGGGACCTTAAAGCCCACCCAGTCCCAACCCTTGCCATGAGCAGACCTGCCATCCCCCACCTGAGGCTGCCCAGGGCCCCATCCAACCTGGCTTTGAATGCCTCCAGAAATGCACTGAGAAGTCTGATACAGTGGGGAAGATTTGCAACTCAAGCAAATTCAGGCAGTATGGAAGCGAAGGGAGCCTTAGGTTTGTTTCCGTGGCGTGTTCCATGTAAGAGAGGGAAGAGTTTGGTGAGGGAGAATATGACGTTTTCCTTCAGAATGCTGTTTCTGTTTTAATAACTTTAGAAGTGGAGCATATTAGCAATGGAATGTTTATCTAAATAAAGATTTAAAATTTAATTATCTTTTATTTCACTGTGCTGTCTTTATGGCATCAAACTTCTCTCTAATATGGTAAAAATGTCAATGGCCATGAGCTTCCAGAACTGGAAGACTGCAAAGCTGCAATCCTCTTACAAAATAAAAAGCCGACTATCATGGAGTAAACTCCTTATAACCCCACTTTAACAGTATTTTAAATTAACATTTGAAAAATACTGGCTAAGATATATAGCTTTTGTCTTTAGGTTATTATTATTTTGAGTTTGGTGAAAAATCTTTCTTAAAGGATGGATGCTACACTGACACAGAGCCAAAGGGAAAGCTTTACAGCAGAAATTGTTCATTGACTCTATGACTGCAAGTGTGGAAAAGCAGAAAGAATTAGATAACATTAATTGAAGAAACACAGCAAAGCCAAGGCACAGGATTGGTGTATAAACAGCTTTAACTGTATGTATTCATCTCGGTTGCTCTGAAAACAAACAGAAGATTACTGGGATAAGATTAACTGTAACAAATGCAAGAAACTGTATGAAGTGGTTGGAAAAGCTTTTTATAGTAGAGCAGTTAAATCTAGTTAATTGTGTTTGATTTTTGTTTTTGTAATTATTTCCATTGTTCCACCAAACTCCTGCTGGATATCTGACATGGTTGAGCTGTCATGCAATAATTGGAAGAAGAAGAAAAAAAAAAAAAAAGAATTGAAACTGAATACCAATGTGATTAGTGTTGTGTTACATGCTTTAATATATGTGCTGCTCATATTGGTTGAGAGCTGCCTCATGCTTAGCTGAGGAGATAATCCTTGATTTAAAACAAAGCTACCGCTCTGACAAGGTAATGTGGTTAATGGAAGCGTTTAACCATATGCAAAGATAATGAAAGGCTTTCAGCTCACTGTTGCCGAGTAGTAAGGAGGTCATGAGTAAGCTTTTGCAATGAGAAACCCAATTTATTTTAATTCCCACTGCGACCTCTCACACAGGCATTGTCCAGGCTCTTAGCCTTTTATAGCATGGTTAATAACAATCAAGCTGGCCTGAGGTTGCTGTGTTACTGACTTTTGATCTGTACATGTGCAGTAGGTTTTATGACTCTTGAATTTCAGAAGTGTAGAGCATCTGGCTGACAGCACGACATACATGATGGCATGCCTACAGTCAACTGCTGTGGCTATTATTTATTTCATCAGATTTCTAAAAAATAATGACATCACACCCGTGGAGCATATTCAGTACATTAAAAATTGTAGATGAACACCCTGAATGTATATGACTTCTGTGTATCTGTGGTAGAGGCATAAAATCTGATTTTGCCTGAAAGAGTGAAGACCGTGTTTCAAACTGTTTATCTTGAGCTACAAACATTGGACAATAAATTAAGAGAATCATAGAAGCATTAAAGTTGGAATAGGCCTCTAAGATCACCTGGTCCTACCGCCAGCCCATCCCTGTGATGCTCACTGTGTCCCTCAGTGCCACATCCACACGATTATGGAACACCTCCAGGGACAGTGAGTGACTCCATCACCTCCGTGGAGGATCCGTTGGCTATTTGGTAGTTGGACTGTCTCAGCTGCAATAAACTTTTAAGTTTAAAAATTAAATTAAATTAAAAATAATTGCAATAAGCTTTTAAGACCCCTCGACAAGTTAGAGTGTGGAGGACCAGAGGATGCTGTGGGAGGGGTCTTAAACGCAACAGTGAGCTGATGTGATGGAAAGGAGCACAGTGCTGCCCTGCTCCATGCTCAGCCATTGCTCAGCCAGCGTTGTCACTTTCCTTTCATGACAGACCAGACATCAAGCTGAAACCTGATGAATTGAAAGAAAAACTCATTTAAGAACTGCATTATCTTCTTTCAATTTGTATGCTGGCATGTTAGGTAAAAAAAAAAAAAAAAAAAAAAAGTAAAATGTATAAAAAATAAATGATTGAGTAAAATCTTCCCTTTTAAGCTGAGCATTTTCTTTACCATTCATGGACCTTTCATAGAATTGCTTATGTAGATTTTGCACATGATGCATTGTCTAGTTGCAAAAAAATATTCAGTAGATGTGGTGATTATATTCTCTGGAAACTAGTATCTAAGACTCAAGAAGCATTTCACTGCTTCTGGAACTTGGGAAGGTAGGTGGAAACTTCCTTTAAAATAGCTTGTGGATCTTTTCTCCTTTAAAGCACTACAAAATGAAGTACGTCAGCATTTACCAGGGTGATCCATCACACGCTTACTTGCCATTCCAGGAATTTTCCCAAATATCTTCCTAGTGAGCTGAAAGATGTGCATGAATATACAGAATGATACGACTGTGGTTTTTGGGTTTTTTTTTCTGATTAATTACAGTTTGCAAAAGACTGAATGTCCCACACTCCTGCCTTTCTGTTGCAACTGAATTGCGAATTCAGTGTTGCTCCTTATACTTTCTTAACTTTCTAGGGTGTTTTACATTCATGGGACAGAAAATATATATTTCATCCTTCTCATTGACCTATTGACCTCAACTCTTTGAAAGAGTAGATAATAGCACGACAAGAGGAAATGGTTTTAAGGTGAAGGAGGGAAGTTTTAAGTTGGATATCAGGGAGGAATTCTTTACTATGAGAGTGGTGAGGTGCTGGCACAGGCTGCCCAGAGAGGTTGTGGATGCCCCGTCCCTGGAGGTGTTCAAGGCCAGATTGGATGGGGCCCTGGGCAGCCTGGTCTAGTATTGAATGGGGAGGTTGGTGGCCCTGCATGTGGCAGGGGGTTGGAGATTCATGATCCTTGAGGTCCCTTCCAACCCAAACCATTCTGTGATTCTATTCAGGAAGCTCATTTTCTTGGGTATTTAAAAGAATATGTAAGAAAAACTGATTTTCTTTTTAATACGCAGCCTGAGGATGAATTAGTGCACTAGTACTACTATAATTCAGACTGTGTAGTCTGGGTGCCATTATCCTGAAAATTTGTACCACCTTATTTGTAACAGCATCATTTCAGGAACATTCAGTGTTGACTCTCTGGGCTTCACAGGTATCGCTGGTAGGAGCAGCATGTGACTAAAGCACACTGCATTGCAAAATGTTGCTACTGGAGAGTAACCCTGCTTGTGAGTTAATTACTTCAAAGATTATTTTCGTATGTATTGATTGATGCTAATGGCGCACTCCATGATGTTATATAGATGGAGAAATATATAATTTCTACTTCAAGTAAATGATTTTGTGTAGTAGTTTGCAACATATATACAAATAGCAAGTGTGGAACACAAAACCCAGGAGAATTATCTGTGCTTTCAAGTAGTCATGTAAAGGAATCTCTTCAGAGTAGTTGTACCAGCTGTGTGATGTAAGGAAAAGAAATGAAATGTAATCGCTATCCAAATTAAGTGAATAAAGTTAAGAATCCTCCACAATTTATCTACTAAATGTGTGTCTCTGTGTAGCAGAGTGTCTTTAATATCACAGCTGTTCATATTAAGTCTGTCCACATATTTTTTGCAGAATCTCTATGGTGAGGCATTCACTCAGGTGAAAAGCTGACACAATGGAATGCTTTTTGTGCTGGCTCTGGACAAATTATATTCTATTTTATCAGTTCCAAGGTCAGAAGTGCTGCCATGTCTCTTAAACTATAGTTTAAGAGGTTTTTTTTTTTGTAGTAATGTGGGCTCTGTTGAACATTTGAGGAAGGGCTGTAAGTTTCTCTGATTACTGCAGCCTGATATCCCCTGCCGCCAAGTTGTCTCAACTTTCTTCTCTTGTCTATAATTCTCTTTTTTGCTGTAATTGGATTTCAGAATTGACTTTCAGGGGAATATATGCAGAGTTGTTGAGAACAGACATTATTTAGAGGCACACAGTAGTTATTGTTAATATTGTTAAAATATTGTTGAACTTTGTAGAAATGCTTTAATTACTGATTTCAGTTACAGTGCTAGTTTAAGGATGAACCTAAGGTTCATATTAGGAAATTCCTTGTTCTGCTTCTGTCTATTCCTCTTTCTCTATCATGTTTGCACACCAATTTTTAAAATTAGGAAACAGAAGCCCTTTCACACAAAGTCTGAACTGAACTTTTTCAACTTAATGATTCCCTTTCCTTTTCCAACTCTCTAGTTTAACACCAGCCTTTCTGTACTTGCTTTCCTTTAAATACATATATATATAAATATATATATAAAGCAAGGTATGTAAAACATGTGCTCTGCATGTCTGGTGTGGGAATATTCATTTTCCTGTGAGTAAGTATCACTAGATTATTCTGCCATCTGAGCATGTGAAATGCATAACAATTATTTTAAATATATTAAGATCCTATTTTTGCGCATAAAAATGATGATGCTCTTCAGAATCTCCTTTTATTATAGCATACAGCGTGAAGGTCCTCATACCACCTGTTTGTGACTAAGGAATCTTCCTTGCCTATTTTTCTTTCCCTTCTCTTTCATAAGTTCATCTGCATTGAGCTCAACGCATTTAGCAAACTGGTCATTTTTAACAGCACCCCTCAGCCCCTAGACTTTACCTTTCATTCATTCTTCAATCACTGTCTTGAGTTCATGACCACCTGCAGCCAGCTCATTGATTCAGTGATGTGACTTTTGCTCTTTGGAAGCAGGTGAAGGAAGGTGGGTGGATTTCTCTTATCTGTCCAGGGAGCATCACCACACATAGGCATCAAAGAATCAAGAATGTCTTTAGAGTAAATGAGAAGCGAGTATGTGACAAATAGAGGTGACAATTCTTTGTGAGATCAGCTCAGTGTTTGTTTAGATGTTACGATGTGTTCTGTTGATGGTCCTGTAGGGGACTTCTAAAACTTGCTTTATTATTAAGTAGTTATGGGTAACAGTGAAAACAATGAAATGAGTACTGCTTTGCAATTGCAATAACACAGTTTTTGGCTTTCATCTTCTAACTCTTTAGGAATACTGGCATAGTCCTCATTTCTGTAGAGAGATAAGCTGTTGAAACATGTTTTCCTTTCCTTTTCAGGAAGTAATATGTGGGAGGCTGTGGACTATTTGCTTCCAACATAGGAACAGCACTGGGTTGGGAATCTGAAACTCCTGAGAGAATGCTGGGAATCTGCAGAGGGAGGCGGAAATTCCTGGCTGCCTCTCTGACCGTCCTCTTCGTGCCAGCCATAACGTGGATTTATCTGTTTGCTGGGAGTTTTGAAGGTAGGAGGGGAGTAATGGCTGGGTAAAAGCGTGTGTTGAATGATTTGCATTGGAGCAGACAGACGTACATCAGGCATCGCTGGTTTTATTTAAATAAAGCCGGTTTGATTTGTGTAGGAAAATGGCTCCCAACATGCAGACTTCAACAAAGGGCTTTCCTTACTGTGTTCTCACTGCTGAGGAGCAGTTAATTGCTGTTCAGTTTTCCTCTAGTCCTTGAGCTTAAATGCAACCAAAACTCTGATTTTCCCTAATTTATTTGACCTCTGTGTTTTCTGATTTCTAAAGATGGATCTATCTTGTACACTGTAAGATTTCATTTCTACTAAAATTACTGTCTTATTTTCAGTTCTGCTCTTAATACTGTTTAGAAATGTTTAAAAAGGTATGAATTATAAAAAATATGTATTCTGGGCACTTTTTACACAACTCCTGTTTTTATGGATGTGTGTGTGAGTCTTCATATGTATGGATGGTATGGGTCATGGAGTTTAATTTTGTGGTATGAAGCAGGAAGTGTATCTATCTTCAGTAAAGACCAGGAAAACATGTACCTAGTATGGTTCTGTATGTTGTGAACTCTGCTAGGTGGGGGTCACTCATCTGCAGGCTGTCTCTTGTCCAGTGGCCTCATGGCCTGAGTGGGCCTCTACTCTCTGAAACAAGAAACAGGTTCTTAGTTTGTGGAATGGGAGGTGGTGTGGTGGAACTACGCTCTGTGAAGTAAACATTGCAGTAAAGAAATCATGAGACAAGGGCTTATACTCAGTGCATCCCATAGCGCATTGAGGGTTAACAAAACTTTCAGAGTGCTAGGTTTGCCCAGCACTGCCATCTTCTAACCATTCTCCACACCTACAGTGGTAATGCTGCATTGCCCTCTGTGTCTGTAACCATGACCCATGCAATGATCCATGATTGTTGTTGTTTGGGGAATGAGTGTGTGGGCTTGGAGGTCAAAATGGAAATAGGTGTAGCCCTGCCATGCAGATTTTGGTGAGTGTGGCATGCAGGCTCTTCTTCATTGCTGGTGAAAATGCATTGCTAATAGTGGTTACTGTGTTGAAAAATAGCGTTTTGTAGCTGACAGTTTGCTCTCTCAAACAGTTATGATCTTTGTATCAATTGTAGTTTCCATGCAAACAAATAGGACACATTACTTTCAGAGCAACCTAAGTATAACTGTATCACATTTCCTAAAAAGTGCTTAAATATACACGGCCTGAACAACACCTGGCTGAGCAGCTAGCAGAGTGCCTGGGAAGTGTTCAATCTGGGACTTGCTGTGCAGCTAGTCTGCTTTCACCATACAGAGCAGCCAGTATGTCATTGTGAATACCCCCGAGATGTTCTGTTTTCATTTGGGGTGTTCTGCAAAAGAAGACAAGAAAATAATTGTATTACTTCTGAGTCTTCTTCCTGCACAGGAGCTATGTCCAGGTACTGTCCAGGTTCTGTCCATTTGCTACTAACACTATGCCCTGTTTTAAAAGCTGAATTCTATGAAATGTTTTATGGGTTTCCAATTTGGTTATATATAAATACCAACGTGGCTGAAACCTGCAAGCACATGAGGCTGTTTTCTTGCCATTTGCCTTGTGTGAAGACTATTAGTTCTGGCCACTGCCTCTGTGCTTATTTTGCCAGAAGGATGAACACAAAAAATCAATGAATACCTGAGGCATATTTCTTTATAAAATCAATTTGAATCCAGGTCCCTGTGGGTGGCCATTGGATGTTACACCTGGGACAGCTCTCCTTCCTCTGCATTTTTCAAGCAGAGATCTTCAAATTTGCGTATGTATATCAACTTGCAGCCATATAACAGGTAGATTTTATAATCAGACCTGAAACAAGCAGTACTTTGCCTTTTCAGCTGTGTATCTGATGAACTTTCTTCTGTTCTTGAACGAGTTCAGTGCAGTTAGGTGAGGTTAGAAAATGTTGTGTCCCTTATTACTAGTTACTAAGCAGCTTTTTGTTGCTTTTATTTTGTTTTTTAAAGATAGAGCATTTCATTTCTGTCAGTAGCCATGTTATTTTGGCAAGCTTAAAAACCATTTCTTAGTTATCTTAACATGAGGAAGGGTGTTTCATCCTTTTAAAAATTGTTCAAACACAAAAACTGTTCAGCTTACAGTCTGATAAATTTTAAAATTCATTGTTTTAAATGTCAAGCAAGCTTCTTTTATGTAATCCTGGCTGAGCAATTTGTGCTTGGTTTCAAAACAAAATTGGATTCCAAGTTAAATTACAAGTAAGGGCATCTAAAGATTTTTAGTGCATATTGCTTACATCTCTGAATTAGTTGTATGTCAGGTATAAATATTTGCTTATGCAAATTTATTTGGTTACTTAAAATTCTGCCTCAATGGGCAGTAACTCTGTGAGCTCATTCTAGAATGAAACACTTATGGGATTCACATAAAACTGAAAATATATGGGGTGCTGGCTGCATACTTGAACGGTAATGATCTAGCAGTCAGAACAGTGCTGATTTTGTTTGATTTTTAAAAGCTGAGCAAATGCAGCCCTCACCTTTTTGTTTTTAGAAGAATATTATGCTGCCTTATTGTAATGACTATTTTAATTGTGTCCACAATTGTAAATGGAGTACTGCTTTAAATTCCTGCGTGTAGAATCCTTTGTTTTTACAGAGGGCTCAATACAGATCTTGAAATTTGCTTCTACATGCTATTTGAGGTGACTTAAAGCTCTCAGTGTGAATTAATCTTAAATGAAACCAGGGAGCAAAGCACATTACTGATTAAGAAGCCTGGCACTGGAAAAGGGCTGCAAGCAATGCAAAGTTATTAACTCTTTCCATTATCTCTCTGTGGCTGTTTATGTTACTTTATTCTATTTTACTATTTGGCTGAGGGGTGATCGAATCTTAATTTATTGGTTGAAAACTGGGGTAAGTTAAAATATTTATTTAACCAAATAATAAGTAGCGTTTTCCTAAGCTTGTACATTAATGGCCAGACAGTTGAAGCTGTTCTTCAATTTATCTGACTTCTTGGTTTTTTGCACCACTTTGGTCTGCACAATTAGTTTATGTATTAATGTCTTTATGTGTTAATGCATACTTGAGTAAAAAATGCCCCAACAGCATGGTACTTTGATTTGAAACAAGTGGGAGCGGAGAGTCCTCTGCAGCTTCTGGCACTAGGTGTCTGTGATTAAACACAGGTGCTGCTAGGAATTTTCTTTTCAGTTCCTCTGGGTTCAGATTCAAGTAAATGGTTCTTGTTACACTTTTCTCCACTGGATTAAAGGAACAGCCTTACTGAATTCTTAAGGTTGGAAGGGACTCCAGATGCTCTCTGGATGAACTTGTTTAAACAGGATCAGGTCAGATGACTTTATCCAGTCATATCTTGAAAACCTCCAAGGATGGAAACACAGCATGGCTGCTCTGAGCCACTTGTGCCACTGCTGACTGTCTGCTGGACTGCCATCAAGTGGGAGAGTTTCTTGCTGTATCTGTTTTCAACTTCCTTTGTTTATGGCTGGTGGTTGATGTCCCTCATCCTACACAGTGCATGTCTGTGCAGAGCCTGGTTCCATCTTCTTGCATCTGCTATAGGAACTGGAGCCATGCAGTAAGTCCCCTGGATCACCTCCAGGCTGAACAAGCTTGGCTCTCTTGGGGCAAGCAAGCAATTCAGCAAACAAAAAGCTTTGTAGGCCTATTTCATTAATGTCTTTCTTAAATGGAGGGCCCCAAGCTGGACACAATATGCCAGATGTGGTCCAGTATCAAGTCAAGGGAAGTGGTCATTTCCCTCAGCCTCTTTGCTGTGTTCCTGTTGATTGTTCCCAGCTTGCATTGCTGTCCAGGCATGGCTCCTGGGTCATACATAACGCAGTGTCCAGCAAGACCCCAAGTCCTCCCAGAAGGTCTAGTCCCCAACTTGGATAGAGGAATTCTGTGGGAAACATTAAAAAAAATTGCATCTACTGGTCTCTCATATTCACAGCTATAATCACTACGTCGCAGAAAGTGGTCAGGTTGGACATATGTGATTTACCCTTGCTAAATCCATACTAATTTCACTGTCAAGGCTCAGTGTGTTTCCTTTTACAGGTACTCACATAGAGCAGTTGAATCACTTCTCAGTTGTTTTTTTTCTTTCCACTAAGCTAAACTAGTTGAGCTAGCTGAGTTGTCATGGCAAAGAATTTTGTAGTCTTCTTCTTTCTGCAGTTGTTTGTTTGTTTCAGAGCATTGGAAGCAAATGACTCTTCAGTACTTATATCTGCAATGCTGCATCCTAAAGTTATTTTTTCTTGATGCAATTAACAATTACATTACTGCTTCATTTTCATATATCTGAGGACTTCAGTTATTAGTTTGCCATAGCATAGCGGTGAGTCCACATTTAAAAACCTTTAAGCACTTTATTAGTAGGTCTATAAAGTAAAATATACCCCAATGTTATCAGTTCCGTTGGTGTGCTTTTTAAATAGCCTGCAAGTCTGTAGAAGGAAATTTTGTTTTCATTTTGTTTTTTGTTTCTGTTATCAGAAATGGTGATGTCTGCTGTGAAAGTAATTCTTATTTTATTGTGTTTGCCCACAACAGAGGTGGATGTTGGCAGTGTGGTAGTAGAGGTTGAATCTTCCCACCAATATCTCATTACTTTTTGTTGTCATGTGACAGATGGCAGCAGGGGCAGTCTGATAAAACGGTGTCTGACATGGAAATGTGTATGAAACGAAGGTGTGTCATTGAATTCCTCCATGTGGAGAAAATGGAACCCACTGAAATTCATTGATGCTTGCTGAACGTTTATGGAAGACCACGCAGTGGATGTGAGCACACTAAGGCGATGGGTAGCGTGTTTCTGCCATGGTTACAGCAATTTGAAAGACAATCCAAGTTCAGTACAGCCCCGTGGATTTTTATGAGTGCAGCATGCAGGCTTGTTTATCAAAGGTAAAAATGCATAGCCAGTGGTGGCGATTACGTTGAAAAATACTGTTTTGTAGTTGTCTGTTGCAGTTTCCATGGAAATAAATAGGAGGCATTACTTTCAGAACTACCTATGTGCAAGGCAGCCTCCTGCATCGCAGCTGTCACTCAAACACTGCCTTGAAATATTTATTGGAGGTTTCATTATCCAAGCTGTGACAGCAGTAGCTACTAAAAGCCTCATTAATCAAGTATAAATGTCTATTAAGGTTGTGAACTAGAATATTAAAGAGGATTTTGAATGTTATATAGCCTTAGAATGTACCTGGTTACTGTTGTTGTTTTTAATGATGCACAAGGGCAGCATAATTTCAGTTATCAGTTACTTTGAATGAAAAAGCTAATTGTTCCAATATTCTTAAATTACATTCAAAAGGCAAAGAAATAGAGTGGGTAGGATTGAATGCGTTTAGAACAGAGAAGAGGAAACTGAAGTAATATGTAATGAATTTTCATTAGGAAGAAAACAGCAATTTCACTAACCAACAGTCGCTTCAGAAATGGCATCATTTTCGCATATATGTTGCAGTTTACCATCCCCTTTATTGTGGAGGTCAAGTAAAATGGATACTTGAAGTGTAAGTTGACATCACTGATTCCTCAGAGGAGTGTCCACTGTGGCTTTGCGCCCTCAGCACGTTTACCATCACATCCATCTGACAGGATGAAAATACACTGGAGTTACCAGTCTTTGTGTGGCGGATCCGCTTGAAGGTGGAAGCCCTGAAATGTCTGTTCAGGGCTTCTGTTTAGAAAATGTATCACAGCAAAGGAAGAATCAATAATGTAACTTACAGATGAAAACTGGAGAAGAGGTTGTTTGAGATCATGTAGGGTGTCTTTGAGAGAGATGAAGTTGAGTGTGTTTTTCGTTAGCTTCTGGACTAGAATTTTAAGATCAAGAGGTCTTCCTTCTTTCCTACTTTCCCGTATTGTCCTCTTTTCACTCATGTGTTGGGCAGCTGTCATTCCCTAATAGAGACTGTACTTCAGTCCAAGCAGTCTGTAGGGGTGATTGAAACCAGAGTTGGGCAAACACCTCATAAAATACAATAAAGTGAAATGAAGGAAGGCTGCAAATACTCATCTTAGTATTTAAATGGGTTGACTTTGATGCTGTTCATACTCTTTTTGTGTATGCTTTCCATAAATATTCTAGTGAATATGTTAATTGGGAAGACTGTCTAACAGGAACAATGAATATCCAGTTTTAATATTCATGGGAGGCAGATTTTGAAGTCATATTTGTGAATACTTGAATGAGACAACTGATTCTAGGAGTTCAGCTTTCTACAGTTAAGCGCCAAAAGTTTATCACATGATCTGTGTGCGTGATGAAAACTGCTTGAATTTTTAATGCTTGCAATAAATTGCTCATAGCAAGAAGCAAATAAGTAATTAATTGCTAAAATGTTTATCAGATACTTGCAAACGATGAACAAATATTAGAAAATAATCCTTTCACAGACAATGTAATCAGAAAGAGGCAAAATCTGAAATTGCATTTTTTCATTACGATTTGCACAGTTTGCTTGAATTTTATCCCTTGTGTATCTCAACAGGATTAAGCAAGAAAATTTAATCCAATGTCCATTTAAAGTACAAGTTTCAAGCTCTGTATTGATCCTGTCTTTTTAATAAAGTTCAGAGAAAGGAGGTCCTGAAAGAATGCCTCTGCTTATAATAAGGATATTGCTGTGGTAAAAGAGCCAGAACAGGACAGCAGGAGATGTATTTTAGTTAAGATTGGCTTCCTGTTTACCCCTTCTTGAATGCTGCTTCTGTGCGTATTTCCATCCTGGAGTGGTTTACTTCTCTTCCGTTATTTTTTTAGGAGATATGCTGACAGTTGTCACTTCAGCATCTCTTTATCTCAGCTGCAATCAAGATATCTTCTTTAGTATGTCAGTGGTTTTTACTAGCAGATCCCTACAGTGTAAAATCAGTCACCACAGTAAAGACCTCATGATTGCACTGAGTTGTGTTGCGTTATCCTGGGAAACTTCTCTTTCAGTGAAACTCTTGTGATTTGGATGCATGGAGTACTAACAAGGATTGGTTGAAGTGTGCTTTTGACCACAAGGTCTCTGCTGTGAAATTGGTGAATCTGATTCTTTGCTCATCATTTTTAGCATACAAATTCAGTATCACCAGAAATAGGTTCTGCTCTACGGATATGAGAACTCTTGCCTGCACATCTTGCAAGAAAATAAAACTAAGAAGCAAATATGAAAAAATAATGAGCTTTTCTCCCTGTTGTATAAAGAAACATTGCTTTTGAGCAATGACTGGAAAGATGAAGTAGTTTCTATGGCAAAGCAAGAATGGCCTTACTCAGAGAAAGTGAGCCAAAGTGCAGCATGGCCACGAGAAACCTCTTGGAGTAAAAAGGAGTTGTGATGCCTATCTGGTTTTCTTCTCTATCCCTCTTTCAAGTAAAGTAAATGCTTGTGTTCCTGCAATACACTTTAAGCTTAACAAATAAGGTCCACTGAAAGCTTAACATCCAAATGCTGGTGTCAGTGCTGTTTCCTCCTTAGCTTGCTAGAAATTCCCATTCTTAAACCAATACATTTTAGTCTCAGGAAATGCCATATAACTTGCAAAATTGATCACTTGTTTTGTCATGATGTTGTATCAGATAAAGCAAGCCCAATATTGTTTCTTTGAATAACATTACATTACATAGACAATTGTTCACTTTCAATACCTTTCCTCTCTCTCTCTCTTTTTTTTTTTTTTTTTAAGGATATGCTTATTTTTTCGTAAGAGTAAAGTAAGCTGTAAGGTTACTTTCTTTCCTCTCCATGCACCACTTGGTTGGATGGATTTATTTTTTTTTTTGGGCGGGGGGAGGGGGGTTAAGAAGTCTACCAGCTTTGTCTTGGCTTGTTTTAAATAATGTTGGCTCTTAGTCTGTCATTTTTGTCAGAAACATGAAGATCAGATTAGAAAGGAATTATTTGAGAGGGAACAAACTGCCAGCTTCTTAGGAACAGCATTGTATTCTGAATATAATCTGTGGAGTTTTTCAAGATCTTTGTTTCATCTCTTTCTTCTCTGTTCTCTGAACAAAAAAAAATGTGAAAAATGTGAACTATGGAAGTTACATTATGGGAAGATAAGCTAATTCTTTCCAAGAGGAATGAACATCCTCCAGATTTGTCAGGGCTGCATGGAAGACTAGTAATAGGAGAGCTACTTCCTGATAGTTCCTCTTTCTCTGTTTTAAAGATGGACACTTCCTGACATTATAGTAGAAAATGCTTTTCTGCAGAAAAAAAATTGTAAAGTAAGATGAACTCAACCATCATGTTTTTTAGAATCCCCAACCCCCCTAACAAGTAGAGCTTGGCTTTTTGAAGCAAAATATGTAATTCTATAGGTATGCCAGACCTTCTTTGAGTGCTGGAACTAATGTAGCCTGTGATCAATGTCATGCAGCTGATTGATGTTGAAGCTGCTTTTCCCACAGTTAGGGTATTTATAAAACCTAGCTCCCATATGGGTCTCTCGGTGTCTAAATAAATCTTGAGCTCATGCTGCACTGTATTTCTCAATGGTAAAATGTATAGCATCTCTCATCTATCTTACACATTCCTGACAATTGTAGAAGCTTCATTACCTCCAACTTCTTTCCCTATAACAAAGTCATTTGAAATTTGCCATTGTGTTTTGGGGGTGAACAGGCAAGCAGGTCAACAAATGTGTACATCCAAGATGGAAAAAAATGCATGAAATAGAAATACTTGAAAAGATCGAAATAAAAAATTAGCAGTTTGATTGTGGTGAATTGAGGTAAGAATCTTATTGGACAGCATGTTGTATTCGTAGTGTCTTTCAGTAATTTTGAAACTTCTAATTTGAATATTTATTTAAATACGCATTTAATGCAAGAAGGAGAACAAGTCAGAATGAATTCCGAGAAATACTTCATGCATTGTGCCCGATCTTCCAGTTTTCTGCAGATAATACTGTGGGGTGCTTTAGGAAAAGCAGAAGAGAATGAAAGATAATGTCTTGATATGGGATGGATGCATTTTAGTTATGCTTAGCTTAAAAAACCCAGCATCTTCCATACATCACCTTATTCCCTCTTTACCCTTTTCAAACTTTTTTCAGTCACTGAATCATTCAGTTGAGCAGTTGTTTCTGTCCCTTGAAATATTACCTCTCATGTTGCTTTGCCTTCTGCAGTGTGTTTTTTTGAGACTTGAATCTTAGGGCTTCTAAAATACTTCGATCTCCTCAGAGAATTGGGTGGAATGCACAACTAACATAACAAAAAATAAAATAACATGGGCTGACAGCAGTCAACGTGGTTCACTCAACCTTTAGACACCAGCAATAGGAGGAAGAGTTGGTGACCTGGAGAATGATATATTTTTAGCCTGAGGTTTTCTTTGTATTTAACAACAATCAAGCCATTTGAACTATCCTGATATGGTCATTTTTTCCAACCCGTAGCATGCCCATCCTTTTGCATAGTTCTGTGAAACAGGACTCAAAGTAATAGGACTCAAACTAATAACTACAGTTGAAATTGCAAGAATGCTGGATTCACTACATTTTCCTAAGTTAAATGCATAGTTCGTAACAGAACTTGATTCTATTCTGGTAAATTTACGGTTGTTGGTTTTTTTTTGTTTTTTGTTTTGTTTTTTAAGGATAACAACTTACATAAGCCTAGTTAAAATATTTTGCTGTCTGCATAGTGTTTCATAATGAGGTGTTCTGCCACTGAGCTTGTAATAACGGGTCTGTATCTGTTCTAAATAAAAGATGCATGATCTGCTCTCTGCACAGTTATTCCTGTAGATGCTCAGTGAAATTACCTTGTAACTTTACACCAGTGTACACTTTCTGACACCTGGAGTAGCTTACAAGATTGGATTTAAGACATGAAGTCCTGAATTGGAAAATCCAAAATACAGAATGAACTGAAGGTGTGACTGTGGTGCTTGTGATGGCTGTTAGCTGAGCTAGCACAGGTACTGCTAGACAAAACACTGGCCAGTCTGAGAAGCAGAAGCAGCCTGTTCATCTTATGCACTGGTTTCTAGGTAGGGACTGTTGTCTTTAAGTAATAGGTTGAAACCAATGCATCTACAGCTGCTGGTGCTACCAGAGCATCATTATTTTGCTCTCCATACTGGAGACTGAGGTTGTGATGGTGTAGTGTAATTTCAGAGGATGTTGGATGGTATTCTTGTAAATATGGAGAGGAGTGTATCTGGAGCTGTAATAAAGCCATAGCCAAGAAGATGGAAATACTCTTACATGCTGGAATGGAGTGGAAGAAATTGCTAGTGCAAAAGACGTGGAGGAGCTGTCTGTTTATGATGTGATTAAGTAGAGTAAATATAGTAATTCAGTGGAAGTTGTGTTCCTTTCTTCTCACCATTTTCTTCCTCTTCTATTTTTCATGTTTTTTTGAACAGTTCAGTTGGGAAGGACCTAAAAAGATCCTTAGGTCCAATTGCTGAGTTTTATCACTGATTTTTCCTTCCATTCTTGAGTACATCTCTCCTAGAGTAGTTGCAGCAGTCTTTTGTTTTATTTGTTTTTCAAAATGGAATTGGCAGGCAAATTTTCAGGTTCTCCTAAAAAAATTGGACAGAACAGTTAGTGATATTTTCTCAGCTTTTGAAGACTTGTAGATTTTTAGCATCAGAGAGACTATTAACAATTGCTGTCTCTAATATCTTGGGTAGTGCAGACCGTATTACATTGTTGAGTTGATAGAATAAAGCTAGCCAGTAATCCCTGCCTCTGACCCATGCCTTCCAAATTTAACAGAACTTTACCTCTGGCCAGGCTTCTGAACTTAATTTTAAAGCTGATGGAGGATTCTAGCATCTCTCAGACATATTATTCCCCCTTGTTCAAGGATTCGTGCTTTTATCCTTGTCCAGATTTTTCTAGCTCACTGGAGGAAGTGAAAAATGAGAAATAGATGAGGAAAAGATATTTTAAAAGGATCATTTTAACAATTTCATGTATAATAAGTGGTCATGGCTATGAGATAATTCAGCACGTAAAATTGAACTCTTAAGAAGTATCACCTTGAGAGCAAGAGATGAGAACACCATGGTTAGTAAAACATATAGCTATTTATAAAAAGAAATAAATTTATAGGATAATTACTAACCTTACCATAGCTAATAGAAACTAGTTACCAGGATGATCCATTGCCATCCCTGTTCAGGAAAACTATTTCCCCAGTGTGTTCTTTGTTCTGGGTTCAGATTGCAATACCTTTTCAGATGTGGAAAAAAGAAATCCTTGAGAGAAGGTCAAATCAAATAGTTTCAGCTGCAAGTTAAAAATGTGCATTAACTTTAAGAAACAAGATTTATTTGAGCATTAGCTTGGCAAACAAATTATTCATGAGATCAAGGCTCATAAAGTCATGTTTTAGCAATCTGGTAGATTCTCCAAATAAAACGTAACACCAGTGTACAGTGTTTACAAGTTACTTTGTAGCATTAAGAAATGGAAGACTTTTCATTTTTCACGGCGTTAAGTCATTCAGCATTCTAAAATCACACTGAACTAATACCACAGCTTTAATACTTCATAATCAGTAAATTTCCTGCCAATCACTGGATTTAATTTAACCTAACTCAGTGATTTTGCTTGTTAACTTTAGCAGGAATAATATTTTCAGATGACCGAGTGCTTTAAAAGTCTGCTTTTTATTCCCTACTAATCAGACTATTATAATGTGTATCTCCAGTGATCTACACTGACTTTAACTGAGGTTTCTTTTGGTCTGAAAATGTAATACACACAGAATGTTTTCTAGGGGTATTAACTGTAATGGATTTAGCTATTTCACCTCTTGCTTCAGTGCATTACAAACCCAAGGGTTTAAGGGAAAAATCTCTGCAGAGAGGTTGCATTTTGCAGGATATTCTTATAAGGAGCCAGTATAAAAATCTGTCTGCACAACTACAGTAATTATTGGTTTCCAAGGAACTCCAACAGGCTCTCTTTAAAGCTTTGCCAATATACACAGAGAAAAGTAAATCTGAAAACAGCAATTACCTAACACGTTTGAGTTGGGTGAAGGTATTAGTTGCCTGTTCACATGCACCTGAATGGAGCTGTGATGAATTAAGACATCTTCCCGTGGAACTCAAATGCCTTTAACCAAACAGTTGAAATCTACTACTTATCTCCTTCAAGTCATGCGACTTTGTTTGTCCAAGATTTCTGCTTTACCTCACAGTAGCCTGACTTCAGAGCTGCTGGTAGTGACTCTCAGCTTCATTCTGTGTTTCTTGCTTTAGCAGGTTAAATGTTTAGGAGCAAAACATACAAAAATTATTTATCTTTTCCTCCTTTCCCTAGTTTTAAACATTCTCATATGCCCCCTTTCTCTTCAGCTACCATACTTGCACCTCAGTGATTTGATATTAATAGCAATGATTAAGCAGTTTCAGCTCATCAGAGAAGAGATATTAATCATCATCAGACCCAATGAGAAGTTTAATTTTCTGGTTCTCTTTTTTCACTAAGCTCTGGCGGCTGTCACTCGCACCAATGTCTGCGGGACATTTAATAATCTTCTGAAGATGCATTTCAGTGGCTTCTCTCCTTTTATTTCCTCTGTCAATCTCAGCGAGTTTCATCATTGCAGGCTTTAATTGAAGACCACTGCAAGGAGATGGAAAGAAAATTCTTTCTTGAACAAAGCTGGTTCAGGAACTCATGGCTTTTATTGTGTTCAAGAGGCAGATGAACTAAATGCAAATGTTGAAACTAAGGGAATTGTTGTTTTGCTACATATTTCGCTACTTCTTCCCTTACAAAATGCTGTTTTCTCTCTGTCCTTAGCTCCTGGTTTTCCACTTTTTTTCATTTTCATTTTGCCTCAGAAGTGTTGTTGGATTTGTGGTGCAGTAAGGATGTTCAAATTGAGTCAGGTGGAGAGAAAGAATCGACATAAAAAAAACTTCATAACTTACACCAGGACTGATAAGTGTCATTGGCAGGATAGCATTATCACAGTGTTAAAACATCTTTTTTCAGCTCAGTTGAAACAACATCCAAAATGACATGTGTACCAATGAAAGCAGT
Organism: Tetrao urogallus; assembly: GCF_951394365.1. NCBI lineage: Eukaryota > Metazoa > Chordata > Aves > Galliformes > Phasianidae > Tetrao > Tetrao urogallus. The sequence continues at coordinate 141,670,406 of NC_136813.1, read as the reverse complement.
TATGTGGGATATTATGCTAGTTGATGTACAAATAGCTGTTTAAAATGACATGTCATCTTAGACTGGTGCACGTTTACCTTATAGAGAAGCCCTAAAAAAGTAGCAAAATAGTTTTCTGAAATGATGCTCCTACTGTCTGTCACCTGCTAGCTACAATAAAATACTGAAGTCCTGTCCGTATTGGTGCTAATTTGCATTTCCTACCTATTTGAAGGGTTGTTTTATCAGCTTCTAACTAGAAGCTCCCCATTGGGAGCAGCACATTACAGTTCTGTAAGTCAGAGAAGAACAGATTGGACAAAGACAAAACAATGTGGGAATCTCAACAGCAACATGATTAGTTGGTCTGTGTGTGCCAGATGGACCTTGCCTCCTAGATCATGGATTCGTTGTGTGAACAGTGGTTTAGCTGGTTAATTTCTACAGCCTAAGGTGTAAAAACACTTATGTAAAATTTTAAGCAGCTTGTAGTTGAATGTTACTATGCTTGCATTACCTGGTTTTTGAGTCAATTTTTCTGTTGCTTAAAAAGAAGGCCCCTCCACATTTTTCAGGATCATGTAATGATAGAATGTCCCAAATTGGAAGGGGCCCATAAGTATCATTGAATCTGACTCCTTGCTCCACCTGGGACCACCCAAAATTCATAATGTATGAAAGGCTCAGGTTGGGTACCCAAAACCTTTTACCCCAGATCAGTTATTAGTTTTGAGTATCGGTGCAGAAAAAAGGGCAGGTCCTTAGTCTGACACTTGGCTGTTCTGGGGGAATTGATTTATTTCCTCTTGCTGGAAGATTCTTGTATCACAGCAGATTCTTGTATCCAAAATGGCCTCTGTCTGCACTGCTCATCTGGGTGACTGTTGTAGGCCTGTAAGTTTTCTAGTCACAGAAACTACCTGAACTTTATTAAAAATGGCCTTTTACAAAGAAGAACTTTGTTGCCATCAGTAGCTACTTCTCTACCTTGGGGACTGAAAACACAGTAGGCTTGTAAATCAAATAAAAAAGACATCCGTTTAGAAAAAAATTGCTATTACTGCATTTGCTGCCAGTAGGAAGAGATCAGAACCTCCCCCCACAAGAAATCTACAACAATTAATAATGTTTTTCTCTTGATTGACGTAATAGTTTATTTTGCAGATTCACTCAGGGGAGCCAGATATAGAATAATATTGTCAACCTGAGGCAAAGCGTAATGGTATTTTAGAGCATACTGGACTGCAGTCTCTGAACATGAAATCTGGTATACAGTGGAGGACAGAACATACCTTTACCTTTATTTTTTCTAAGAGTAGGATACTGCTTTTGGAAAAAAAAAAAAAAAAAAACAGTTTTGCTTAGGGGCAGACAGGGAATGGAAAAGCTCCTACTGATAGAAAGCTTACCTGTGGCAATGACAGGCTGACAGAAATGGATCTTCAGTCAGCGGGAAAGAGGAGGAATCAGTAAAAGAAGAGGTGAAGTTTCGGAGCTGTGTTTTTAGCGAGTCTCCCAAGAGAGGTGTTCTAATTGTTTGGTGAAAGCTGAGGACTTAAGGCTTTAGGTAAGGGTATCAGAGGTAATGAATAGGAGGAAGGAAAACACCCCACTCAGGTGTTACTGTTACTTGTCATAAATAATTCCTTTGTAGGGATCTGAAGAAAATGCTGGGAACTGGAATTTTTGAAGTAAGCCAGGCAGGAGCTTGTAATCAGGAGAGAGGCCAACTTTTTACAAGGGCAGATAGTGATAGGACAAGGGGAAATTGCTTTAAAATAAAAGAGGGTAAATTTAGTTTAGATGTCGGGGAAAATTTTCACTCAGGGAGTGGTGAAGCACTGGCACAGGCTGCCCAGAGAGGTTGTGGATGCCCCATCCCTGGCGGTGTTCAAGGCTGGGTTGGATGGGGCCCTGGGAAGCCTGATCTAATGTCTGATCTAGTGATTAGCAGCACTGTCCATGGCAGGGGGCTTGGAACTAGATGATCTTTGAGGTCCCTTCCAACCTAGGCCATTCTCTGATTCTATTATTAATTCTATGAACGTAGAAAATCCATCTACTTGGTATTTTCAAGAGGGAATCCAACTCTGAAAAGTATATATGGAAGAAAAAGAGGACAGTGAGCTGCAAGTGAGGCATTTTTAGTGATGATGGATGGTGCAAAGATTATTTATGGCCAATTTAAGTCTCTCTAGACTTCATGGCAGCTCTTTTCATAATCAGCTACCCAATAAGATAACCAGAGATTCTGTGCTTGAAAATAATGTGAAAAGACTGGAACTTGTTAAGGAAGTTGTGTTCTTTCTCTGTACTTTAACTGAGTGTTCCAGTATATTGCAAAATAATCAAGAAATAATTAGAACACTGAAGTTTTGAATAATTTTTTTCTGTATATATAAGAAATGAAAGAAAAACATTCATGATATGTACTACGTAAGAGTGTAATGTATGTAATACACATTACACTCTTATGTAATACATAAGAGTGGGCCTGTGTGGAGACAGAAGTTGGGCTCAATAATCTTTATGAGTCCCTTCAAACTCAGGATATTCTGTGATTCTCTGTTTTACTTCTAGATGCTGATACTGGATAAAAGGAAGACAAATTAGAGATGAACTGAAAGGCTCAGCTTTGTCATTATTTCAAGATGGCTGGTTGAACATAAGCATGAGATAATGGCTGTGAGAATCCATACAGGGACACTCTCCTAATGATCCCTATTGATTATTTATTTGCAAAGAAAACAGCAGAATGTTGTTACCAAGCTGATGGCAATATCAGCCAGGGAGACAAGAAAAAAAGCATATGAAGAGGCTTTTGCTACCTGTTCTGATAGCAAAAAATGGAGTAAAAAAGGTTCAGAACTTCACATATGTGCTAATACTAGACATTAAAGTATTTTGTCTGAACACGTTTGTTGAGAACGAAGTGAATCTTAGTTCTGTACTAAAGCATATGGTGGAAAGTCAAACCTCTTTTCTGGCTGTTTAAAAGAGAGAACAGATGATAAATAGTGAAATTCTTAGGAAGATGAGGACTTTACATTTGCTCTTAGTACTGCAAGCCAGCTAGACTTTTCGTTGTGTACACAAGTGGACTTGAACTGTACAGAACAAGATACAGCCTTAAATTGCAGCAGTGGGAGATTTAGGTAAAGGTTTACAGGATGAAAAGTGATTCTAAATGTAAGAAGTGTGAAGAGTCCTGATAGATAACAGAGCTGTAGAATCTCTATCACGTGGTGTTTTTTTTTTAAAGCAGGGCACAGAGTGGCACGTTAAGCTCAGTGTTGGAAAGTATGAAATAAGGCACCTTGGGAAAGAAGAATGTTAATATGTGGTAGTGAACTCTTGGTAATTGTTATTGCACTGGAGCTAGATCGTGGTCTTTTAATAAATATTACTTAGGAAAGCTGACAGACACTGAAAGGCAGTGGATAATGTCTGTACATCAAAAGCCAATGGCAAAATCTAGTAGACCTTGCTACTTATCAGAATGGGAGACTTAATTGTATTTTTCCTTTACCAGATTGAGAGCTTTCTAAATACACAAGGCATGACAGAGTTTTTTAGATAAACAGATACTGTTAATACTGCAACAAATGGATTTTATCAGATCAACAACACACTTGGGATGGAAATTGGAGGATGGTATCTGTTCATCAAATCACTGTACTTCTGCTACAGCCTCTCAGTGGAATTAATGAAAAGGAAAAATCTTCCACTGGTTCTAAGGCAAAATTTGACCTGCTAAAGGAGGGACTTAAATGGTATATCAGCTTGGGACAACTGAACCTTAGCTCAATAACCAAGAAGGTCCCTTCTAATCCTGTGTGGTGCCTTCAAAAATATATTGCCTTTTTTCTTCATGGAGCCCTCCTCCCAGGTTCCACTGAGCAAGCCATAATCTCCTTTGCTAGAGAAGGTATACTATTTGGAGCTTATGTTTTGGCTTCTTTGTGACTTAAAAACAGTATTTTTAAGGATTAAATCAGCAGAGCTGATGATTTCTTTGGTATGACTTGATGAGTTAATGACACCTGCCTTCTTTACTGAGTACTTTTTGATCTACTGATGAAAAACACTGTAGGCTAGGTAATATTGTTGTTATTATAATGGAGTGTTGGGGACTAATTAGTCACATCGGCCTTTTTAGGCAGGGGAAAAGAAGTGTCGATGGAGAAAAGGGAAAGCTGTTAAGCTTTGGGAATGCTGCTTGTAAATCTTTTGAGTGACAGTCTGTGTGTAACCTGAACTACTCAAATCACTTGTGTGGGAAAGTGGATGTCTTTCATAGTGGGTGGCTCACAGAATGTAATTTGTAAAGAAACATACAGCATGTATTGAAAAAGCTCTGATCCACCTTTTATTTCTTTACCTGACACATTGATTTTTCTGCTATACTTCCTGTCTTGGTAGATACTTGAAAGTGTTCTGCAGAATACAGACTCGACTCTGAGGGACGCTGAGAACCTGTAGCTTCCAATAACTTAGATTTTATTTATGAGGAGTTAGTGTCCATCATTAGCAAATAAAAAGAGCCCCTCAGAAACACAGCACAAGAGGAAAGTCTGGACAACGAGGAAAAACGAAACACACTGGCACATGAGGAGGAATATTAAAAACAAGTATGGTTACTGTATTCATGTTAGACTGAAACACAGGGGGCAGCAACCCTCAGTCCATCACACACACAAAAAAGTATCAAGATTGTTAATAAGTGGCCATCCTCTCTTTTCATAGCATCATGAAAACTGAACATCCCCAAACCCCATGCAGCCATGGTTACTGAAGATGACTCTCTGTGGAATTGCATGAAGTGTCCACTTTGTCCACATTTGCATGTATAACATAGGGATCATTGATGTGCTGATGTCAGGTCCATATATTTTGATGTTTTTAAAAGTTAAGTAGCTCAAAAGCTTTGACCCTGACCTATCTTTTCTCTCATGCTTTTTTGCAGTCATTGTGCTAAATTTATGTTGCCTAAGCGTATAGATTTTCAACAGAATGATAAGTTAGTCTCTTTCAAATATAACTTTACATTATGTATGAAAGCGAATAGATGGAATCGACTTTTTTTTGGACTCACCTCTCTTTTCATAAGTTTCTTATGTTCTTCATCAAATGATTGTTTAGCACTGCAAAACTATTCTAAGTATAGGAGACTGAGTTGGAAACTGTCCTGAATTGTACATCAATAGAATTACTAGCAGCATTTTGATGAGCAACTCTTTTTATTGTTGCTGGAAAAATAAAGATTCTTTTGCTTTTGTGATGCAGGTCGAGTTTTGAGAAACTTATTTTCATTGTCTATTTCATTATTATTTATAATATTTTCTCTGTGAAGTTTTTTAGGAAACTGTTGTTGAAATATAGTCCATAAGATCCAAATTTGAGACCGGATAAGCGCAAATAAGGTTTTTATTCACCACATAGACCTTCAACAACCTTCAAGAAGCGAATCAATCTATATGAATCTTTTATTCTAGTCTGTCAGGAGTATGACATGAACATGACAAACGGAATCTTTTATAAAATAAATATGACTGTAGAAAGGTTAAATGAAATCAGTATTTTTGAGAGTTTCACTGTTCACAAGGAAGCCGTCCAACCTTTTGACTTTAATATTCTCACACTAATAAACTCTAGGCAGTCTTCAAAAAACAAAACAAGCAGTTTCTCTGGCATTAACCACACGAAGTGAAATAGCTCATTCTTCTGCTTGACATTTTACATTAGTAGGGAGATGTCTTGAAACTCTTGGAAACCACACTAGATCCTGTAATATAGATATGAAAGGTGTGTAAGAGATCCATTAAGGCTATTACTAAGATAGGCAGAATAATGTGAGCACTGTCTCTATTGTTACCCAAAGAAGGATTTGAATATTTCTCTTTCTTTCAGGTTTGTTTTACGTGAATTGAGAAATATTTCCTGGCTTCATAATTAATATTTTTAATGTAACTACAGCTGTGCAGCAGAACTTTTCTTACATATATTTGCCCCTAATCACTGTTCCTGGTGTCTTTGTTCCTAACTCCTCACTGAAGACTTTTTATGAGGATACTACACATCTGTTTGATTTTGCTATGGACTATGGCATAGGAATAGTTCAGTGACAGAGAAGCATTTTAACTCTTGGCTGCACTTCTGAAGTTACTGGTTCTCTGTTCACTGTTTCCTGTGGTTATTCTCAAACTGGTGGGCAAAACTGAAAGAAATTTCCAGATGTCTCATTTATTTAGATTTTTTTGTGTGTGATCACTGGGGCTCTTTTATCTTTCTTGCATTGCATGCTTATCTATTTTCATGTTTTCATGTAAAAGGCTCTTTTCTGATAAATGATGAAGGAAAAAAAGCAAATATAAAGAAATTCAACATTAAAAATCTTCTTTATCTGGTTTTCCTACTTTTGCTGTATCTTACCACATCCCAGCCTGTCAATCTGCCATGCTCTATTGCTCACTTGTGCTCTCATTCATACTCCTGGCTTTTCTTTCATGTTTATGCTTGATTACCCTCTATTCCTTTCAGCCTCACTCATGCAAAATCCTGTTTCTGTTTTCTTCTTGCAGTTGCACTGGCTCACACTTCTCTCACACTTACTCCTACCTCCGTGTTTTCACCCCTCTCACCCCTTTAAGCTTTCTGGGTTGCGCTTCTTATTGTGCTTCATTGCACTCTGGCTCTCTACCATACTTGTTCAATGTTCTCTATTTTATCTGAATTCTTGGGGGTATATTTGCAATGCTGCCTAATGGGAATAAGGACTGCTATTCTAGTATACCTCTAATAGCTTTTATGTTTCTCAGTCAACACCAGTGATGATGTAATCAGAAAATTTTACCCATTGCTAGTGAGTTTCCTTCCACGTGTGCATCGTTAATTTTCTTTCTCTCTTTAAGCAGATATATACAAAATCCAATTTGGTTCTACTTTTTAAAATTGATTTTCACTGGCAAAACAATTTTATCGTGGAAATACAAAGCAAAGGAACATTGTACAGTGAGTTTACAATGTGTCCTGTGCTAAACTGCATAAGATTCTGGAAATGGAGCTAAAAGAGAAGAATTTTGCATCCTCCTTTCCAATAGCAGGCTATATGCAGCATGGCTCAATCATTCTTTTCTGTACAATAGTGATACTTTAGAATGGAGAAGTCATGCAAACTGCTGTATATGGCTCACCTATATCTTACGCTGTATATTCTACTGTTGGAACACCTGCTTAGCTATGGTTAGCATAGAAACCTCACTGATTGTAGTTTCTGTTATTGTATTGGGAATCCATCTTAAATGATAATTAATTATCCTCTTCATGAGTAAATTTCTCCTGGGCAGCTTAGCTTCCTGACCTTTTTTTTATAATTTTCAATTCTGCTGTACCGTTGGATTAGGTTTATAGGCTCAGACTTATATACTGACTATGAGCATTAATATTTAGGGCTTCCTCTGAATAGAATATGATTCCACATCTTATCACCCAAGATTAACTAGGTAAGTATAACATTTTCAGGTAGTTGAAAATTTCTTCAGAAATCCATGCCCTGCTTCTTTTTAGTTGGTATCCATAATTTAACACACTGGGCTAGTGCCTCTTAGAGGTAGTGTTGATGTCGAGGGTTGTTTGTACTTACAGTTTAGCCAGTTGCTAGACAAATCTAGCATTATTTTACTGTGACTGATGCTATGAAGAAATAACAGGCAAGATATGAGTTTCTTTTCCAAAGAGAAGCATCTCTGTGTCTTCAGTCATTTACACTAGAACGTTGGACTTGGGAGGTAGAGGAAACGAGACACTGGTAGGGGGAGGTTGAGATGGTGTATAATAATGAGTAAGGAAAGCAATCCACTCATTTTGTTAGAGTAACAAATTCAAAGTATGCCTACATCTAATTTAAAAGCACAGTTGGGGCACTACTGTTGCATATCCAATAGCTTCACTTCTTCTAGTTCAGTGGCAATGTGAATATGTTGGGATTCCTTGTGCAACCAGAGCTGTTACAGCCTCACTGTGTTCAGTGTCTGAACTAGTTAATGAAAGCATTCCTGGTGTGTTTGCACTCACGGCTGCTATAGTAACCCATCACAGTAGTTAGGAGATAACTGCAAGCTGTTGAGGCTGGAAGGGAGCTGGAGATCAGAGGAGGAGAATGGAAGCCCATCAAACCACTGGTCCATCCAGTCATGTCCCATCACTCAGCTAGCATGAGCTTTCTTCCAGTTAGGGAAGTTTGGATTTGCTGCCAGTGAGCACAGTGAGGTGAGTTTCCCTCCTGTCTCCTAGTTCCTGCTGTCAGACATCTGCAAAGCCCCAGGGAGAAGATTTAGTGGAACTCCCAAATTATTTATTAGAAATTACTGAAGTAGTTACTGCTAGTAATTGGTGTTATTTTGATGCTTACTTTGATGCTTGTGTTGGGAAATCTGAACAGCAATTTGATTTAGAAGATACTAAAAGAACTAAATGTTATCAGTGGGTGTCACAGAGTTAACTAGATCAATCTATGCCCGTGACGGGGGGCAGTAGGCCTGTGGGCCCCCCAGCCCCCAAAAATGGGAAGGAAAAGGGAAAAGGGATAGAGTAACAGGTACCCCACATACCTGCAGATACGTCCATTTATTCTGCCTTTAGTGTCAGAAAAAAATCTTTTTAAATGATGGAGGTTTTAAGAGTGTTTCAAACACTCTTAAAAAGAAAAGTGTTTGAAACACTTTTTACTGTGGAAGCAAGTGTTGAGATGGAGGAGAGGTGTTATTCTTTGTTCCTAACACTTTTGTTTGAGTCTTGGGTTGTTTGAATTGCAGATAAGGCAAAGTGCATGTTACCTGGGGAGAAGTGAGCAATTTGGGCTTGATGAATGTCAAGTGAGACTACTGTGTAGGTGTCATGCCACGGCTGCAAACAGGGAGATGCAGTGTACATGTAGAAACCCACCCTAGATGCACTGCGTGTGAAGTGGCAGAAAGACGTAGCCCACTGCCAGCCTGAGAACTGGTTTGGTTAGAGTGGAAATTCTCCCTGCTACTTTACTGCAGAACCAGTGTGGATCTCTGTCTTTTCCCAAGAACCATGCAAGCACTCTTCTGGGTCTTCTTCCATGATGCTACAGCTAAAAACTGGCATAGGCTGAGGTTACAGACAGAGATGACTGATGTGTGTGTATTGCCAGCGGAGGTGTTCACAGTCGATATCTGTGAAAACTTTTTGGTGTTTTCTTTTTTTTTTTTTAATTTATTTATTTCCAAGTCTGTATCATCAAATAAGCGTAGAGCTTTTGAAAGGGAATGAGTTATCAGCTCACTGGAGGCAATGAAGGGAGACAGATTTTGCTGCATAAATCAAAGTGGACCTCTCAATTTTCTTGAAATTTATCAGGAAAGAAAATTCAGTACTTTATTTTAAAACAGTTCAATTCATTTCTTTAATGAGTATTTGAAAATCTTTAACCTTCAAGAGCAATTATTCTCTAAGACTTATCCATTCTTTCCATTTTGGAAAGATGGATACTTAACTGAGCTTCAGGCTTCTTGGTGAGACTCAGTCTGAAGCTGACAAATGTTTCCTCTGACAATTTAAAGGGTTTTTTCTTTTAATTGAGTTTTTAAAAGAATGGACATGCCTTTAAAAATTAGCAAGACAAAGTGATGCATAACTGTCATGAATAGATTAAATTCACCCATAAGAAAGCTTCCTTACGTCCCCATTTTTCACTATCAGAAAAATAAATAAAGATTATATCTTACTATGTCTGTATGAACAGAAAACCCCTCTGTTTGCTTAGCCTGTAAAATAAGAAAATCTAATAGTGAAATGGCAAAAATTGGCAGAAGGAGAAAGAATGGATATAATTCCTATAATTCCTCAGACTTCTAAATGTTTTAATCACTTTCGGCCTTCAAAGACTTCATAGAATTTAATTTGACTGATGGAGTCTCTTTGGCTAGAAAAAATATCATTTACAGTATTGTCAATCCCAAATGTCCTAATATCCTGAGTTCTGGATCACAAAATTCATGACATTGAATTTTTAATTTTATTTCTAAAGCAACTCTGCATCTGTTCTCCTAAAAATAAAAACCCTCATTAGTTGCCATTTGGGTTATGAATTATTAGATTGGAATTTATAACTAGATAACAACTTCAGGCTTCGCTTTCGCATTGTATGGAACAAGAAATCTACTTACTTTAAAAAAGAAAACTAAAGACTTTTCTCATTGACAGTCCAAATGTGCGTTCACATTAATGGTGATTGTCTAATCTAAGCAGAGCATGGGCTTGTCATCTCAATTTTGCTTAATTTTGTTCTTTGCTCTATCATACAGTCCTAAGAACGATGAGATTTGTTGACTAAAGTATTAGTTGGGACATGCATCTTCTTTGCCAGTTCACTGTCCTTCATACCTACAGCATGAGAGTCCAGAGTGCTGCATCTCTCTAACTCCCAAATGAGCTGAGAAAGCATTAGTTTCAGATGTAGATCTAGGGAGCGGCAATTAGGAAATTACGTGATAACCCACACAGGTTTAACATCTGCACTCCAATGTCCAGATACCAGTGGGTGTCGTGAGGGCACGTGGCAGCTCAATATACTCCATGAAACTTAGCCATGGGTATTTGTGGCAATTGTTTATTTATTTTTAAAAAAATTATGAAATATCTGCTTCCTCTCCTTACAGGTGGCTTTCCAAGTAAAAATGTGGCAAGAAACGCTTGGGAGTGGACAGTAGGAAACATGTTAGGCTAGACCTCAAGTAGAGTGGTGCAGTAGAATATCCACAGTTGGAGTGAACCCACAATTATCATTGAGTCCAGCTCCTATATGCTGATGTACAGTTTTTATCGTGGAAAAACACAGTGTAGGTGAAGCCTTGGCCAAATCATCAGGCCTGTGTCCCTAAAGACATTTGTTAGATGGCTAACATTCAGTCAGAGACAGGCTTAAATCAACAGGATTAGTATCAGGTGTTTGGTTGCAGGCAGTGCCTTGGCCACCGGGCAGCAGCCATCTGTGCTCCCAGCTGCAATTCCTTACAGGTCTCTGGTCACAGCCTTATGTATTTGGCTTAGATGCAAAGGGTTAAGCTGCATATGAGATTCAGGACTGAGTAAGTACTTTTCCCAGGTCACTTTGGCCAGGATTTAGGGTTCTTCCATCTTTTCTTAAAGTTGTGAGTCACTTGCTGAAATCACTCTGGCCTCCATTCTTAGCTCTCCAGCTTCCCACAACTCCACAGGCCTCAGGTGATGACGGTTCTTTGATTGCTTCTGTTCTCTGCCTGTGATCTTTGTCTCTTGATTAAAAAGCTACAACCTAGTTCAAATCGTTTTATACAGCTTTACAAGCACTTGGATGAGCTTACACAGCCTTTGACACACAGGAAGTCAGATAAAATCTAATCTTCTCCACATTAGGGCAAAGCTGTGTCCCTGTCTGCACTAGAGAAGGCAGCACGTTGCATAGTATAACCTATCCTCCAACACCTTAGATTAAATGCAACCGTCTGACTTGTTTATATGTGACAGTGTCACAACATGACCACATCCAGCACCCAGAGGTGCAAGAGTTGCAGGAAGCTGCAATTCACGTGGCTTTGGACCTCTCCATTCGTGCCTCAGCTATCTCACCTTTCACATTGCAGTCTGGATTTTAAGCCTACACCATGTCCATCAGTTGACATGCCTTATTCCATTCTTGATCTAGACTAGGGACATACAACTTATGCTTTCACTAGATTTAAGCCTTCAGTTTCAAAATTTTTTTATAAGACCTTTCTTGCCTGCACATGCATGTTTCTTTTTTTTTCATCCACTTGCACTTTTCCAGTTATCCCTCAGATCAGCGGCCATTATTGTAATGCAAACAAAACCAAGATACTGTAATGATGGTTCTAGTGGAGGTCTTCCATGGCACTCTACTGTTTCTTAATGGCATAAACAAAATACATAACGAAAAGTCAAGTTGGAAAATGATCTGGCTCATTAAAGCATGATTTTGTGATGAAATTGTCCTGAAAGGTGGCTCAAGCTTGGTTGGATCAGGTTGTACAATGAAGACCTGCAGTCTTCACAAGCATCACACAGTAGATAGCATATAGCCTGGTTCTGAAAGGAGTTTTAATGAAGTTTGAAAATGTGCTCTTCTCAGGACCTGTTATAAAACTTGATGGAGCTTATACAGTTCAGTGAACTCATATCTCACTCTTCTTTTTTACGAGGTAGACAGGCTGATCCCTTTAAATTGTGGGGCAATATCTCCAGTCTTAAAATCATTTTCTGTCTCTTTTCTGAACCCTCTCCTGATTTTCAACTTGCTTTTAGAAATGCTTGTAACAGAAGTTGTAATGGTATGAAGTATCATTCTTGTCAGTTCTACGTACAGACCTACACATATTTCTCTCCTCCTACTCTTTCCTCACCCATGTATACTTCCAAAATCTCATTACTTCCACACTGTCAGAACTTCAGATCTTGACAGTCCTTCTCAATTATTTGCTCATCTGGGTTCTTAAGTCCCTTCCATGATTGTTGTTTTCCAAAAATAAAAATAAAAATTTTAGTCTACACATATGGTTTCAAAGGTAGAGCTTTTTGGGTGGACTGCCTTTGGTCTTTGTGGGACAGGGTTGCCCTGTCTTTAGCATGATTTACACTCAAATTTGTGTCATAAGTACAGTTCTTCATTATTATTGTTTCCAAAGCATCAATTAAATACTGAGAAGGAATCAGCTATTTACTTTTGAAGTCACAGAAGTTAATCCTGATCCAGTGATTGATACTTGTTTTTTGCAGTATGCTTAGGTAGTAGTTTCTAGAATAAGATGTCCTGAAATTGTAACTTTCCAAAAGGAAGTTTTGTTATGAGGTCAGACACCTTGCAGATGCTTTAATCTGTCTGCACAGTAATGTATTTGCACAGCAGTCTTTATTTGCCAACTCAAAGCCTGATAAAAATGAAAATCAGTCTGATCAGAGCTGATCGATATTCAAAAAGAATAAAAAAGGCTGCATGTCTTTAATTACATTCCCATCAATTAATTTTCTGTCTACTAATGTTTCTGTTAACTTTTTCATTACTTTAAGTGCACTTAATACATTTGGCATTGGTGTACCAGGCCCAAGAGTCATCATGATCACTCTCTTTCTCCCATTTGTGTACTGGCACAAAATAAGTACTCAAGTCAGTAAAACAGCATGCCCTTCCTGATAGGAATTAAGTAGTGTTCTTGGCTGTTTGTGGACAAATTCCATCCTTTATGTTTGAACACAGTCATTCCCTAAATGTTTAATGTGGCCACTGGTTAAAATATATTCTGCTTTACATTCTTTCAAATAAAAATCAAGTTCTGAAATTTGTCTTTAGTGCATCTATCTGTTATGGACAATCATGGTTCTTACTGTGTTCAAAATTGACAAAACTTCTACATTTCTTAATAATGAAAGGGGTCAAATTCAGTTAAACTTCAAGTGATTTGATTTTCCAAGCAGTGCTTTCCAATTCATATTTCTCCACTACTTTGTCTTCTTCCCCTTCTTCAGTATATTAACTGCCTTCACTCTTTCAGTTATATTTCAGAAGCTTTACTTAAGGTATACCATTCTAGCTTGAATCATCTTTCTTGAAGGCCCCTTTGACTGAAGCCCCATTGTAAGCCCGCATTGGAACGTCAAGGGTGGAATTTGCAAAGAAGGGTATTGCATGACAAAAAATGGAATGCATGTGTCTTTGCTCAATAGGACTAAAGTGGCGCTTCCAACTATGCAACATAATGAGGCTTCAGAGGGAAAAATTACAGACTCTTTCTAATCTTGTCTTTCCAACTCTCCATATGTCTGTTTTGTTAATGCGCAGCTTTAAAACTTGCAGCTATCATTGATAACTCAGTGGCTGATATATAATTTTTATAGCTCTTAAAATAAATAAACCACACAAATGTGGAGAAGATGACTGGAATACCTTCAGGCTGTGTTACATGAACTGTTTTTTCTTCCTTTTATAGCTCTGGAATGCATACTCCCGACTCCTCCGCTCACTGTGTTGTTAGGATTCCTCTTCAAAAGCGAAACAGAATATCTTTATAAGAAATAGGTGCTATTTGTTGTTGTCAAGTCACTCTTTCAACACCTAATAGGTCAGTCTTCTCAAGACTAGGATCTTTTAACTGAATTTTAGCTTGTAAATCCCTTTGTTCTTCCTGTTCCCTACAGACAGACACCATCTGGACATCATTATGTTATAGTTGTGAAGAGCCCAATATCTTTGTTAGGATTATAGTATTAGTCTGACTTTTAAATAATGTGAAAAGGACATCTTCTCATTACCATTTATATTGTTTCTTTCCTTTTTTCCTTGTTGTAACAAATAATATTCAACCATAAAGTTTACGCGCAGTAGATTTTTGAAATTCAGCCTGGCCAGTTTGGTGCCATGAGGAGCAGCAGCAGATTAGTACATGGGTTCGCACACCCTAAACCTTGGCATTCTTATGCTTTTGGATTCCTCTTCAAAATTCCAGAAATGTGGTCCTCTTGGCAGTGAAGATCACTGCCTAGTGATCTAGTTAACTAATTTAGAGCCCAATCAACAAAATCACTAATAAAGGGTATTTCTAATATAGCGTGCAGAATGACGTAGTTATGGTCTTCTTCATGACCAAGGCCACAGAATACTTTTAGTGCCTTCTGCAGAAATTGTTCTTCATTTTATTTCATTTTTTTTTACAGGCCAACATTTGATATTGATCTTAACTAATTTTTCCAATGCTTAATTATTTTTTCTGCTCAAAATTTGTACCTTGTATCTGTCATGCATTTTTGAAATTCAGTTTTCAGCTGCTGGTTCTCACATTCTCTTACAGTTGGAAGAATCTTCTTGGAAGGAGTTTTAATTTTTTTCTTAAGTACTTAAAGATACAGGGAAATTGCCTATTAACTCCTGCTTATCTGAGTAAGTTTCTGTCCTTCAGCAGTTCACTCTGAAATACATTTTTTAGCATTTGGGCCACTCTGCAGCTCTTCTTATACGATCACAAGAAAAGAACACTGTTCCATGTTCATGGATGTATATTTTATAAATAGAATGTATTTATGTATTTGTACAAGTATTGAAGTGTCAAGAATTAAAATTGATACTGGCTCCACCCCTTCTGGTCATTCAGGTACACTGTATCCACCTGAGCTCTCCTGGGTTGGCCCTGCCTTCCTACCATGTGCTCAATCACTGCTTTAAGCTGTGACTTAGCATTTCCACTGCACCTTGCAAATAGTATTCAAGCACTATTTAAACATAACAGGAAGTATATTCATTCCTGTATGGGAACTGCTGAACCACAGCCTGAACCTCTGATTGATCACCTGAGGTGAGCAATGGGTCGGCCATGAGAGCACAGGTGAAGACAATTCACCTGTGCTGCCAGAAGGCGTGGAGCCTTGCTGCACCTCTCCTAGACCCATTTAAGAGCTGACTACCAGTGGATAAGGATCTCTTCTGGAGATCTACCCCACTAGAGTTTCATTAGTGAGCCTGGGATATGGGTAAGTGTTCTATTTATTCTCATTTTGTTATTGTTATCTGCTTTGCCTAACTTTCTTGTTTGTTCTATAATTATAGCATCTTAATATTCATTGATTATACAATTCCATATTCATATTTTTGTGAATTCTGTCTTTTTTTGAGCAAATCACACGTTGAATTGAAGCTTAAATTACTTATTTGTTTGGAAGCATCTTTTGTGGCAAGGAGGATGAGTTACATACAAAGGAATAACTGAAATGCTGCACAGGTTGTAACAGGATAGGGGATAAAACAGTGTATTTCACACATCCACTGTCTTCTTAGATTTTATTTTCTGTGAGTTGGCAATTTCAAAATGACATAACTGGAAAACTTCACACACACACACAAAGAGTACTATCTTTCACCAGGGGAAGTGACCATGATGTGCTGGAGGAAAGATCCATGTTTGAGGGGATGTTAGGTATGTAAATCTGATGTTGTGTGGGAGCGGCCACTTCTCAAAATGTTCTGTGTTTTCAGAGTGCCCTGAGAAGGGGAGTTTATTTCTGCAGGAGATCAATGGAAGTGTTTGGTTGGTATACAGTAAAAAAGGATCTGGAATTGAATTTCAATACAAGAAAAGACTTTGGTGTATTGTTATAATTGTTAATTTAAATGCACAAAAGCCAAGGACTTCAGTGTTATAGCAGCTGTGGGAAACATAAGTCAGTAATGTTTTGCATACACTTCAGGGCATAAATTTCCTAGCTTAAACAGTAATGTAAAACAGTGCGTATGTACCAGAGGCAAGAGTAATGGGTACTGTGGGAACCATGTATGACTTTGAATTTCTGAACTTACTCAGAACTGAAGCTGTTGTCCCTCTAAATGCATAGGGTACAGAGTGAAATACATCCTGTTCTGAAATACAAGCTCCTGGTTCTGCTTAAGCTTAACTTCTTACATAAATTCAAGCATCCTGGTAACCATGCTGTCTGCTTTCACTTCTTCCTCATGGGTTGTGTGCACAGTGTTCCAGGCTTAATGACTGGCTTCCTAGAAAAAATATAAGCTAAGAAATGAAAATGAACACATCATGCAAAATGGACAGAGCCCTGTAGAAATTTTGGTCTGTGTGTAAGTTGCAGTACTGATGCAGTGTCTAGAAATGGATAAATGTGTCTTGAAAAACTGTGCATTCCTAGGGTAACTGGGGGAGCTCTGATAGTCGCTCTTAGATGTGAAACTATGAGACGGAGACCATGAGAATCTCTGGTCCATGGCTTGGTGAGGAAGGGGCAAGAGTTTGCAGCAAAATGTTGGGTGTGGGTGGGAGATAGAAGACTCTCCCAAACTGGATCTTTTTGTTTCTTACTAATAGTTAATGCTGGCTGAGGATCCAGTTAATCCCTTTAGTGCTGCCTAAGATTCTTTGTGGCCTGTTGATTGTCTGGTGTCCATCCTGTTACAGGATTGTGTCTACAGGATTGTCCATCCTGTTACACATGCAAGGCAGTTGTTTGCTCTACTCACGGTTATTTGTAATAAAAGGTAATAGATTTTGTGCTTTCCACTCTTTAACCTGCTATTTATCCCTTTGCTGCTCAGAGGATATGCACTGTAAAGTAATCTGTGTCCACTTGATAGATTTATTTTCTGTTAAGTGTTAGGTCTACATATTCTTGCTTTCGTTTCTGACATGCTTACTGTGCCAGTTTATAAATACACAGAATTGACTTCCATTTTATTCTAATCCTTTAAATCAGCCTAAACTGTAGAAATTATGTATGCTTTTTAAAACATGCACTGCCTGAAAACAAATGGGCATTCCCTTATGCCTTTTGTGACCTTCCTTCTGGTACTTGTTTTATTGTGAAACTTCTAAGAACGCGCCAGAGTAGGAAGATGTAGAGTGCTTAGTCTGGCCTCTTTGCCTATATTTAGTAAATGTGGTGATTAAAGAAGCAGCTGTGACTGCACGTTGTTGGGTTGTTTGGTTTTTTTTTCCCCATATCTATTTTTGTGGCTTTGCAAAGAGCAAGAGACAGCAGCACAAAATCTGAAGTTACACCATGAGAGTCAGTGGGTTAGGATTTCTTCCAGAGCACCTTGATGGTGACGAGGAAGGTTTATTTACTGT
The DNA here is from genome assembly GCF_951394365.1 of Tetrao urogallus. Classification (NCBI taxonomy): domain Eukaryota; kingdom Metazoa; phylum Chordata; class Aves; order Galliformes; family Phasianidae; genus Tetrao; species Tetrao urogallus. The sequence goes on along the minus strand of NC_136813.1, from coordinate 141,652,785 downwards.
TATTTTTAAAACTTTAGAAAGCTAAATTTTAGTCTTTCTTTACCTTTAGGGAGGTTAAGTGTATTTTTACAATCATTTAAAAGCTGAGATCATGCATAACTCCATTATGACAGTTGAGAACATCACCGTGTGTTGTGAAACTCATGTGATCGTAAATTTTAGTTGCTTTGCTATTGTTTTCTGTTATGACAGTTTATTATAATCTGGTCCTCCTGAGTAATTGGCAGTGGCTGACACATGGACTGGTGCATTTCCTCCTACTTTTCAGTACACCACAAAATGAAACTTCATGCATTGCTCTTAAGGAAGCTTCCAAGGGTCTTCTCTGCATGCTTCAAAAGGTACTAATCAAAATCTTAGACTTAAGAGTTAAAAAAAAAAAAAAAAAAGCTGTGTTCATGCTACCTACTTGCCTTCAACACCAGAGCCCACGAGAGGAATGAACTGTTCAGACCATCTGCTATCTGGGTAGCTTTCTGTAGCATTGCTAGAAAGAGGAAAGTGTGATGCCTGAATGTCGTAGTCCATAGGTGAGCGGTCTGAAATGGCTACTGGTAGTCATAGGCCTCTTTAGCACTCCAACAAGTGCTGAGTACCATAAGGGAAAACTTGCCTGCTGGCCTTGTAGCACACTTCTTTTCCTCCTTCACAGCAACCAAGAGAAATGGATAAAGCTAAAAGTGAGATGTTACATGTCCATCAGTATATCCAGAACACTGGATGAGGTCTCCTACTGTTCGATGGCCTCTTCCTTCCTTCACTGGCATGCCTAATGGTACTTTGACCATAGTGTAGCTGGCTTTCAAAGCCTGGAGTAGAAGATGCAAAGTGAAGAAGTGGTGAAGCTATCTGTCTGTTTTATAGCAACTGCAACAGCTGTATGGCAATGTGCTTTTCTTTGGCAGCCGCCAGCAGCAATGCAATTAGTTGCCAAGACAATTGTCAGCAGATGGCTTTGTCCAATAGTGCCATGAAATTCATTTAAGCTAAAAAGATGGAGTATTGTGCTTGTAGCTGATTCATTACAAGAAAATGAGACTCCTTGTATTCTGATTTTTGTAAGTAGCGAATTTGCAATTACAGCTGAGATTCCAAACATTTTGTATCCTCCCTACATGGCCTACCACTATGAACGTGCAAAAGTGAGAGGTTTGGTTGTTTTTTTCAGTGTTATCAAGGGAATGTTATCTATATTTACTCCAGCTGCTTAAACAACTTTTTAAAGCAGACTAAGAACACTTTGGACCTTCCTGATGTGTTTTCTTCTCTGGTTGTACTTCCAAATTTTTATTTTGGCATCTGACCCCATAATCACAACAACATTGCATTGCAATATCTGAATGAAATTACATGAAAACTGTAACTTTTTTAATATGTAATTTTTACTGCAAAGTAGTGTGTACCTGATGTAGTCCCTCTTCAAGCTCTATTTTCTGTTCAGTAACCAAAATTCTAGTATACTGCTAGTTTTCAACTTCATGAGAAAATCAATAAAAGAATAATATAGAAGACATCCAGTTTATACTGCTTTGATGCTAACCTTAGCCTTTAAGGAATTTAGTATCTCTATACAGTTCATTTTGTTTATAAAATAGATTTGTTTACATAATAATAAAAAATGCCTGAAAACCACGGTATTTCTCTAGCAAGACTAGTCTTCCTGCCTACCACTCATGTGTATGCCTGAAGTCTGACAGGCTATCAGTATATATACCTATTTTTTCTGATAGTTGCTTTTGCTTTAAATGCCTTCACACATTAATGTGATTGTCTGATCACATTTTTTTTAACTGAAGTAAAAATGGCAGCCTTCATACTTCCAAATGAAAGCTTTAAAAAAGGTATTCTAAAAGCTCAAAAAAATACTAAGTGGAATTTGCAGCTTGAAGAAAAAGCAAACCCATTATTTTGGCTATCTAATAATTTTCTAAGTGCTCAGACTAAATACTTAATGTAAATACTAACACTAGATGTAAATGTAATGTTAAATGTTGAGAAAGCTGAAACAGCCAGAGCATTTTGTATATCCTTTCATTTCATGTCAGAATTTAAATATTGACATGGATGCATATTAATGGCCATCCTGTTTTGAGAGTCTTGCAGTCAACTTGTTTTGACTAGGAATAACACTTTTCAGTTGCATCTTAGTGAGAGAGGAGGTAGGGAAATAGACTACATGGCAGCCTCACAACTATCTGAGAGATTTAGTGGCAGGCAATTTAATCTTATAACTAATGCGAACCATTCTGAAAATCTCACTCTAATTCCCAAATAGATACGTGCTGAATTTCTGGTGGTTCAAAAATCTGATTTGCAAAGTTGAAAAAAAGGAAGGTGATGAAGGAATCTTACATACCTCAGTGGCAGAACCAGTGTCTTTTGTAAGAGAACTTCAGTGGTATGCAGTCATTTGTATGTTACACTAGTAAAGCATTTCTAGTATGGAAGCAACTGTACCAGTAAAAAATAAACAAACAAAAAACAACCCTCTGTACTGATATCATAAACTGCTTCCCAACAGTGAAATGTACTGCTAGTGAACATGAGTGGGTTTTTTTTTCTGGTGTAATTGTATGTACTCAATGCTTCCACAAGGATAATAGTTCAATCAGGGATTAAACATTTTCATACTCCATTTCATGGCTCAAGAAGTCTCCTCAGGAGCTTAGGTGTACTGCCTAGAAAGCCTGAAAAATCCCCTGAACAAAAATTTGGATGCTAGTTTGTTACCAAAGGAGCAAGGCTTTTAAAACCATCATATAAAATCATTAGTGTTTTGTAGCTGTTGTTTGCTTGTTTGTTTGTTTTCCTCATTTCTGCTGTGAAAAAAGTACTCTTAGGACTTCCTATAGTATTTGGAGTTCATGAAGCAAAGGAGAAACATTTTCAATTTAATTAACATGATCTTGAGGAAGTTAATGAGCTGTTCTTCCAAAAAGCTTTTTGTTACTATTACATATCGCATTATTTATCCACGATCCACATAAAGGTGTTTGCATATAACTTTTTAAGAGAAGATTATCGGATGTCCTTACATTTAGCTTTACTGCTGCTTGCAATCTTTGAATCGGCGGTGCAAGAAATTCAGTTCTGATTCTGAAATCTGTGAGCATGGGCACTGCAGAGTCACTGAGATGAACTGAGCAGCCTGGAAGTAGGCTCCAGTTATCAAAATTCATAGTTAGCTGCTGAGATACTGTGTTCTGTTACCGGCACAAAGCCAACCAGCACGATGTAGGACGAGGCAGTACCTTCTCTCATTTATTAAAAACAAAAAAAAGGGTTCAACTGTAATTTTAGGCAAGCTTATGGTTTTCAGTTTATTAATGTGAAGCAGGAGTTAACAGCATCTTCAAAGCCAAATTGTTTTGGTTCTGTACATAGGTATTAGCAGTAGATGTGATAGCAGCCATAGAGATACTGAGCATGTTCTAGGTTTGTGGGTTTTCTCCTCCTTTAAACTTCTGTTGCGTTTCCTCAGGCATGTCTGCCTGCATGTCTGACAACCTGGTACCAGGTTGTCTGAATGGATTTGTAATTAGTCTTGGGATAGCATTTTCAAAAGGATATCAAGCCCTATTTTCAAGAGCAATGCTAGCTGGTTAGGAACTTCTTTTTAAAGTCATTTAAGCTATTTTAGAAATGATAGATGCCTGAAGGTGTACCTACTCACGTTGTAGACGCTTAATTTTTCTTGGAAATCTGGTCTTTCCAGACCTCTCAGGTTCCTCAGCATCTATTCCTTTGAATGGAATGCATTTCTAGATCATCTCAGTGAGCTTTAAGATAGTAGTTCAGTCAAAACATAGGAGGAAAGGCAAAATAAAGAGGACAGAATTCCATTCAAAGGTATCAATATAGGCTACAGTGGTTGTTCTTGATGTTTAATAGTCTCATTGTTTTGTACCTAGATTAAAAGAATAATTATGCTTTTCTGTCTCATTGTTCTGCTATTTCTCGGTCTTTGCGGGGAAATCGGAATAAGGAGCAAGGAACAACAGGGAATAGAAACTTCTCAAATTAAGATAAAAGAATATTGTTGTTAGAACAGCTCTTCACAACAGTCTGTTGCGGAAGAGTCCTCAATCAACTGTCTTAGTAATTCTGACCTGTCATCTGTGTGATAGAATTCCCCCTCATCTGAATTACAGTTAAAGCGATTCACTACTGTTGCTTTTACTGGGGTTAGTTATTTTCTTTTTCTTATAAAGGAAGTGCATGGTTATATGTCATTGCTTAAGGAGAATTGCTGTTATGTGGTTATTTCCATTGTTTTACCTTTGTTTCTTGTACTTCTGGATAAATAAAATGTTGCAGAAATGGTAAGTACTAGTTTACTATTTTTCTAGGACTTTATTGTGCCCTGTAATCAGAATAGAAGAATTTAGCAAGTGTAAAACAAGTGTTTTTTAGATTCCTCTAAAATTTAGTAGTCTTAGAGCATGTGAGCTCCTTTTTTCTTCAGTAAATGAATCAAAAGTCTACCAGACAGGCTTTTCCATTTTAAAATGTAAGGTCAGCATGTGCTATGCTTGTCTTCAATTCATCATATACTTTTTACTTCCTCATCCCAACAGCCCCATGGCTGCTGTTTCGTTATACTTTTTTTTTCTGGTTCATGTGTTCTCAGTTGTATATTGTTCCTCTTTCTCTCTCCTGCTGTTTTCTCTTATATGGAGGAATATTCCAAATGTGACCTCACATTACTGATTTTCATGTTTCTTGGAGCAGTGCTTCACTGCATTCTGCATACTCCATTGCCCTAATAGTTTATGCTCTTCTTCCAGAACGCACACATAAGATCATCATTGTGCACTGCTCTGTGATCAGATCCTCCATGCATTGAAATTCAGTCAGCAAGATACAGTCATTGTGCTGTGTTGGCAGCTTTAATTGATACGGTAGGAGTGGTCCAAGAGAGAATAAGGTGCAGTCTGCTCTTTTTGCTCAGTGGCATAAGTTGCAAATATTCATACTCTGCTTGCGAAGTTCCACTGCATCATCAGCCATGGGACTGTCATAGGACCTTCCTTTATGTACAGTAATGTTGCAGCTGATCTAATCAAAGTTCCAGTTGGGATTTTGTTCTCTGGTAACATTTTATAGATGTGCATATGATGTTCATATACCAGTCCCATATGTACCTATTTGCATCATGTCTGTGAGTGGGGTGCATCAATTCCCCCAGACATACAGAAGTGTATTTGTCAGTTTTTCTCTGTTTTTTCTTGATCACTGATAGAACCTTCTCAGAGGAGTAAACCTTACAGAACCTTTGAAGTGCTCAGTAAAAGTATTGTAGGGAGGGCATTCAAGGCCAGCCTGGATGTGACTCTGGACTGCCTGGTATAGTGGTTGGCAACCCTGCACACAACAGGGGGGTTGAAACTAGGTGATCTTTGAGGTCCTTTTCAACCCAGGCCATTCTGTGATTCTATGATTACCTGGGCAAGCACAGCTATCACCCTTGCCACCATGATTCTGTTATATTCTCCTGTGTACAAGGATCAATGTGAGTTCTTTCTAGTTCTTATTTTCTCACCAGATCATCTCACTCTGTAGCTTTTTTCTGATCTTTTCTAGAAGTTTCTCAGTAAGAAGTCAAACACCTTGCACTTCAGAATACAAATTGAAACTTCCTGCTGTGAGCAGGTTTTGGTTCCAGTTGACATCAATTACTATTACCTCTCCTCTTGGATCATATTCCTGACACCATGCAGGATATTTCTTTGGCTTTTGTGGGTCTGCTGTTCTGTCTGTCCCCTCCCATCTCATTATGTACTGCTAACTGCTATGGCAGGGCAGCATGCAAAGCTGAAATGTCCATGGCTTTGTGTACCTCTGCTCTGCAACAACTGAAACATAGCTTTGTTACCAGCATTATTCCTAAATCCAAAACACAGCACTGTACCAGCTGCTAAGAAGAAAATGATCTCGGCCAAAACGAGGACACACGGTTGCTCAAATTTTTACTCAAAGGTAGATTCCCTGAATCCTTTGCCCAGCTGATTTACAGAGTTCTTATCGTTGCCCATACTGCTGTTCTTAGCCTGCCCATTTCTCCTAAGCAACTGCTCATTCCCACTCTTCTGTTCTTGCATAAGATTTTAAACTTTGCGAACCTTCCTTTGCTAAAAACAAATATTAAGTGAGTTGCATTAAAAATCAGCCTATCCTTTATAGTGGTATGGAAAAAAGCTTGGGAGCTCCTGAGGCACAGGTATCATGGTAGTACAATCTGACAGGCCGTTGTCTCTGCAAGCTGGAACTGTTGTTATTATATACATCTCAGGAGTAATTATTGTCTTGTTCTGTCCTGTAAACAAAGGCAAACAATGACAGAAGTAATTGTGGTATTTCCCAAATTTTCAGTACTTGAAAACCTCATATTCATTCCAACATGGTAGAGTTAACGTAACCATATTTTCCTTACTGTTCCGCCACACCTGCACATAATTTAGATTTTGGAAATACATTCCTGTTAGAGAGACAATGAATGAACAGCATACAGAGCACTGTTATATCACCCTGATCTGTTTTACCTATGACTGCATGACTGTTGCAATAGAGACTGTGCAGTTAATAGTTTTGATAATTAAAAAATATTTGTTTTCACGCAGTTTTCTTAGATGTTTCTCTTTCAGTTAGTGTCATAAGTAGATTAAAGAATAGCCTTAGTTGTTTTGCCATTGATTGAGCTGTGCCCATAGCTCAGTGCCAACTTGTTCAGATTTACTTCACCAAAGGAATGCCAAATAGAGAAGGAAAAAAAAAGAAATGTTAAATAAACTCAGAGTTAATAGCACCTCTGTGTTCCATAGTTTTCAGGTTTTATAGTAAAAAGTATTTACCGTAATTGTTTTTTTCTGTGGTAGGTATGAAACTGCCAAGATTAAGAAAGGAAACAAGCATTCCTGAGGTCACACAGCAGCCTGAAAACCCATCCCACAGCAGATAGAGGAACATTTGGACAATAACTGTCTCAGACTGCATTTGCTGATTGCGAGTAATAGCCCCACTAGTAAACAGAAATGACTCCCACCTTCTCTGGAATACTATTTCACTGGGAGATGTGCCCACTTTTAGAATATTTGAAAGTGAAGGCTCAGCTGTTATGTTCTAGGCTAAATTTATGTGTGAATTTCTATTGAAGTTAGAGAATGCTCACCTATATTAGATGCTTTATGTCTTGAATAATTCTGTCACTTCATCCCCTATTTAATTACTTTCATTTTTCCCTAATTGACTTCAGGGTAATAACTTTGATAACTGAGACACCATCTGGCATTGGGATATAGATTTCACAAGAAGAAAGCAGCAGAATTACACTTGAAGTTGGGCTATATTTTTTTTTCCTCTCTTTTAAACAGAAATAATCAAAACCAAGCATTAAAGTATTGTCATTCTACAGTTTTCAAAGAAATGTGCACCGTACAAAATCTAATGATATACAACTACAGAGTGTACCCTAGAATTCCTCCCGTATACTCATTCTGTTCAGTAAAATAAATAATAACATGGTTGTAGCTATGCGATTGAGCCTTGAAATGAGGCTTATTTTCACATCTCTTGTGTGCAGCTGATAAAAGCCAGTCAGTTAGATTAGATATACCTGGGCTGCCTGGCACTGAGAAGGCGAGAATTGATGAAAATTCATTACATAAGCATTTTACACTGGCTGATCCATAGAGCAGGATCAGCATCAGCCTATTATGAGGGATTACAGTCTGCACAGCCACACAGAGAATGAGTATAGAATTCTGCAGGAATTTCAGAATGAAGAAGGGAATTGAGGAATGGTGGGCTCTGGAATTAAGGCATTGAGGTTCACCAGGACCTGATTAAGAACCAGATCCAAAATACCTCAACAGTAGAAGCATAGAAAGGAAAAACAAATCCAAAAGGGAAAAGGAACAGCAGTGAAATAAAATGTAATCGATATCTGACAGATTTGGAGTTTTATGTTCTTGGCAAAGTTGAACTTCTGCCTTCTGAGTGCTATAATGTGATAGAATTAAATTGAAGCCACTTCACTTTTTTGAGTTTTTTTTTTTTTTTTTTTTTCCTGGGATCTGGACACCTTTTGAGTGCCCAAAATGGAGAATGAGGATGCCCTGTTACGTGTAATGGTGAGGTAACAACACGTTTTTCAGTCAACAGTTTGCCTGTATAACTCTGAGAAGGATAATGCCAATAAAAAATAATAAAAAAAAGGTAGTGATTCATATGACTGATGCTAAATACATCCATTTTGTGTGTGTTTATTTATCCTGCCAAGTACTTTTGTCTTGAATGTGTGAAAATTCTGCTGCAGACTGCCACAGGTGACCTCATACTGCTTAAAATGTTTAACAACAATTAAAATTGTTTTTTTTTTAAATGCTCTTCAGGCTGAATTGATGATTGCACCCTCCCATCACAAGTGTGTCACAGGTGCTGCCCCTTCTGTTTACCTTTAAGAGCTTTGTTCTCTTATTTTTGCATCCTGACATGGATCGCACTTTTTGTTTGTCCTGCAGAGATGAAAATGAGATCTGACTGCAAAGGAAACAAACAAGCAGTGAGCACTGATATTTTCTCATCTAACTATAGGATTTTACCTCCCAATAAATATTAAGTATTGCAAAGCTTCAAATACAATTTTAAGAACTGGAAATACTGAACATGGACAGTAATTTCTTTGCTCACTCTTCTTAAATGCTTTGTACTTCTTAATCCGTAAAGTTGGAAAAAGATTTAATGACAACACAGTAGTATATAAGCCTTCAGGCAAACCTGGAATTTTAGTTTTCTCGTTGATTGGATTCAGTCTGGTTATTCAGGCAGAGAAAGAAGAGCATTGTCTAGAGGAATCTACACTAAAGATGTGTGCCCCCCAAATAGGAAACTAAATTTTTTCATCAGAAGGAAGTAGCATGAGTTTCTAGGAGGAATTTTCAACATGTGCCTGGTGCAGTTATGATTTCTCAAAAGAGGAAAGGCTGTCTCTCAAAACAAATACTACATTCAAATGTCCTGTAAAGGGACAGAACATATATACTGATTGAAATGTGGGCTCTTTCTCAAAGGAACGTATACAGTCACAGCTGTTGTAACTCAATTCCTGTAGTATTTTATTGATAGTTAAGACCAGAAGAAAGGCACAGTTTAAAAAGTAAATCAGATAGTAATACCGCAAAGTACTTTTATTCCATTGTCTAACTCTGTTTTCCTTGGGCGGATAGTCTTAAGTTAGAAAAAAGACCACGTTTCCTCATGTGATGGAAAGGTAGGCATTGTGGCAGCCTGTTCTCAGAGAGAAAGAATAGTGAAGTGAGCCATGTCCTTTTAGCATTCTCTTTTCCATCTTTCCCATTCCTGCTCTTAGCAGTTGATTCCTGTCTGGATTTATGCAAGTTAATATAGAATGTGTGACTACAGATAATGATTAATGATGATTAAGAGCCTAAAACAAGATGGGGATAGGTGGGTAGGGAAGCTACTTTTTTGTGCATGTGTATTGACAGAACTAAACATATGCCTTTCATGTCTAAATGCAGTACCTCCATGTTCCCTTTAGCTCAACACAGAAGAGTTGTCACAGACATCAGTTAGTTCACAGAATATGTTGCTGTGGAAAGCCCATGGCTATCCACCCTCACAGGCTGCCTGACAAAAGCATCATTAGAAATGACACGTAGTATTTCATTTGTATCCATTCAATTCATTTATATTTCACTCACTAAAGAGAATTCCCATAATATATTATCCTTCTGAGAGAAATTTGTGGAGATGATGAAATTTAGAAAAGGAGGGATGTATTCCGTAGAAAATAAAACCTAGAGAGAGTTTACCTGAATGTGTGCAGATCCCAGGAACATTGAGCTCTGCTGCCCTGGTTGTGTAAAGCAGCAATATTTTAGCACAGCGTGTCACAGGGATTTTACTTTTATGTCATCCTACACAAGAATAGGCGTATTCTTTAAGGTCCTTACATAGAATTCTAAAAATATATTAAGATGTTACTGTGTACTGGAGCAGAAATTTGAACTAGTCTCAAATATACTTCATCTTTTACAAGACAAAGTCTCAGTAGGCAAAATATCTGAATCTTGCTGTTGGTTGATGATGTTTAACAAGTTGGTTCTTGTGGCTGCTCAAAAATGAACGTTTTTATTTGCTTGCTGCATAGGAAGCTCTGCTGGATTGTGATGGGGCACAGGGGATATGGCCCACATTCTGACCTACTGCAGTACAGCACTGTGTACATTTATGGTATAGTATAAATAAACCACTATGCTGCTGGTATATTAGGCCTATGCTTGTTTTCACTGAAGTCACTGGGTTTTGCCTTTTACTCACTTGAGGTTATATTCTTGATCTGCTCTCTTCACTTTTGGAACAAAACAAGAATATCGTAAAAAAGAACGGCTGCCTCGTGTTTTCTGACTGCAAGCCTAGGTCTCTGAAATGAAATCTGTATCTGCCTGATATAAGTAATATAAAATCAGTTCTGTATCACTTATTCCATCTTTACAGAAGGAATATCTCTAATACATTAAATCCTTTTTCAGATATAAAAAAAAAAAAAAGCATGCAAGAAAGAGGTTCTGTGGTATATGTCAGTGAACTCTTGTTCTAATTCTTTATTATTATTATAACTTTAATAGCTATTATTTTAAAATGCTGTATGCTTCATTTCTGATGTCATTGCCATTAGACATCGCCTACTGCCATGTCACCACTGTGGTGGTTGTTTCTTTTCAAAGTGTGTTAGAAATTTTGCTGCTTATAGTACAAGACAATCTGTAGTACACGGCAATCTGTTATGACATTTTTCTTCATGAGGAGGATGGAAAACTAACTCATGAGTTATTTCATCTCTTGTCATAAATAAATGTCATAACACTGATCAGCCTTCGTGTGTTCTGAATGTGCAGTTATTTGCATTTTCCCCTCACTGTTCTTTAGGACTGAAGTGGCTTAAATGACAGGTGCAGCACATGACAAGTGCTGAGAATGTATGGGGAAAATAGAAGATTCTCAGTACTGAAAGATACTAATAACTTCTGCACTGCTATGTCATCACTGAAATAATACTGATGTCATTTCATAACATATTAAACTTGCAATATTTGTCTGCATGTGTGATCTTCAGATCCATTTAGAAAGAAGAGAAATTGCTGTGTTGTCCTTTCTATCTGACTATATATATATATATATATTTGCTTGTATCAGTTGATGTTGGCCAGAGCTCTGTCAGATTTGGAGTTTTGTAAGTGTCTGGATCCTGTAAAAGAAGAAATTTGTGATGTGGATTTGCATTTTTTTTTTTCTTGGTTCTAAAGCAATCCTTGATAGTCAGTATTCAGTCTCCTTTTGCAGCAACCTCAGTCAGAATAGCAGCGCATGGTGCTGTGATGGCATCTCCGTGCCAAGGGAGATTAAAGGGTATAACATCTTTCCACTAGGTTTCAGTGATGCCAACCAGCCTGAACTAATGCTGTAGCATTTCTGTGGATAAAATGAAAATCAACTGTTGAGGTTCCATGTAATAGTGCTACCTGGTGACTTCCAGCCATGTGCGTAAACTCTGCTATAGCTAAATCTGAAACTACCGCTTAAGAGGCTAAATGTTGGGTTTCAGAGGGTCCAACCACCTTACATCTTCCTTACATCTCCTTTTTGCAGCCCACCTCCATTTTAATCAAAGCCAAACTCAGACATCTTTTACTTTCCAGTTCTGTGATATCCATATGATGTGATCTATATGATCCATATTATATGCATGTGATGTCTGTGAAGCATTCAGGCCTGTCAGTGGTAAGCCTTTGGTGGGCTCTTAAACCCAAGTAGTAAAGGAGCTACGCATGGTCAGGATCCTTAAAGCTGGAAGAAACTCCTAAAGGTCATCTGCTCCAACTCCCCTGTAATGAACAGGGATACCCACAGCTTGGTCAAGGTGCTCAGAACCCCTCCACCTTGACCTTGGGTGTTTCCAAGGATGGGGCATCCATCATCTCTCAGCTCTGTGCCAGTGCCTGAGCACCCTCTCTGTTAAAGACTTTTTCCTTACATCCAAGGTAGTTGTTACGAATTACAGAAGGATCTTTCCAATTCTTTTTTGCATTTTCATATCCCCAAAGGAAGCATGCTTATAATGTCCAATATTAAGCAGGTCTGGACTTGCCTTATCTGTTGGGTAATTATGAAAACATGGAGAATTGCACACATAAATGTAATTTACACGTTATATATGTATCAGGATTCTTAATACAGTTTACAGAAGAACATAGTAATGGCAGATTTTCAAAAATCTCATTCAGAAAAGGATGTTCTGGAGAAAGTGAGATGAAAGAAAACTAAAGAGAAAACCTTGTAAAGATACTTAGTATTCTTTTCAAGGAGGGGGCCACTTCTAGAGGTCATTGACTGTTCTAGGAAGCAATGGGCTGGGTCTGTCTACTGAAGTTTTGCACATCATAGGATCATTAAGGTTGGAAAGGACCAGTAGGATCATGTAGTCCAACCGTCAGCCCATGCATGTGACTGCTCTAAACCGTCTTTTAACACGACCAGCATCTGTTGGTGTAGAACAGTTGTTAAAACTTCTTTTAAGGATGCAAGGAAACATAGATAATTGTTATGACATCTATGTAAAATTCTACCTCACATTGTTGTTCTTGTTAGAGATTTTCCAGTTGAAATGGGTGGCTGCATTTTAACTGTTATGCAGGGTTAGCACTATTTTTTTCTTCCGGCACGTAGGCATCAGTATGCGTAAGTGCATTTCTTCTGAATGGTCTGCCTGATGAGGGTAAGGAAGGATATGCAAAGCAGACTCTCGTGCCCAGGTTCCCCAGATCCAAGTGCTGTACAATCAGGAAATGCATTATAGCATCCATTGTTGCTTCAGCAGGGAAAGCGTGCTTTACATATGCAAATACTGCTCAGAAGTTTAACTTAATAATTATCAGCTGGAGTCTATTGCTGAACAGCTGAGGCGAATCATCAGCGTCAGACTCTGAATTAACTACTACCAGGCTTTGATTGAACACACTTGTCTCATGCTTGTGGTTACTATGACAGTTGTAGAAAACTATACGTATTTTTTTTATCTTCTGAGCTTACGGATATTGATTTCTTGTATTCCTAAAAAACAGTTGAAAATGCTGAATTTTAAACTTTCTCCCTTCCTTTTTCTTCCACTGTGTTCTAATGAGTAGAAGCCAGCACAGAATAGTTTGTACATCCCACTACTGTGAATGATTGTCACAGTACTGCATACAGCTGTGGGGATGCATTTGAGTGTGTGCTTTACATTAGAGAGCTGTAATGGATGCCAACTGTGGATTGGATATTCTGCTAAATGAGGGCCTCGGAGGTCACATATGCACTGAGCTCGTGCTGAGAACAGAGCAATCTCTAGGCATAACCAAATGGTTAATGAAAAAAGCAGTGCAGCTCCTTCATAGAAAATCTTCACATTAGCAGATCCCGTTGTCGTCCCTCCCACCCCTACTGTACTCCAGGGAGATTCGGCTGGCTACAAATATTTAGCTTACAGATATCATTCATATGTCTTTTCCTAAGTGTGCTTTGTTATTCACATCACACTCCTACGGTCCCCCACAGATTCTCATCTAATTATTCCCTTCTTGCCCATTCCCATGAATAATCTGTGGCATTCACCCCCATTCTGCCATTTAAGGCAGTAGTCCATCCTACTACGAACTGGGTTGCTCAGTTTCCTGGAGGTGTCACAATTTATTTCAATTCATCCAAAATGTAACTCTGAAGATTTATTAATGTCTTGCAGAAGATTTCAGCTTCAGGGCACATTCTCCCACTGGACAGTGGTTCATCTTTGCCGCCGTAGTAGGAGGACTGCTTCAGGGCAGAGGCAGCCAGCTCCTCTAACCATTTAAACGGGGTTGGATGCTTTGCACTGCAGGAGATAAGAAGCATGACATGACCCTTTGGGTCAGCTCTAGCTAGGGGTTAGCTGAAGGCAATGCTATGTGCAACAGATCTAAAAGGGATCATTTGTTTGTGCCCCTAACAGACCATTTGTAATTGTGATGTGCTCCACTATGGCTGGAAGTCATTGCTAACTCGTGGCTGGTCGTTGGCAGTGTAGACAAGAGCTGCTTCCAAAAATGCTACAGGTGCACCTGTTGAGCCTGGTTATGGTGGTCAAGAACAGAAGAAATATTGACCCTTTTGTCATGGATTCTCTAAGGTATAATTGCAGAGCTTTGTTCTAGGAATTTTCCCTCCTTTACCTGTTTGGTGTCTGAACATTCAATTCTTCTGAGTTGTCACACTGGCAAGCTTTTGAAAAGAAAAGGAATATCCCTCTGTCTTTGTGGAGAAAAAAGCTTCCTTTTCTCCTGTATTCTCCCTTTTCCCAACTGTTAGAGAAGTAGTTTGCCAAAAAAAATCAACATCTTTACAGGAATGGGGTTTGGAGAAAATAACAATTCATCAAGAGCACAGATGGCTTATTTAGAATCTAATAGGTATTAAAACATTATTTTCCCTAAGCTTTACTCCTGATATTGATAACGTGTTATCTTTGCCAAGTTCCCCTCTTGATAACACGTTATCTTTGTCAAGCCAAGTCCCTGATAAAATCTTATTTTCACTCAGTGCTTACTCTGATAAGACATTATTTTCTTACATCTCCACTCCCAGTGGAAAGTGGAGAAATGTTATTTTTAGTCCTTTTTCTTAGAGAAGCATATATTTTGCCAAGGCATTGCAGAGCGGGGAAAGGAAGAATGAAAAGAAGACAGGAAAAAAAGGGGGGGGAAAGAAGTCATTGTATTCTAGACAAGGAAATGAGTAAGTCACATTAAGACTTATGGGCTTTTCTTTTAAGTTTTGTAAGAAGTTAACATTCTTAATGTTTCATTTGAAAAAGCGAACTGTTAAAGAGAGCCATATCCATTCTCAGAGAAGATGCTTAAGATGTTTAGAGCTTCTCTCCCTCTCTGCTCCTGCATTATGTTGCTACATACTTTTTACTTTCGCAGTCTTACTGTTTACCATCCCTTTTATCCCTGTTAGAAGTACCAGAATTAAATTCATTCAGCCAACACATAAACATTGCTCTCTGCAGCAGTGCAACGTGATGCCATCATTGACAATACAATTACTAACTTTCTGAGACACAAACCCGTGCCTTCATTTTTGTGTGCATAGCGAATGCAGCAATGCGGTAAGTGGTTCTGTGCTTCTGTTTCAGTTAATTAAAGAGACTGGGAGGTGTATCATGAGCAAGGCAGGGGAGCGTAAAGAAAGAAATGGGACCACTCTGTAGTTTATGAAGTTGAATCTACCCTGGGAAATAGTTTCTACCACTGAGTTCATTACATGATCTTTTTAAAACAAAGCTATTACAAATGAGTGCTAACTGTATTTTTTTTTTCTATTTTCTGTGGTTACAGCTTGCAGACTCAGGATGTCATTTACAGAAATGCTAAGCATATACAATTGCAAATACAGGTGATGAGCCCTGTTCTGTGAACAAATGAACTGCAATAAAAAATAATGTTTATTTGTTTTCTGGTTCTAAGCTGTGCACCCAAACTGTTATTTTCTTTTAGTGTTAAGGACTCCGAACTGCCTTGCATGAAAAGAGGAACTGACAGCATCACGTACGCTCCAGTACGTTAGAAAAAGAAGTGTCTGATTATCTGTGCCATATGCAAGTGTTATAGTGAACAGCATTGTAGGCCAGTGAGGAAATAAGTCTTTTTTTCATGTGAAGTGTGAGTGGTTGCAAATTTAATAATGAGCTGAAACAGCTGTGAGCACAATCCATTCTGTCCACTCACTGATGCCAAGGTTCTTTGGAAGAAAGTGGTGATCACAAAGTTAGTGAGCTTGTCATCATGTACAAGGGAAAGACTGGACAAGAGGTCATCTTTCTAGCACTTCCAGACTTCTGGGTGTATGACATTGCAGACCTGATGTTCTGTGGGTGTAGTGTTTGTGCATGATGTGTATAATTTCCAAATACAACTGACGGTAGATACCTGTTTCGTTTGAGAGAGACAGTCCACACTGGGACATTTCTCAATGACACAACATTCTACTAGTGAAACTTCATCATGTAAGCTCTGAATTGCCTTGTGTCACCATGGAATGAAGAAATTCTAGGTACATAGATCTAAATAAATTGCTTAGGCTATATTCCACTATTTGGAAGGTTATTTGGGCAAAGTTTTCTATTTCCAGCTGCAGTGATTTACAAAAAGATGTAGGAGAAAAAACTGTCTTAGTTTTAGAGTAGGTATCTTGGGATACCTTAGCACCTACTTTTGTAGGTATGTAACTTAAAGTGCTAAACTTCATCTATAGCCACCCATATAACCAGTATCTACCAGAGCATTCGATCAGAGTAGAGTATGTAGAGTACAGGGGTGACAGATGATTAAAACAGACCTAGAATTCCAAAACAAAACAGATAGTTTATTTGTTTACACAGAGCTTCTATGTCTTAGAGTATGTCTTGAAGGGCTGCAGTTGTCTTTCTCCCCACCCTTCCCTCCTTAGGTCTATAGGGCTCTCTATACAGAGGGCTGGAGCGCTTCTCCTATGAGGAAAGGTTGAGGGAACTGGGCTTGTTTAGCTTGAAGAAGAGAAGGCTCCGGGGAGACCTCATTGTGGCCTTTCAGTACATGAAGGGAGCGTATGAACAGGTGGGGGAACAATTGTTTACAAGGGTGGATAGTGATAGGACAAGGGGGAATGGTTTTAAACTGAGGCAGGGGAGGTTTAGGTTAGATATTAGGAGGAAGTTTTTCACCCAGAGGGTAGTGACGCACTGGAACAGTTTGCCCAAGGAGGCTGTGGATGCCCCATCCCTGGAGGCATTCAAGGCCAGGCTGGATGTGGCTCTGGGCAGCCTGGTCTGGTGGTTGGTGACCCTGCACATAGCAGGGGGTTGAAACTAGGTGATCATTGTGGTCCTTTTCAACATAGGCCATTCTATGATTCTAATTTTATTTATTATTCTGATTTTTTTTTTCTGCAGAATGTTGGCTTTTGATTAAAATTGTTATGTTGCTAGCCCTCAAAGGGTGCACTGATAATGCAGATTTTCTAATGTGAACAAATGTGAAAGGGAGGAGTGGTGTTTTCTTGCATGTATAGTTAGACTGAAACATTATCTGTGAGCAGCATGACTTCCTCTTATCTCAGAAGCAGCCTAGAGCTCACTGCCGTCAGTTAACTCATTGTAAAGGCATTCCATGCTATTAGGCAGGGAACAAATAATAGCTAAAACACATAGAAACCTATAGACCTTGTAAAGATTCCAAAAGACAAAGCATCTGCACTTAAGACAGCAAAAGAAATGTAAAAAAAAAAATAAGGCAAAAATAAACCCACACCACAAGGTGCTACAGAAATTTCCTTGTTTTGGTTAGTTCCTAGCTTTTAGCATTTGAGCTCAGGACAGAGCCATCAGAAAAATGTGGCATCCCTGCTTCTGCATTTGTCTTCTCAATCAGGGTGATTTTCCTGCACTCTGCAGCTTTCTCCCTTCTCCAGCCCTGCAGTTAACCTCTGGCTAAACTGTGCCCTTCCGCCAGCAAGCTTTCTGTGCCTCTGGGCTCTTTTCAGGACTCATCTCTTAGCAGTCACCAGAATACAAAGCTGGAATCTCTGTGCCCATTCTCATCCTTTAGGCTTTGTCTGTAAGAAAATTGCTCTGCTTCAGTCCCTCTCCTTTCAAATAAACTGTGCTGGGTGTCTTTCTATAAGCTTTATTTTCCCAGCATCTTAAGGTGCTGTGCTTATTGGAGGACAGTAAGGTTTAATGACATCTCTTGCCTTAAATGCAGGCAACTTCACATACGCAGAAGCATTCAATAATCCACACAGAGTTCATGACTTGTCAAGCTTTCTGAACTGTTTTGCCTACTGTGATGATAAGTCGTTGGCCGCTGTCAACCGTGAAATAATATTCAGGTTCGTGTTTTGTGGACAGTGGAATTTTGTAGGTTATTTTTATTTTTTTGGTACAGCTTTATCAGCACAGAAAGTCTGAGGTAAAAGACTTGACACAGATAGAAAAAAAATACATTGTCTGAGACTGCCAAAGCCCAAAAATAGAGCAATAACCCCAAATGAAGAATAAAAAATTATAGCTTTATTATTATTTATTGCAGCACTGAAAAGTGTGCTACTTCTTTCATAGCACAGCAATGTTCCTTGCAGTGTTCCCTGGGCAACTCGTCCCAAAGTCACACAGACCTTGTTACCTGTTATGTTACTTTATTTTGATTTAGATTAGGTAAAAAGTGCCTAGACATCAGCTCAGAGCACTCTGCCAGTTACTTAAAGCTATAAAACTCAAGTGCAGTGCAATCAGTTTAACTTTTCTACCTTGCTGCATACTGTCAGTCAGGTACTTGTGGCACCTTATATGTATTCACTTCTTCAAAAATGAGGCCTTCCATTGCCTTGAAAAATGATGGGATGAATTAGGCTAGCAGGCGGTGGCATTAATCTGCTATGCAGTAGCTACCAAGTCAAAGTATCTTCACGTGTCCAGTGTAGTAACAAGACTTAAATGGAATAGTACAGTTTCAACAAAGTGTACAAAAATTATGAGCTAGACCTTCCCCAAATCTATATAATAGCTATGACAAAAATTACTTCATTTCTGAGTTTTAAGACTGAGCTCAGTTCACTTTTGTTTTCATGCTTCCATTTCAAACAAGTCTTTCGATGGTCACAGCATCATTTTGCAGCAGGGAATTAAGATGTTATGAAAACACCAAATATATCAAGATACCTGAGAATATTCAGCCGTGTCAGCATCAGTGCGTGTCCAGCATTACAAACCCTGATGAGATCATCCCAGAAAATAGCTTGGACTTTCTAACAAAACCTAGATAGCTTCTACAGCAAAACATTTTCAACTATTTACCTATTTTAGATACTAGGTTATATAATTCCAGTCCTGATTCCCATACCCCGTACTGGTCTGATGCACAAAATGAAACCTGTTTTTTTTTTAATTGTGGTAAAGCAGCATTTATGATCTATAGATCTATGCTCTTTGAGCAGCTAAAGAGGTGCCAAACTTTACCTACACTTTTAAATGTTGGTGACTGTTATCCAAAAATTTTACTTTGGTTTATTGCTACTTTTACAAATGGCTTGGAAATTTTTCTGGCAACTGTTTGAGTAGGTGGCAGAATCTAAAGGACAGGAATAGGAGGAGGTAAGTAAGATCTGTGTCATGCTGGATCTCCGCTTGATACAGAGCTGGGATTGCCAGTGAAGACTTTAGCTAGATTTGCATTGTTGTGGTATGGCAGCAGGGACTGACCCTTCCCACCAATATCCCATTACATGTTGTTGCTGTGTGACAGATGGCAGCGGAGGGGCACTCTGATAAAATGACATCTGACACAGAAGTGCATATGAAGCAAAGGTGTGTCATTGTATTGCTCCAAGTGCAAAAATGGCAGCTATTGATATTCACCTGTGTTTAATGAATGTTTATGGAGGCCAAGCAGTGGATGTGAGGGCCATGAGGCAGTGGGTGGTGCATTTCAGCAGCGGTAGCAGCGACAGTGGGTCACCTTCACTGGTGCAGATTGTTACAAACACAGCATGCAGGCTCTTGTTTATTACTGGTGAAAATGCTTAGCTAATGGTAGTGACTGTTGAAAAAATGGTGCTTCATAGCTCATAATTTGTTATTGTGCTCATTGTATCTGTTGTAGTTTCCTTGGAAATAAATAGGAGGTGTTACTTTCAGGGCACCCTACGTATATCCAATTGTAAATATGTCTACTGGTAACACAGGTTGATTTTTGTGTCGCAGTGTAGGGGTGTTGCTTTTATGTGAGTCAATCTATGCCATGTACTCTAGCTGTCCAGCAACAAGAATAAAACATAGGCACATCCAGATCACTTCCTAGCACAGGTGTCAGCATGTGAGAAACAAAGGCAGCACAGCCCCTAGCACAGACCAGCTGCACAGCTAAATACTCAGTCTTTCCTGAGTCCACTTGCACAGCCCATGCTGGAGTCCCTGCAGCCACAATTGCACTTCTATGCCTTCCAGGCTGGATGAGGAGAGCTGACTCAGTATTTCATTGCACTTCTGACTGTAGCATGGCCTTCGTGTTTTTACTCCTCTCCTATTACACATGTGATTTTTCAGCCATTTCCAATCTCTTATTTATTGCTACCTACTTGCTTGACAATTCAGGCTCTGAAATATCAGTGGCCAAACTTCAGAATCTGTCCTGAGACATTTTTGAAGCTGAGATTTATTAATCAGCTTTACTGATGGTGAAAATGATAAATCAGAGACTGTTTGTGGGAGAAGGTCTACAAGCAAGTGTTCCATCCAAATGTTTTTTTTGTTTTTTTTTTTAAAGACAAAATGGCAATTTTATGTGGATGAAAGGGTGTGTTTACACCTGCATAATAACAATAGAATTTGAAATGAGGTTTTCTGTAGCTGTTTTTTTGGTTTGTTTTCCAATAAACTCAGGACTATTCACCATTCATGTAAGCACGAAACAATGGAATAGAACAAGCAATGAGCAGGTCTTTATAGCTTTGAGTCAGAGAATAAAGAATGTTCTTGTAAAGGAGAACTGCTAAACTGCATGATTTTTGTTTTCTAAACCACTCAAGCTGCTGTTTGTTTGATAAAGTGAAAAGGAGTCTTTGCAGTGGAGATACTATTAAATAGCAAAGTTAATGCAGGCAGGTGGAAAGTTATTTCTGTGAAGTACTTTGGAATAACATGTTTACATAACTACACTGCAAGGGAATATATTGCTAATTATGACGGTGTGGATAACTCACTGTCTTGCTTTATTTCAATTTGATTTTAATTGATCATTTTTATCTGTAGTTTGAGGGATTTTTACCACCTAAGCATTTCAGCTGAATATATACAGCTTTGTTAAACATTGTATGAAAATATGTCTCCTTGCTCTCTTAAAATTTGGTAGCAATAGTGTACTGTAGCGCCTTGCAGTGTTTGTCTTCTGCTGAGGACCTCGGTTTCAGGTTAATTTGACTGTTTTATGCTTTACATCCAGCTCATTAGTAATGCTGTTTTGAACAAAGAAGATACCTTTTGAAAGTTAGAAAATGAAGTCTTTCATGTTTCTGGAATGTGAGTTCTCATTGAAAGGTGCCAAATTAGACAGGTTTGCTTTTTTTCAAATTCCCTTGTCTTCTTCAGCCAAACTACTTTCCAGAAACTGACCCACATGCGTAATGAGTGTTTTTATTGTTCTGAACCTCTCCTTTCTCGGCAAGCTGTGTTGTTGAACAAAACCCATCTGCTCCTCACATCAGCTGGGGCCACTGTTTGGCATGAAGAGGAATCCAAACTGCTGCAGCTCAACTGTGGAGGAAATGGGGAATAGGAAAATTATTTTATCTTGCATACGCTTCTAAAATGCATTTAACTATATATTAATTGTCTTGGAATTGAATCCTTCTATTCTTGATTGTCTTCCCAGACTAGATGCTGGCAGGCAGCCCTGTTCAGAACAAAAGAAACACATGCTTATCTTTTAGGGTGGTTTTTAAACAAGTAGGACCTGTAGCTCATAGAGCTTCAGCATCTCTCCAGGTTCACCATGAGCTTGACCTTTTTCTTCAAGTTCCAAGCCCATTTAAAATGTATTTGAAAGAAATCCCTGCCCAGTGATGGTCACATGCCAGAAAGATGCAGCTTTCGGTATGTTCTGACAGGAGTGTTTTGTTTCCTGCTCTTGCAGATGGGAAGCCAGTGTCGCTGTCTCCGCTTGAATCCCAGCCCCACAGCCCTCGTTACACGGCCTCCAGCCAGCGGGACCGCGAGAGCCTGGAGGTCCGCATGCGGGAGGTGGAGGAGGAGAACCGCGTGCTCCGTAAGCAGCTCAGCCTGGCGCAGGGCCGCGGCCCCTCACACCACCGTGGCAACCACTCCAAAACCTACTCCATGGAAGAGGGGACGGGTGACAGTGAGAGCCTGCGGGCTGGCATTGTGGCTGGGAACAGCTCTGAGTGCGGGCAGCAGCCAGCGGTGGAAAAATGTGAGGTAGGTGAGCAAAAGAATCAGGGAACCACCTGGATTGGAAGGCCCACAAAGCCCATCCAGCTCCAACCCCTCTGTCATGGGCAGGGTTGCCACCCATTAGATGGGGCTGCCCAGGGCTCCGTCTAACATGGCCTTGAACACCAGGTCCTTTAAGTATATTGGAGATCAGTGTCTCCTTCCCTCCTCAAACTTCTTAGACACATGTCAGCCTCTTAAGGACCAGTAAGCATTTCCTCGCAATAATTTTTAATATATATTTTTAAAAACTTTCAAACACTTGATCATTTGAATGTCTCTTGAGTTGTGGTGTTGAATCTGGTGTAAAAATCCTGTCCATTTTTCAAGCTGACTTCAGTGCAGCGTTGCTGTTAAAAAACCTGAGTATTTCTAAACGCAATGAAAGTGTTGTTGTTGTTAGGTCTTATTCCTGTGTTTATTCACCTCCTCTGGAATGGCTCAGGGTTTACTGTTAATTAAATTGTGGTTTATGGAACAATTTATGTCTTTGAGTTGCTTTTCAGCAGCATATCCAGATGCCGCAGTGGAAGCACCTGCTGTGTGTTAGCTGTGCAGAAGAGGTGCGGTTAGTGGCAGAAGACTGGAGATCTGTTTTTAAGGTTTTAGGGGGTTGTTTTGGTTTAGTTTTCCGTATTTTATGCCAGTAATTTTGTGGATGTCGCCTGGCTACTTGGTTGTCATATATCTGAATGATAACCGTTCCAAACCAGAAAGTCTTCCTTAAAGGCCTTCTGCCAATCCCAAATGGTGAAGACATCAAAAATAATTTTCTCCATTTATTTTTACAAAGAGGGTAATAAAATACCACCTTTTATCTTGCTTTCTGCCACTGGGAAGATAAAAATTGAAACAAAATAAGTGCGAAGGAAAAAAGAAGTCCTAATTATCTCTTCAGATGAAGTCTATTTAATGGGCAAATATTGCTTAAAAGGGAATTATTGCTTCCCAGTTCGGTACATCTTTGTCTGGCCCTGTTTGAAAAAAAAGAAAAAAAGGAGCTAATATTCTTTTAAAGAGAGGGAAGAGGAGGAGTCTATTTTTCATTTTCCCTCCTCCTGATAATGAGGGTCTGATTTTCCTCCCTACCAGTATTTCGGCATTTATTTTAATTAAGGGAAGGTTCAGGCCATCGGTAAATAAACCTCACTTCCCCCTTATTATCATGCCAAGCAGTGATGAGCTGATTCTCAGCTCTGGGTTGTTCAGTGTACCAACCAATTTGGGACACAAAAATAGCAGCTTAACAGAGGAACAGTTTAAGGGGTCTTTCAGATTATAATGTGTTTTGCCAATAAATTTTCTTGCTCAGTGGGGTTTAGCATTGTGCTGGAGGCAATGGTTATATAAAATACAAAACCTCACTTTATTTGCCATCCCCCTATCTCACTGCACACTATTTTGATAACAAAATAGCTTTTTCTTGCTTTTCTTAAGGAATTTGCTCAGTAATTCAGTAACAGCAATGGAAGTTAAAATTAAACTTCATTATTATCAGATTTGCCAGGGGTCTCATCGTTTATCCTATTACTGTAGATTCTGGTTCCATTTTTGTGTGAGAGTGGTATCTTGACTCCATTCACCCTCGTTTTTTACTGTTTCAGAGCCATAAACTAAAGATGTTTAAGCCTCTGACAGTGGAATATATTACAGCAAGAGTCAATGACATCGGTGGAAAGAGACAAGGATCTGGAGAAGGCTCTGGGGAAGACAAGGAGAGCTAGGGATAGATTATTTATTTCATTGAGGCAGTTCCTTGAGATTTATTGAAGCTAACATTTCAGAATCTAATTTAGAATGCTCTTTAGTGATGATAAAACATCAGAAAATGCTGTTGCAATGAGTGAACATTAAATCTCCAAATTAAGCATGATCTGTGCGATAATAATTGTGATCTATTCAGAACAGTTGTAGATTTGTTGTATTCCAGCCGCCACTTTCTACTCTCCTCCTTTGCAGAAGATGTTATACAATTTTGACATTACAAAATGAACCAGCATTATATTGCAGGAAAAGGTCAAGGTTCCAACTAAAGACCTTCTCCCTGGAGAGGGACAATCCCTTTCCCCAGGCAGTTTTAACACAAGCATCATCTTTATACAGACTTAGATACCAATAGCAGCCTTGAGGAGATCATGACACTGATGGAAGCCAACAGAATGATGTGGTTTTCTTCTGATGGTATCCCAGTATCTTTCCAGGTTTTGCCTCCATAAGCTGGGCGTTTAGCTTGAATTAAGTGTGCATTAATAAACATCGTTAAAAGAGAGAGTCTACCAGAAAATATTTAATTAGCAGTATAGCATTCAGTCGGCTAGCAGAATACTAAGAAGCATTTGCAGCATTTTTTCGGGCATATTTGTATTGTTATTCTCAACGCTGTTGCTTGGTAGTGTTGAACATGCAGGGCTCCAGAGCCACAGAGAAAAGGCCCCATCACTTTAAGTGCTGTAAAAACAAAGGAAATGCCTACCTTGGGGAGGCATTTGTATCATATTTACATACTTGTAACATGCTTTTAATACCTCTTAATCACAGTCATAAATTATTTATGAAGGGTTAAACAACTGTAATGGAATGCCTGGCTAGTACTACTGTGAAATTACTGAAGTATGAAATGCTTTACCAAAGACTCTAAACTAATTAGAGTTTATTAAGAGCAGTATTTCACCATTCCAAAACATTGCCTGAGGAAGAAAAAGAATAACATCTGTTTATGTAGGCACCTTATACTCCACAGCATGGGATCTAATGCCCAGTTCTTTGATTTTTAACAATTTTCTTCCTATTAATATAACTCCAGAATGGCTTTATGTGAAATGCTAGTTTCCAAAAAATGTTTTTTTTCGTGTTTGTAGCAGCTAAACTATGTCAGTATGCACCTTGGTGTTATTTAAACTCCCTTTCTTAAAGAAGCTTAACTTCCTTAAGTGCCTTTAAGCATTCAAGGTGGGCTTGAGCACTGCCTAAACTATTTTAAATCAAAAATAGCTATCTTTGTGTCTTTGATCACCGTTGTATAGGAAGAACAGTGTGGTTAACTTCTGCAGTGTTTTAACTACATATTCATATCTGTGTTTAAGTGAATGCAGGGATGGATGCTTTCAAAGAGCTCAGTTTCATCTTGCAGTGGTTCCTGAATCTCCAGTCTTCAGCTGTATGATCATCACTGATTCCAGACAGTGAGGAGCAAGTGCAAAGCTTTGCACATAAAATGCACAGAGCTGCACATCAAATGCAGAGCTTTGATGTGAGATGTCTGGAGGGACATGTTGAACCAAGCTGGATGCTGCATTTTGGGGAAGCTGGGACATCCGTGGCTTATGTGCCTTCCCTCCTAAATGTTCGTTGCAGCCTCAGGAGCTGTGTGAATCACAGTGGCCCATTCTGGTGGGATAGGGTACAGTCTTGTAGCCAACAGCAGAAGGAAAATGAGGAGTTTCAGAGATCTGGGAGGCTGCTGATCAATTTCATAATTTGGGAGCAGATGCTTACAGTAGTATACTCAGGAGGCTTACAAGGTTTTTGAAGTGTTTCCGTCTTCCAGCTGTTATTGCCCTATCTTTCCAGGGTATGGTTACAGCCAGCTGGTCTCCATCCAGATGTGGGTTTGGGACAAGCATGGAGAAAACTTGAGGTCAGGGTTTTTTCATTAGAAAGCGGTTCAGGTTGTAGACCTCACGTTGACTTACAAATTTCCTGCTGATTCTCTTGAACAGTTAAACAACAAGGGGAAGGCAAGTGAATTAAGAAAAGAGAAGAAACAGTTTTGTAGCATGCTGTAGGCAAAAACTGTGGGAGAAAAAAAGGACTGGATTTCTATTCTCTTCTAGAAATAATTTTCTTCCCTATAGCTGATGGCAGGCAGATAAGTAGTATCAAACACTGCAGAGAGACTGAGCAAGAGATATATGGATTCCTGTGTCTCTGAATTTTAGAAAGACATTTAGCAGAGCAGCCAGAGCTGTCTCCTCACTGCACTTTGGCTAAATCAGAATACAGGACAGCAGCACTAAAAGATACCAAAGAATGCCTAAGTTTAGCTTTGAAATGAACTGGTTTAAGAAGAGGAGACGTTAGGGTGAAAGGAGAGGCTGTGAGGAGAGTTTATTTAGCCAGAAGATGTAAAATGAAGTTGACGGTGACATGATAGTGCTGTTCCATTGAAACTCATCAAGTGTTGGTGTCTGGTCCAGTGTCTTCAGGTGTTTAGTGTTTAAATCAGACCTAAAACCATTCTCAGTTGATGCTATTTTTATTGGAATTTAAGGAACGGATCTTAGGCCTTCCAAGAACCGGAGAAAGGCTAGGTTGTAGTGAGGTGGGAGTCAACCTCTTCTGCTAGGTAACCGCAAAAGGTCAAGAAGTAAAGGCCTCAAGTTGCACCAGGGGAGGTTCAGGCTGGGTATTAGGAACAGTTTCTTCACAGAAAGAGCGGTTTTGCAGTGGCACAGGCTGCCCATGGAGGTGGTGCAGTCACCATCCCTGGAGGTGTTCCAGAACCAGGTGGATGTGGCACTGAGGACATGGTCAGTGGGCATGGTGGGGATGGGCTGGCTGTTAGACTTCATGATCTTAGTGATCTTTTCCAACCATAATGATTCTGTGGTTCTGTGACTGAGAGAAGGCAGGGCGTGCACAGGAATCTGCACCTCATGGGAACCTATACCCAGAAGCATCATACAAACCACTGCTGTAGTAAGTCATTAAATAAAAGCAGCCTGTGTTCTTCTCTGTTATCATCACAAGAAAGAAACACAATCAATTTTTGCAAAGTGCTGAGAATGCTCAACTTCCTTTGACATGAAAGTGAATTTGAATTGTGGAATATGTCACAGCACTGTTGTCAACATGTGCTGTGCCGTATTTTCTTTCTCCTACCTCTCTGGATGGTTACCTTATTAATTCCAATCCTCTAAAATCTTCTCATCTTCCCAGCTTGTGATGCGTGCTGGGGCAGGATGCAGCTGCAGTGTTCATGTGGAACTGCACAATAGCACAGCCACTCGGCCATTACTCGATCCAAATTGCTTCCCGGACCAGCTGGTGTTAATGGATGGGACTAGGGACTCTTTAGATGTGCCCAACACATGCCACCTCCTGTGTAAATATGCCTCTGTTACAGGCCAAGCTTTGGGAATGTATGACTATGTGAGAAGGCAAAATTCCTTATTTGTTCTCAACGTAGTGGGCTGTCTGTGGAAAATGAGAGCTGTGTGTGTGTGACAGATCAGCTAACCAACCTTCAAATGGAAGCCAAATGAGGCTTCCCTGCAGTTTCACAGCTGTGTCCCTGATCACAGCTTTGTGCTGCCAGCATGGTAAACTCTCCTTCATTTCTGTGACCACTAAGAAACAGAAAAATACAGAAGGTGGCTAATTTTAAAACCAGAGGAGAGTAACTTAACAGCATTTTAAAAATTATTACTTGCTGCCTTAATAATCACGACTAGTAGCAAAATTTTCCCTTTCCTCTTCAACAGACGAGTAAACTTCTGCCTCAGATTGAAAGGAAGAAGGAAGAGAATAAGGGAGTATTTACCAAAGTGCTGGGGTTGGGACTCTTTATTTCATGTTAATGCTGCCTAGTGCAGCCCATGCTACCAGTAATAGGCAGAGAAGTGACCTGTACCTTCCCAGCTTGTGTCCAATATTACACTAGAATCTCAGAATCATAGAATGGCTTAGATTGAATGGAGCCTTAAAGCCCAGCCACCCCAACCCTGTGCCATGGGCAGGGCTGCCCCCTACCAGCTCAGGCTGCTCAGGGCCATCCAACCTGGCCTTGAGCAGCTCCAGGGATGGGACACCTCAGCTTCTCTGGACAGCTGTGCTAGTGCCTCCTGTTCTCTGAGTAATCAATTTCTTCTTAATATCTAACCTAAATCTCCCATCCTGTAGTTTAAAACCACTCCTCCTTGTACCGTCACTATCTATCCATGTAAAAAGTTGATTTCCCTCCTGTTTATGATCTCCCTTTAAGTACTGGAAGAACCGTTATTGCTGGGACACACATCCCTGGGCAAAGTAATTGTCCATGTTGTCCATCAGAGCTTGCTCATTCTCTCCTTAATAGGCATTCTTATGGTGGAAATGATGCTGAATTTCTAAGAGCATATCTGCTTCTATCAGGTGTATTTTTAAGTTTTGAGTTCAGAAGGTTAAACAGTGGCTGCTTGTTTGCATACTCAGAATGTTGTGTTCTGCCGAATGGATGTGTGTCTATATACACGTGCACACACATATGTTCTTAGCTAATAAATGCAGTTCTGTTCAGACATCCGATGTAATTTAGGGACAGGAATGACTTTGGAATGATGATGGTGTTATAACTCAATTAAGATGTTTTTAACAAACTGCCTCAAGTGGGCTGCAAACAGCTGCAGAACACCCACTCAAATCTTTAACAATTGCTGCACTAAATAAAAGCACTGCCATGTATGTGCTCTCTCTAATAAGCGATAGAACACAGGAGCAGGCTTTAATTTTTCTTCTTTTTCTTTCTCTTTTCCCACAGACCATCCATGTTGCCATTGTTTGTGCAGGGTATAACGCCAGTCGGGATGTTGTCACACTTGTCAAGTCCGTCTTATTTCACAGGTAAAGGTACCCTTTTCTTCTTATACATCATATATATACAGATACACAAATAAGCTCTTGTCGTGTTTACTCTTATTCAAAGTCAGATTCCCTTCCTTTGTTTCTTTTTCTTTGGAAGGAATGAAGCATGAAATATGCGACCACCAGAAATAGACTCATTTGTGGAAAGATCTGTACAGTGAATTGTAGGGTACAGAAATCCAGTTGCTACCTCTCCTTGTTGCACTGTGGGAATAGGCATCATATTTATCTGTACCGTAAAGCATCTGCACACTCCCGACTGCTGTAAAATAATGATAGTAGCAATGACAACATTGTTTTCGTTTAGCTTATATCTGGTTCAGTTTATGGCACAGGTGTAGGTAGTAATTTGAAAGCCATACCAATAAAGACACACTGGTGGTTGATTGGCTATCCTAGCTTCCTATTTAGACATTTATTTTTTAGTATAAACCTGTTACTATAGCCTGTATTATTTCAGATTATTTACTGTGGCTTTGGAGGATCTACTGGTAGCCCCTTAGAAGGCTTTGCAACCTGGTTTTAACACATAGAGCACAATTGCATGCCAAATTTTAGGGGCATAAATGTCCAATGAAGATAAAGTAGCCAATTGCCTTAATAAATAGCAGCTTTAGCAAAACTGAAATGGTATTAAACTGTGTATGCACATGTGTATATCCCTTGTTTGGTTTAGTTGGCGTTGGAGAAGGTACTTTCCCAGGTAGTCAAGAGGGCCAATGGCATTCTGGCTTGTATACAAAATAGTGTTTTCAACATGAGCTAGAAGAAATGTAAGGCCCTGGAACGTGTGTCCAGAGAAGGGTAGTGGAGTTGTGAAGGCTCTGCGGCACAAATCTGATGGGGAGTGGATGAGGGAACTGGGGTTGTTCAGTCTGGAGGAGTCTCAGAGGAAACCTTATTGCTCTCTACAACAACCTGAAAGGAGGTTGTAGTGAGCTGGAGGTCAGCCTCTTCTCCCAGTATAACGCTGATGGGACAAGAGGGCATGGCATCAAGTTGCGCTATGGGAGGTTCAGGCTGGATATTAGAAAAAAATTATTCTCTGAGGAAAGTGGTGCTGCACTGGCGCAGGCTGTCCAGGGAGGTGGTGGAGTCATCATCTGTGGAGGTATTCAAGAATTGTTTAGATGTTGCGCTGTAGGACATGGTTTAGTGGGAAATATCAGTGGTAGGTAGACAGTCGGACTAGATGATCTTGGAGGTCTTTTCCAACCTTGGTGATTCTGTGATTCTGTGAAATGGGAAGTTGAGAGACTCATCAAACTCTTTAACTCAAATAGGACAAATAGACCAGTAAAATGTCCATAGTGTTTAATGACTTTACTAAGGAGACAGTTTCAAACACTGCTTCAAACGGAATGATATTTTATAGCAGGGATGATGAATCTTATTTGTGTCGTGCTAGTATCTTCTTAAACCGTGAGTGGGTCATTCCAGTCCCCAACCTTGCTCCCTACGTTTGCTCTGAACCCTGCTGGAACACTGAGTACTGATGCCTTTGCAATGCATTTAAGGTGCCATTTTAACTTTACTCATTTTAGGTCAGCTTTCAAAGAGAATGTAAATGCCTAACTACCTTCTACTGTGGGGAAAAACTCATTAAATGGTGTTTTTTAAGAGTGTCTGGAATTTAAGTGAAGAGGGGAAATTCTCTACTGTAGGTATTAGGAAAAATTTCTTTACAGAAAGAGTAGTCAAACACTGATGCTCCATGCCTGCCAGTGTTTCAGAGGCATTTGGTTAATGCCTTAATAATGCTTTAACTTTCGGCTTACGGGCATTTGGATTCAGTGATCTTTGAAAGTCCTTTACAAGTAAACTGTTCTATTCTACTCTCCAAAATATGGTACTTTCACTATCAAAATGCAGCCTTTGTAGATCTTCCCAAAAACAGCATGTTCCTGTTAGATGAAAATTAGAAAGGGCGAGGAGAAAGAAAAACAATGCTATACTAAACATACCAATACCAAAACAGCAGTAAAAACCTGTTTCATGCTCTAGGCAGAATATTTCTGGATGTTAAAATCCTGTTAAATTTTAAAACTCAATCTATTTCCAATTAGAATCCTGAATTATTCAGTGTGAACTGGCGTTGTGTGGCAAGAATGTGAGGCGTTTTGTCTATTTTGATAGTTATCTCTAAGGGGTTTCTTGCAAATACTCATTTTTTTTTTTTACAGATATGTGGTTTTTTCTGGCTTTCTGGATTTTTTTCTCACCTGTTATTTGCCACCATTTCAAGAAGGCTCAATTCCTGTATGTTTCCAAATACACCATAAATAATAGGAACATCATAGCTCGAAGGTTTAAACAGTTTCCTTTTGTGTTATTTAAAGGAAGTGTCCCTGAAAAATTAACAAATGTACAATCTGCTATAAGGGATATGGAAAATATGTTTAAAATAATGAAAGCAAAACAAAGAGAAGTAACATTTGTGTTTTTGAGTCTGGTGGAGTCTGACCTTGTCAAGAACACAGCTGCTGTTTGGATGGCAGTACTGCTCATCTCAAAGGATTCATCCAGCTCAGCAGAAGTGATCAAGATGAAGTCCAGTATAGCTAATGAAACTTCAGAACAGTTGTAACTTTCAGAATAACCTGTGTGGCTTGTATGCTTAAAGACAAACTGTAAGTGCTTTCTTATCTTGAACAAGCTTTTCTCACTAGGCATTAAGTTGTTCACTAGAAAGAAAAGATGTTTTCAAAGAACAAACAGCTTCTTGAAGACATTTCTTCCTTATTCATAGAATCATAGAATGGTTTGGGTCAAGATCATCTACTTCCAACTCTCCTGCTATAGGCAGGGACACCTCCCTCTAGACCAGGTTGCTCAAAGCCCCATCCAGCCTGGCTTGAATGCTTCCAGGGAAGGGGCATCCACAGCCTCACTGGAACATGCTCCAGTATCACACCACCCTCACAGTATAGAATTTCTTCTTGATATCTAGTCTAAATCTGTCTTCTTCCTGTTTAAAGCCATTTCCCCCCATCCTGTTGCTACGTGCTCTTATAAAAGTCCCTCCCCATCTTTCCTGTAGCCCCTCTTTAGGTACTGGAAGGCCACTATGAGGTTCCTCCAGAGCCTTCTCTTCTCCAGTCCGAAAAGCCCCAGCTCTTGCATCCTGTTCTCATAGGTGAGGTGCTCCAGCCCTCTGGTCATCTTTGTGGCCCTCCTCTGAACCCACTCCAACAGCCCAGTGTCCTTCTGGACACAGTACAGCACTGGACACAGTACTTCAGGTGGGTTCTCACAAAAGCAGAGTAGAGGGGAGGATTGCCTCCCTCGATCTGTCATCTCTTGATTCAACCCAGGATACAGTTGGCCTTCTGGGCTGTAAGCACACTCTGCTGGCTCATGTTGAGTCTTTCATCATCTGACACCCCTGAATTCTTCTCTGCAGAGCTGCTTTCAAGCCCTTCTCTGTCCAGTCTGTATTTGTGCTTGGGATTGCCTCAATCCAGGTGCACGACCTTGCACTTTTCCTTGTTGAATTTCATGAGATTGGCATGGGTACATCTCTCAAACCTGTCCAGGTCCCTCTGGATGGCATCCCTTCCCACTGGCCTGTCAACTGCACCACTCAGCTTGGTGTCATCTGCAAACTTGCTGCGAGTGCACTTGATCCCACTGTCAAGAAGACTGATTTTTGCTTCTTAAGCATCTGTTGTGACTGTGGCTACGTTGTAGAAAACCAAGCCTCAAAAACTCTCCTTTCTTGAATGTCTTTCTTTAAAGTGGTGATGGTGAAGAGGACTGAAGAATAAACTGCAAACAAACAACAAACAGAGTTGAAAAGTATATATAAAATGCAAGATTCCTTGCATTGGTTGCCATCTTGAAACAATGTTATCTTGGAGACTGGAGGCTTGAAAATTACCCTGATTTAAAAGAAGGCTTATTTTAGTTGCTAGGATCTGTTTAACAGCAGGGAAGAAGGATGGAGGTAGGTCATGGTACTGCATTAGGAGAAATGAATTAGGAGTTGGAGGTGGTTGGTTCAGATGGTAGATACTTCATGACATCAGTAGTAGGTTCATCAATTCACTTGAGGGTCATCAGTGAGAACAGGCATGGAAGTGTCTCTTTTTCTGACCCTTAAATGTGCACTGAGGAGTTCATCCTATCTGGCATGTGTAATTGAAAGATGTTTGCGTAGAAAACACAGCTATTGTTACATGGTTCTGCTTGGGCAGCTGTACTACTGCCCATTGGTCCTGCAGTGCAGCACTCTGAACACACACTAGTAGAGGAGCAGCTGGCCCCTAAAAGCAGCCACGTTTCATATCCTTGCCTTTTCCTACTGCACTTCGTTTGGTGTTTGCTGTAAGAGCACTGTTTTCAGTGAATGTCTGGAATTCAGAGATGCCCCACCTGCTCTTACTGGAATATTCTTCCTTTTTACTAATTAAAGCATGTTTCAGCTGAGTATCTCTATTCTGAAAGAAGAAGAGGTGCCTAAGAAGGGAATCCCTATTTCTGAAGTGTAAAAATTTTGAGAAAAGGAGGCCATGTCAGTTTAATCATCTTATGTTAACATATCATGTTAACGTATTTGTGATAGCCCCAGCTTTGAGCTAGAGTGCTAGACAGAAAGATGCAAGACAGCAGGGGTGCTGGGTCATTAAGAATGAAAACTACAGGAATTTCTATAGATGGTGTGTGCTGTCTCTACTCTCTTGCATGAAAGTGCAGCAAATCCTGCATATTGAACAGTTTAGCTCTCCCAGGTCTTCCTCTGCCAGCTCTAAAAAATCAAGTTTCTGATTTTCATCATACCATATATATCATGAGACATAGGCAGGCTACTTGTTCAAGCCACTTGAGAAGCTATGTCTGTCTTTGGATTCCAGAAAGGGAGAAAAGGAGTGGAAAGAGCTGGTGTGGTAAATTCCTTATAAGAACACCGTCGTTCAGAAAGGCATTTCACTCCCAACAGAAGAGAAGCTTCTGTCTTTAGAAAACGTATGTTCAAGCCACAAAATCCCAGCAGCTTTTAACACCCAGTTTGACATAACTGACAGTCTGTTCTCAGGAGGACCCTCCGCAGAGCTGCGGTAGTGCACAGTTTGCAGACTCTGATAAATATGCATTGGCACTGCTGCACAGAGGGAGGCATGGAGAATGAGCACTTAGTCCTCGTCTGCAACTTTCCTGCTTACCTCTCCTGGGCATCTAGTTCCTAATTATGATAGATTTTATAAATCTGCTGCAGGACTGGAGAATCTCTCAGCCAGTTTAACGCAGCCAAGCTCTTATCGGTATGACCTAAGTGCAACTTAGATTTAGTTTTTCTGAACCAAAGACTAAAACACGACTAAAGATATTGGGCCAACTGAGCAAAATGAAATGCAGATGCTTTTGGAAACAGTGCATAGTGTCCAAAAAAGCATCTGCATTTCATTTTCAGATGTGATGCAGCTGTCTGTGGCTAATTACTATCCTTGGAACCTCTGGTACAAGTTCCATTGTCTCTTTTCAGTGTTTTACTCCATTTCTGAAAATTGGAAACCTTAGAAATGGCCAATGTTTACAGTTTCAGATTGCAAAGACCACTCTTATCTCTACTTAGGTAGTTCTTTACTTCATCAAGAACTGAAATCATTTTTAATGTGCTCTCCTCTTTTCCAAAGGCATGCTAAAACACCATGTTTCATTTGGGAACAACGAAAGGCCAAAATTATAAAATTATGACATGTTGCTGACATGTAAGGTCAGCCTGAGAATCTGTGAGAAATTAACTTCTCTTTAGTGCCAGCTATTGCTGCCTTGCCAAAGTACTCCCTTGTATGTAGTGATTTGTATGCTAGCAAAGAGTGGTTTGGGGTTTTTTTAGTTGTTTTTCTGGAAACTCATCCCTCAATGGTGATGTGAGTTCATAATATAAACAAAAGCAGTGAGATGAACAAAACACTTTGTAATACAAAATAGCCTTTAAAAAGACAACTTTATTTCAAGGCAAGTAAATGTCTGAGCATTTTTATGATAGGAGTTTAAACTACATTATAGATTGCTTTAGCAAAAATAATCTGTTTTTCTTAGAATAAGTAGAGTAAGATGAACAAAAAGAAAATCTAATTTAAATAAAAGGAATGACATGCACTTTCCAAGGAAAAATCAGAAGTCAACACTGGCAGGTAATTAAAGCTTACGTAATCTCATGACTTTATTCCCTGGAGACCTTTTTGCCTTAATGGAGTTCATTTGATAATTTAAAACTTTTGTCATTGTTTCCAACTTTTCTAACATATCAGTCTATTTTATGGGAGATTCTTCTGACAAAAAATAATATGTGAATTGGTTTCTCTGATGCATGTGAATACTTCATTTTGTATTTTATTGCTGTGCTAACAATGGAGGAATAATGGAGAAAATAGTGTTTAAAAGAAATCTGTCCATATAATCTTATTAATTTCTGAAGTGATTCCTATAAGTTAACACAAAACAAGACAATCCATACATAAAGCAGCTCCTGCATGTTAAGATCTCTCCAATAGTTTGGGGAGCATTTTAATCAATGCAGCGTGTGAATGGGTATGAAAAATCTATAATGACTTTCACATTGAAATTCTCCCCACACAAGAGATGAATTGTCACATGGGCACTAGAAAAAAAAAATCCCGAGTTGCCTTTTATAATTTCTGTTTGAAGTACTTGTTACCATTTGTTACGGATATAAAAGGTATTACCTTGTTGTGCTTCCCTTAATAAAGTATAGGGTTTGGAAATAAACCCCCTGGGCTACTGACCTTTTATATTCTTAGAAAATAAAATTCCTCTGTCGCAGAGTGAGACTATACAACCAAGCAGCTGCTTTTTGAATTGCTAACAATTGAGCTATGGAATAATATAGAAGGCTAGAGTGAGTCTTGATTCACTACTCCCTTTTTCAATTGTAGGTTTTTATATTTAACGCTGTGACAGTGGCTATTCCAAAAGAATGCTCCACAAATGCTTGAGCAAGCAGATCGAAACTGTGATGAATAAGAAGTTTTGAAATGTAAAAATAAGATATTGTGATTAAAAACCAACAACAAAGAAATGAGTATCTCAGAATAAACTCCTAATTTTTAGCCTGACTTTTAAAATTACTAACTTTTTGCTGTACTAAACTTTATAGAACTATGGCAATGCTGAAAGTGAAAGCATTCTTTTAAGCTCCTATATTTGGGCTTAAGAGCCTATGTTTAAGCATCCATGCTTGAAAATATTGTGCAGAATCCCTTTTCATTCGCTTTTGGGGAATGCAATTTAGATAAAGAAATGTGTTCTCTTTATGTGTGGTTTACAATGTCAGATAGTATTCTGGTCTTAAGAGAAGTGGAAATAATTTAATGTATGATGACTTACGGTTTTCTAAGTAGAGTGGTTTAAACCTTGAGTTTCCACTTGATAAGAAATGCCCATATTTTGAAATGGCCTTTTTCCCTCATTATGGCATTAATATCAGCATTTTCCATGTTTCACAGAAACTGTGAAAAAATGTACTTTGTAAAAATTAAGATATTCAAAATCCTTGACACCGAAGAGACTAAGTGATTTCTGGATATGGGGGAAAAATTCCCTGACCATTTCAATACTTATTTCAATAGTGAGGAAGCTGGAGGATAAGAGTTCAAGGGCCGTCTGCTCTGTAACCTGGAATACTGGAAATACTGTCTTCCAAACATACAAATTCACATGGAAATTTGGAGCCTGTTATTTTTGCACCTGAAGTTTACCAAAATTGTCATATATTGGCCTGGAGAAGAGAAGACTGTGGGGAGATCTCATTGCAGCCTTCCAGTATTTAGAAGGGGATTATAAAAAGGGAATTAACTTTTTACTCGAGTCGATAGTGATAGGACAAGGGGGAATGGTTTTGAACTCAAGGAGGGAAGGATTTGAAGAAGGCTGCAGGGTGACCTCATTGCAGCACTTCAGTACCTAAGGGTAGCCTACCCTTAGGAGGGAAATCAACTATTTGAAAGGGTAGATAACAGTAGGACAAGGGGAAATGGTTTTAAGTTGAGGGAGAGGAGATTTAGGTTGGATGTCAGGGAGAAATTCTTTATAGAGAGAGTGGTGAGGTGCTGGAACAGGCTGCCCAGAGAGGCTGTGGCTGCCCTGTCCCTGGAGGTGTTCAAGGCCAGATTGGATGGGGCCCTGGGCAGCCTGGTCTAGTATTAAATGGGGAGGTTGGTGGCCCTGTATGTGGCAGGGGGTTGGAGATTCATGATCTTTGAGATCCCTTCCAACCCTATGATTCTGTGATTCGATGTCTGGGGAAGTTCTTTGTTCTTTGCAGAGAGAGTGGTGAGGTGCTGGCACAGGCTATCAGAGTCTGTGGATGCTCTGTATCTGGAGGTGTTAAAGGCCAGGTTGGGTGGGGACCTGGGCAACCTGGTCTAGTACTAAATCTGGAGGTTGGTGGCCCTTTTATCAGGGGGGTTGGATCTTAATGATGCTTGGGGTCCCTTCCAATCCAAGCCATTCTACGATTCTTTGATTCTGTACTACTGCGTAGTTGCATATTCTGTCACTATTTACAGTATAGTGCTTTACAGAAGTACAAAATGGAGCCAGCTTTTTTTATTCTCTTGATGTTCCCAGTGGAAGATGAGTTGTATGGGAGGAAAAGGCATGGAGCTGCATCAGGGGAGGGTTGGGTTGGGTGTTAGGAACAGGTTTTTCACCAGGGGACAGTGGGCATGGAACAGGTGGAGTTCAAGAGGCATTTGAACAATACTTTCATAAATATGGTTTAGTTTTAGTGTAGTCCTGTGAGAAGCCAGGAGTTGGAGTCAATGATCATTGCACGTTTTGAGTAAGAAAATAGGAAGTCTGTGTTGGTCATCACTTTTTCTGAGACTTCATTCCAGCTTCCCTTCAGCACAAGATAAAAATCCTCCACTGAAGTCCTGTGGCTCAGGAAATGGAAGAAAACGGTTGCGTCATCCCAATATCACTCCTGCAATTGCAAGAAACCACAGCATAGAAATCCTTTTCATAATTTGATCTACCTTCACAACAGTTTCTTTAATGAGAGCATCATATTTTACTGATTTTATTCAACTCAGCTTCTTCTAGCAAACCTCATTGTCTCCAGCTGCCCATTAAATTTATTTGCCAGCCATGCCACTCTTCCTTCTACCCCAGTGAGGGATTCTGAAGTCCCCTGGGAGCTTTGCATATCTTTTCCTTCTTTTCCCAAACTTCTTGAACTGTAGCTGCTAAATACATGTCAAGGATTGCTCTCTATATGGATTTCCCTTAGCTTCATTTCAGTTTTGTATACCAAAATGTCTCTATCCTTCCTCTGGCACCAATGCTATTGCAAAACATCTGAGTCTAGTGAAATGTAGCCCGCAGTGAAGTACTTGGTTGTCACTCCTATTTCTGACAGCTAGTGATTCAGCGGTGTTGGCAAATAATTAATAAAAGAAAAAACATGCCTTTTTAGTATCACTTGAGGATTTCTCATCTTGCAGGCTCTCTTCTGTATCTTTTGCAGTGGATGATGGTTGATCTTTAAGCTTCTGCACTTGTTTCATAAACACTTCGAAGCAATCCTTATCTTTTGGGCTTTGCACATTGCAAACACTAGAACATCCGAAAACGTCGTCTGTGTGCATGCTTGTACGGTTGCCTTCAGAACATCTTCCAGGTTTCTCACTGTGCTCTGTTGCCTTTTAGCACTAGTAGTCAAGCCTATCCTTTCACATAACTAAAATCTCATCCAGAGTAAAATTTTGTGTGGCTGATGCACATTTAGTTGTAGATGTCAGCGGGTCACTGTTCTGTTCAAGGGATATATTTTTGTAAGTGATAATCCTCTGCTTTGCCTCTGACACATACTTTCCTTCCAGCTGAATCTTTACCACGAGGCTAACAACTTGAAAGAGATTTCTGTGTCAGAGTACAACTACTCCTTTCTTCTTTTTCCCAGTAGGAGCTGAACTAAAGAAAATGTCACCCACTTGTTCCCATTTAAGTTTCATACGCTATGGGTCACTCAGATAAGTATAAACTGCTACTGAACATCTGAGCGTCTTTGTATCAGATTTTTTTCTTTTCAAGTAGTGCGTTTTATCTTCAGATGTTTTTTATCAATTCCATTTAACTAAGTGGTGATTTGAAAGAAGATGTAGCTTTCTTGTTTTCAACTGATATTACTCTCCTTATTCTACTTTGCAATATATAGATAAATGACCTTGAAAAAAATAGAAGAAATTACTGAAGATTACCAGCTGGGAAATAGCCTGACCAGATACCGGACCTGCTAAGCAGAAGAACCTGTATAGATTGTGTTGACAGTGTACACCTACTTTCCTTGAAATACTGCTTCGCCAATTCCACTGATTCTGGACCTTTGTTTGTTTCCCTTGGCCTTTTCTCTGCTGATGAAATACATTTCCTGATCACTTCCATTTCCCGATTCTTCCTTGGCAATGAGTCTCGTTTCTGTGGAATCTGCATGAGCCAGGACGTTGTCTTCTCTCCTGCTGGGCTGGTGAAGCAGTTATAATTGCTATGATCCTTTTGGGTTGGTTCTGCAAACCTCAGCAACCTGCAGCTTTACTTTTCCTCTGCTCATTCCAGGACACACGGGGGATGAAAAGACCTTTGTCTTTTTGGAAGGCATATTATGGCTTAGTGTTTTGCTATTGTTAAATTCAGATCAGCTGTGAGTTTTTTCTGCCGTCAAGATTAACTCTTATGTAAGCCTTCTAACTAGCCCTTTTCCTGCCTATTCTATAAGCATATAGTTTGATCCACAGTCCCCTGGAAAACAAAAGAACAGCTTCACTGATATTAGTGGATATTGGGTTGGATTTTATGTGCAGTATTTGTATCATCACAAAATTGAGCTATACAATGTTTAATACAGCAATCTCCTGTTTCTGCTGAGAGGTGTGTTACGATACTATGAACCGTTACATGTATTTTTAGGTTTTCTTGTGAACTTTCTTGAGTAAAAAACAGTATTACTCATCAAAGCAGAGAAAAGTAGCATTAAAGAGAAAGGCACTTATTCTTCATTAAGGGAGGAAATGGACAAAGACATAACCTTCATCTTTTGGAATAAGCCCAAAAGTATAATGGAAGTGCATTGTCCTGAACTAACATAGATTTCTTCACTTCTCTTTCAAACAGCAGCACGTAGCAGTGTCAGTCATATTTTACCTTAACATCTGAAACTAACTTCTTCTTTAGATGAAAAGTTTCTGTTGACAGTGCAGCCATTTACCTTCATAAGTTTCACAGTAATGAGATTCCAATACTCTACCCTAGGGATCGAAGAAAGGTTGAGCCAGTGCTAAAGTCTAAATGGACACCTGTCGTCATGGTGGCTTTTGCAAATTCTGTCCTTCTCTGCTGACAGTGAAAGCTGCAAAGTTAGGGATAAACATGGAAGGCTACAACTTGTGACTAGTTTTCACTGGCTGGTTTTCATACTTACGCCATTTAAGCTGAGCAAAGATGACTTTGCTTACTGTTCCTCAAAGAGAGAAGCAAGGCTAAGGGATTTAAATGTGGTGTTTGTAATATGAACGTTCACATTACTGTAGAAAAGTTCAAGCACTTTGTCAGACTTTGCTGGTCTTGTTGATACTGGCTTTACTTATCCCGATTTTGAAGTTTCTCATAGAATCATAAATGGTTTTGATTTGAAGGGACCTTTAATGAGTATCTGGTCTGCCTCCTCTACCACGGCAGGGACATCTATCAATAGACCAGATTGCCTAAGGCGCCATCCAACCTAACCATGAAAACTTCCAGGGATGGAAAACCCACAGCTTCTCTGGGCAACCTGTTCAAGTGCCTCATCACCGTCACAGTAAAAAATAACTTCCTAATATCTAATCTAAATCTGCTCACTGTCAGTTTAAAACGATTACCACTATTCCTATCACTACATGCCCTTGTAAAAAATCTCTATCTTTCTTGTAAACTCTCTTCAAGCATTGAAAGGCTGCAATGAGGTCTCCCCAGAGCCTCCCCCTCTCCAGACTGAACAATCCAGCTCTCTGTCTTTCTTCGGAGGAGAGATGCTCCAGCCCTCTGATCATCTCCTGGCTCTTTTTTTGACATAGTTCAAGTAACCCTAAGTACAGAGGTGATCCCAAGTCTGGTGTTTTAAAGTAATATATTTATTTGTTCCTGCTTTTCTTCAGCCTGCCTTATAGGAAAAGGATGAACTTGTCCTTGTAGGAATGAGGATGTGGGGAAATTTACATTCTCAAGTGTATTCATTATTTCAGTAGCTAGAAGGCAGTCACCTGAAACATCTAGTTCTGGGTTCCCACAGGATAGCTGTTAATACTCAGGGTTTGCTTTGTAGAAATGATGCGTGTAATCTCAACAGTCCTGGAATGATACCTCATTCAGATGATTATTTTTCACCTTCACCTCTACTCCCATTACTCCACAGACTATTCTTACCACAGAGATAAATTACCGGGTTCGCTGAGAAAACTGAAAGCAATCACTTTCACATCTTAAGGCCCAAAGGAGGAATTAATTTGGATTTCTTTTAAGAGTCCAGTAGGACGGACCAGATCCTCAGCTGTTATAAATCAACGCAGTCCACTGAAGTCAAAGGAACTATATTTACATATTTACAAGTGTTCTAGTACTTCTGTTATTGTTACATTTATTCAAACGGTGTCTCACCGTTTTCTCCGCAGAGCAGTACTCCACCAGATGTGATGTACACTTTGTCTTGCAACCTCTGACATGCATAGAATTTTGCAAGTTTTGTTGTTCTTTTGCAATAAGAATTAGAATCCTTTGGACCAACACATTTTTCTCCCTTTCCCTGTCAGGCGAAACCCGCTCCACTTCCACCTCGTCGCAGATGCAATTGCCAAACAGATCCTCGCGACTCTGTTCCAGACTTGGATGGTCCCTGCTGTGCGCATAGACTTCTATGATGCAGATGAACTCAAGGTAAAGACAAACACAGCTGTTACTCATGCACTTCTGGTTTCATTTCTATCCATTTGTCTGGACTGGGGAGTTGAAGGAGAATTGTGTTGTCCCTGGCTAAAAATAACCCTGACCACATGACTGTAATCTCAGTTACACGTAACTAGAAGATACTGATTTGCTAAAATCAGTGTGGTTACTCTGCTCATGTTATATATTGTTTAGAATTTTACCTTCTACCAAGAGGATTCTGGTTTTCTGTGTTACATTGCATTGGATGAAATGTTTTGCTAATCATGAGTATCTTTTTCAATAATCTTAAGGCTTTCACTGGAAACAGTCAACCTCCTTGAATTCCTTAAGCAAAAGCATAAAACAGTGCAAGTGCACACAACGTAAAAAGCTATCAATATTATATTTTGAAATAGCTATCTTTTTTTAATCTAGGTGTCCTTTCAAAAAGAGTGACTCTGAAAAAAGGAGTGCTCCAAGGGGGGAAAAATGACTTACTGAAACATGAAGTCATTATCTTCTCATAGATTTAGAAAGTTTAAATTAGGTCATGGATGCACAGTTTTGAATTTGAGCTGCGCGTTTGTTATCTGTGGAAGTAGATTGAAGCGCTCAGATTTCAGCGTTTGGAGTTGGTGGCAATAATTTGTATGACTTAATTAGACCGTTCTGAACATCCCTAGAAAAATGGCTGTGCCAGTGAAGGAGTAAGTTCAAAGCGCGCCATGTTGTAGAATCTTGAATACAAAATGTTACAGAAAGATGGAAAAGGGAAAACTTGATCCTTAGGAAAAATATTTTTTCTAGCTATTTTTATTGGTTTCTATATGAAGCCATATTAAGTATTGACCTAATTAGCTAGAAATCTCCCAGAGATCTCCCTTCTGTTCTTTCTAGCTTCATAGTGAGGAAGAAGTTTGTTTTTCTGAGTCTTGCACATGTCTATGTTACTTTTACTTTTCTGTAAATTGTAGGATTTTACAGTTCTTAATTAACCTCTCAGCTGAACATGACAAACCTCTTAGCGTTTTCCTTCTGGTCATTTGGGTATGGTCCAATCTAGCTAAGTAAATAAGAAACAGGAGAGCTTACTTCAATGATCCCTAACTTACTGCTTTTTAGGCAACAACACTGTGCAGATAAGAAGCTACAGAGTCTTGTCTTGTCCCTCCCTCTTCAGTTTAACTTTTATGTGGCCAGTGACCTAATGCAACACTGGGTGATCTTGCTTATAACCCATATGCTTTAGGCTGGGGATCACTTAGTGGGTGCAGGTATTGATGTGTAAATACATCTTTCCAGGTCTGCCATGATACTGGCTCATATCCAGAT
Organism: Tetrao urogallus; assembly: GCF_951394365.1. Classification (NCBI taxonomy): domain Eukaryota; kingdom Metazoa; phylum Chordata; class Aves; order Galliformes; family Phasianidae; genus Tetrao; species Tetrao urogallus. Next base: position 141,609,833 of record NC_136813.1, on the reverse strand, counting down.
CAGACTGCAAGTTTTAGTAAAGAACGCAGAGGAACTGTTTAAAGACAGCTATAGGAGCTCATCTCTTTTTTTCCCTACATAATCTCTGGAGAGGATGGAATGATTATTGCGAGTTCACATTTTTCACATGCGCTCTTAGGGGATACATTATTTAGTCCAGTGTTAGGAAAACATTGAGCTTATGGTGGAATGCTTTACTTTTCTACCATTCTCTTAAAGTCTGCCCTTTCTCTGATCTTTGAATACAGTGTTACCAAGTGTATATACCGAATCTCAATTTTTAATAGCCTTCCATATTTCTTTTTAAACCTAGAGTCATTGCTAACTGCTGAAATCTAAAAGGGTTTAGACTGAACAATAGCTTGGGAAGTTTCTGCTTAGCCTTCATTCACAACCATCTCATTTTTGTGCGGAGTACATTTTAACTGGAACAGAAAACAGTTAATTTCATGTCTGTTTTGTTTCATTTCCCTTTAGATATGTACGACCTTCCAACCCCTTACTTCCTAACACAGCAGGAGGTGGCATGTAAGCTTAAGTCCTGGGAAATGTCCTGCTCCTGCACAGACAGTGGAAGGGAGCACATAATATTAGATTCCCCATAAATACTATGAATTCTTATTTGTTTCAAAATATCTGTTTTCAGTTCAGGCAACACTATCCACTAGAGCGTAATTTTTTTTCAAAGCCAAAATTTGGAGACAAATATTTAGCAATGTTTCTTAACATCTCCTGCAGTTTTTAAACACCAACTGTTTAGCTTGGAGTTAGAGCAACAAGGGTCCTGAAGGATGGTGGAAGAAATAAGTCCCTGTAGTAAATGATGTTTTCTCTCAGGTTCTAGAGAACTGCATTATTTCTTTTAAGAAATGGAAAACAAAGTACCACTGATTATCCTTGATCTTCTAGTGCTGGCGAACAAGCACAGCTACACTTTGCTTCTGTGAAAGAGCCATGTCAGATATTCCTTGTGAATTTTAGAGAAGATGTGTTTTTCTTTTTGGAAGATGACACTGCTGTTCATATTTGTCCTGCAGCATGTAGAACCTTCATTCATTCTCTCCCTAGAAATAGGTACCAACCAGCTTGCTAGGAATTGTTATGAAGAGGAGGAGAGCATGGCCATGGCAATGTCCATCTTTGTTTTATGCCCCTGGCAGAATAAGAACTTGACTCTAGAGCTGAACAAAAGAAGCAGCATTTCCAGAAGGGTCAGACAGGGGAATGTGAGTTTGCTGGTTATATTTATTTCAAACAGCCATTTTGATCATTGTAACAGCCAGTTTTAGTAAGACACTTATAACTTCCAAAATAGTTTGGTGTGTCTCCTCATTGTCTTGCCCATAACCACAAGGGAGACCTATGTCTAAAAGCTCTCCCTCACTTTAGAAGCTTTTCATATTGTGGACTGTACTGACAGTGCATCTCTCTTCCAGTAGCTAAACATGCTAAATGCAGCTAGCAGTGAACAGTAAGCATCCTTGAAGTGTGGAGAGCTGGTAATGGCAGCAGTAATTGAGCCACTCCATAGCCGCAGAGTTCATGCTGCTTCTACTCAGTATGGCCCACGTGTAACACTTCCACATCTCCAAGGCCACGTATGGCTGTGGCTATGAACTTGAAGTTACCTGGCAATGTAGATTCACTTCATGTGCTCACAGTAGCTCTTGTCATTCAATTTTGGTCCTGATGCAGTAGATGTAGCTATTACAGCACAGCCTCGCAGCAAATAACTAGAAATGGGAAATTATCATCTTGAACATTAAATGAAAGAAAGAAAACATACCTGTGGAACATCGATCTAAAAGACCTATTACAGCTGTGGCTTGCAAATATCATGCTGCAGGTTACTGTGTTTTTTCAATTCAGTCTGACATGAAGAAAATTCATTAAAGATGTGCCCACTCTAGCACTTAGCTTCTGTGCTTCACTATTTGATGTGGAATCTCATGCCAGTTCATTCACATGGAAGTGCAGGCATTAAACCCATTGTGATCAGTGCTGGCCCAGAGCAGAAGGAGCAGCTGATAAAGCAATACAGAATGTGTGATGTGTGGAATACAGATGAGGTGGGTTTGTTTTCCCAGATGTTGCCTGACAGACTGCTGACAACATCAGGTGAACTGAGGGAAGCAGAAGGTAAAGGAGCAGTTGTCTGCTCCACTGTGTGTGAATGTTGATGGTCCAGATAAATGCGGTCTCCTCATCACTAGGAAAGCAAAAAAGTCCTTTAAATAGTTCAACCCATAATTGTACTGCAGTCAATCCGTGAACTGCAAGGTAGGGATGTTGATTAGGTTTTTGCAACAGATGTGCATTTGATCTGAAGGTGAAATGTAAAACACTCCACAGTTTTCTGCATATATGGACAAGATCCCAGCTTCCATCATTCCCAGAAACACCAGACTACAAGTCTCACTATTGATGCTGCTTTTGGTAGTTTCATTCCAGAAGTGTTGGAGTAGTCTATACATTCAGTTAAAATTGGTGGTGTGGACCAGAGAGGAGATCCAAGCTGGTATCATGTGTGGAATAAGCAGCACCTAACTTAAGCATGAAAGAAGTCACTCCTTAGAAGTTCCACTTTCCTTCCATCTGAACTGTGAAGGCAGTTCCTTTGGTCAGACGTGTCAGCATTTGGTCAGACAGACAGGCAAGCGCTACGAGATTTAAGAATGAAAATAAATATAATTGTTTAATTATAAACACAGTGTACCTGGGTCTCAGAGCTGTGCCTGCGTGCTAGGTTACTAATTCCTGCGCAGATTAAATAAAGTGCTGCTGATTTGAGACGGCAAACCAGATTGAAACTAGATGATTGATTTAGCTGCTGGCCATCTGCACGAACATTTGACAGATTGTTACAGGAGCTCTCCCAGTGGGAATTTCAGACAGTTCTTGAGATTCCCCAGGCAGTCCCTGCTGTGCCTACACCAATTTGTATGCTTAAATGTGTTGATTAACATCCTGAACGGAAAATCTGGTGGACCCAGAAATTCCCAGGAAGTTCTTGCTGTAAAATTAATCAATTGCACAAGAGTAAAACACTTGTAATTATTTAATCGAAACAGTTCCTACATATGTAGAAATGATCAAGTAGAACAGACATTTGTACATAGGAAATGTTTTGCGTGTAGTTTAAGGAGATCTATAATGATTGATCATGCGTGTGCTAGAGTGCTCATCTGGGACCACAGACCAGCTGGGTCATAATCACTGACAGAACCAAGTTTTTTAGGGAGTCTTATCCAGTCCAACTAAGATGCGCCTGCAGGGGACCCTTTACGATGGAAACTCCTTTCACCATCCAAACTGCAACCAAGTGTTCTGTTTAATAAACTGGATTATCCATGCAAAAGTTACCAAGATCCCAATAAGTTAACTTTTTTTTAATGCATTCTCTGTTCTTAAGTGTCTATGCAATAAGTGCCATAAAAAACAAATCAAATGGCGTGGCATTTTTTGTTACCAGTGGAAGCTTTTCCAATGAATAATAGCATTGGGGGAGCTGTGAGTATCATACACTGCCATATATCAATGTTGGAAACGCATTCAAGCAAATGCAGTTGCAGAAGCAGTCAGCCATAACAATTTATTTTCACAAGACTAGTGGCTGACTGCTAGCTATCACTAACTAGAAGAGTTGAACCTTATTTTCGTAGTGTTTAAGGTCACTGCATAATTTTTTATCTGTTAAGTAGTTCATTGTATGCCCCAGAGGCAGAGACACAAAGTTATAAAGCAAACGTACGTTAATTTTCTTCTTTTCTTTTCCATTTCACATGCGAGATCTAATTGTTACTAACAATACAGGACGTGAAACACAGCACCTATTTATGTTTGTATTCATTTACGTAGTAGTAGGTGTTCAATGAAAGTGTTTCTACAAAACTATGGTTTTGGTTAAATATTGTTATGCTATGGTAAGCTTGCATTTCACTAATATTAGGCCTTTCTATAAGCTGATCTACTATACATGTCAGTGAAATCATAGCCGTAGATTGCTGATTTTTCCCAGCTTCTCTCTTTCAAGAGTATTTAACCTGGTTTCAGGTGGGGTACAGTTTTTTTTCCACAATAGCTGGTATGGTGCTTTGTTAGGATGAGAATAGTGTCGATAACTCAGCAGCGTTTCAGCTATTGCTGAGCAGTGCTGCAGGAAGGTTCTTGAGGGAGGAGTGCGTGCACAGAGCCAGGAAGTTTTCAGCTTCTTGTTCTGCCCTGCCAGTGGGGAGCTTGGGGATGCACAAGTAGCTGGGAGTGGGCAGAACCAAGACAGCTGAGCCAAGCTGGTTGAGGGAATATCCCAGACTGCATGACATCATTCTGAATGATAAAACTGGGAGGAGCTGGCTGTGGGGAGCTGCTGTTGTTCAGCACTAGGCACTGTGCTGAACTGTGCTGGCTAGGCACTGGTCCACTGGTGGTGAGCAATTATGTTGTGCATCAATTGCTTTTTGCTGTGATTGTTTTAATTATTTTTATTTTCTGTTTTTTGTTTGTTTGTTTGTTTTTTCATTCTTATTAAACTATCCTTATCTCGACTCATGAGTTCTCACACGTTTACCTTTTCAATTCTCTCCCACATCCCACTGGGGGAGGTGGTGAGCAAACAGCTCTGTATGTGGTCCTGAACTGCTTGCCAAGTTAAACCACAATAGAGTTTAAAACTAAAGGAAAAATACAAATTTAAGATTTTCAAAACAAAAGCCTACAGCCAAAGTGCTGTACAGAGTTTCATAACTTGCATGAGTTAGTTTTAGACCTGAATTTCCATATAAAAACTTAGGCTTTTTGCATTTACTAATGAACATAATGAACACAAAAGACCTGAAATCTCAGGTCACAAAAATATGCTTGTGGTTGTGACATGCAAAGAATTGGGTGGTGTTACTCTTTGTTCATCCACCATTTTCAGTACCAACAACTGGACCTTAACAGAACATGTTTTGGTAAGCTGAGCTATTTTCTTGCATCCAGGCAAGACTGGGAGGCAATGGGTAGAGTTAGTACAACATCCCTAGCACAGTGGAACCCTTATAAAGTGGTCAGATCAGTCTCATCCCTGACTTTGCCTCTAGAGGGAGTCAACACAGCAAAGGTCAAAGAGTTTTGTGCAGAAGATTTCTGTGTAATTTCTCGTAGGATTTACTCATCTTGACAGTTCTTGTAGGACTTGGAACTGTAAGGAACTGGTGTACTGGAATGAAGCCCAATATGATACAAGCAGGTGCAGTATGTCATGAGCCTTACTCCAATGACCCTACCTACTGTGTTGTATTAGTGCTTTGCTCATATTGGGATGAATTATGATTTTAAACAGGCTATTCCAAAGCAAAGCCTAACATTCATGCTGATGTCAGTGTTTTGAAAACAGTGAAGTTCTTGGTTAATTTTATAATTTATCTCTAACAGCTGTGGGTTTCTTTGAAGTTCCACCTTTTCTTCATGCTAGGGAAAAGCAAGACTTTTCCCTGTGTCACTCTGTGCTACACCCAAAAGGAAGCCACTCTATTCTGCACAACATAAGTGAAATAAGAAATAAGGAGCCAGCCCTCTTCCACTGCCATCACCCACATTTGTATCATAGTATCGGACTTAGTGACATTTTGATAGCAAGGATTCCTGTGTGGCATTCAGCTTCCATAATGTCATTCTTATTGCAACAATGTGTACTGAACCCTCAGGGAAAGCTGTTTTAGCAGGGCATGAGAAAAGAAAAATAACTGCACATGAGATTTTCCAAAAGATGATCCAGTTTTACAAAAATTATCCAATGTCCTGGTAAAGAAAGAAATTTAAAACCACAGAGCGCCTCAAGCTGACTGCTGCAACTATTGTTTGTTCTATGTATCTCCATTGCATCAATTGCTTTTGCAGAACTGTATCATCCTTCTATGAGGAATGAAGGCATTTTGCTATTCTAACCTCACTTTTTTTCCTGCACTGGGAAATTGTTTAACATTTTCATTTGCATACAGATATAGGTTGCATATTCACTGTACTTGCTAGTTAATGGTCATCCAGGACAATTTATTTTCTTGACACTAGCAGATGAAGACTTGGGAAGGCGTGTAATTAGGATAGTCTAACATCTTAGTGGCTTTTCACCTGCTCACAGTGATACCTCCTTGTGTAGGGGATACTGATGGGAGCACAGCAGTGTCTGAGGTGAGCTCATTCCTTCTGGGCAGTTAGCATAGGCCAAAAGTATTCTGAAGGACTATGACTGAATTGTTTGTTCTTGTGGTGGAAAATGGTGTTCATTTTACCTGGAATACTTATGTGCATGACACCTTTTCCCAACTCTGCTAATTACAAGCCATCCTGAGTCTGATATAGCACCAGCACACAGTGAAGTCTCTCTTCTCATAGGTCTTCTGTGTCCGTCTCAGCTTGGGTAAAGGCATTCAGACTAATTTGATGTTTGAGTATCTGCTTCAAAGGGGGAAATTTATAGTAAGGTTAGTAATTATATGCCACTGATGATACTTCTTTTTCAGTCATCTTGATGTAAAAACATCTGAATTCCTAAATTGTGAAATATAATTTCTGTTAGTGAAGAGATCATTTTTCAGATCAAACTGACTTCACCTTGCAAAAGTTTTGTTGAGGATGATTGTCTTACTCTTTCAGCAACAAGGATGAAAACTCAGCATTGTTTTGATCTCCTGATAATTTTCTCATATACCGTTCCATTTCATCAGGTTTGAGCCTTTTCATGGTTGAATGGATTCCACAGCTTTTTATCTAATGCAGATGAAAGCCTTCGTGAAATGCTTCCAGCTATATGGTTTTAATCAGTCACTCAGGATCTGTCTTTTCACCTGTCTATCTGGCTGCATCTGATAGTCCTTAGAGTGAAGCTACAAGATTACATGGAGTTTGGGTGACGCCAATGGCTTAGTCTACACCCCAAAAGTTTCAAGAAAAGTAAGAGAGATATGTCTGCTACGTAGACACACCCTTAAAATGTCACTCAAGCAAATTCACTGTTATCTTGACCAGTATTTAACCAGAACTTAGGCAAGAAGCTAGGTTGGTGTCGTGATCATCAAGCTTAGTATTTCTTGCTTTGAAAGAGCCCAGCTTTCCCAACTGTATCTTTATTTTCTTCATAGTGTATCTCTAGTTAATTCTGTATTGTATAAGAGATATATCTATTAACAAGGAAAAGAACACTATTTTTTCCTTGTTGCTGTAGTGCTTTTTGTACAAGGTTACTGTTAGTACTGCTGGTTCATAATGGTAATACGTTTTGTTTTTTATTATCCTTCTTATCCCAGATGCATTACAGGAGCTTCTTAATTTCCAGGATTTTCAATAGTTTTCATCTATTGTAATATTTACCATTGGAGAAAAAAGCATCATTCAATGTAATTTTTGTTCTCTTCCAACAGTAATTGCTATACAAGAAGTTCATACTTGCCTGGCCTCCAGACCTGCAGCATGGAAGATTATTTGTTTTCCTTCTAATTCTTTGCTTTTGGTGAAAGTAAGGGAGCTAATAATTCTTAGTGGGATGTGTTGTTTATCTAACCAGCAAGACGTGTATTCCACCACTAATGGGCCTCTTTTTTGCTGAAGCATTTCCAGCTTCTATTATTTAAGCTTATTTAAGCTTCCCCCTTTGTTGATCTGGAGGTAGAAAATGTAAAGGTTTGTCTCTGTAGAGAGATGATTTTCCTGAAGAGATTCTGATTAATAGCTTGTGGCTTCGTTCTGAGTAGAGGAGTGAATCCTTTTTTTTTTCGTTTATGTGTCACATTTTGACATTATATTAGGATCTTCGAGCTGCAGTCTCACATCCCTTCCACAAATCATTATCTTCTGCAATTCTCACTCCTGCACTGAGGTACCTTCTGTTTCTTATTAGATACAAACAAGACTAGATTTTTCAGTCTTAGCAGGGTGAAAGATTCTTTCCAAAACATTTGAGTTTTTTGCATGTGAAAATATTTTAGACCTGCAGTTTCCTAAAAGATATCACTGGGTAATAACAATCACTGTACCTATTTTGCTGTCTCCTTTCATCATCCTGGAAATGTACTCTTGTCCAAAATCTTATATGGAAAAAACTCCACTTCCCGTATTTTTGTCAGAAAAGATAGGCTATTGTCTAACAAACATAACGTGTTTATGCAGGAGATGGTGTTGCTTTTTATTCTGGCCAGTGCATCTTAATGACACCTGTTTAATACCACGCCATCATAAGCACTACAGATTGGATGTCTCTGGACTTTAACCCCAAGAGCTGCATGGAAATTTGCCAAAACACATAACACATAATGTCTGCTGCTAATGTGCATGTATTTGCATAGTTACTAAAATTAAAAAGCTGGCATCAACAATATTTTCATGAATTTATATCTTCCCTGATGAATGTGTACAAAGAGCTTGTTGATTGAGTTCAGTAGCAATTAAAGGGTTCTATTGATCTTTCTTATCTTTCTGTACCGGTGAACGGAGAAGGGCAGCCATAATTTGCTTTTGACTGTTGGCCAAATTCTAGCTGTGTCTACCTATCGGTCAGATTTTAGAAGAACATTCTGGCTTTTTGCCATTTTGTCTAACCCAATCTACATCTCTTTCTTTTCACTCATTCATTGACAGGAAGGGAAAAAAGAAAAAAAAAAAAAAAAAAAAGAGGGAGAAAAAATAAAAGGCCTTATTTTGTAGGGAAGGCTTGCACTGTTATCAATACCAGAGAAGTGGGACTCAAAAGGTGTTTGATTTATTCTCACTGGCTTTTCTTAGGATGCTCTCTGACTCTTGCTTGTCCTTCAACCTTGACTACCACAATGAGAAAACAACTGAGTTGAGGCCAAAGTCCTCAAAGCAACAGGAAGCATCATGAACTAAAACTCTCCTGTCTTGTGTTTTCTGTTCTCCAGTTTCATCTTGGAGAAGAGTAGAGAAAAACAAAGAGAACTTTTAGCAATTTGGTGATAGCAAGAAACAGAGAATTAAAAATGCCTCACAATGAGAAAAAAGAAAAGGATCGATTATAGTCAAGTGGAAATTGTTCTTTTGAGTTTGGTGGGGTTAAGCTGGGAGAGAGAGGTAGAAACCTGCTGGAGGAAAACCAGCCAAAGCCCTAAGAGAAGGGAGATATTCCACAAAGATCAATGACTCTCTGGTCATTTCTTTGCTGAAAAGCCATATAGATGATGTCTTGACCCCTAACCGCAGAGACACAAAAAAAAAATTGTATAAATTTAAAACTTCATATAACAGTCTGCAGTTTCATCCATATAAAGTAGGTTAGTTCCAAGCACAGAACGTGTCTTAACTCTTGGATCCACAGTTAATTTTCTTATTAAGATGTTTTGAATTAGCATCTTTAAATCAGGTTTTTCCCACTTATCTGCCCTTTGCATGTATGTATATATTGGTGATAGATTTGGAAAGAAATGTTAAAAAAAAAAAAGAAAGAAAAGCAAGCACCAGCATCAGACTGTGTTACACACTTTGCTACAGAGATGAGAATTAATTTGCAGTTATTTTGCTTTGCTGTATGCTAATGCTGATTTGGGAGGTACTATTTGTTCTACCTTTTTAATATCTAATCTTATTTTCCAGTTGTGACTTGCTCCATGATTTCTGCATTTGCTCTATGTTATCCAGGACCCAGAGGTTCAGATAACCATCTATTTCAATCGCAACCTTTTCGCTCACTGCTATTTGTATCTAGACTTGTTGCACGTATGTGTGGAAGATATCATCTGTTCATAAAGCAAAAGATGAGGCAGAATTCTATTAAAGTCACCAGTGCTTCTCTGATGAGTAAGAACAACAGCAGTCAAGGCCTGAAGGAATACAAAAATAATGTTGACAAAAACATATAAATTCCTATCCCCTTACAGTTGTTTCTTAGTGTGAATTAATATTATTTTTGTTAAGTACCCAGGCACAAGAAATTCTAAATCTAGAAAAGTTACACAGCTTTGCTAGGCTCCTGGTATCCTTGACAACCATTCATATAAATAGTAAGGACCTGTTAGAGGAGTAGGGGCTATCAGCATAATAGAAACCTGTGAATCACCTAGGAAAAAATTAAACTCAAGGTTAAAGTCGTTTACGTTCCCCAGAAAACATTAGGAGAATGGTGTGTTTTCGTTTAATTCAGGAATCATGTTCTTCTGTTAATATTGGTTGGATATGTGACAGGAAAGAAGCAAAGGTTTGGATTTTTGTTGTGGTTTGTTTTGTTTTGTTTTTTCTTTTTATTCCCCTCCCCACGCTCAAGGTGACATGCAGATAGGTTCCTTTTGGTGTTTCTCTGGTGGCAACTTTCAGGTGGTGAGTCACTTTCTTCCTCCTGGGCTCTGCTCACTCAGAATGAACCCCTCTCTTTTGATTCTTCTTTTTTTTAATTGCCTGCAAAAAACAGTGTGATAATGAAGACATGAATGTTAGGCATATTTATTTTTAACCTGCTGATACTCTTCTTTCTAAGATTACATTAATCCAGTCTCAGCAACAGTATGTTTCATCTTACTCTGATAAATCAAGAGAGGGAGGATGGAGATCAGCCATGTGGGTTTAGGTGTGAGGTATGGCCAGCATGAAATGGGAAAGAATATCCTGAAACTAACCCTGATCTATGCTTATGCTGCTGGAATTGTGACTGTTTTCGTGAATGTGAGAAAAGTCATGGGAAAACTTCACAGCTGGATGAAGTTCTACCTGTGTGAAACTGAAAAACAGTGATGAAAAATACTGCGTGTTGAAAAAAGTGCCTGCTCTGTGCCAGTAATATAATTTTGTTTATATTCCCTGTCTTGTTATGCTTTGTGTTGCAAAATAAACATAGGAAAATGATGGTCATTAAATGGTGACAGTATTTTCCTCCATCTGAGAAACTACCTGAAAGCCACAGTTCTTCTGGCTTTGTCTTAAATAGAATCTCCTGATTTAAAAAACAGCATTTTTATCTCACTACCTCTAGCATTCATAGGAGCAGCAAAGCACTAAATGAGTAATGAAAAAGCTATGCAAATAAGTTATCAACTGTGTCTAGGAAGTTATTCATCCAGTCTGAGGAAAATAACTCGTTACTACGATCTGATTCCATGATCAGAATTTCCATGGGTGTTTCCCATACTTGGGCTAATTATAAAGGCTGAAGGAATGACCAAAGAATTTGGTTTGTCTTATGTCACAGAGAACTCTCCAGTTTTAAGTTCTTGCCCATTTTGGTACAAGTTTTCAGGTCACTGTCAGACAGAATTCAGAATATTTGTGCAAACCTAAAACACTCTTTTTGATTATACCATGACATGGAAGTTTCTGTCTCTTTCGCTTTGCTGGCCATTTTTCAGATCCTGAAGTTTGTCACCTTCGGGAGTCTTTTGGAACGTGGGCAAGGTGGGGATAATTGTACTAGGTGATCTTAGCAATCTTTTCCAACCTTAATGATCTCATTTCTTAGTCCATCTCTGAGAGGGGTACATGCAAGTGGCAGCTTCTGCCTGTGGGCATGAACCCCACCAATACAACCCTTGGATTCTTGCAAGATATTTGCTGTAGTGGTGCTTTTGTCAATTTATCTGAACAAGAAAGAGTATATTTTATTTGGAGTGGACATGAGGATATTATTTCATAGCAGAGGATTATTTTGATTATTTTTTTCCCGAGGGGTGTCAAGGAAGATGCAGTGAATTTAGTGAGAAAATCAGTGTAATATGGTTGCATTTTTACAGTGTAAAGAGTTTAAGGACATGCTGCCAGGGAAAACACTTCATCAACCAAAGTTCTCCCATCTTATCACACTGAACAGGAAGGATTTTCTGTAGCTCAGGGGGTGCCACAGTGCTATATGCTGTGAGATAGGGAGGAATTTTGATAAGAAAATGGGAAAAATATGTTACTGAACAGACGAGGATGGTGTGAGAACTGCAGCCCATTCAATCAGAAAAGTCAGGTTGGGAGGTAGTCAGATTCGGTTAGCTGGAGAAAGGCTGCATCTGCAAAGGAAATGCAGGGTCAGGTTTGTGTGATTGGTTAGCTCATCCTCTGAGTGTTTTATTATGTACCTCCTCCCAATCCTAGCAGAACATAGCAAGCCAAATTGTTAAGTTTTCAGTCAGCTCTTGTCCTTAAGAGTTTAAGTGATGAGAGGAACACGTACAGTCCCTCAGAATATTTTCTTCTGTGTTAGCTACTGTTTTGTGTTGTGATCTGTATATGTATTTACAACCCAGCACTAGGGTAAGGCTTCTAATACATTTTCTCTTTCCTTGTGCTTCACTTTATAGTTCTTATCCTAATTTTATTAAGGTAACAAGGAGAAGGATGAATGCAGAAAAAATGATACTTGAAAACAAAATACCTCAGCCTGTAAGTCTGAGCACATTTAGAAGCATGGGGTATAAAGAGGAATGTGATGGTGTTTGAATTTAATTAATTGGGCTGTTAGCAAATACAAAACTGTGTCCCATGCTGGCACACAACTTCAAGGTATATTTTTCTCCTGACATAACCAGAGCACTTGCCCTCCTCCTTTTCATTCTCATGCTCATGACTGGCACTAATCCCTGCACCATACTTTTGACGCTCAACTTTCCAAGCTATCTTCCTTTATCCTGATCCTATGATCAGGTGGCAGCTCTTAGTAAATTAGAGAAAAGAACTCTAACCATGTGTGTACAGGGATGGGCTCTGAACTGGCCATAACCACTCAGGGAAACGGGTTTGCTATTAACAATAGTTCTGTGAAAAAGAATGACAGCCAATTTAAATTGGTAGATAGCTGGATCCATGCAAAGAGGAGTAGCAAATAAGCTGTGGAACTCTTTGCAGTAGGATGTTGCAGCTGGTTAAAATTTACAGCACCTAAGAAATTGTCAAATTTACAGATGAAAATTCCCTGAAAAGCTGTTAACCACAGGAATACCACCTTTAGCTAAGAAAATGGTTAGCCTTGAAGTGATGAGGCAGATGGACTACATCATCTTCGAAAATCTCTTTAAACTGAACTATTCTAGTCTAGTCTAGTCTATTCTGCTCTACTCTGCAATACTCTATTCTACTCTACAGTAATCTACACTACTCTACTATATTCTGAAATTGACACACCTTGCCAGACAATGGGAGTATTGATGGGGGAGATACCACTGTAGAATTTCCATGCTTTTATGCTGTTTGATAGGCTCTCTGTTATTGGAGGCTGCCTGCGGAGCTCTATAGACTCTTGATCAGGAACCATACAGGCACCCATAAAGTCTTCTTCCTCTCCTGTTGGTCACAGCTCCCACCCTAATTATTTTCATACAGGTAGTATTTCCCATGCTGCTCTCTGCTCAGTCTACAAGTTTCAATCCCCTTCATAGACTCCTAAAGCCTTGGCATGTGGTTGCTATACAGTTCATTCAGAAAAGTCACTTGTTTTCCCTCAGTCACAGAAGCAGGGAGCTTGATTTTATTTTCAAGCTGTATGCATTAGACTTCTTTCCTTAAAATGATACCTCTGCAGCTGGAGCAACAGTGAGAAATCTGAGTGGGGCTCTGTATAGCCACAGTGTTTCGTTCAGCTTTTCCTAGAGAGGGTCTATGCAGTTAGGGAAGACCGTGTTGGCAAAGTATCCCTGCACGTGGAGGCTGTTGTTGCCACTTTTCTCCTATTTACGGAGGTAATCAGTTCTTGAGCATGTACTTCCTGGCAGAAGAACTGAATAATGTAAATGGTTTGTTTTCAGTCTTCAATAATCATAGAATCGCAGAAGGGCTTGGGTTGGAATGGACTTTAAAGCCCACCTAATTCCAACTCCCTTGCCATGGGCAGGGCTGTCACCCACCAGGTCAGGGTCTCATCCAATTTGGCCTTCAGTGCCTCCAGGGATGAGGCAGTAAAAATGGAAATAATAGAATCATAGAATCACCAAGATTGGAAAAGACCTCCAAGATCATCCATTCTGATGAAAGATCTTTAGTAAGATATTTTTTAACTTGCCTTACTAAAAGAAAATAAGAATCACTGTCAACACCAGCTAAATGCTTCTCTTTCCTCTCATGAACTAAAATGCAGATTTTGAGAGCGAGAGATCTGAGATAAAAATACAGACTACTTTATTTCTACTGAAGTGAGAATTACACAAATGGGAAAGTATGTCATGCAATTTTGTGTCAGTTTACTCTTTTACTAGCTCTATTTTTTTTTCTGCTCCTCCCATACCTTCTAGGAATATTTGTTCTCAGAAAGCTGTTCTGATGCAATTTGTAAAGCAAATGATTCACAGACATTCCTGTTTGGGCCATTTTAACTAGTCTAAAGAAAAAATATATTAAGACCTACAGAAAATACTGAGATAACTTTTACATAAAGGAAGTGGCTAAAGAGGACAGCTTAGAGGTTGCACAGTTTCGCAGGCATTTGTGCCTACACCACCTTAACTATTTCAAACTGGCGTTACTGAGCACCTATTCAATCATAGTGTTCTTGAATTTTATTTTATTTTTAAACAGGGCTATATGTGATGCCCATAGAGAATGAGCCTTCATAGTCTTGTTGTGTAGGGTAAGGAGTTTTTCTTGGCATATATTTGACATGGTTACATTACTCATGATTAGCAATGCCAGCAAGAAATTATTCATTATTCTAATTTGACCCCTGTTTATGTTTTAGTCAACACTACTTTAGGAGGAGAGAAAATTTCAGGTATGTTGAGCCAACTGACAGTTTAAGCTTCAGCTCAAGTTCAAATCAAACACTCGGACCACTTGGAACAGAAACTGTTCCTCTTCATTTTCAAAAGCAATCGTTTGAAGTATCAGGCTTCAGGATGGCAAGCCTGCCGTGTGTTGAGGTTCTGGGAATCTTGAGGGAAAAGGAAGTAATGGCTCCTTGAAGGTGACTCTTTTCCAGCTGCCTTTTCCCTTCTCTGCTTATTTCAGGCTATCCTGGAGACATCTGAGCCCCTGCCATATTAGGCTCATTTGCATAAACATATTAGGAGTCATTCTGGAGCAGTATTGCATTTGGACTAATTAAATGAGGGACATGCCATCCAAAATTAATAACACGGGAATGGATAACAATAAAAGCAAGCTCAAGTCTCTAAAATGACATTAACTCCTGCATTGTGTCAGTATGGCTGGAGAGCTGATCCCCATGCCTGGTACAGCACAGCTACATCAAGTGACAGATTCAAGATGATGTGCAGAGGTTGGGGAATCGAGATAAATACTGCTTTGCTGGCACTTAGCTGTGATGGTCCATTCCTTGGGCCATCGTTTGGGAGAACTGGGATCGCAAATACTTAGAGTTTTGAGGGGGTGGGTTTGAAGTTCTCTTTGTCACACACATAGAAAACAGTTCTGGGGAGTATGGAGATTTATGTGTGTATACCCAGAGACTTAATAGTAGCATATTTCAGGAAGACAGAAATTAGATTTCTCTTCTAAGCACCATGTGAATTACAGAGAGAACAAGCAAGCAAGAATGAAGTAAGAATGATGGCTTCATAAATGAAACCACGCTGTGTGTTACTTCACTCTTGAATGTATTTCATAATGGTTTCTACCAGAGTCCTTGCATTTTTGCCCATTCACTTGCTTCTCCTAATTCTGGCATTCAGCAGTGCAAATCTTATAAAGGAGAGCACAAGTACGTAACACATTCACTTGTCTAGGTGCAACGCCAGCAAGGTAGTGTGAGCAGATGGTTATATGGAAGTTATATGTGCAGGCAAGTGAAAGCACTAATTTATTGTCAGGATGAGATATTTTGAAAAAATAAAACACAAAAACCAACAACAAAGAAAACCATAACAAAAAAATAATAGAAACAAAAGAAAAACCAACCAACTTCGCATCTTGGAAGTTGTTTTAAGGTAATCTGATTTTCCTGCCTTTCCCCTTAAAATTTGACTTTAAGGAGAAAAGGTTTGCTCTGGTATCCTCAGTCTTTTTAATTAACTCAGTGGGGGGAAGGTCTGCCGTGATACAGGGGTTGTGAGTATACAGAATAAAGTTGTGTATCTTGTTAGAAGGAAAAGAGAAGGTCAGCTTAGGCTGTTAGAAGCCTTGTTTCTTTATATTCAAAAGGAAATGCACTCTATGTAGCTATTATTAGCTTTTCTTTAACCACTCTTCCAACTTCCCAATAAAGTTTAGGAATTGGTTCTGTTACAGGAAGGTTTTCTTGAAGGATCCTGGAGGAAGTGAGTTCTTCTGTGCAAAAGCTATTTCACATAACAAATTTTACAGTGCCAGTAAACAGATACGAGGCAGTTAAGCAACGGAATCAAAGTTCAGAGCTTTATGAATGCACTGGGCTTCTACCTACCTCCTCTGAAGTATAAATTCCAGGCTAAATCCTGAAACCTTTCTCACTCAGGCTGCTGAAATTCAAAACACTAATGGAAGTTAATGGGAGCACTGCTCAAGAGAAAACTCAGTAAAAATCTGAGAACTTCAGTGCATGCCCTTTAGAACATTAAACAAGGAATTTCAGACAGAGTAATAAGAACAATTCAAAAACTTTTATACCTCGCTTTTCAGTGATGGCTTCTGGTATTGAAGAACTTGAGCTCACAGGAAGAAAGTGAAATATATAGCTCATGGAACAATCCAGTGTCAGTAGCACAGTGAGGCATGGAAAGCCTTCTAACTAACTTTGGAAGCTGTAAAAATGCTTTGTTTAGCCCTTTTCGAAGAAGTATAAATGTTTAGGTTCGCTCCCTTAATCAAATAAATAAATAAATAAATAAATATGGCTACAGATCTTCTCCTTTCTCTGCCTTTGAGTATCTCTGTATGATGTCAGTAGTGATAAGATAAGGGTGTAAGGTCTAAGGAAAATTGGAGCTTTCAATAAAAAAAAAAAACGTTTTGCAATTTTCTGGCCTGTTGTTCCAAGTGAGTGGCATTTTAAAATTCTGACCCATAAATCTGTGATAAAGAAAAAAAAAAAAAGTTCTACTTCATAGTCAGAAAATTCTGGGAATAGCAAACACACTTTTTTTTCTGTTTGAAAAAGAAATTAATGTATGATACACCTGGAGTTGTGGATTAAAGATATATTTCACTTCTATCAGAGTATGTGGATGTCTCAGAACAAATTGTTCTACGTTGAAAAGACTTGTCTGATTTTAATTGTATTGTATTAAAAAGTTGCCTCAATAAATCTTTTTTGTTCCAGCATTCAGAAACTTCAGGGTATTTCAGAACTTCTAATGTTTATTTGAAAACAAAAATTTTAGATGGTTCTGTTTTGCTCGTACTCACAGACTTTCCACTGTTACAAGAAACCAGAGTCAGAAAGAGATTATGTATCTAATTGAGATTATTTTTTCTTTTTCTTTCTCATTTCCCTTTTCCTGTTAGTCGGAAGTATCTTGGATCCCCAACAAACACTACTCTGGGATTTACGGGCTGATGAAGTTGGTTCTGACTAAGACTCTACCTTCCAATCTTGAGCGAGTGATTGTCCTCGACACAGACATAACGTTTGCCACTGACATTGCTGAGCTGTGGGCTGTCTTTCACAAGTTCAAAGGTATTCTAATGATTTTTTTCCTCTTTATTCATGGAGCAGGGATAGTGGTAAAGCAGACAGCAGAATGGGGGTAAAAGTCTGAGTTACACTGGATGGTTTCATTCTTTCAGTGTAGTTGTTCCATTTGTGAACACTTTCATCAACAATGTCCCATATAGAATGATGGACAACACTTATTATCAGTGTAGTTTGTTTTATTGATCCAATCATTTGGGACAGACAAGATTTTGACAATAGAGTAGATGATAAACAATTATGAGCATGCTTTACTGAAGTACCATTCAATCCCTGTAGGTATCCAATACTTGGAAAAACTGGTTTTATATTACTTCTTATTAATAACAACTGATTAATACTTTTAATATAACTTCTCTGTGATGCCACTGACAGTGAATGAAGCTTGGATCATATTCAGACTGAGGAGATTGAAGGAGGCAAATTTGCACATCTGAATAGACATGAGTTACTGTGTGCTCCTGTTAAAAGAGTTGATAGAGGCATGTGGATGTGTTCACCTAATGTAGCTTCCTTCCCCATATCCCACGGCTCCTTGAAAACATTCTTGACAAGGAAGAGACACTGTTAGAGTAACTGTGTAATGAGATGGTGACAGAAAAGCTCCCCAATTCCTTGTCACAAACCACAGTGCTTTCCTGGCTAGTACATGGCTAAAACTACCTAGTTAATTCTCTCAGACTTGCGTGTTGCCAGCTCTTCAGGGTCAGAGGCATGCCCTGCTGTTCTCTTGCCCTCAGAATGAGTACTGGAGAGCTGGTACATGCAGAGGCATTCCATTGTCCTGTCTTGACAGCTCACAGCCCCATAGAAGTTCAGCCTTGATGTTAATCAGTTCTCTTTAAATCACCTCGGGCAAAAGTCAGCCTAAGCGAATAGAAGAATTTATTTACAGAAGCCAAAATAAGCCACTCTGTTACAAAGGTGATAGAAAAGAGAGCACATTCAATCTGCTTAACCCATGTTGAAATCCAGAATGCCTTTTTGCCTTTGCTGTACCCAGCTAACAGGCAGTAGCACTTATCTTCTGCTCAACCATCAAGCACTCAGTTCTAGTCTTACTTCCCAGTGCATTTTTTTCCTTTCAATTTTCTGGAAATACCAATATCCAAACCAGAAGCACTCATTTACTTATTTCACTGAACCATACACGAGCTTTTTTCATTAAGGAATATAAAGAGGTGTATGAAATGAACTTGGGCACAGATCACTACATGGTCAAGGACACTAAAATCTGAATTGAAATTAGAGAGATCCTCTCCTTGTTTATGTTTTCTGGCCTAGTTTCAATGAAGGCTTCTCTTTTTAATGGGGTAAGAAACTAAGCATTAAAGCCAAACTTGTAAAGAAAGGAATAGGGAGCAATGAAGGCCTAAGGAAAAAAATACAGGCAGAAGAGATGGAAATATGGACAAGGATATTTAGTGAAAGCCAAAAAAGCAGATGTAAACCAAGGCAGTCATTCAGCTAATTAGAGCTGTGGAAAGCTCTAAGTCACACACAGAGCCAGAATTCCTGTGCACCTGCCAGCCCTCATAACATACCTATCACTCCCATGTCACACGTGTATGATTTTGTAAGTTGTGTGGTTTGTCTTCTTAATTCCTGCTGACCACCTGCTTCTCCACAGTGTTTTACACGTAGCAACAAATTGCTCAGTGTCTACATCTGCTCATCTCCCAGATGGTCACATACACTAAAGGCTTAATAGCACAATCCTGTAGAGCAGGGAGCTCAGCAGGGTGGGAGAGGACTCAGGAAAGAAAGCATGTGTGCCCAAAAAAGTGATCCAAAATCTTGGAGGGAAGAGAGAAATTAGTTGTCAGTCCAAGCTTGTGGTGCAGCTTACTTTATGGAGTGCAATCCCATTAAGCAAAGATTCAGTGAAAATGGATTGTGGAAGACAAGGGCAAATGGAGGTTTGCTGCCCTTTTACTGCTTAGTAAAAGATTGATTTAACTCACACAGTGATTCTCAATTTGTCATCAGCGTCTTTTTATTTTTCCCGTCAGTGTCTCATGTCATTAGCCCCAAATATTCAAATGAAGGGTCTGTTTTTAAACAAATGTTGTAGTCATCTCCCTTCAGAAGTACCAAGTAAGTTTATGAAGATTCCTTTGGGACAATTCAGTGTATTTGTTGAAATATCACTTAAAAGAGTTGCAGAACTCTTGGGAAGTCAAGTTCTAATCCCCAAAGGAACCTGACGTTGTCCTTGACCCCAGTTTAAGGGGCAACTTTACAGCCACAGGTTCCCTTCTAGGAATGTTCAAATACCCAACTGTTGGCCTGAATCGGCCATTATAAATTGCTTGCACCAGGATACTGTTCAAGCACATACAAGAATTTTTCACGTCAGTGAAACCCCCTTCTGTGGGTTGCTGCAGGGTAGCACTTGGGATTGTCCAGCACAGCCTCTTCCAATCTGAAGTCAAGTAGAGATGGGAGAAGGACTCTGTGACAATTTCTGTGCCCAGGAAGACTTTTCTTCTCATACCAAAATAGTGACTAAAAGAGAACAGTAACTCAGATTGTCATCCTCTTGGAAGAAACTAAGTTCCATCTAGAAACCAGGAAGAATTCCTTTACTGTGCAAATGACAAAGCAATGGCAGAGACACTGTAGAGTCTTCACTTTGGAGATCTTCAGAACCTCTAGACATTGTCCTGGGCACCCTGCTCTGAGTTTCCCTGCTTGAGAAGAGCTTGAATCAGATGATCCAGAAGTCCTTACCAATGTCAATCAATTTCACATTAAGGATTGTCTTGCAGTTTAGCCAGGTATGATTTTCTGTGTAGAAAAGCCCCTCGGTGTATTTTTAAGTAGTACCTAAAATACTCAGTATCCTTGTTCTGCAAAGGTTCTTTCAGTCATTTCAAGGACTGCAGAAAAGATCAGACCCTTACATAGTAGCTTAATATATTAGTTGTTAAAACTACTATTATATCCACTCTGCAGAAGGAAAAAAATTGAGTAGAATTCCCTTTGTAAATTACTGTTCTTCTGCCCTTTTCTGATAAGCTCTTTGCGTATGCCCTTATGGTAAGTGGTGCAACTATCCTGTGCACAAATTAAGGCTCCACATATGTGAATTTATTTGAAAACCTCCTCTTTGAAGTGGCAACCTTAGGCTTAGGGAGAAATTCACACCTCTTTTCAGAAGAGACTGTCTCTCAGCAATGTGCCATTTAAAATTTTCTTTCAGCAATTACTAAAGATCGTATAATTATTACTTTCAAATGCAAGTTTCAGTCTTTATGTGTAAATATGTCTTTGGAAACCAGTAACTTACTTCAAGAGTCAGATACAGGTTTTCAGCTGGGATTTGAACATTTCTTCTGTAGTCTTATTCTCTCCTGTTCTCCCAAAGATAAGCAGTCTGTTTCTCTAGAACAGATATATATATATATATGCTGCCAAATATTGACTTCAAAGGTGTGAGTCTGCAGTCCATCTAGTGAAGATAACCTGTCATGCATGTTTTCTGTGACTTAGTTGACACTGATTAGGTTTTCTATTCATCTTTCACAGGATTTTGACAGTTCTAAACTTGAGAAAGCATCTAGCCTAAGGGCAGAAGAATGGGACTGTAGATCATATGCATTCTTAGATGAAGTGCTACAAAGTATTTCAGACAGCAAGGATTAGTGTAACCAATATACTTTTATTGCAGAAATTGTGTGAATTCTTCTGAGAAAAGAGCCAGTCCAAAGCCATGCTCTCTGCCATCAATCTTAAAGTTATTTTAAAGGCCACATCAGATAATTGTTTTGATATTTTTGCTTACCCAGATTCTTGGCATTGAAATGTGGTTATTTTATTCTGAGCTTCTCATTTTGACTTTAACTGTTTGTTAAACATGGGTTCTCATGAGCATTCATTTTAAATGTCTATGTGAATTTATTTGGGATCTGACTATTATGGTCATGATAATTATTTGTTACAGGTTGTTGTTCCAGTCAGGATCTCAGCCTGTATATATCATGCGTGCTTTACATATCACAGAATCATTGAAGGTTGATTAAGGTTGGAAGGACCACTAAGATCATCTTGTCCTACCATCAGTGACCACTCATTCTGTGAAACATTTACCCTTTTCTTGACCATCTCCCAAGATGGTGACTCTACCACCTCCCAGGACATCCTGTGCCAATGCAGCACCACTCTTCTGAGAAGAAATTTTTCCTGGTATTCAACCCGAACCTTCCCTGGTGCAACTTAAGACCATTCCCTCTTGTCTTATCACTGTTACCTGGGAAGAAGAGGCTCACCCGCCCACCTTGCCACAACCTCCTTTCAGGTCATTGTAGAGAGTGATAAGATTTCTCCCGAGCCTCTTCTCAGACCAAATAACCCCAGTTCCCTCAGCTGCACCCCAACAAACCCGTGCTCCAGACCCCTCACAGCTCCGCTGCCCTTCTCTGGACACACTCCAGGGCCTCCATGTCTTCTGGTAGTGAGGGGCCCACAGCTGAACACAGCACTCGGTGCAGCCTCAACAGAGCTGAGTACAGAGGATGGTCACCTCCCTGCTCCTGCACTATTGCTGATATTTCTAATACAAACAAGGATGCCGTTGGCCTTCTTGGTCACCTGGGCTTATATGAATTGCAAGAAACAATCTCTGTGCTTTACTTAGTCTTAGGTGACCATTCTCCAGTCTGCACAGTTCCCTTAGGCCATCACTGTACATGAGACACAGGTGAGGCCCACAAGTGAGACCTGAACAATCTCTGTAGAGTTAAGTGTTGAGGGCCCCTTTATTAAATGGAATTCCATGTCTAAGTACGTGCAGTATCTCAGAGCCTTTATTGAGCAGTGATGACCTACCACAATATGTTAGTCTCACAATCCAGCCAGCTAATACAATGAATGTTTTAATTACGTTTAAACAGTACAGCAGGATAGAAATTAACTGGTGTGTTTCAAATAACTCTACCTGTAGATTAAATCATCCAGAGAATATAAACTGCAATTAGTGTTGATCTCTGAAAATCAGTCTTCTGTGGAAAGCTGAATAAGACATTAAGGCAGAATCACCTACCTTCATTACCAAGGCATCCAAGAAGGAGAAATGGCAAACTTAAGAGAAAGACTGATTCCTATATTCCTACTTTGCATGAGGAAAAACATGCAGTAGGTGTTTGCTTTGTGTCAGGAGCTCAAACCATGACAAAAATCCATACAGATATCACAAATACCAGAGAAGGTCAACCGTGGTTTCGGTACAGGATCAAGTGCCCACAGCTGAGGAAGGATTGGCACGTTGTCAACCCCAAACCTAGAATTCGTAAATGCTCAGCATGTGAGCGCTCTGTCATATTGCTCTGCAGAATGCCTGAGGTAACAATCTACATACAGGTTAGTTCTGAGGTTCTTTGGGAAAAAGAGCAAATGAAAAAATCACAACCATCCCAAAATTCACCATCTCCTGTGTAGGTGGTTTAGTAGTGACATTCCTACAAGAACTGTTGTATGTAAGGTTCTAATATGACATACATGCATGGCTTTTAATTTGTGTTTGAATCGGTGTGCCAGAAAATGAGATGCTGATGGCACCAGTGAGAGTCAGGCAGAGCCAGCAGGTGCTGTATAAATGTGCCTGAATTTGGCCCTACCAGTGAAGCCCTGTGCTAATAAACTATGCCTGTTACAAGGCTATGTTCTTCTGCAAGGATTGCGCTTTTGATAGGTATTCCGGTCTTGTGATGATGTAAAATACTCTGTTGTTGCCAAGATTAATATTTAAATTTCATTGTCACCTATGGCTGAAGCAGGGATTTGAACCCCAAAGTTGTTTCCAAGCAGGTTCCATAGTTCAGTCTCTCAGTTTACAATCAGTAAACCATTAAAGCTTCCACAGATCATTCTGAGACAGGATCTCTGCAGGCTGACATGCTGTTTGTGTTAAATCCTGCAGCGATCTTTCTGCATCCTCTGGTCAGTACAATAGCCTTTCTTTTCTCACAGTTCAAGAGGAAGGCATTAGCAACGTACACGATAGTGTGTGAAAAAATAACACAGTATGAGTCAGTCTTTTTGTGAGGGAAACAGGATCACACTGTAGCAGAGTGCATTAATAAAATTGTCAGGCAGCTATTAAAATAGCTTAAAATCATCTGAAATTTTATAGGTGTCTGAAAAGGCCGAATGGCACTTGTCTTCGCTCATAAAAGGAACATCTGTTAGTTTCTGAAAGACTTGTATAAGTGTTTAATGGTTAGACTACAGTACTTAGCTCATCCTAGGGTTATTCCACAAATGCAATACATTTTCTCTTTGAAAAGGTCCCTGTGGAGACTCAGTCTGCTTAAGATTTTCTGTTCCTGATTCGTGGTGTTTCCATCTCTTCTGCTGCAGAAGCTTTGAAGTTTCATTGAGAAAGAATCCCGCTTGCTAGCTATAGCTGATAGAAGTGTTGGGGTGTGTTGTCCTCTCTCTCGTGATGCAATTGTATCACCTGTGTGTGAAGCTACAGCACTGAACACTGAATTACAGTTTATCTAGGTGAAGAGCCAAAGAAAGTAAACATGTGGGATATTAGGGAAAAAAAACCCACAAGTTTTTAACCACAATTGGAGATTTTGCTGATAACGAGGAGGGGATCAAGGAAAGAGGTGGCACTTCATCTAGCTGTAGGTGTCCCTGTCCATTGCAGGGAAGCTGGACTAGATGACCTTTAAGGGTCTCTTCCAAATCAAATGATTCTATATGTGATGTGTTGATTCTGAGGATCTAGGAAGAAAGCAGTTCTTTCCACACTTGTCAGATAAGTTGTCAGGTTAGAAGACCTTTTTTATTCCTTTTTTTCCTGATTGCTTTGCCATGATATTCCATTACTGAGGAGGGAATATGTAAGAAAGTTGACCTCCGTAGAAGAGCTCCAGTGGGGAGAGTTTATTATAAGGATCAGCATGTGCACATTCCAGTTTATGGGTTTTAATGTGGCAAGGGACATAATCAGAAAGTTCTGATTATGAATTGCTGCCAAAATAGAATAGCTGCAGTTTCTGAAACATCTGTAGTTCTTTTTTAGCTGAATGGTTCTTTGTTTTCTGCCACCAGGCAGAAATATTCTGAGGTTAAGGGTCAACAGTGTATAAAAATTGCGTGTAAGTCATGGTAGGGGAAATTCTAAAATGAAGAAAAAAGAGGAAAAAGGTGTGGATTCTTTATTTTTCCATTTTCATTTCTAAGGGATACCCTTTGGTCATGTTTCCAAGTTGTTTCCTGTGAGGGCAAGGGATGTTTTAATTAAAAAGGAAAGCTGATACTATTTTGTCATCTTTTGATTCCTCAGCTGGAGGTTTCAGAAGATAAACCACCCCATGTTACAAGATTTGTAATAAAATCTTGTTGGCAGCACTGAAATCTGAGGGCTCTTTTCTACCTCCTCAACATCAATCTAGTGCTTTTTCTGCATTATTTTTCTCCATTTTTTGTTAAGCTGCCACTCATTCTACAGCTGTCTTTTTCAGCTTAGATGCTATGATGTATCAAACACCCAAACTAAACATTGTATGACTCACCCAGTGTTGAAGAAAAAGAAATAAAAAAACAAGCAGTTTCTGTCTCCTCTGAACTCGTTCTTCGGGATTTAGAGAGACATTAATTCTATGAATCTCAAGTAGTCCAGCTGTGGAGAATAGACCTAGAGCTTTCCAAATTGCCTTGCAAATCTTTGTTAAGGGAAGGCTGGGCAGAGCAAGCCATCATGGGAGCAGAGTGCATGTCCCACATCAGGAGGTAGAAAATCTACCCTCTCTTGCAGTAACAGACTCAAACATTTGTTACCTCTGGCTCAACAATTCACAACTTTGCTTTTTGTCATTGTTGAAGGCTATTCAGAAAAGTGCACTCTTCGCCCTGCCCTTTGGATGCTACTCCCCTTGGCTGGAGCACACAAATCAAGTCCATGTACTGCTTGCTCTCCCTGGCAAGTCACTGTTGCATGATGCAGCTGACAGTAAGGCAGAGCAAGTGTATGAGCAGGTAGTGAATATGGAGGAGTGACAATGTGTTTGTTATCCCAGTGAAGAATTTGCAGTGACGATTCACCTCTGCATGTGTGAAGAAAAGCCAAGCCCATGAGACGCATGAGTCCTTCACCTAAGAAGTGAAGTTTACTTTAAGGTTTGTTAGTTGTATTAGCAATACAAATAAAAAAAAAATTAAAAAATGAATGGATAGGTTTGCATGCCTGAGGCCCTCATTCTAATTACATGCAATCTATCAAGCACATATGCTTTTCACTGTTCTGTGACATGCATTGTAATAACATGATATTCTGTTCTCTCCTTCCTGAACCAGGCATATTCTCTGAGCCTGCCTTGTTCTGCATTAGCAGTCTGGTTTTTTTTAAGGACCTATGGCCCCATTTCCAATTACAAAGCTTTCATCTGAGGTTTCACTTTCTTAGTTTCGTGCTGCAAATCATGACTCTAATACAGGCAGCACAAGGATTTGCATAAAGTTTTGTAGGGAATTTCTGTCTCAGGCTCAAGCTAGAATGTATTGTCCATCAGTGGTATGACTGTCCCATCAACAAAGTGAGTGCATGGTATTGCTGTTTGCACAACGAGGGTAGAGGGAAAATAGCTTACAGAACTAAATCTATTTATTGTGTAGTTGAACTAAGGCAGCCTACAAATGCACCATGTACAGAAACATAGTTCCAAGGAAAAGCAACAATCTGCAATATTGGGGAATTAGTAGACACCTCAGAAGTTCCTCCTTTT
The DNA here is from genome assembly GCF_951394365.1 of Tetrao urogallus. Classification (NCBI taxonomy): domain Eukaryota; kingdom Metazoa; phylum Chordata; class Aves; order Galliformes; family Phasianidae; genus Tetrao; species Tetrao urogallus. The sequence goes on along the minus strand of NC_136813.1, from coordinate 141,583,580 downwards.
TTAGGCAGTTTAGAGAATCAGAGTAATCTGAACCCCTTATTTTAACCCCCAAACAAAAGAAGTAGGCATGTGTTCTAAGGCCCATCTCACTCCACATCACCTGGTGTCTTTTTAATTCTCAAGCTTGCTCTACTCCATACTCTTTGCAGTAATCTCTAGTTTGCATTCAGCGTAGGCCACGCCGTTCAATTAAACGAATGAGGTTTTTTGCACCTCTGACACTTTCCTCAAAGTAAATCATTTCTGTGCTTTGGGATAATGCTAAAAACAAAGATTTTTGTCCTTGCCCTTGCAGAAACATACTAAAAGGTGATTGATAAGCTTGAGAGTAAAACTCAGAGACCAACTGTGTCCATAGCTTTTCTGTATTTTTATTTTATTATGTTTCCCAAATTTAGTGGCAACAAAATTCATATTTTGGGCTTAAGTTTCACGTATGGCACATCTGTAAAGCTCTTATCTCCATGCTGGGAAATGTGGTAATTTTTTTTTCTTTTTTACTTAGCAACTGGGGAAGCTGTCAAATGTATGCTGTTCTGATGTACCAGGAGAATTTCTGGATGGGTATATGGGTGGAAGTGTAGCTAGGAACATTTTGTAACATTCAGTTGTGCCATTGGCAAATAGGCCAGACTGTGAACCGTGCAAAGTTTGAGGACCAGCACATGCTTACTGCTTCTGCCCTGCTGAGACACTGGTAAGTTTGAGCAGGATTAGAGCTCTATAGTAATATGAGTAATCGTAATAATTTTCTCTTACATGCTTGTCTTTGGCTTACTCTGTGCTTCCATTCTTCTAACAACAGAAACTGTGAGCCAATCTGTGCTCACACCAACCTACTGAAATGTACACCCCCCCTGAAACCGGCTGAGGATCTCCTCAACTTCATTAATTCACGATCTTACCATATCTTCCTGCAAACGGTTGTATTTTATAGACAGTAATAATGTTTTCTTCCTGCATGCTTCAGGATATGGTTATTGTAGGTGCCAAGTGGCATCTGTAGGACTGTCGACAGGCTTTTTGTCAACCTACTTCAGAGAGAGATTGGTACCAATTTTTATAGTATTTGGAGATTCAGGTACTTTCCCACACCACTAAGAAACGATGACATGAATACTGTTACGCTGGTATCCTAAAATCCTGTGAGTGCACATCTCGGCTGCTATAAACTGGCTTTATAAAACATTGGAGTGAACTGGATGATGCTGACTTACATCAGTAAATGATTCTAGCTCCTGTATCTCCCGATTTACATAAACTTTACAGCTGCTTTTATAGGCTAACTAAAAAAAGCTGGAATAGTCAGGGGAGCAGTCTTTAAATTCTTCTTCTCAATCACTTCTTTCAACTCTAGACCCCTGGTATGGGTCACAAGTAAAAAGAGCTGGGTGATCTCAGCCAGGTCTGATGTGCATGAAGGCTGAATTGTGTAAGCAGGGAAGTTAAAGGACATGCTACTGAGTATGAGTTTTGAGGCACCTTAGAAGGAGCAGGAGATGATTTTTGCATTACTGTTGGTAAAATTATCACAATCACGTGATTCTTTGAAATGTAAAAATGGAAGTGGTAAGTAAACAACAAAATAGCATGGAGATGAAAAGTAGGAGTGAATATATATAGGATACTGAGAAGGAAGAAAACATAGGAAAAGAGAGAAGTAAAAACACATCCCAAGTTAGTCAAGATAGATTATCTTAAAACTTGTCTTAGATGAGCTTAAAATGTCGTAAATCACAGTACTCACTGTGCTTCACATATCTGTGAAGCTGTAGAGAAATAAATGTATGTGTCTAGAAATTTCTTGCATTTCCTTGGCAGCAGCATCTGACTATATGAAGAATCCTGCCAAGGAGATAATGGAGTATACATTAGCATTAAGGAGCTAACCCAGTATTTAAGTCAGTGCAATTTGGGTCTGACCCTCCTGTGAGGTGAGTGCTACAAGTATCACCCCATCTTGGTTGGGGTCATCAACTGGTCCTACTGTCTTTGTTATTACACTTTTATTTGTTTTGCTTTATGGTGCAGGAGCTCTTCTTGTGGTTTAACACTTTCAGTTCTGGTTTACAGAAGAAAGTGGTTAAAAGTTTCTGCAAACCCACTGCCATGGAGCCAAGTGGTTTTCTTTTTCCAAAAATGCCTTGTACACTGTAACACCCAATCAAGTGTTTGTTTGGGGCAGGAGGGCTGAGAGTGATTTGTAAAATTGAGAACAGCAGTAATGAAGTCCCATTCTTACGATTTTTTTTTTTTTTTTTTTTGCTTTGGCTTTATGCTATTGCTTTTAAAGGTTTAGTTGCCATAACAACCCAAAGCAGTCCTGTATTACCATAGAAACATGCTGTTGTGGGTGGCAGTTTTTATGAGAGTCTTTTTTTTTTCCTCTCTCTCCTCTTCACACAGTGTCTTTAACATTGGCCTTTTTGCTGATATATCGCATTACACTACAGGGGTTCCGTAAGTGTCGGAATTATGTAATAAACAACAAAAAAATGAAGCAAATACTTAAATCCAAGAGGAAAATCTGGTTGTCTGGGAATAAAGGAAGAAGTAGCAGTAAATTCCTTTTTCTTAACTTGGAAGTCAAAAAAATTGAGCTTATTTCAGGGCTGGGTAATCAGTCTACACGAGTAAATACTGAGGCAAAAACATAGCGAAAGGGGAAGTAAGAATATGCACCAGGGACTTAGTATAAAAACAGCTTGTCATGACAGTTGTAGTTATCAAAAGACTGGGCTACTTTAATGTGCCCTGCATGGGGCTGCTCCTTGAGTCTCTTCAGAGGCTGAAGTGAGAACTGCTGAACGAGGCAGCCCTCTTACAAAGCGCTGCTTCATGCTGAGAGTTGGTTCCAGCAGCATACTGATAGCCTGCTGGATTCGGATGTTGGTCCTGACCTGTCAAGCCCTAAATTGTTTGGGATCCCTCTCTGTCAAGGACTTTCCCTTTTCCTGTGTGAGACCTTTCAATAGCTGTGCACTGCAAAATCTTCTGGGTTAGTAAAAATTGGTAATAGAGCTTCCAAAAATCTGTGTCCCCATCTACTCCCTTACTTGGCTTTGCTAGAGCAGTAGACCACTGGAGTACGTCAGCACTCTTACTTGATAGATTACTGTGCATGTTTATTATCTGACTTCAGACTGAAGTCATGGACCAGTTGCAGACTATGTACTCTGTCCCAGCAAAGTGCTGCTGAAAAGACACTGGTACAGATTCATCATTTTATTACAAGCCACACGACTTGTTTGGGGAGACAGTGGAGAAGCATAGCCAGACAGCAGTGGAGATTGTTACTGATCAGGGTTGTTATGGGAAGGCATGACTCTTGTCAGTTCTCCCTAATCTGTTGCATCTATTATGAGAGAACTTTTCCTTCCCTATAGTTATATTTTAAATACCATAGAACTTTCCTGATGGTATCTTGCAAGAGTCCCCCTTGTCAAGAGCAAGCAGGCAGCATAGAGTACTGTGAAGTCCAGACGTGTTTTATGGTTACTGACTACAATGGCTACAATCCTAGACAAGTCTGCTATTGCTCTTACATGGCCTTCAGTTCTCCAGGTTCAATTCTGGATTTCTCAGCCCTGCTGGAAACTGCTGATTAGTGGGAAACAAATTTTCTTTCCCATTTTCTGAATATCTCCCTCTAACCTTTTCAGAGTCATGATATGCTAAGATGCTTCTTATCCTTCAATTTATGATACTGGAAATCCCACCTATGATCTTGAAGTTTTTACATGAGAAAATTTCTATGTAATATAACAAAGATTTGTTGGACATAACTCTCCTCTTCCTCCTCAACTCCTTCCTCGAGTCAAGAAGTTTCCAATAAGAAGTCAAAGGTTATTGTTGAGTACTGTAAACACTTTCTTCTTTTCCTTTACGTCCTGATGACATTTTCACTTCTACCCCATGAAAAAGTTGTAGCCAAACTTCAGAGAGACTTTTATATCACCTTGAAATTAGTTCCTGTTGCAATATTATTACTGAAGACTGACCACCATGCAGTGTGATTTCTTCTCATTAATCTTACTAATCAGTACAAATCCATGCTCAGAATGGTCCTTCCACTTCTAATTCAAAACGGGCTGCCACAGCTGCTTCTTTCTGTCAGTCTTCCTGTAAACTCTGTAGTTCGTAGTTGAGTTTTATAGCTGAATTAGAAGATACTTATTTTCTTAAGAGCTGAACTGTGCACAGGTGCTCAAGGCTAACATCTTTTCCACTTGTTTAATGTTGAGGAAACTCACTGTTGAGCAAAGTACGTGCATGAGTGGGTTCTTGAACAATAATGGGAAAACTGAATGATATACCCTGAACTTTTCAAAATTGCTGGCTAGTTACCTTCTACAGTACTAATATTAAGGCAGCTGTTGCCTCTTATATAAGCTTCATTTTTAATGGAGCCGTGGATTGAAAAATAATCTTTACCAGTCTCATGACTGACTTTTTTTTTCCTGTATCGCTTGACAGAGACTGATGTATGAGGCCAGCACAGGTAAAGAAGCAAAATTGCTGCCCTAGAATCATCTCAGGATTAGATCTAGATCTGGAATATGTGCAGATGGAGAGTTCATGGAGTTCTCCTTTTAAAGTGAAGCAAAGATGAGCAGGAGCTGCAGGTTGCAAAAAGCTCTCTTCTAGCCCTGTAACAAAAGAGAGGTGATTCTAACCCGGTTATTCATCTGGGAGTTTGAGAACACGTAACCAGCATTAGCTTGACCTAGCCAGTACACTCAGTACCATTTAAGCGTGGGCAACAAACACTGCTCTTGAATATCAGCATACTTCAATAGTTCTTCATGTGCTTCAGAGCTGCACTGTCATTACATTTGTGACAGCAATATTTGAGCTGCCTCATTTTTCACCTTTCTTACAGTCTGCAGCCCTTTTCCTGTCTTCCCATTGCCGTGTGTTTTCTGTAGGGAATTGGAAACATTAGCAGCATGCACCTGAGGCACACCTGCAGTTCCTTGCTGGAACACACGGTCTGAACTGGGGAGGCGCACTTCACCACACAGATAGCCAGGTCTGTCCTTAACCTTGCCCCAAAAGGCACCAAAATTAAGAGGTACAGAGTCTTGTTGGTTCAGAAATAGAGTAAATATGGAACTAGAGACCTCGGCATAGGATCAAAATGTCATAGCCACGTAGTACTAAGTGCTAAGCTGGTACAAATTCACTGATTCATTTTTGTTCTAAAATGTTAATGGGTGAACTCTATTCTGAGAAACCTTACTCTGGATCAGATGCCATCTGTCTTTCCATAGTAAGCTTAAAGTCAGCATAAACTGCAAGTCATGTGCTCTGGTTAATGCAATAGAAATGTCATTCTGTGCCCACATTTGATTATGTATCAGATTTGCTCTGCTGGGTGACTCAATCACGAACAGATCCTGTATACTAATGAACATAGAGCCATCTCTGGAGCAAGGCTTGGACTAACTTGGTTGCTCTGGGGTACCTTCCTGTTTAACCGACTTTCACATTGAAGTCTGACGAGACTGCTAATTTCTCAGGCTGAAGCTTGAAAGGCAGAGTCTAAAGTGGAAGAAATTTGATTTTAGAGATCCCAAGCTCTGATTAGTCTTAATTTATCCCTTGGTAGAAGAGTAAGATGTTTAATCATTTCTCTAACAATATGTAAGGTCTCCAGGTTGTCAAAATTAAGAACTAAAGATTGGGTTAGAAAATCTCTGGAAAGTGTGTGGAGACCTAGAGATCACCTTTCATTATTTTGGTCCTCTTGTGACCAGTGCTTGAAAAAGCAATGATAAAGTCTGAAGGAAGTTGCAACTAAAGTTCAAAGCAGAGACGGGAGAGCTGTAATTTAAGGCTGAGGGCTTCAGAAAACAATTTTTTTAAAAAACAGAGCCATGCTTACATGTCCACCTCTGCAAAAATGCACTGAGGATATACTTCTTAAGACATCCAAAATAGCTAGTACTTTTTGTTCTTCTCTCCAAAGACTACCTCTGTCTAGCCTAGCTGTCAGGCAAAACATGACCTTGCTCCTGCAGTGTTGTAGCTCTGATGTGTTGTTCATAGTGAGTCCACTGCAAAAGGACAAAGAGGAGGCACACTCTTCCAGACGAATCAGCATAAACAACTATCCCTATTGCATTATTAGCCTGAAGCACCTTTATCAATTACCAATACCCCTTTCCTGCCTGGCAAGTGGGATTAGGATCTCTTAGCAATATATTGAAAGCAATTGAATATCATCCAGCAATTGCCATGAGTGAAGTTGTAAGTAATTAGTACTAATGATACTTATGAGAGAAAGCAGGTGTGGTTGAATTGCACCTTTCCCTTTTAGACACAGCATATATGCAAACTGAAAATGGTTGTTTAATTACGTGTTGGGGTTGTTGGAGAGTTTTCTTTGTGTATTTTCATGCTGTTCGTGAGGAAGTACACTGAGATGGCAGAATGCTGTAACCATTTCCCCTGAGCTTAATGTAGTTGTGTAGATGCAGTGGGAAGGTGGGAAAAATACCATTTTTCCCACCACAGGATCTTGCAAGAATATGGTGCATTTTTCACTAAAAACCCAGTGTTATCAACAGAGGTCTCAAGGGAGACATTTGTGAGATTAGGGCAAGATCCTTGTCTCGTTTACCACAGGCTGAAGCCAGAGTAACTCCATTATTTTCATATAAGTTATCGCTGGATTTATATTGGTGAAAAAGAGATGAGAACCCAGCTTTTAATTAGAAAACAGTACATATGTGTCACACAACTATTTTTTTTCTACTAAAATAGTAGGATTTAGTGAGTAGCAGAAGTCTTCCAGAAGTAATCTTACCATCAGTGCTCTGTGTAAGACCAGGAAAACAGTTGATCCAGATACGGGTTTTTTTCCTGAAAAATGAAACCCCGTGAAAATCTGTTAACATTTGAAAAATAATGAGGCAAACTTTCGGAAAATGTCAAACTCAGTTAGATCTGGTGATAAAGGGAAAATGGGATAGATTTGATTTAGCTCAGCATAGCAAAGGATTTGTCTGTCTACTCCTGAACTCCAGTTTCAGGGTTTCCTTTCTTTATTTCATACACCATAACCCATGTTTTAAAGGCACGGCACAGTTCTTGCAAATGGGTTTTTCTGTATCAATGGCTATTGACGATTCCTCACTTGACAGACTGATGCGATGCCTTGTGAATCACAAGGAGGTTCGCCTACGTGGTGGCAAGACAAAGATCTGGATTTGTCTGGCCGTACACAGCTGTCAGAAGTGAGTTTCAGAGATTCAGTGTGGTGTAGATACTCTGCTGTGCCTGTCTGCTGTCAGCACATAGCTTCCTTGTGAGGAGACCAGAGCTTTTTCTCTTCACAGTCCCAGCAAGACTCAACATTAGAGCAAGGAAGGTTAACTCAAGCTGGGGACTCAGTGCCAGGGACCCTCACAAGTGCGACGAGAATCAGAGTCCTGTCTCTCAGGTCAGTGAAAGGCACAGCAGATCGTAGCTTTTCCTCCTTATTTTTTAATATAGTGCTTTCCACTCGTTTCAATCCCATTCAGTATTTCTCTCTGTTTTGATTTCTGTTCTTCAAGCTTTTTCTCGAATTATGTTTTTTGTTATTTGCCCACTCTTGCTATTAGCCCTCTCAGTGTCTCTGTAGCATTTCTGGTCCTCAGTGGTGTGTGCAATAGCTCTCAGCTTAATGACACCTACACTGCAAATTCAGGGTGCTTTCTACCCCTCTTTCACTGCTGGTAATGGGCTGTGTTCATTCAGACAGCTTCTGCTGAAGGGAATAGAGGAATTTTAACAGCCTGGTGTACCACAGGTCAGGATTTATGGACCTGGCCAGAGCTCCAAATGAGAAGCATATACAGCATCTGCACACACTTTCTGTAACTGTGAAATAACTGAAGGGTTCTATTTTTATTTTAAATGCCTTTCCTCCATCCCCTCTCTTTTTATTTTAAGGTTTGGTCCTCTCCTCAAAATTTTCCTGAGTCATGGGTTATTATTTTCATAGCCAGTCCAGCCGTTCCATTATGAATGCTTCTGCTTTTATGCTGAGCATCACTGCAAAGAACATCTCTCTGACCCACCTCCCCTGCTTGCTAAGTCAACTGCCTTTGAAGTACCTGTAATAAACTTGCTCTGATGGTAAAAAGAAAAGCCTCATTAGTTCCAGCCCATATTTGGGATGCACCTCTAAGCCATGCTCATTCTGCTTCTTTCTTTTTAATATTTAATTACTGATACACCTTACCTGACTCATGCAGACTTGTAGTGGTGAGATTTTTCCTGCATTTCTACCACCTCACTTAACTCCTCGCTGGCAGCCTGGATGACATTTACATTACAGTCTTTGAAACCCCTGGCAGAAAATGTAGCAAAGGAAATGCCAGTGCAGTAGGCTGCGGTGGCTGAGAGGGGCAGGAATCTCTCCTAGTCAATTGTAGGGCCTACAGAAAGAAAAAGGCAGCATAGCTCCAAAAATCGGCAGCTGCTGATGGGGAAATGTTCGACCTGGTCTCCTGAAAAAGCCATACTGCAATGAAACCCAAATAAAAGCAATATCCAGGAGAGGGTAGCTCTGTTGCTCTTATCTCTTTTTCTTTTGGGTACTTCTATCCAAACTGCTATGTGACTTAAATGCCTTTGCTTTCCAGCCTCATTTAATCTGATCTCTGTATGCAAGTGTTGCACTTTGCTCACGTGGGGAATTTACTTTGAGTCTGGTCATTAGTACTTGATTTTACCTATCTGTACTCTAGCTAAAGTGGAGTGTGATTTGTTTATGCTTGTAACTAAAGAGCTGTTTCAAATGCCTGTCTGGGTTTGCCTAGTGCTTTGCATTGGTACAGCTACATTGCTAGTTAGAATTTGGGCATATTCTTACAGAATGCAGGTACTTCTAATGTGGAAAACAGAAAGGGTATTTACCTTTAGACAGAAGGCAAGCAGTAGTAGTTAATTTAACCAGTTGACAGAAACAGCATTCTAGTAGCAAAGAGGTTAGAAGATACTCTTTGTTTTGTTCTCTCTAGTTGAGTGGTTTCAGTTTATGTAGGGCTTTGTTTTGTCTTTGTGGGTTTTTTTTACATGTCAAGTATAAAAAGCTCTGCCAGCTCGCTATCAGTATGTGACCAGTATCTCTATATCTTTATTATATCCTGGCTGGCTACATGAGCATTTGATGGTTACCCAAGAAATACAGGAAGATATTTTCAGCTACGCCAGAGAAAGTAGCTGCAGCTTCTGCACATCAGAACCTAAAATCCCTAATGGGAAATAATATATGGAACTGAAATACTGAACTTGAGAGGTTAGCTCCTGAGACCTGCCTTGATGGGGATAGTTTACCGTGCAGGAAATTGACATAAAAATCATAATGATAGGAAAAAAAGAAAGCATATAGTTCTTGTTTGTGGTCTGGCTCGTTGTTACATTCCCTCACTTTTCGTATCTGTCACAGGAGCAAAAAGCTGCTTTTGGGGAAAAAAAATAGTTGTGGAATATGCAATAGTAATAAAGAGCCCCAAGGTATGGTGGGATTACTGTTTCCTGGTCTCACAAAGGAAAGAGGACATTGGACTGTGGAAACAGAGTTAATTCTCAGGAGTTTCATTTTTCAGATTCTTAGGAGTGTTTCCAGCTCCTGCTATAAAGCACAACATGTTCAAGAAATTTTACAGTAGGGCCAAAGTTCTTTGGCAGATATTGCAGGGTCATTTTGATCCTCTAAACCCTTCTGCATTTAGCAGGGTGCTAGTAAGAGCAGTAGGTACTGCAGATCTTAAAATAGCTAAGAGGCAGCAATGAACAGCAGTAGCAATATTATGGGTATAATGCCACAGTTTCCCCAATGAATCACAGGGATCCAGGAATTAATAAAACAGGAAATGATTTTTTGTTCTTCTAATTGCTAGGGTATCAAAGATCTCTGTTACAAAATCCTACCTGGACACATTTCATCAGGGTAGGAGTTTTAGTACATATAGTTTTGGTATATGGAAATTGCAAGATAATGTATCAAACACATACCTTTGTGAACAATATCATCTCAAAAACAGCATTACTGTTGGTTGGTATAATTTAGCCTCCACCACTGTTTTTGAAAATATCTTATTCCTCATTCAACACTTCTTTCCTCTATGTTTAACACTGCATTGTAAACTCCACCAAAGATGTCAACAGTAGATTTCTTTACTCATTCAGAAGAGTCTTTTATAAGTCTAAACTGGGAATTCATCATGACCACAATTAGGTGAAGCTAAGAAACAAAGCTTAGTTTTCCTTTGATCTTTTCAGAGGAAGTTTGTTGATCCAAATCCTCCACTAGGATTGGAGTTGACTCAGTGCTGATATGTCCTTGCAGGTCTAGCATGTTCCCTCTTCCAGTTAATTGTTAAGGATTTTCTATTGATGGTGTCCTCTGTGTGTGCTGTTCAAGAAAGCCACTTAGCTCAACTGAAACTGCCTTCTCCAACCTGCTCCCAAGAAAAAAGTATGTTCCCCTTTAAGCTTGTATGTGTTGGCACGTGGCATCAGGTAGGATTAAACAACTTGATGTGCCTGGTAGGTAAGTCTTGTTAACCTGCCAGCTACCTAGCAGGAGATGAGTAACCTGCTGACTTTCCCTGGCAAGGGCCATGGGAAGCTGCTGAGGAAAGAAATCTAGCAAGAAGAGGTGCAAATGTAATACTGATAGAATCAGCACTGGGTCTGGGGCCTTGGAAAAAAGATCCTTTGCCCAATTTCCTTTCGAATTCCTAAATAAAGACCCTTTTCCAGAAAGAAGAGGGTACTCTGGCCAGTGGTCAGTGTTCACATTTGTTCTCCTTAGGAGTTCTCTCATTTTGATTCTCTATCTTCTACACACACTCTTTCCCCATCAGTGTAACGCTCACAGGCTGTATACAGCTCAGTAAGAGGAGGAGAAATGCCAATGTAACTGGCTCTGGACTTCTTCTCCCTTTTCTAGGCGCTGGAAATGAGTTAGAAAGAAGGACTCCATTACCAGCCTGCCAAAGCTGTAGCTCTTGGTTGAAGACTGGATTGTTTGATGATTAATGAAACGTGTTTAGCAGTCTCATTTCAGCTTTTAATGGTCTGTTATCCGCATTATGGCTTTAGCATACACTTCAGTGTGATTGATAGCTTGCTCAGGACTAGGAAACAGGGTAAAGGACTGCTTTGAGGTGTATGAAGTGAACCGAGGGAGAAGTGAAAATAGTTCAATAGCTTCTGGAAGTACTATGTGAATCCCTCAGGGTACATCTGTGGGGGCCAACACAAGCACTTGTGCTTTGGGTAGTAAAGCACACTGGCAAAATACTTTGTTTGGCCTGTCTAGTCTTGATGAGAGGTGGCAGAAATGCTGCATTAACACAGTTGAATGGCTTTTGCTAATCAAACAAACTGAGACATCTCTCTGCAGATTTCCAGATTCATACACCTTCTCTGCATATCTCATCCTGTTTGGAGAACCATAATGCTCAACCATTCTTCTCTGCACCAACAGTAGGGTAAACGTAGCTCCCTCTTGAGTCAATTGATTTCTTAAGTCTTAAGTTTAGTGGGAGGACTGCTGACATGCAGATTGGAATGTTATTTTGCCACTTGTTTTGCCAGCCGTGAGCCTGAAGGGAGTATGTTGCAGGTGAGAGAACAACCTTCAGCAGAACCTAGCAAGCATCTACAATTTAAATTTAATGACCTTATTTAGTGAAGTGCTTAATCATAGGCTGAAGTGTAAAAGCTCATGAGTAGTCTCATTGACTCCAGCAAGGTTGAAATGATGATACACTGAGATGCAGCACTGAGATAGGGCCGATAATGTCTGAGTCTGTCCTGGCTAATAGATTTAGGGACAAGTGTTGGTCTCTTTCATCCTCCTCACTGAGCAGTGCCTGCCAAGTGTGGTCTTTCTCAGTGCAGAGAGGTGATGTACTTACTAACTTCCCATTAGCCCTTTGATGCTTAAATTTAAGGCAAAGTTAAAGATCCTTGAGTTCAGCATTGGGAGAAAGATGGAACAGTCAGCAAAATGTCACAGGTGACCGTGATGAACTGCTGCTCCCCTCTGGCATGTGCTGCAGCAGATGATACATGCCTGAGGCAACAAAGTTCAATGATTCCTAGAAAAAAAAGTTCTTGGTCACAACTCATAAATTCCTAACACTAGTATTGTTTTGTAGCTAAACTTGAGCAGGTTAAAAGCATTTGTAGCCAGAGAGTGCAAATAACCGGGAACCTCCAGTTTCCAAAACACTGAGTTTTCATTTGCCCTCCTTAGCCCAGATTCTGATCTCTCGTGTGTCACCAATCATTAGTGTACTCTGTGCTTATGTTGATCAACTTATTTTTTGAACTTTAGGAATATGTCACCTCTGTGTCCATCTGAACATGCACCTATCAATTTGCTTGTCACCTCTCTACCTATTTGCTTCACATAAAAAATGTGAGCTTTGTCATCCATTTATTTATCTTCCTGGGAGTGCAGCAGTTCATGAATTATTCTGATCATTTAATGCATCTTAGCCCTGCATTTTGTGGGTATCTGTTCTTGGTAGCAATAAATCTGTCAATTTAATTGCTTTCTCTTTAGCCTAAAACTTTTTCTCATTAAGTCGATGAGTAATCATCTTGTATTATGAAGGATACTAGGGCGGAAGAGTTGTTACTGGTTCTCTTTGAGTTCTTTTATTTAATAAAATGAACTATCTAAATAAGAATCCCTCCCCACTGTTTCCTAAATGGTATTACTTCCTCTTAGGCACATGGGAGTTTCAGCCTGTTTGCTTTTTAATTAAAAGTAAGTTTTCAGCTACCTCTTTCATCATCAGAATTTTCTGTCACCTTGAAATGAAGGCTTTGGCATTGTCTTTTAAATTATTGAGCCCTGGACAACTAGGGGAGTTCAGTTTAGAATATACATTAATCTTCTTAACTGCACTCATCAAACTGACTGTCCAGCCTGCTACGGTTTCAGTATTCCTGTTTCGTGTCCCTCTGTTTTTCTACCCACCCATTTATATAAAACATGAATATTATCTTCTAGCATGCTCACTAATTACTGAATTAAATATTTTTTGTGTCCTGGCGTGTTACAAAACATTTCCCAAGGTCATGTCTGACATTAATAAGTTGGTATAGAGAGCTTTTCCTTTGCCACTTGTCTAACAGAACTTGGAGTTGAGAGCAGTATTGCTGGGGGAGTTATGTCAGACCTCCTGGGAAAATATTATATGACTGTCTTTTTTTTTTTTTTTTTTCCTTGCAATTCTCTGATTTGCTAAAGACCTAAAAATTAACAGTTTGGGCAGAGCTGAAATAATTTGCAATCTTAACAGCTATTTCAATTGTCCTTTTGAAACAAGAAAAAGGGTTAGCGCTTGGTGCATATTCATCTTCTTGGCATTTTGACAAACCTTGTTGCTCATGAAGTTGTTAGAAATCCACAGCAGAGTGGAGAAGAGCAGATCCACTGGTGTGGAACAACAGAGATCTGGGCTCTGCTTCCAGGCATCGCTGCAGTCAGACACAAGCACCTCAATGCCCTTGCAGTCCTTGGTCTTACTTGTGGCGAGCAGATCTACCATTTCCTTTCTCCTTTCCGTTGTCCGTCTTGGCTAGTCATTACAAGTCATGCGTTTGTATAAAACCTAGCTCTACAGAGCACTGGCTAGGCTGCCCCTGTGCAAATAAATTGTCTAGAAGAATAAATATTTCCCACACTGAGCCCTTTTTATGCTGGGAATGCACAGTTCCCTCTGATTTATCTTGCATTTAGTCTCAGTGGACTAATTGTACAAGATTTACCGTGTATACGTGAAGTAATAGCTGTCTGCTTTCATTGTGGTTGCTCAGATGCTAGTGTTTGTTTTCCTGAATGATATCTGTCAGACACCTTAGAGGGCAAATATTGTATTCTATAAATTTTAACATTCAGTATCACAAAAGATTCTGGTTGTTTCTTTTCTTTCTTCCCAGAGGTCAGGGAGGCACTGGCACAGCTGCCCAGAACACCCTGGAGGTGTTCAAGGCCAGGTTGGATGGGGCCCTGGGCAACCTGAGCTGGTGGATGGCAGCCCTGCCCATGGCTGGGGGTGGGACTAGATGATCTTTAAGGTCCCCTTTAACCTAAGCCATTCTACAGTTCTCACAAAGTTCTGTTCCATGAAAACATGAAATGAGAAGTACTCTTGTAGCAAACACGTTGGCAATTTACAGTACCTGCTGTGCCATCCTGATATTACCTCAGAAATGATGGCTGAATCCCTTTGTATCTGGGAAGTTGGTAGTTTTAATTTAGGTTGCTTTTCTAAAGAACTGAACTTGGGCTGTTATGGATTAGAATTTGTAACGGACAGTTTCCCCAGTGGCAAAGCACCTCCTACACAACCGCATGCTTTTTGGAGCATGACTTGGCTGGAGGATTGCTTGCCAGAGGCCAGTTTTTGATCTGACAGCTTTTCTCACCAACTTGTCTGGAATGGGAAACTGAGAGATTGTTAATCACCAGCAAAGCCAAGAGCCAGTATTTTTATGAGAAAATACGTGAAACACTTATTTCTTCTGCAGCATTAATGTAATGAGCCAAATTCTGACCTTCCAGAGTTCGGAATGTCTCCAGTTGATATAAAAGTACTTATACCTACTCGCCCTATCTCTACATTGGCTCCAGTCAGCATGTGTGAATGTAGGGCCTTCGTTCCCTGTCACAGTGTCCACATCACTGAATCCATTTTATCAGGAACCACGACAGCTTCCATTGCTGACATCCAGTAGCACCATGTTGAGGGTATTTTACTCATCTGTCCTTCAGAGCCAGCAGTACCGTGCTTTGGATACTTGATAGTGCTGAAGCTCACTGAAGCACCCTTGACAGGTAACATCTGAGTACACAAGTGCAGGAGAACGCATCCAATTTTAATCCATGCCTATATACCTGTGGTATTTTCATTGCTCAGGTTTGGTCAACGGTACAAACTGAAGTTGATAAATGTGAATAAAGCAGAGAAAAGAAAAAACTCCTTGTGCGAATGGACAAGGATCAGAGATTTTGTACGGTAAAGAAACCTAGACATAACTTCATGATCAAAGCTGCTGTGACGTGACTGTAAAGTGGCATATTCTACAGAACAGTCCAATATAAACCAAATTAAAAAAATCATTGAACTAAGTTATGTATTGAACTGAGTCTGAGTCATCAAAGAATTTACTAACATATCCTGAAAACCTCAGCTACCCACAGTACCCTTAAAAACCTTTTCACATGCTTCTACAGTTACCAGCTCCCAAACAAATGTAATGATACCATTTTGATTTTTTTTTGGTTTTTTTGTTTGTTTTTTTTTTTCCTTAGGATCTTCACTTCCCTTAATTTCTGATTATCTAAGCCAAAGCAAGTCTATATAAAAGAGGATTGGATTTTTTTTCCAATTTTACATCAAATATGATTCTCTTACTGGTCTCATTCAGGAATGTATCTCAATCTGTCACCATGGAAATCATTTGATGTCACAAATGTGAGACTGCAGAATCAGTTAATATGTCAGGCAGGTAGACCCAGACTAATTGCAAAGGAGAAAAATTAAATTTAACAAACACATGTATTGACAGTAAGTAATGATGGGAAAGGAAATTAAGCAGCAGCTCGTGATTGTTAAGTGGTCCAAGAGAAATGCATCAAACTTCTTTCAAAAGCTGCCAGAGGTATTTAAATCATTTTTGGATTATACTGTGAACATGTTCAGTGTCATATATCTTACAGTTTGTTTCAGACCTCCACTCTATAATCCTTATGTAGAATTAAATTCAGTTCCATTAGTAGTTCCATAAGCTTATTTCTGTTATTTCCCCATTGGTACATTGATACAGTTGGAGACATTTATTCTGTTAGCTTCCTTCTCATTCACAGCAACTTACTGGCAGAGCATATCCAGAAATTATTAGAGTTATTAAAAGAAGCTTCTTTCTTTGTTAAATTTTAATCAGTGTTCATCTAGTTTCTGCTACAGTGTGCACACGTGCATGTGTATAGCTCTATGATCTAAACAAAGCTCACTGAATTTGCTGAATATTAGGTCATGGTCTTTACTGCACATATATTCACATAGACTTTCTATTTAATGACTGTTCAGATAGAACATTTATTTCCTGTTTCTGCTGTTCTTGAGGACAGATAGCACAAACGCCTTTTCCCAAAATGTAGAATTAGGAGGAGATCAGCATAATAGAAACATATTTGTTTTATTTGGCTTTTTTTTCTTTTCGTCTTCTGAAAGTTATTTATTTCACCTTCCGTACATCAGAGGGAATAATAAAGTTTGTCTGAAGGCAGATTTTCCCTCCTAGCTGTAATTCAAAGGGACTGTGTCAGGATTTGTTAGTCCTAAGGGTCAATTCACAGTAGTTTGTTATTTGATAAATCTGTAATAATTTTAGTCAAAATGATTTTTCTGTTTTATTGAAATAAAAGAAATTAAAAGAAAAACCCAAAAGGCTTGATTTGCCTTCTGCAATAAGAAGTAGACATCCAGCATGAAAAATAGCAACACCCTTATCTTCTGAACAGAGATACTAAGGATTTGCATTAATAAGCACTTCAGTTACTCCCCACTGGGCTTTCTTTCAGCCAGAATACTAGTCCAAACACCAAGAAATACCTTGAAGTCCTTCCATGCTAGTTGACGGTGCCTTGAAAATTAAGTCCAAATCCTTGCATTTTATCCACCAAGTAGATTATTTCATTTAGTTCTGCAGCCAAATAGAGGCAAATCAAGCTCACATGTTCATTTCTAAGAACAGTTAGCTAAACGCAACTACAAAAGATGTTTTGGTAAAGCAAAGCAATGTCTCCCAAAGAAAGGACACTGCTCGGCTGTAACTTCAGACGTTCTTCCTCCAGTTCATCAAAATCTTGGTTCTTCTGTCCTAGGCTAGCCTTGTCTCACTGTTGCTCACATAGGCAGTGAGAGAGGTCAGTTCATTCTGCACCTACTGACCTTAACAGGGCATCTCTTTCTGTAACGTTGCTTCTCCCCTCTGACACTGCAGAACATAACTCTCAGAAGGAAAAGCTATGTCTTTAATTCACTTGTCTCCCTTTGTCATTTTCAGGGATCAAAAATTGCAGAATTCGTTCTACGCACATCTTTTCTTAAGTAGTGATCCTTTGCTTGCTTCCCAGTATTGTTTA
The DNA here is from genome assembly GCF_951394365.1 of Tetrao urogallus. Taxonomy (NCBI): domain Eukaryota; kingdom Metazoa; phylum Chordata; class Aves; order Galliformes; family Phasianidae; genus Tetrao; species Tetrao urogallus. Next base: position 141,566,407 of record NC_136813.1, on the reverse strand, counting down.
TGTAGAACGAAAAATTGACAAGTCTTTTTTCACTCTCAGCAGACTGCTAATGTGCAGTGAGGTGCCTGACAGCTTTACCTTAAGGAGAGTTTTTGTGGGTAGGCCACTCAGACCTGTGAGGGACACTGCCTTTCTGACCTGGAAACCGTCCTTGTTCCAGAAACACATTTGCATAATGTTGTTATCTTGGTGGGTGGGAGAGAAGAGAGTGTATGCCAGGAGATAAATTTCAAGGTACGTTGATTTATCCTAATGCTCTTGCCAGTGAGTCACTGATGTTTTCATCATTCTGTTTTCAACTACGATCTCAGTAATGGATTGTAAGAAGCAAATGGAAAGGGTGGGTTTCTTTTTTTCCTCTCTTGCACGATTTTAAAAATTATTTTCTTGTATCATCCATACAAAGATGATTTAATTAAATACTTTAATCCAGACCACAAATAATTTATGTAGTGGTTGAGAGAGAGAAGGCTGGCATTGCCTTGTCACAGAGCATTTATTTAATCCCGTCATACCTGTTTGATAATTGCTCCCTCAGATCTGTCCTTGCATGAGCTATAAAATTAGCTTAGAGGACTTGAAGAGAAAGAGGAGGGGGGAATCCTTCAAATCAGTTAATATTTTATGACTGTTGTTGAGTCAGCCCTCATTCAGTCTTTCTGAGGGGTGAGTTTTCCCATCTGTTGTGAAATAACATTAATACTTCCCAGTTGCTAGAGCTGATCAAAATCTCACAATGATATACTGACAATCTTTTCAAAACAGGCAGTGATCTCTTTTTAATGCCCTGGTGTCTTTAGTTGCATGTTACATAAATCTTCCTTCAGTGCATGCTTACTCACACATTTCTCTTCTTGCAGCGTTGATTTTATAAGCTTAAATAGGAAATTGTTTATTTTCCTTTTGTGGGAAGGCAGGAGCTAAGTTTATCTTCACATGGTGATAACAAATGGAAGATTGTCTCAAAATCTGATCTTGCCACGCGGTTTGCTTTCTTGTGCAATTACTGTGCCAAGCCTAAGTGGCATAGTAGGAGCTTTACAGTCAAAGGTCAAATCTTACTCTAGAAGTAACCAGCATTTCATGCATTGCAGAGTGAGTGTTGTATTTGTTTATTCTTTGTTTTGAATGTATCATCCTTCATCTCTTATGCCAATTTATAAAGCACTATTGACAATCAATTTCTTATGGCATTTAACACAGAGAGAAAATCATACAAATCAAAAATAAAATAATCTTGTGAAAAAGAACTTAATTTCTCAAATCCCTGAGGACACGATAGGAAACAAGTGTAGGTCCAAGCTAAATGTAGCACTAATGAAGTGGAGAGTTAAGAAATGCCTCAGGGCGAGACTTAAGTCGCTCTAGCAGAAGGAAGATGGAAGTGGATAGATGAAAATAAAAGTTAATTGTGATGCATTTGAGAAAAGATCTGTACATAGATGATTTTACAAGAATTACTGGAGCTATTCACGTTATCATTTCTTTGTGCAAAGTAAGTCTTGGAGAGGTTTGTCTGTTTGTTTGGGATTATACAGCTGGATTTTATGGTGGGTATGATGTTGGTGCACTTCAAGGAGAGAATCCTGGAGAAAGATCAGTTGTGACTTTTAAAAGGGCGGAGGTGGAAGCTAGGGTGAAATAGCGAAGAGAGACTGCCAGAAATCTACCAGGTTATGCAATCTGTCCTCAGTGCTAACAGGGGATTTACCTTTTTGAGAGTTTAGAACAGATTAACTGCAGAAGTCCCATTTACTTGATGCTTTTGGAGGCATAAACTGATGTCCTGACAATTTTGCCCGGAGTGATTTAAGAAATTTTTGTCATCATCTCTTCATTACTTCTCCATGAGCTGCATTAAAAGATTTTATGGGGACTTAAAGTCCTTCTCAGTCTCTGTATCACCATTATTGAGGACTAGTGAAGAGGGTTGCAGCTAATCCAGCTGGCTGCACTCTGAGGTGAGCAAGCTGGGCGGTAACACCAGCTATGGAGTGATAATTCCTCAGACTAATGTGTTTGCTTCTACATCATTTATGTGACTGTGATCTAAATGAATCCTCACAGTGTTAAATCCAATGGAAGCCAAGAATGTGCCTCTGAGTTTAGCCAGGTCTTACTGATCTTCACTACATACCGCCAAAATTGTCATCTACGTTGTCCTTTTTTTGACTTACTGCTTTTCTGATCTGCACATGCATATTAATTTGTTTCTATTTTTCAGTACTTGAAAGGCAATCCATTTTTAATTTGCCAAAGTATTAAATGTGTTTCTATTGTAATTTGTATTTATTACGGTGCTTAACAGATCTGCAGCATGACAGACAAAAAGGTGACTCCAGTCCTCTGCTACGTGGAACTGTATGCCAATAAAGGGTGTGTCTTGTGATCATTTGGTGGGTGAGACATTTATCTTCTCTCCAAGGAAGACAGAGAATGAAGCCTTTTGTTTTGCAGTATCTTCTTTTGTGCAGAAAAGGCTTATCAGATTGCAGATAATTTCCTTCATCTTTCTTTTATCTTATCAAATCTATCTCATGCATCTTTCCCTCTTGAAGAACAAGTATAGTGTGTTATCTAACATCTGTGGTTAGGAAGGAGTTGGCCAAGTACATTTTACAACTTTCAGGTTTCATCTTGTCCCATAATAGGTGGAGAGGAGAGTAAGTAAAGGGAAATTTATTTGACTTGCTATTCTTAATCTTTTGATTACAGAATTCAGTGAGACTGAACACTGAGTCAAAACTCATAACAGCATTTTACTGCTTGGTAAAAAAAATGTCACTTACACTCCATGTATTAGTAGAGATTAAGGGGATTAACTGACCCATAACTTCCTGCATGCTCTCCTGCAGTAGTTGCACAGCTGGTTTACAGCATTTTGATGTCCTATGAGTTCTTAATGCTTTCGTGGACCTCGCTTTTTCTTCCTGTTTTTCTTTTTTTTTTTTTTAATTGTGGAAGGTTGATATACCTTATCTAAATATTTTCAGTACTTTAGCTGGTCATTTTGATTCTTCTCTTTCGTATTTTTAAAGGAAAGCCTCTACTTTAAATTCTGCTCTAAAAAAAAACACTTTAAAAAAGCAGAAATATTCGGTTCAGGTTTACTAAATGATACTTGTTAAAATTTAATTCTAAGTAGAGTTTAGATACTTAGTTTACAAGGCAGTTTGCAAAGTTTTTCCCACCTGCTGTATGAACCTTGCTTTCAGCCACAACAAACTGCCAATTTAAATTCTCTTGCTGTGTGTGCTTACAGATGCTGTCATTTTGGTTAAGCCAGACAACTGCCGGCTATTTTTGGCCTAAATCCATTTCACATCTCGACTCTTCTGTACTGAAACTTTTGAAAGGACCAAATAAGCTGACCTTATAATAGGAGAAGAGTATAAAGAAGTGGTTGTGGGGTGCTAGTGCTACATGTTATATAGGTTGCTCTGAAAGTAATGTCTGCTATTTTTTTTTTTTCCATGGAAACTACAACAGATACAAAGAGCACAGTAACACTATTTGGTAGAGCAAATTCTCAGCTGCAAAACACTATTTTTCAACCTAATCACCACCATTAGCTGTGCATATTTGCCAGCAAGGAACAAAGAGCCTGCATGCTGCACTCGTAAAAGCCTGCACCAGCAGAGATAATCCTCTGTCACTGTCACCATTGCTGAAATGCACCACCCACCACCTCCCTGTGCTCACATCCACTGTTTGGTCTCCATAAACATTCACCAAGTGTCAGTGAATTATCAATGGGTGCCATTTTCCACATAGAAGAGTTCAGTGACACACCTTTGCTTCATACTCACCTCACGCTTTTGTGTCAGATGTCATTTTGTCCAACTGCCCCTCTGCTGCCATCTGCTACATGGCAGCAGCTTGTAATGTGATATTGGTGGGAAGGTTCAACCTCTACTGCCTTACCACCAACAGCCGCCTCAGACATCACTGGACAACATGAAAAAAGGAGGTATTACATTCAGAGCAGTCCTCATACGTACAAAATAGGAGGGAAAGCACACTGCCAGGAGAAGGAGGGCTCTTATTTAGCCTGTAAAGTTTTAAACCAACTTCTCCTGTTTCTTAAAGAAGTATCTGAAGCATCTGGCTGCAGGCAGCTTTTCGGTGAGGCCATGCTGAAGTGCACCAGGAATGCAAAATTAACGAGGCTAGAAAGAGAGGGAGAATAAGCAGGAAGGATCATAACCCTGTCAATCCACTGAAGAGGATACTTCTCTAACATGGAAAGTTCTGGATTTTATTTCAGATCAGAAAATGCTTTTACTTTTTGTATTTTTCTCTTTATTTCCTAGGAGAGCAAAGGTTGGAGTGCTTTTGCTAACCATCACTGTTTCAGTACTCTCTTAACCTCTACTGGGTCAATTTGAGGATGGGCAGGTTGGGTTTGGGAGCTTTGTGAACTCTCACACAAATGTAATTTTACTTCTTTCTGGCGTTTTGCTTTTCTGTACATTTATTTATGTGGCTACTAGGAACTCAGAGTTCTTTTCTTCCTTTCAATTGATGGAACCACTTGTAACTGCTGAGTGTCAGTAAACACACTTCTGAGGTTTCTCTAAGGATATTTGCTACAGGGCTAAAGAGAACAGGCTCAGTTGAATACATATGTGCATGTTCTCCCTGTTTTGTAAGCACAATGTAGAGTATTTCCTTAAAACTACATGCCAGAAAGTTCAGTAGTTCATAGCCTTCTCTTCTGATCTTATTCTCTCCTCCCATAGCTGAAAACAGCAGTCAACACAAAAGTTGAACCCTAGGGAACAGAGCTTATCTCAAAGTGCCTGTGTAAGAAGCCTGAGTGACACTTTTTCACGGATCTCTGCAGATGACACGTGAGGCAGACTGCAGTTCAACCAAATGAAAAGTCTTTCAGCTTCCAGGAAGAGAACCACAGAGACTTTTCTAAACATTCAGACTAGTAGGCTTTTGCACTCTTGTTGCTTTCTTCCCTTATAACATCAACATTATCCAGAGAGCAAACTCCCAGTAATGAAGTCTAGGTCTCTCCCCATCTGTCTCACTAAATGCCACTTGGAACAAGCGCCTTTTCATTTGACAATAAAATCAATGAGTGAAATATTAGAGGCTTGAATGATATGATGTGCAGAATACATTATGGGAGTTGTTGTGTTTCAGTGGACAGCAAGTCTTGCCCTTTCTTCCCGTTATCATCAACATATCCACTTAATGAATCTGACACCTTCTGCTTATCTCTCACCTCTGCTTTAAGGTTTTAACTCCTTTGTGCCACTTGAAAGTCTCACTTACTGAGAGCTTTGGAACAAAATTTTGCAATTCTGTGAACTATTGGGCTAATGTTTGTTATGTCTTCATTAAAACTGGACCTGCACTAACTAACAGAAAGAGTAGAGAGCTTAAGTTAATTTTCATAACACTTACCCTTATCCCTTCTCATGGTTGATACAGCTTTCCTTCTCTTTGCTCTGAGGTTCTTCAGAATCACAGAATCACAAGAAACAGGAAAAAAGGGAAATGTCAGCGCTGAGGTGGACTAAAGTTAAAAACCCTAGCATGTCTGGAACTGTCCAGAAAGATTGATTTGCAGAAGTCTGAAGAACGTTTTTGTTTTTCCATATTGTTTTGTCCAAGCCTTATTGGATTCTCCATAAGGAATATTAACCACTTCATTGTCATTGTAGCAAAATGTGTCGTAGATGTAGTAAATTACTGAAAACTGAGAAAAAGTAACTAACGGTTACTAGCAGTCCATGAGACCTATGCTACTATTCACCCTTGGAGCTCAAGGTGCTGTGAGATTCACAATTTCATTTCTGTCAGTCTTGACTCTGTTGTATTCAACAGAGTTATTACATACCAGCAAAACCAAGTCAATACTATATATGATTTCAGGTTGAGTGTACAAGTAAACACATTTTCAGTAACAGAACATCTCAACCACTTTGCCCTGTAAATCTCTTTCTCTCCTGGGTGTGGGTTAAAAGACAGAAAAGAACATAGAGAATGAATTTAAGAACAATTCTCTGCGCATTTATTAGGCGCTTGCAGTGCTCCATCTCTTGCAGCAAAAATAACTTTGAACACTGCTGGGATCAAGTCTTCCACTCTGTTCTCTAAGATGTTCTTATGTGCCCATCTGCTGTTTATCCTGACTGTAGAATCATACCTACCTAGAGAGGTTGAAGCTCATCATAGAGGTGACCCAGCAGAGATTGCACAGCCAGTCAACATGAGAACAAGCAGATCCCAAGTATCTTGAGGTCATCACTAAAGCGTGAGGCTTCTTGTGCAGCTGTTGCACAAGAATACACTTGTATCAAGCAGAAACAGCCCTTCTGTACGCTGAAGATGCAAAACAGAGGTGGTTGTTTGATATCAGAACTCTCTATCAGCACTTCCCTGATATAGGACTAATTGTGTGCAGTCATTAGATATGAGCAAATGTTTACTGTGTCATCCTACCATCTGATACTCCTGATGCATAAATCATTCTTAGCTACAGCCTATCTTGAAGTCTAATTAACAGGATAAGGTGAGCTCCTTACATAAACAAACCAATTATCAGTGTAGTCAGTACCATTAAAAGCAGTGGTAGGAAGAGCTAGGGAGGTAGCAGCACCTTCCTGCAGTTTGTGTCTGCTGAAGGCTCCTGAGTTTTGAACTGGAGAAATTTGCATAGGCTGGTAAAGCCACATAGCCAAAGGGAAAGTGCAGAGCTTGTTTATTTTTTACCAGAACTAAACCCAACAAAGGGGAAAAATAATGTCAACACAGTTGGATTTTAACACCACTTCCACTAAGTTGACACCCTTTTTCACATCACGTGTGTGACTATAGCACTTTTCTGTTATGTATGGTGCTATGTTTTGTGTCTTTTGGTTTTTGTGTGTGTGTTTCTGTTTGTTTGTTTTGTCAACAGAAAATAATCCTTTTAATTTTGTTCATATTGAAATTTTTTTCTGTCTCTGCTTCTACATTCCAGGAGCTCTCTGACACTCAAAGTCCTTACAATACCTCCCAGTGTCTTGCTTAAAAACATTCCTGGTGTGTCCATTGATTTAGAAGATTCATTCTTTTAAAATAAAAAGAAGAGAGGTTAATGTTTTGAACTGCCAAAGAGGATATGAAGTTGGAAGAGCAGATTCTCAATATTAGAAAGCTCTTACCCTCTGTCTCTAAGTCATTGTTAATAAACAACAGATTAGTATTCCAGCAACCTCAGATATCAATTACCGAAACCTGATAGGTGTAGTGAAGCAGTGATGTTATTCCAATTTTATAGAGAGAAAGAAATGTTGCTCCATTACCATGTGCCTTGTTTTGTTCTCTTTTTTTTCTCTACAAGTGTTACTAATAAAAGGAACGGCATAAGAATTAGGTTATTGATTACATATTACAATCTGCTGCTCATATCCCCATTACTGAGATGCATTTCACAGAAGGAGTTTGTGCCAATCAATATATGCATCTCAGGAACTTCCCCCTTTATAAAATTGATACAGTTATGACAGCCATGGTGCGTGAACAGTTACTTTCATGCTTTTCACACTCTTTTTCAAAGCACTTTTGCCGCATTATTTTAGGCAGGGGAAAAAAAAAAAGAAAAAAAAAAGAGATGTATCATTGGTTAAGGGATCACATATTCTTGCATAACACAATTCCATGTCATTGTTTTAATAGCTTGTGTACTCCTGAAACACTGGGCACAGTAATTTTACGTCTTTTCTCTCAGACCTCTGCCTGAATATTAGAACTAGGAGGTTGGAATTGATTGTCCTTATTGTTCATAAGGACATTTTGCTGCTTTCAAAGGAAGCAATTTTCAATTTTATAAAAATGTAGAGTTTCATATCGAATGAATTCAAAATTAAAAGGGAGACTATGACAGGGGAAAAGCAGTAAAGGGACAATCTTCAAGCTGCCATTGGTGTGAATGAAAAGCAAGGCGTGTAGTCAGAGCAGCGGGTACAGACCCTGACCTCCTACAATCTGGTTAGAATACTCATCAGCTGGAAATGGGTTCATGTCAAGTCTACTATTGCTGTTAATTAGATGGCATTGCTGCTGCTGGGACATTTTACTCCATTACAAGTGACACAGAAGGTCACTGAAGTGAAGAAAGATAAGATTAGCAGCACATGAAGCTGGTTTGGGCATCTTATGGTCAAGCCTAATTTCACAACTATTTCTGTGATTGGGCACAACCACAAATGCAAACTCCATACTAGAGCTCTGCTCCTGGCAATGTTTTGCACATACCCTTAATAAGTAGGTAGGTATCCTTTAGTTAGGGCAGCTAGAAAATAAAAACAAAAATTTCTGTATGTGTCCAAATCATTAACATCTTCGAAATACTTTTTTATGTCAGCTTTTGTCGACACAGGAGCCCTGATGTTATATGCACACAAGGCCTTGTAATTGCCACAGAGAACCTCAAAAATCTTTGTTCCGAAGTGAATGGTTTTCTCCACACTCTATTATGCACAGCTGCTTAGAATCCACTTCCCAGAAATTCTGCAGTTGTTAGCATTGCAAACATTAATGATAGATTTCCTAACTTTGCTGTAGTTTGCTGAACTTTTCACTGTCCTCTTCGTTGTCTAACAATTTCCTTGGAGTAGAGGAGGTGAACAGAAACCTAATACATTCTCATATTTCAATTGATTTCAGTCTTTAATCTTTCCTTATGAAGATGAATCACAGATTTAGCTTTTTATTCCAGTCTTTCTCAACACAATTCTGCATATTTGATCACCGTTTGTGTATGATTTTGCTTTTTGAACCCTCCCTCCTACCACTTACAGAACACTTGAAATGTTTCTTTTGTAAGAGACTCTTGCAGAGTTATTCTTCTCTGGCCCAAGTCGCTGTAACTTCTGTATCCCTGACCATATCACCACCTCTGAATACATTCAGAAGGCAGCTGATGCCATTGCCTTAGATTTTTGTTCCAGCACTGACAGGGCCATTATTCCTTTCTCTAATTCCTTTCTCCTTCACTCACACAACCTTGCCCAACATGTTTCCCAGCTCTCCATGTACTGCATCTACCTCTGCTTCAACTAACTACCTCCTTTTTTTAAGTCTATTCAATGCCTGTCTCTTCCTCTCCTGGTATGCTATCCAGTGGGTTATTCCCTTGCAGTCATGGTCTCCTCCCCTGAGCCAGACTTGCAGTACCTTCGCTGAGTTTCTCAAGCGAATTGTTCCTTACTAATTGCAGTTCTCTCAATGAGAAACCAGTCCACAAAGAAAGGCAAATGGCTGTTGGGAAACACCAGAACACCAGTGTACTCAGTGGAAGCAGGATGCCAAATAAAAAAGGTAAACTTGAGTGAGAGGTGTATTTCCCTGAAATTTGACATTTATATATGTAAAAGATAAGCTCTTAATTGTAAAGACTTTCTCTCCCTCAACATCCTTGTGTGCATATATACAGACACTGGTGTGGCCTCACCTTGCATACTGCGTGCAGTTTTGGGCACCACAGTACAAAAAACTATTTGGGAGTGTCCAAAGGAGGGCTGTGAAGATAGCTAAAGGTATATACATACAGGTGTATGAGGAGCAGCTGAAGTCCCTGGATTTGCTCAGCATGGAGCAGAGGAGCTGAGGGGAGGCCTGATGGCGGCTGCAGCTCCTCACAGGGAGCGGAGGGCAGCGCTGAGCTCTGCTGTGTGTGACAGCGACAGGGCCCGAGGGAACGGCATGGAGCTGTCAGGGGAGGGCAGCTGGGGATTAGGGACAGGGTCTGCAGCAGAGGGTGGTGGGCATGGAACAGAACACCCAGCGCTGTGGGCACGGCCCCGAGATGTTGGAGTTCAAGAAGCTTTGGACACCACTCACAGACATAGGCTCTGATTTTTGGGTGGTCCTGTGTGGAGCCAGGAGTTGCACTCATTGATCCTTATGGGTCCCTTCCAATTAAGGATTTTCTTTGGTTCTATGACATGTATGCATGTATATGTGTGTAAATAGAGAGATGCACATATATATAATGGCAGTCTGCCATTGTTTATCTTGGGAGGTGGTGTCGATCTGCCTGAGGGTAGGGAGGCCCTGCAGAGGGATCTAGATAAGCTGGATTGCTGGGCCGAGGTGAATGGGATGAGGTTTAACAAGGCCAAATGTCGGGTCCTGCACTTTGGCCATAATAACCCCATGCAGCGCTACAGGCTTGGGGATGAGTGGTTGGATGACTGTGAAGAGGAAAGGGACCTGGGAGTGTTGGTTGATGCTGGGCTGAACATGAGCTAACAGTGTGCCCAGGTGGCCAAGAGGGCCAACAGCATCCTGGCCTGCATTAGAAATAGTGTGGCCAGCAGGAGCAGGGAGGTGATCGTCCCCCTGTACTCAGCTCTGGTGAGTCCGCACCTCGAGTACTGTGTTCAGTTTTGGGCCCCTCACTACAAGAAAGACATTGAGGCCCTGGGGTGTGTCCAGAGAAGGGCAACGAAACTGGTGAGGGGTCTGGAGCACAAGTCTTAGGAGGAGCGGCTGAGGGAGCTGGGATTGTTCAGTCTGGAGAAGAGGAGGCTCAGGGGAGACCTCACTGCACTTTACAACTTCCTGAAGGGAGGTTGTGATGAAAAAGGGTCTGGCCTCTTTTCCCAGGCAAATGGTAGGACCCGAGGAAACGGCCAGAAGTTATACCAGAGGAGATTTAGGTTGGGTATTAGGAGAAACTTCTTCTCTCAGAGGGTGGTCAGGCACTGGAATGGCTGCCCAGGGAGGTGGTGGAGTCGCCGTCCCTGGCAGTGTTCAAGAGGCGCCTGGATGAGGAGCTACGAGATGTGATTTAGTAGCTTGTGGTACTGGGAATGGGAGGGTGGTTGGACTGGATGATCTTGCAGGTCGTTTCCAACCTTGCGATTCTATGATTCTATGTGTGTGTGCACATACAGTGCATTTGTGTGTTGTATGTATGCATGCATATGAAAAAATGAACAGTAGAGGTAGAAGTAACCAGTTCTGTGGAACCAAAAGCGCAATGTATCCCACTCTGTAAAGGCATATGAGGAAATGTCAACTGTTTTTTTTTCTGGGGACGGGCAGACCTGGCTACAGTGCACAAAGAAAATTTAATGTGCATATTTTAATGTGGATTTGTCGTAAAATTTCCAAGGACTTTTTAGAGGTAAGTTCAGAGAGTTATTGTGCTAGAAATACGTTTCCAGAAGTAACTTGGGGATTTTGTGATGTGAGAAAACAAGAGTCTTTTTTTAGGGATGGAAGAGGGCATGCAAATAAAATAGAGCAGTGAGTATGGAAACAGGAAGAAACATGAATTGATATAGACAGAGCAAGAATTGCGCAGGTCATCAGTAGTGAGGATGAGGAGCTTGAGACTGGCAGTGATCTTTAAAGGCAGATGAGATATCTGGCAGAACAAGTGGAAGATTTTAGAAGCCACGTACCTTGTATCAACTAGCGCAGGATCGGGGACCAGAAGGCCGTAGAGGAAGGGTCCATCACTCAGGCAAGACTAACATCAAGTGCAACTCATTCAGCTGGTATAAATTAGCGTAACTACACTAATTTCACTGAAGATATGCAGATTTATACCAGCAAAGCACGTGTCCTCACAGATCTTATGATCATTTCAGAAAAGTAGTGTGTCTTACGGACATATTTAAAAGATAAAACAAATCAGGAGAAGGATGGAGAAGGAAAGTAGAGGGAAAGGATATTAATGAAAGATTTTAACTCTGATTCAAAATAACCCAGCTTCATTGTACTATTATATATTCTAATAGTCCTGACAATCCTCATCAGACTTAGTACTGGGCAATTTGGAAATATGCTAGCATTTTGAATGTGTACCTTTTCCCTCTTCCCTCCTTATACCTTTTTATTCTCTATGTCTGTGTCCCATTTTGGGAGAACTAATTGCAGTTCTCCTGATTTTAGCCAGACTTGAATCTTAAAGTCTCACTGAATCCTTCTTCTGTTTTTTTTTTTTTCTCGGCTTATGCTGAAGGCATGCATTGCTGCAGTCGTAGTACTTGGCTGCAGCTCCAGCATTCATGTCTGTATTAAATTCCTAATGACCTAAACCATGACCGTTGAAGTATTTAAAAGTAGCAAGACAGAGTTCTGCTCTGTTCTGCTTTAAAAACCTCCACAGTGTAGTATTTGTTGTTTTTTTTGTATTTGTAAGCACTAAAAATACTTTACACTTGCTTTTCCTTTTTAAGGCTAACCAAATACCACTAAACTGTGATAATACAAGAGCTGTGCTGAAATGGACTTTTCTTATCACCTCATCTTTTAGTCATGGGTGATCAAGGTGGCATTCCACCCTGCCCATCCCTTTAAGATGCCTTTCTGGAAACAGCCTAATGTCCTGAGCACTGAAGGTGCAGCTCAGTCAGAATATCTGCAGTGGAGCCATGGCTCTAACTATGCTTGCAGAGGAGTCACGTGATAGACATGGTAATGACTAAGACAAGAAAAAATGTTTTTAACTGAAGAAGTAGTAGAAAGTAATTGTAATATTTATTATATTTTTTAGTATTATTACTGCTGTTTGTAAGAGCAAAATAACTGAAGGCCAAAGCTGAGCTTAAGGTTGATTGTACAGAAGATTCCACAGAAGGTGAAATTCTCTAAGATCAGGAAAGTCATAAAGAGAAGAGAAGGAAAAGGTTGTTCTTGCTCTTTTCCACTGTGGAAACTATTGGTCACCAGATGAAACAACCAGAAACCACATTCAATATAATCAGAACCTGCTACTTCACATGAGTCATGCCATGGGAAATGAAGGTGCACTGCTGAGCAGTGCCAACATCCAGCTGCCCTGTGCTGTGCTCCTCACTGCTGGTGAAGGGACAGTACTGTGCTCAGTGGAGCCTGGTTGCATACAGTTGCTGTTGTGCTTTCAGTACAAAATAACATTACCTCAGAGCGCTTATACTGCGATATGTGAGACAGGCAAAGTGAGAGAGGGATTACTGTTACCACCGTTATTATTAATGGAGAATTGAGCAGGAGGCTGTTGTGTGACTTGTGCAGTGTCACCCAGGAAATCAGTATCAGGACTGAAATGAGATCTTGAGTTCCCTTCAACTCCTGAATTGCAGGAACATGCTTTCCCCTCTGTTAGCCACCAAAAACCTATGAAGTGTAAACTGAATCAAAGGCATTGAGTTGACAGGCTCAGAAGTATCTGTTCTTTTCCATGGAAGCTTCTTTCCAGGCACAGTTAAGCATTAGCAAGGAGAGATGCTCTTCCCATCAGGTGAGCTGTCTGGGAGCCGTACTGTGCAAAACACCCATCCAAGCAGCTGCCTTCTACAGAAGCCCAGTCCCAAAGCCAGACTGTGCTGCCTCAAAAGGGACAACCTGGCTGTGATTCTGCCTGCTCAGTGCCTTGACAGCGTGGCCATGCCAGAATCATACAACCATTTGACTTGAGAAGGACCTTTAAAGGTCATCTGATCCAACTCCCATGCAATGAATGGGGACATCTACAGGTAGATCAGGGTGCTCAGAATCCCTCCATCCTGACTGGGTGTATCCAGGGACAGGCCATCCACCATCTCTCTGTCAACCTGTGCCAGTGCCTCACCACCCTTATTGTAAAAACCTTCTGCCGTATATCCAGTCTAAATCTCCCCTCTTGTAGTTTGAAACCATTTCCCCTTGTTCTATCCCAACAGATCCTGCTGAAGAGTCTGTCCCCTTCTTCCTTATAGCCTTGTTTTCTGTTGTCTGGATGTTGGTGATGTATAAATAAGTAAGAAAGACAGCTTCATTTTCATAAGCTAACATGTGCCTGGAGTAACAGAGAGGGAGAGAAGTGCACTTAATCATAACTGCAGGGCCAGAGCAGAAAACAATGACAGAGCTTTTGCTGTTAGTCACGGTATTTTATTATAATAATTCATAGGAAGAAGAAACAGACAGCTGAACAATTCAGATTTATTATGGTAGCCACCGTGTTCTCATTTGCTGGAGAAATAGTTCAAGTAACTCCTTCGTGCTTCCTTATTACAAAAGGCCACAGTGGCAAGGAGCATTGGTCTTTCCCCTCCAAAAGTCTGAATTCAGAATGTAGTGTGATTGGAGGCAAGATGAGAATGGGGAAAGTTTCTCTTTGATGTTGCACATCACTTTGGCCTGTGCCTCAATTTGATAACTGTATGATGCATTTAACAAAACAAAATGACTGCTGATGCTCAGACTTGCTAGTCAGAGTGCTATAAAAAATACAGATACTAAAAAAAAAACCAAATCAGGTGATAATTTTGAATGAAATCTTTCTATTTGCTCAAAATTTGAAAGGGCACAACTTTATGATTTTGTGGAGGTTTTGGATGTTTTAAGCTTATAGAATGTGATAGACAGGATATATATTGTACATTGTATATTTGTATATAATGAATCTGTATTATGTGTCACAATGGTAATATTGAAATGAGTGGGGTTGTACATTTAGAAGTGGTTATTTTGATATCTTTAGATCAAAATGTTTTGGCATCTCTTTCCCAGAGTATATTTCTGAATTTCACTTCATTTTACTGATTGAGAACAAAGAAAATGTTTGGAGCCATCAACCAAACCATGCAACCAAAGTTCTGTTTTTCTGATCACTTCTGCCGTAAGTCAGTCATGGAGACGTAAAGGGAAAAACACATACATTCTTCTTTGGCAGAGACAGCAACACTGTTCCAGGCTAGAGAAAATAGGAATATAACAAGACAAAATACTAAATGTTTCTTTATAACTTTCTACAAGCTCATCTGCTCATCTGTTTCATCTGCCCGGTAGATCTTTAGACACCAGGAAGGTTAACAAGAGCCAGACAAGCAATATAACATCTGCCCTAGGAGAGTACCTGAACATGTGTGGATTCCCAGACCAATGCAAAATCAAATTTAAAAGTGTTAGGTATCACATCTTATTTTGTATTTGTAGCAAGCTAAAAGGGCATGTGCAGGCAGTTATTTCAGCTCAGTTGATGCAGCATTAAGTGACGTTATCTGATCTGTGTATCTAAGCCCCAAAGCTCACATGATGTCAATTGCTGCCCTCATCCACGTGCTGTATCAAACCTCCAAGAATACTGAGAGCAGGATTTGTTGTGGCGTCTTCAAAAATAAAGGGAAATAGGGAAGGAAACCATAAAGCTACTATAAATATGTGTGAACGTAATCTCCTAAGTCTTTTCTCTTTATCTTATCATGAGAAATAATCAAGAAGTAAGAATTTCAGGGCTACATTGTCAGAACTGAGATTTTGAACTAGTAGGTGGGAAAGCAAAACCATTAACAAGCAGCAAGGTTTGTTCATTTCCTATTATTCATCAGTTTGAAGGCTGAGCTGTCTGACTTGTTGGGAAATGCATGGGGCTAAAATAATGAAAGCAGATTGTTGCTCCCTGGTAAGGAAGTTTGGTATCTGCCACTTGCAAATGGAATTCAAACATTTCTTTTGATGTTAATGGTGCTATCCTGCAAAGGATCTGTGGACTGCTGAGTTGTGAAATGTGCTGTTAGAATATAAGCAGGGTCACTCTCTTCCTACTAGTTGTTACAATCCATTGCAGCCCAGATGCACCTGCATTTTTTTGTTTTTCTCATCCTTTGCTAGCCATTATAGTTCCTTATTTTGATTTATTCTACCTCATATGTAGGGGAGTGGTTATAAAGATCATGCAACCTTCCAGCGTGGTATCAACAAATGTTAGTATAAATTGTGCCCTTAAGCCTTTTTTAGCTAAGATTTGTATGAATCAGTCGAGACCCCTTCCCTTTTTCCTTTCAATATATGGCTCATGGGGCCTTATTTGTGTTCAGCGTGTTCTGGGTGTCCTACAGTTGAGATGCAGCAGTTTATTTGTATTGAGAAAGAACATATCTTCTATGCATCAGTTGCTTTGGATGTATCTATCTCTAATTTGTAATTCAGCTCATTCTCTTACATGCTGCACTCTGTTAGTATTACCAGTTTTAAGTAGCACCAGTGGGGTGAGAATGTATGGTATTCTTTATCTTCTCCCCTAGACTTTCCATTTCCTTAAAAAACTCATGAAGGAGTTTAATGTGAAAAACAAAATATGAAATATGCACTGCAAAAGGAGAGACAGAATCAGAAAATGAGGGCTGGTATGTTATGATTAGGATAGAGCAGGTTGATCCTGAACAGTGGTACAGAGTGAGCCTGGTAATCTCTCAAGGTTATTTCTAGATTGATTTCCGTTCACTCCTTGAAGGCTTTTGTAATGTGCAGTTTTCATTTATTTGTTATATGCACTGGCCACTCACTGCTGCTCACCCTCTGAAACAGAATTTGAGACACGAGGCTTACTGACATTCCACTGCATTAGGTACCACAGGAGACTATCCCAATCATCTGGCCTACACCAATGTCTTCCCAGCTGATTATAAAATTGAGCCTGTCTGTATGCCTTGCTTCTCAACCCAGTCGTGTCTTAGACCATACTGAATTTTTTATGGTGCAGCTATGGTCCCACATAGCCGGCATAGGTTGGTTGATAAATTGCTGCTTTCAACGTGCTGCTGTGACCATGCACTCAGTTCTGTGAGCGTAGCTGGGATTTGAAAATGTGCTTTCAGACGCAATGTTTAATTGTTTCTAAAAAGGTTGCAAAACCATTTTCAGTCTTAGTCATGGTGCCCTCTCCAATACACCATTCCCCTTCCTTCCTTCCTTTAACTGGATCCAAATGCAGTCTTCCCGTCCCTCTGTCCTCCATCACCAGAGCATCATTTCAATCACTTGTCTTATTTACATTTTATGCAGCACATTTCAGAATAGATAATTAAGTCCTTATCTATACAAACATTCACTTTTCAGTTGATTTTTAAGCAGTGCAAACCTTCTAGACACATTTGATTTAAAGCACGTTTTACCCTAGCTGAAGCCAGCTGCTAATCAATGTAAGCTGAACCAAAATAAGTCCATTTAAAACTGAAATCATAATTCTTATGCTGTATTCCACATAGGCTTACCTAAATGACTTTTAAATTAATCTCTTAAATTAAAGCAGTGCAACTTACGTAGGTAAACCCTTAGAATCCAGTTTTTTCCTGAGCTAAAGGAATCTCTTTTGTGACTGAAAAAAAAACCACCCTGGAATGAGGCAGGGAGAACATGGGAAGAGAGTAATTTGTTATACTGAGCCTTGTTCTTCTATTATGTTATCTCCATCAGAGTATAAACAGATCTTCATATTAGATGATCGTTTTACCAACACTTACTTCTCACTAGGAGGATTCTCCATCATTGTGTTCCAAAATCAAGCAGCATTCATATTTGTCTGGGTGATATATTTTTGTCAGCATGACAAAGGTTCCCACAGTGTTTAATTACTCAGACTAGCCAGGGGAGAAGGAAAGAAATGAGCCGTGCTGAGTTTGCTGTGCCAGGATTGCTTTCTGTTATATAAGCAGGCATCTTCCTAATGCATGAAAGGAAGGCAGCTTCAGAACTGCTGTCTACTGTTGCCACTGCCTGTCCCTCTTCAGATTTTGTGTGTGCTTTCCATTGGCTGAGTGACTTTTCTCTAATGATCCCCTTGCAATGTGCTCATTTCCAGGGCAGCAGGTTCTTGGCTTAGTGGAGAACCAGAGTGACTGGTATTTGGGCAACCTTTGGAAGAACCATCGACCCTGGCCAGCGCTTGGGAGGGGCTACAACACAGGTACTCCGTGAGGGTTTTCTTTGAGTTAACATTTGCGTTGCGCGTGGAATCAGTCCTCTGGTGCAGAGTATGAGATGCAGTAGCTCACATCTCCTTTCATAACCTACTGCAAGATTTGCCATTGAAAACAGTAAAAATGATGCAGTGGGGTGCAGTGGAGTTTCTGCTCGTGTGCTACTCTGAAGGGAATATGTTCCCTCTCTAAATGATCTTGAGGGATATTGTATGGCATACTTGGGGAAAGGACAGCCTTTCAGCTGTCTGACACATCCTTAGCACTTCTGCAACATTTCCGTCTGTGGTGAAGCGTATATAGTCTCAGCAAGACAGAAAGAACAGGAATGAGGCCTCGTGTTCTGTAGAGAGGTAAATGGTATCACAAAATGTCAACCCAATAAAGATATAACTCCTGCAGGATGGCAACAGGGTCATAATTGTCCTAATAAAATGCAAACTACTGGCCATCAATTTCTGGTGCCATGAGAAAGGAATAAAGGCACTAGATCAGAGAATGTATTAGCTTACAAGAGACAGGTCTTCTCACTGATTTGTGTTTGGTGTGTGAGAAAACATACCAGGTGCATAAAGAACACACACGTATATCTAAATCATTTTGATGCTAGACTTTACATGCTGTTGCAGAGAGTTAGGTCCTCCTCTATTTGTAATAAAAGGGCAGAACAGATGGTGAAGCCTCTGTTTAGAAAAGATGAGTCCGTTTAAATATCCATGCACTATCAGAAAATGATTTACCATAATAGTGGTTTTGCTTTGCAGAAATGTATTGGATTGAATTAAACAGACTTACTAGAAAAAAGGATTACATGCAGTTCTAGCTGGGTCATCTGTATTTCTGTAGTCGTTTGTATATTTGAGGGAATCATGCCTGTTTTTGTGAATTGGTATTTCAGCCTCTGCAAGGCATCTCTCTTCAGTGAAAATGTTCAAGTGTAGCCTGACAGAATATGGGCTGCTAGGAATATAAGATTTTGGCAGAAGTTGTTTGTTTCCTGGTTCTTTGCTTGCCAAAACAGACTGCATATGTGAAGGTTTGGTCTGCTCCCACTCTCCAAACACATTAGACAGAACTAAATTTCATGGATTTGTCCTGGAGTCTGAAAGCTTCTGTTATACAGAACCAAACTAGTCGATGTCAAATGTTCAGTGTTACACCACAAAGCAATATGTTTTGCTCTACTGAGAGATGACCACCTCATATAGCTCCTTTCTTTCTGCTGCGTTTTCACTTTTTCCTTTCTGCCATTTTAATGCTGTCCAAGAGAAATGTGGCACATCCATATAACGTTAGGCTGAGCCAGAAATGTTATGTAGTATCTGAAATGCAATTATTCAAATATAAATGCTGAAAAGCTTTAGGTTTAGGTTACTAACCTAAATGCTTTACCAAATGTCAGTGTATCACAAAATACTCCCTCTAAAAGCAAAAATAGCTGAATGTCGGTAGCCTTTCACACACAGTGTGTGTGTTTATTTGCAGTGTTTGTAAATACAGAGTTGCCAGGCCAAAGGTAATCCTGCACATGATTTTAGACCGCTTGCAGTTTTGTTCTCCAGACAATTCACGTGCAGTTATATAATTGACAGGTGACTGTAATAAGTGGAATGACATTTTTTCAAGTACGTGGAACAAGAGGTCACTGAGGGAAACAGTGCAATGTATGAGAGATAGCAAGTGGTGTTACTGACAAAATCAGCATCATTTACTATAATTTTTTTTAATTGAATTCATTTTTTGCCTCAGTAATCTAGCAGAGATTAGAGCTATAAATCTCTCAGGGTAGAAGAGAAAGAAACTGGAGCTTGTTTGATGTGTTCAGCAAATGAAAATAATTGACACTGATGACAGCACTGTGGACAGGTGTATTCAGAAAGCTAAAGGGAGGGGTGTAAAGGTAGTCAATAACTCTTAAGCAAAATACTCAAAAAAGACAGTGGGCCCAATGGGGATGACAGGGGTGCAGAGTCATGCTTGTGAACAGTGAAAGGGCCCCCAAAGCGTGGAGTATTTAATGAGTTAAGTGGAGATGGATGAGAGGGAAGCCATCAGATGGACTTTGCTCTTGTGAGAATGTTTATTACAGTCTGAAGGAAAAGACCCAGCCCTGGCACATTTGATGCAGGATCATCTCTCATAGTCAGAACTCTTCCATTGCTTTCCCCCTATTCCTAAAGTAAATAGTTTATCACTTACTTCTACTTTTCTACACTGAAGCCACTCTGGCCGATATACAGGCTAGGAGCCCCAGAAGACAGGTACATTAAAGCTAAAGGTGTTTTTGTTCCTTCTCTACCAGCTCTTTAAACCCAGTAAGCGTTTGCATTCTTCTGTTCCTCTGTTCACAAACCAGATCTCCAGACACCCAATACAGATTTTCAAGGAAAGATTTTTGATTGGTTGGTTTTTATTATTGTTTCACATTTGCACATTTACTTTAGTCCACGATAATGCTGTGTTAGAAAAAAAACAGACCAAACTCAAAAGTCAATTCAGAGACAACTGAATTTGTGTTTAAAATGTTTTTATTTAGACCCATCTTTTATCTGAGATAGCATTCACTTTGTTGGGCCATTTTGAAATCACAGACTCATAGAATCATTAAAGTTGGAAAAGACCTGTAGGATCACCTGGTCCAACCACTAGCCCATCCCCACCATGCCCACTGACCACAGTGCCACATCCACACGGTTCTGGAACACCTCCAGGGACGGTGACTGCACTACCTCCCTGGGCAGCCTGTGCCACTGCAGCACCACCCTTTCTGAGAAGAATTTTTTCCTGATACCCAGCCTGAACCTCCCTTGGTGCAACTTGAGGCCATTACCTCTCATCCTATCGCTGTTACCTGGCAGAAGAGGCCAACCCCCACCTCACTGCAATCGCCTTTCAGGTCATTGTAGAAGCATTAAGGTCTCCCCTGCGCCAGACTGAACAAACCCAGTTCTTTCCAGCCGCTCCCCATAAGACTTGTGCTCCAGACCCTTTAAATACTCTTCCTTCTGTATCACAAAATGCGGATTTTTTCCTATACTTCATTGATCGAAACTCAGTAATCTACTTAATCAAATATGTTTTATATGTTGTCCACTCTATTTTGTTGACTACACTGAAATTAACTTGCAGTAAGATTATTCATGCATTAGTTAAATCAAACTCTTCACGTTATCTATGTTGTCATTCACTGACTATACTGTGCTTCCAATAGTATTGCCTGAGCTGCAGGAGGATTTTTCTCTTTACAGATGTTAAACTGACAGCTCCAGAATTGCTCTGTATGGCTTGATGTTCGTTTCTGGAGTAGCAGTCATCTTAGTCCTCAGAAAAATACCTTGTCAAAGAAATTCTCAGCATAAAAGCTTTTAGTGCTTTGTCTGCATTATACTTTCCATCATGGGGGGAGCATAGCTTTTAATAGCAGTTTCTTGGAACTCCATTGTCATGATTTCAAGCCGCTTTCCCAGCTGGCATACATCATCCCTTGGCTTCCCTGCCTCCCTGCAGCAGGGCCAATTTACAGCAGCTGAGAATCGCACCCTGAGCCCTCTCAGATGGAAAGAGTGGATCAGACTAAATTGCATGAGGCAGTGTATTCAGGGCAGTTTTCAAGACCTGTGAGAATTTAGTCTCTTGACAAAAAATGTCCACTATTATTGAGATAGCTCAGAATTCATTCTCTATCATGCCACAGCATGAGAACCATTTCTCAGAGTGACCCTTTCATCTGTGGGTTTAAGTTCTTATTGAAATAGACACAATGAAAATTGGTGCCAAAACAGAACAGGATGAACAGCAGTAAACTGAGGAAAGGACAAGCACCTAAAAGGCTGGGACAGGGCTGCAGGGGGAGGCTGTCAGAAAAGCTAAAGAGCTTCAGGTTCAATCTCTTTTCTGTGTTATTGTTTCAGTTATCACTGGAAATGTAGCGCTGCTGCTTCTGCTGCAGTTTTCAAATCCGAAGTTTCCTCTTCCTTTCTGTCTCAGAGTTGGAAAGTCTCACCTTGCTCTGAATCGTGAACTGATTAGGGACATCACTACCTAGGAATGTGAGCCACTTTATCCTGGGACAGCCCAATTCTGAAATCAGGGTGCCAGGAAGTTTTTGCAGAAACTTCAGCCCAAGGGATTTCAGACTCCTGAACCACAGAAGTCCATCCTAAAGATTTGAGGCTCGTCTAAAAACGCTGCCTTGGTGGAACTGTGAGGTGCTGTAAGGAGGAGTCTTACAGCTTGAGCTGAAGATAGCTCCCACGCTGAGGAATGTCACATTACCAGATCTGTGGATTGAGAACAGAAGGCAACGGCTAGCACCTAACAATTACCTGCCTACATGTGCATCGTGCGTTATTGCTTCCATGTTTGTAATGACTGGAAGAAAGCTAGAATGAATCTTTCCTTAATTGTTAGCCTGAAGAGAGGACATATGAAGGATGAATGGCAAGTGGAAGCATATGTTATGTCATTTTTGCATAATATTTAACAACTACAGAGAATAAAGGCAAGTGTAGGGCAGATTGTTTATATAAGACTAGATGAGATCACATCTAACACTGCTTTTTGATGATACTGTGCATCTTCAGTGCAGAAAGCAAACGAGGAATAAAGCAATGCAGAGCAGGTGTGAGGAGGGTCATGACAGTCTGTGAACCTGGGCTGGAAATGCAGTAACTGCTTTCATGTACCCTTCTACTCGTGGCAGTATAATAATGGATCTGATCATAGAAATTGCTGAGCACTTTCAATTAATTAATCATTTCTTTCTTTTTTTTTTTTTTTTTTTTTTTGTTTTCCAAAAACCCTCACTATTAATGCTTAAGTAGTTATTTCTGTCTAATTCTGGCTAGCCAGAAGTAGTTCTATACCAAGATGTCAGAATTCTGTGAGAACCACTTGGATATGGCAGTGATTTGCCAATTATGTTCCATAAATTCTGATTAAAATTAGTCCTTTTCTCCATGTGGTGCAGACAGAAACGTAGTGGTTGTTTAAGGGATGAGATTTTTCCAAATTGTCTTGGTGAACAAGTCAAGAGAACTCACGGGTTATTGAAATTTGAAGTGCTTGCCATCAGGACCTGACTTAGATTAGCCATGCTCTAAAGCCGTTACATTATTCCTGCCTCCCATTACCATGCCTTGTAGCAGTAATTCAGGAACTGATGTAATTAGATTTGATTCTAAATACAGGAGCCTTTAAAAACAGATGCAAAATACATTTTGATGCTTAAAAAAAAAAAAAAAAAAAGAAAAAAGAAAAAATGATTCCAACAGCAGTGTCAAGGCAAAAAAGGTAACACTCTCATCACCTACTCAGATTCAAACTTTAGCAGTTTTTTATTAGATTATTTCTTCTTTAAGACACTATGAGTTCATTCAGTAAGTGCTGTTATCAGTAGAAGGCGTACTTGGATGCATATGCTTTATAATGCACAAAAAATGCATTTGATGTACAGTATCAAACACATTATTATACATGCAGTAGTTTAGGAAGTGACAACATACTGTTGCTGCTAGGTGCGAGAGGAAATCTCATCTGTTTCTGTCAATGGTGGGAATCTTAAAATGATAATTCAGATTTTGAAGACTACATCCTGATTGCTGCTGTCTATATAGTCTGTAGCTTACACTTAAAAATAAGCTATCTAAAAGCTGACTACCTTCAAACAACAGCTTGTTTTTCAGTCTAACAGTTTCTAAAGCATGTGATATACTGAGAACTTATTTACAGCATACTTGACATTTCTGAAACATGGGTCAATATGTATTTGATTTTGAAAATGGTGTCTCTTGTTTGAAAGGCCTGTCTACGTAATAATGGCATTGCTGTGATTGAATTAGTCTTCTGTTCATTACATTCTCTGAGATACATCCTCTGCTTCTTGGCAATTGAATCTATCAGGCCTTTTTTAAAAACACTTTTGTTTGAAACAGTGACAACTTTCATCTCCTCAGAAACCTATGATAAAGAAACAACAGCATTCAATCTATATCAGACTCTAGTTTCCATTATGCTGAATGTCGTGTATACTTTTAGTTGATTAAATGATCTAAGTTTGGGGCTTTTTACTGCTCTGACCCAGATTCATAATGTATATTTCCGTGTAATGTACATAAATATATTTATGTACTATCACAAACTAATCCATTTTAAGGAATATTTTTGAAACATGGTGCTTCTAGCTCGATAGGGGTTCTTTATGTGAACACACATAGCCTGATGAGTAAATATGTTATCCAGCACTCTGAAATGCCCTGTCTTTATTTTAGAGAAACCATCATTAGCTGATGAAATTTAAATTTAAGATCTGCACATAAAAGCTTAGTAGAGGAGCCTAAACTAAGAACCAAGTCTTCTATTACATAGTGGGAGAACCCCATACACATGCATAGTATTAGTAAAACCAGTACTTTTCTTCTGAGGTGCAAGTTCACGTTCTCATAAAGTTGTGTAAAGACTGTTCTTTTCTGTAGATACAGAAACAGAGGTTTTAGCCAAAGGACTCCATCAGTTGGAGTCCATCTTTGGATTCTTAATGGGTAGTGTGGTGCTTGTCACAGAAAGTAGCAGGGTAACTAAGATATCTTTCTACGCTTGTGTGTAGAGAGTGCCAACAAAAAAAAAAAACAGTTGAATGTGGTTGCAGTCTCTTAGTGGCTACAGGCTACAGAAATTGCTATGCTTTAACCGTTTTAGCGATTAAGCAAGCTAGCTTCAGGACAAATCCATACTTCAAAAAAAAAAATCTTCAGTATGTGAGGAAATCGAGCAGCTTTATTTGCAGATGTTCCAAGGAAAAAAATGAGTGCGAAACTGAGTTAACAGTAAGATTTTAGAAGCATCAGATCATTTGTTTCTTTCCATCCTTGTCCTTCTTCTGTCTCTATGTTCAGCCACATTTTGGCTTTAGTTTTTCTTACTCTAGGTCCTCAACCGTCCCTTTTGTGCCTCTCTTTGTTAAGGCAGACCTGGGGGAGGACTGGAGCACTGCAGTACACTATGCAAACACGGGAGCACTGCAATACACTATGCAAACAGATTGTTCTCAAGGCTTTAGCGGAGGTGATGAAAAGAGAAGCTTTCCCAGATAGGATCGTAGAATCACAGGTAACTTGGATCAGGCAGGATCCTTTTCCACAAGGTCTCACTACTGGCTCTTGTTCTACTTGCTATCCAGCAGGACTCCTGGAGCTTCTGGAGCTTCTATCCTCTTAGCCTGCAGCCCATACTGTCCATTCAGGAAGAATCCTGTACAGGATGTTTTTTGTTAAACTATATGAAATTTAGCTTAGGCTTTGCGCACTGCCTGTCAAGGTCCCTCTGAATACCAGCCCTGTTTCTAGGGTATTGACCACTGCTTCCAATTTGGTATCCTGTGTGAATTTGTTTAAGATGCGTTTGGTCTCATCTCCAGCTCACTAATTAATGTGTTAAACAATATCAGGTCCAGTATCAACTCTTGTGGAATACTACTTGCAACTGGTCATCACCTGAATGTTTTATTGCTGAACACAATTGCTGAAAACAACTCCTTTAGGCTTGCAGTCCCAATTAATTTCTACTCAGCTCATAGTCTGCCTATCTGAGCCATACTTCACCACATGCTGCTACGAGCATGTTAAAAAGCTCTGCATTCATTTTCTCTTGAAACTAATGCATTGCTGTACCTCTGTTGTGAACCTAATCCTGTCTCTCTTCTGTTGGAATTGAAGTGATAGGACAAGAAAAATGAGCTGCAGCTAACCTTTAGCTGAAATCATTGCATCAAAGTACATGGTTAATCTTAGCAGCATGTTCATTCTGTGCTGCTGCCTTCCTTCCCCTAATCCAGTTTTTAGGACATTTTATTTATCCCAAATCTAATCCAGTCAATAAAATGTCCATTAAGAGAAAAAATGTGATTGCTTTTGAATGCAAAATCCCAAATTCGTTGTCATCTAACTGAGTGAATAACTAAGAGGCTGTTGAGTCCAAGAGCCACATTTTTACCTCCTGCTCAGAACACCTGACCAAAGATACAGTGAACTGTTGACCGTGAAAGGTTGAAAGTGGTTCACAGTCATTGTACCCATCCCTATAATTAAGCTTGTGGGCTGTTGTTAATATTAGAAGCCCGCCAAGATTATCATCGCTTGTGCAGGATACATTTTTCCTCTTTTCCTGTTTCTGCCCAAAGTAGAAACACTGTAAAATTTTGGACATTTCAACAAGTGTTATATATGATGCTTTGGAGAGGTACCTCATATACCCTTTAAAGGTAGATGATTTGTTGGTGGGCAGTCCAAGATTAGCTTTGGAAGATGTTCTTGCTTTCATCAGAAAAAAAATGCTTGCAAATATCTTCATTTTTTAGTCGTGGAAATAAACTTTCTGTGTGATCCCATTTTCCAAACATATCTACACATAATTGTAATGCTCGCTCTCACTTCTGTGTTTTAATGTAATGGCACGTAGAGTCACACTCAGAAAAAAATGGAAGATACATGAAAATCAATCCAGGATGGATAATCAGCTGAACATTAGCTTCAGGTGTAATACAGTTGTCAAAATACTTGTTGTGAACTCTGAACAGGGACATTTCAAGTACAAGTACAAGATTTTTATTTTTTTTTAATTGAACACAGACTTTTTCTTCTTACATACTGAATGTCTGCACTGCCAGGTAATTCAGCTCCTTAGTTCACTCTTCAGTCTTGTCTTTCTGATCATCTGCAGGGTACCGAAATTAGTTGGCACCCTGTTTCTCTTAGGTACCAACCTGGCTTCCTTCAGGAAAAGAATAAATACTGAGTGTAATTTGGTTCTAGTTCACTCCAGGGAATACTTTTGGTAGGTTGAATGGATAGGTTGAATGGATACATTGTGGCTCCTGTTTCTAGCCCATCAACACCACATCAGAAGACTTCATGCTAATATTCCCGCATGCCCTGGTGCCACATTCACCGATCCATATAACAGAGACCATCAGTTCCATGCTAAAAACTCTGATCTAGAAAACTGTAACACGGTTCTCACATTATGTAGGACACTGGGAAATGCAGACACAAAATAACAGTTGTGTCTGAGAGCTGAAGGAACAGGAACTAGATCTTTAAAGCCAAGGTTATATGAATGTAGCCAGCTTCCTCTGAAAAGGCCTTGACTCTGAACATTGTGTGTGTGTGTGTACACTCCATAGTTCTTGACCTTGAAGTGAATGTGTTTCAAAATGTAGGTTTAACCACTTGCCCCAACCTAATCCCCACAAGTCAAAGTGGGACACTTTATATCAACACTATCAATCAACAAAGTTCAGAGTAAATTTTGGAAAACTTATGGCTTCAGGAACTCATCTGGGAAAGAGTCAAGGGATAGCTGTATCATAACTTATTAGTGTCTGCAGGAAAAAACGACATTTGCTAATAGAGGGCTTGCCAATTCAGCATAGGTTCAGCAAGATCAAATGGCTGCAAGATTGAAGACATGTTCAAATTAGAAATCAAGGATGTATCTTTCATCAGGGTAATTATGCACTGGAATAAGTTGTCATAGTTTGTGGCAGATTATCCATTATTGGAAATTTTAAATCAAGACTGAATGCTTTTCTAGAAGTTATGTTCTAATTAAAGTACAAATTGATTATGAAAAATCCTGTGGTCTCTGTTGTGTAATAGGTAAGAATTATCCTTTCCAACTTCATCACTGAAACATGTATTTAAATAGGATTTTTTTCTTCTTGATTGAAGTCACCGAAACACCCAAGCAAATGAAATCACAGGTAATCTGCAGTGTAAGAGCCTACTGCAATTTTAATATTGGAGAGAGGAAAAGTTCTTCAAAACTTTGTAAAAAATTTCCACATTTCTCCCATGTAATTTTTTTTTTAGGTCTCAGGAGTCAAAGTGCTTTACATGAGATGCATACCTGACCATCATTCTGTTAGTGTTAGCTTTTGGAACCTCCATCACAACCCCCTGATATGCAAAGAGATACACACTGAGTCGCTGTTAGGTGATTCTTCTGCATGGCAATAATGTGAGATTCTTACATCCTTGAACAACTGTCCAGTGTTCCATTTAAATTGATTGTTGCCCTTGTGCTGCAGCATACAGAGGCTGAAACCTCCTTTTGCTCATCTGATGTTAAAATGTATTAACTGAGATTTACAACTTCTGGATTTTTTCTGAACAAAAGCTGCCTATCATTTTCATATGGGCTATCATATAAGCCCAATCATTTTTTAAATTGAATTTGAGGTGTGTATTATTATTATTATGGGTTCACAGAATCACAGAATCACAGGGTTGGAAGGGACCTCAAGGATCCACCATTTCCTGGTGGATGACAGGTTGGCCATGAGCCAGCAGTGTGCCCTTGTAGCCAAAAAGGCCAATGGCTTACTGGGGTGCATTAAAAAGAGCGTGTCCAGCAGGTCGAGGGAGGTGATCCTCCCCCTCTACTCTGCCCTGGTGAGGCCTCATCTGGAGTACTGCGTCCAGTTCTGGGCTCCCCAGTACAAAAAAGACAAGGATCTCTTGGAAAGAGTCCAGCGGAGGGCCACGAAGATGGTGAAGGGCCTGGAGCATCTCTCCTATGAGGAAAGGCTGAGTGAACTGGGTCTGTTCAGCCTTGGGAAGAGAAGACTGAGAGGGGACCTGATCCAGGTCTATAAATCTCTAAGGTGTGGGGGGCAGAATGGCAAGGCCAGACTGTTTTCAGTGGTGAGTGGAGACAGGACAAGGGGAAACGGCTGGAAACTGCAGCATAGGAAGTTCCGCACAAACATGCGCAAGAACTTCTTTACAGTGAGGTGACGGAGCACTGGAACAGGCTGCCCAGGGAGGTGGTGGAGTCTCCTTCTCTGGAGATGTTCAAGACCTGCCTGGATGCCTACCTGTGCGACCTGGTGTAGGGAACCTGCTTTGGCAGGGGGGTTGGACTCGATGATCTCTGGAGGTCCCTTCCAACCCCTACAATTCTGTGATTCTGTGATTCTGTGATTCTGTGATCATGAAGCTCCAACCCCCCACCACAGGCAGGGCCACCAACCTCCACATTTCACAGCAGCTCAGGCTGCCCAGGGCCTCATCCAACCTGGCCTTGAACACCTCCAGGGATGGACGGGGCATCACAGCCTCTCTGGGCACCTGTTCCAGCACCTCACCACTCTCACAGCACAGAACTTCCCCCTGACATCCAACCTCAATCTGCCCTCCCTCAACTTCAAACCATTTCCCTTTGTCCTGCTGTCATCTCCCCTTTCCAAGAGCTGACTCCCCTCCTATCTGTAGGCTCCCTTTAGGTACTGCAGGCTGCACTGAGGTCACCCCGCAGCCTTCTTTTCTCCATGCTGAGCAAGCCCAGCTCCCTCAGCCTGTCTTTGTAGGGGAGGTGCTGCAGCCCTCTGATCATCTTTGTGGCCTTCTCTGGACCCTCTCCAACAGCTCCCTGTCTTTGTTGTATTGGGGGCCCCAAATGATTCTATGATTCTGTTATTCTAATCTGCCACTGCTGGGTAAGGGGAACAGCTGATTGCACTGCTTTGTTTCAGATCTGTGCTGACTTCTTGCCCTGCCTGGAAGGGGGATGCTCATGACAGAGCAGGGAGCTCAGCAAAGGTTCTTTGTTCCTAGCTGAAGATGATTATTAAAAAGAGTGGGGAAAGCATCAGTGATACATCCCATTGCCCAATTTGCAGGTATTTACAAGGCATAGCCACACTGCTACAGAATCCTGAGTACCATTTTGCTGGTAACTCTGTTCACGCTTTTTGCAATGAGATCTTTCCTTCCCCAAGGCAGGAACATGCTGTAATCTCACACATGGCAGTGGGTTGCCACGGATAAGAGGGAAGAAAAGAGTTAATAAGAGTTTTGCCTTCTTGCTGTATGTTTATCCGTGTAAGGATTGGTAAATTGTGCTTCAAAGAATACTAAGCTGTGATGCTTTGTTAAATGGAGGTTTCAAGCAGTGAATTTTTACAAACCTTTCTATGCAACTTGATTCCCATTGTTGACTAATGAAAGACTACGAAAGGGTTGTTTTTTTTGTTTTTTTTTTTTTCTCTTGGAAACCATGTCTCTGGTTTACCAACTGAAAAGTCCCTGGAATTTTTGCTTTCCACTGCCTTTATAACATAACCTCTGCTCTCTATATGCTCACAAGGGTAGTGAAACTTAAAGGCTGTAATAAAACTGTAGTGCTTTCTAAAGCCCGTGTAAGGAGCTTCATCACAGGTGGTTATCATCTACTACTCCTTGCATGGGGTTCAGAAAACACATGGAAACAAGGAAGGTGATATCATTGCTGTCGTCCATAGGACACAAATCAGGCAGAGTAGATGACAACTCTTCGTTCCCTTTTTGGTTTTGCTAATATTTGTTCTTTTGCCAGCCATACTGTATTCTCTTCTAAAATTTAGGAAAAGTTGATCAGCAATTTGTGCATGGAAAATGGTATGACTTTGTACAGCATTGGCTCTGTGCAAAAGAAGGCTGATAAGTTTACAGTGCTTACATGTCTGTATCATATTGCTCAGGAAGAGTAACATCTACACGATAAGGAAACATTCAGTGAACCAGGAAATTCTGAGCTGTAGTCAGTAGCTCTGTAAGAAGGTAGGATCATTTCCAGTATATTCTACACCTTCACTTTGCCTAAGCAAAAGCATCATACTTTGGAAAAAGGGGAAAAAGAAAAAAGAAAAAAAAAAGTATTCCATTTCATTAAGTGGTCATCAGCAAGTATAAAAAATAATGTTTATAATGCTTCAAGAGGAACCAGTTACCAACAGGGTGAGTGCACTAAATTTCCAAATGCACATTACCACAGCTTCGCTTTCAATACTTGTGCTGAGAAAACAAGGGCTATTGCATTCTGTCACCAAGCCCAGAGGGACACCCACTTTCCATTTCAAAACTGCTTCTCAGCCCTGTTCTGTTTTCTGAGAGAAATTTGCAAATGTGGAGTCATTGTTTATTCTCAATTAACGCATTGTGTATCACTGCAAGTTTTTATTAGACGTGAAAGGCTTTCTTTGAGAATAAGGCTGGTGCACGTAAGTGCTTATTAAGTTACGTGGTAGGGTACCATAAAATTGTGATAAGAAAGAGAGTCCTTTGGTCATTCTGTGTTAAAAGATACAGACATAAACTGTAGTTTTATTATGGCTACTCAAATTATAAGCAGCAGTTAAATAAATTGTATAGAAAGTAACGTAATCTGTTATTTCTACCTTAAGTGGTTAAGCAGTGATTTTCATCCACACAGAGACTTAAAATGAAGATTTAGAGGCATGTGCAGTTACCATTATGGTATCTGTTTATGCTGAAATATGTGGAATTACAGCTTCAATTTCATTTTTAGTCCCTAGCAGGTATAAACTTGTGTTTCTGTATTTATTCTTGATACTGTGAATGGAAAGCAGAGGTTACCAATCAGTGCTGTAGAGGACTGACCCAGTGTATTACAAATCTAGTCCTTAGCAAAACCAGCAGTTTGGACCTTAATCCAGCAAAGGCTTAGTCGTATTGCTAGCATTGCACCCTGTGGCCACTTCCAACTATTTCAGGTACAGTAAACTGTAATTAAAAGAACAAGAGGTAATGCCTTTAAGTTGCACCAGAGGAGATTCAGGCTGGATATTAGGAGAAATTTCTTCTCAGAAAGAGTGGTTGCAGTGGCACAGGCTGCTCAGGGAGGTGGTGCAGTCACCATCCCTGGAGGTGTTGCAGAGCCGTGTGGCTGTGGCACTGAGGACATGGTCAGTGGGCATGGTGGGGATGGGCTAAGAGTTGGACTGGGTGATCATAGTGCTCTTTTTTCTAACCTGAATTATTACAGGATTCTGTGATTCTTGCTG
Source organism: Tetrao urogallus (assembly GCF_951394365.1). Taxonomy (NCBI): domain Eukaryota; kingdom Metazoa; phylum Chordata; class Aves; order Galliformes; family Phasianidae; genus Tetrao; species Tetrao urogallus. The sequence continues at coordinate 141,534,886 of NC_136813.1, read as the reverse complement.
ATTTACTAAGGAATTGGCACTGTTACAGCACTTCATATGGGATGGCAGAAATGTGAACTTCTTCCTTACCACCTAAGGTTGAACTGTGTGGTACCAAATGTATTTCATATTATGTGGCAGCTTGCTGTTGTTTGTACTGCCTTAAATCTCTGGAACAGTTCATTTTGTAGTAAATTTCCATGTCACCCTTTTCTAACATTATTTCTCGAATAGTCTAAGTTTTAGTAGCTTGGTGTTCTGTCTTTGGTATGTTAGTTAGAAGTTGTAAAATCCTAGTAATCATTCTAAAACTCACTGATGCTTTGTATTTTAGAAGCAACAATGTACTGTTGTCTACTGGCTATCTAGATGGTTCACTATTTAGGCACAGTTATGAGATGAATGTTAAAAGCATTACAAGGACGAACTGTGATGCTACTCACTCAGTATGGCATTGCCTAAACAGCTCACAGAAGTATCCTGTTCCACCTGAAAGAAATGGGCAAGGCAGTGCTCACAGATTTCTTAGTGGCTATAATCCTTTTCTCACCACAACAGTATTTTCTCAGCCACTTTGAAATGGCCATTTTAATAAATGATTGCATTTGAAAGCTTGTCAAGTTTCACCGTCACCTCTATGAGTGATTCTGCTCTATCTTAAAACATTGTTTATTACTTCTTACTCTACTGTAAACTCCTTTGTGAATTTCAGGAAAAAAACATAGTCTGTGTTCCCGAAGCAAGAGGTGAGGCTGCTTGAGAGCACTCCAAGGAAATTGCTGATGCTTCTGAAAACTTTCAATTTACTGTTTGGAAAAATAAAATGAAGCATTTTGTCCTGGAGCAGATGAAGACACACACACATGCACACAAAAGAAGCATGGAAACACGCAGGGAAATGGTTGCATGGTCACAGCATTGGAGAAACAAAAAAAATTGAGTCCAAGTAAATTAAGAAAGGACAGAAAAATCAGATGATACCAAAACTTTGGTTAAGCCCAAAGTAAAACATTCAATTTTCCATTCATTTCCAACAGGTTTTTTAATTTGTGTTGCTATTGAAGGGAAGAATATTTTAGAATGAGTTGTTTCTCATATGTGCAAAATAAAAAATTGTAGTATTTCCAAAATGGTGTGTTTCAGTCCAAAGATGTTCGTGCAGAAGTTTTGCCCTGTTGTGTCCACATTATTCACCAGATTCCCTTTTTCAGTTTAAGGTTGTTTGGTGTTTTTTTTTTCTGTAGTGTGTCCCGAAATAACCTTTTTGAAGTAACTCCATTTTTTGTTTGTTTTAGTGATTCAGAATCTGTCGTGTTTTGGTAGTTCAAACAAAATCTCATCAAGATGGGGAAGAAAATGTCATTCAAGTAAAAACTGAACATGTAGATGTCTTCCATATGTTTAGTGTTAGTGCATTTTTTTTCAAGAACTCTCTGAGTCATTTGCACCTCTGCATATGCCTGAAGTATTACCTCTTGATCAGGAATCTGGGGTGTTCTGTGACCAATCAGTTTGTTTAATACTCATGAGACATTTGGTTTGCCACTTTTCTCTGTGTATTTGCTGCCAAGCTTTCCCTTTGTTTTTCTTAGGTAGGTTAGGGCAGGAGAATGCTGCACTCATCAAAAGATGTGAAGTCCCTCTGCCTGGGGCCAGATGTTCATAAAATATTCCTTTGATTTTTTTTTTACCTCCTGTCTCTTCCCACCAGTCCAGCAGCTGAGAGCAAGTCCCTTTTCCCCCTATGTTCAGCAGCATGTCAACTTGAATTTAGTCTGAGATTTCAGTCAATTTGACTCTCAGAGTAGGGGCTCCTGAGGCAAATATTTCCCTTTCCATGTTTCATGCACTTTGCCTGCACAGTAATTGCACAGATTGGAGTTAGTTCATTTGCTACATTTGCTTTTGGTAACAGAACAATACAGAAGTAAAACTGGTGTGCTCTGTACTGAGGAAAAGGTACTTTTCCCTTTGCATGAACAATTGAAAAGTTTCCAGCACACCTGTTCTTTCCTTTCTATTGCACTTATTAATTTGGGTGAACAGTATGAAATTTCCTCTTCGGAAAATAATGATCTTATTCTCACTAATGCTAATTAGTAAATATCTGAACGTGCTACAAATATTCACCTGTAGTTACTTTTACAGCAGCAGTAAATTAGAATTCTACAGTGCAAGAAGCTCAGAACAAAGAGTGCACAAAGGTGTTACAGCCAGACTTTCAGATGAATGAAAATAGAAATGACATCCAAATTAGTCTGGACAATGGACCATTTAAAGCTTGTGTATATTTTCAATAGCCTCAATTGCATCGTGATTTAATACATCATCTCTTACATATATGCCAGTTTTCCACCCCGTCTGCCTCTTTTTTTCTCAGCTGCTCCTGTGATAGCCCCTCAGGACAGCATAATCTCTTTAGCCGCAGCACCATTATCTGCTGCTGGAATAAGAGTGGAAGATTGAAAAAAAAAAAAGGAGAATACTGCACATATTAAAACATTTCCCCTTTTGCTCCCCAGGTTGGTGACTGAAAGAAGTTGAGAAAAAACCTGTTAACAAAAGAGTGTTTTACTGTTCATAAAATACAAAATCTATTACTCTAGAGTTAACTGAATCTTACAATTATTCTTTATTTTCCTTTGTTATATTTCACTGTTGAAACAAAGTTGGCAGTTTTTGCTAACTGGAAAAAATACACTGGCAGAGAAGAGCTTATCCCACTTAGTTTATTGCTGCAGTGCAAAGAGTCTGCTTCACACTGATCTGGAATTGCAGACAGTGCACAGTGGCTCTCCTAGGAACTAACTCATGCACACTGCGCGTTCCAAATAGGCTTCAGTTATGCTGGAGAGATGACAAACACACTGGCAGGAATGCATTACAGCATGTTCTGACAATATGTCCCTTTCCAATCCAACAGCTGGAAGTAGGAAGGTTGACTGAAGCTGAAAGGGGATCCCTCCAGTTGTTCCAGCACCTTTGGAAACCAGGTGGACTCAATAGGAAAAAGAACTAAAATAGACCACAAGTTTCACTACTAGAAGAGGTTTTCTTTTTGTTCATAATAGTATCACTTTTCCTATGAAAGAATTTGCCATGCCATCGTAACTGAAGACAGAAAAGAACCAGAACCTCCTTTGTTCCGGTGCAGGATCATTCCATGTGTATTTGCTAATCTTTGTTTAGTCTAGTTTTTAAGGACTGGAAGTGAAGTAATGCATTTTATCTGCCATTTTTAGGTTATTCCACCACAAAGGATTTATGAGATTTTTTTCCTAAATATTCAGACTACGTTTCCAGTCTCATTCTCATCACTTCTAGTTTTATCATCTTAGATTCCATCAGGCAGCTTTTCCTAGTGCCTGCTTCTTGGCATTTCTTATTCTTCTAATTTTTATTTTATTTATTTTGTTTCAAGACCTCTGGTTTCACATCACTTGCAGGTGTCATTGCTGTTCTGTTCACTCCTTCCTTCCATTAATGAAGATGTGCAACAGCACAGGGCCTATCATTGCTCCTACTAGGTACATCCTGTCAACCTGGTAGGCCACTGAACTCTTTCTCTGTGGCCCTTCAGCTCATTCACCATGACAGTGCTCTTATCTAAGTCTTTCTGAATTAATTTTTCAAGTAAGATTTTCTGAGTCTGTGTAGGAAATGTTTTGCTGATGCTTCAGTCCAGTCTCATGGCTTCTGCTGTTTTCCTTTTTTCCACACAAGGGATTCTGTCCAAGCAAAAAACAACTGAGCTAGCTCAAAATGCATTTTGAGCTATCAGTTTTCCCCCTCCAGGTGTAACTTTGCAATCTGTAGCTCCTTCCTGCCTTAACAACAAACACTCTCAAAGGCTAGCTTGCAGTGTACATTGTTTACCACGATAAAGGCCAGATTTCACCCCACACACATCGAGTAAAATGTTGTATATAAGTGACAATTTTCTTTTTGCCTCAGCATAATCTTGGTTTCAGGCCATTTAAACAAAGGGATTTTGCAGGAAACAGATCTCTGGTCAGTGTGAAGATGGCAGAAATGAGCTCATACTAGATAAATCAGAATTTTCTTTACCTATTCCCTGGCAGGTGGTGATTTCACAGAATACCCTCTTAGAGCCTGTAGCTTCTCAGATCAAGTGGGGAGTATCACTTCTTTTCTTTTTTTTTTGTACAGCACTGTCTAATTCCCTTTGGAATGACAAAGCTGGCATGAAGTTAACGTCCATCATGTGAATCACCTATACAGGTTCATTTTGTCAGGAGTAGTCCCAGTGCTAATTACATCATAATGAAATCAGGCTTTAGCAGTTAAGAAGACTGATAGAAATATGACATCCTTCTCTCATTCCTCTCACATTTCATTACTCTGGCTACTTTGTCTTCTAAAAGTCTGTGTAACCTAGCATTTCTTTGTACACCATTTCTCTGCTGCCTCAAGGATTCAAGATAACTTTTCCTTAATTATGTATTGAAACATGAAGAATTTTTTTTTAGTTCTATGTTGGTATAGAGTGAAGTCTGCAGTCTGCACAGATAGAACCCTGCTCTTGTCCTTGTTTTGACTGCCATGAGGAACACATACATAAATGGAAATAGCTTTGACTAGAATGTGGTATCCTGTCCTCTCTTGTTCTCTGCACTGTTTTCCTTCAGGGGTTATCTTGCTCCTTCTGGATAAGTTACGGAAGATGAAATGGGAGCAGATGTGGAGACTCACAGCTGAGAGGGAGTTAATGAGCATGCTGTCCACTTCACTGGCTGACCAGGTGAGTGGGGCATTGCAAAGTGGTGGTGTGACCATGGCTACTCCATGGGTTGCTGTTGAAGGTATAAATGGAAAAGGAGATGAGGTATGGGAAAAGGAGAGAAAAATATTGTGCCTGCAGTCACCATTTGTTGAATGATTGTTCCGGGGAAAATGTGGAGGAGAAGAATAGAGATTTACTCATATGGTTTCTCATACTACAGTGACATTTTTACCTCCTGTACACTGATGATTCATAAGATGGACAATTGGGGTTTTCAAGCTTTAATTTTCCTTTCTTCTTTCTTTGACGTAAAACCCTCCAGACATTAGAAGTCCAGACATACTATGTCTTTTCCTACTGGTTTTGTCTAAGCAGATTGTAGTTCTGATAGTCTCTAGATATTTCTTTACTGTTTCTGGCAGATGAGTCCCATAGGTCTTTAATGTACTCCTGGCCATAACACCCCTGTGAAGGAAAAAGTGCTGCTGTCACCCTGCCATAAATGAGAAGCTGAGGCTGAGAGAAGAAATAGCACACCTACACACAGAAATGCGTATTTACTCTCTTTGTGCTTCCTGCCAACTCCACATATTAAATCCAGAAGCCCTGTTAATGTAGTGCTGGACCTGTACCAATAAGTCCCGCTCAGCAGCTTGAATATTTTAACTCAATACACCGTCATATGTAGATATTTCTACTGCTTCTGAGCTACATCTGCTCATGATCAGTCACTGCTAAGTAGGCATGGTGCTTATTGTACACACAGAGATATATGTATGTTTACAATATCCCTACAGGTTGATCAGAAAAAGCTAGTGAAGTTCATGCAAATGATTCCTGTGATTTCATTGTGTTTCCAGTCAGGTCCTGAATCACCAGTATCTGTATAGCTAATATGTTTTTGGGGCTGAATTTCGCAGAAAGGACCAAGGTCGTTTACATCCCAACCTAATGCTTAACTACAAGATTGCCATTGTGTCTTTTCTTCTCCAGCTGGATAGCTGCATAAAGTGGTCCTTTTGGCACACATTATTCTGCAGGTCTTTCCTACATGCCTTTTCAGTCAAATACATGGAATAGTTGTTGCAACAATAAAGGATTAGCTAAAATCCCACATAATAATTCTTACTGAATCAGTGATACCTCCAGGATCACTTTCATTCCCTTTATGTGATACAGTACTCACTAACAGCAGGCAGTTTGACATTTACGGTGTATTACACTCCCTAGTGACTAGAAGAGGAGCCATGTCTCTTGCTTGCAGTACACAGTACATGTACTGAAAACTTTGCTGGAGTCCAGAGAGAGCTTGTTCCTCTAGTTCAGATCTACCTGTCACCGCTTAGGTTGATAACATGTTTCAAGGAAAAAGAATCATGAGGTAGGTTTTACATGACCACTTGCATTTCTGTCTATGTGGGGGAGAAAGTCAGTTCAGAGGGAACAACCACCTTACTGTAAAAACAACATACACAACTTTTTCTTGGTTTCTTTCTACTAGGATATCTTCAATGCAGTCATCAAACAAAACCCCTTCCTTGTCTACCAGCTTCCCTGTTTCTGGAATGTGCAGCTGTCTGATCACACCCGTTCCGAGCAGTGCTACAGAGATGTGTCTGACCTGAAGGTATGTTTTACAAGAGTTTGGATGGGTGGGATCGTTCAGAATATAGAATAAAGAACACCACTGTGATGGAAAGACAAAGCCTTTCATGGAAGGGAAACAAGAATATACAGCTCATGAGGGCACCCAAACAAGGATGGTAATCATCACCTTAGCTTTGTGAGTTTCGAATGCTTAGAATAGTAAAGGTTGGATGCTACTTCAGGGTTTTGTAAGTTGTAGAGTGATCACTCCACACCCTGTAGAGTGATAGCAGAAGTGTTCAATATGAACTCCAAATACTGGATGAATACAGAGAAGCAATCTCCCTGGACACACTAATTCCAAAAGCTGGACTTTCCAAGAGACCAAAGATATACCCTGTGGTGTAATTGGCCTATCAAAGATGGTTATTACTGTCTGAGTTTCATAGATAAAGTCAATCATTTATTATTGTATGGCCCACAGAAGACAGTTTTTAAAAGTAGATTGGTATATTAATCAGTAAATGTTTTATGATTGGTCTTTGTAGGTCAGGATTGACATAGAGACTTAAAGCTTTGTGATCTAATGCCTTGTAACCAGATGCTGGTCGAAATCCTAATCCTATGCTCATGTTCCGAATCATGTATGGGAGCAACTGCCAGGTGTATAACATCAATTGCTTGAAATGAAAGAAGAGAGATGTGTTGGCAGTGAAAACATTTTCTGAAAGATGTTTTAGAAAAATGCACTTCCTTTATGGGAGTTGCACAGTATTTTTCTGTGAATTAGGGTCTTATATTAAATAATATAATTATCTGTGACAGCCAGAGTGGAGTTCAGCACCAGGTTAAGATGCATACATTTACATTAGAAAAAGATATTGACACTAATTACTAAGGTGTGGTTCAATTGCTTAATACAGTTTGAGTCACCATAGATATTCTTCCATCTCTGTGGGACTGGCAGATACAGCACAGGCATACAAGAGACAGAAGTCCTTCTGGCAAAGCAGCTGTTAGACAGGCAGGATAATCATAAGGTGCTTCTGTGTTACTAGACATTTGTATGGAGGCAATTGAACTGTGTTATCCATCAAGGTTGTTGGAGAGTGCTTCAGCTCACCTCAGTGTAGCCAGCTGATCATTAATGAGGCAAATCACTCTCTAGACTTCAGTGATTGTATTGACTAATTCCTATCAGCTGTGGGACATCCAGCTCATGTGTAACATTTACATGTAATCTTTTAACAAAAGTTTCTTAAAAATAAAGTGAATCCTTTCTTCATTATTAAGAAAATTGTTTACCGATACAGTTTAGGCTTGGTTTTTTATTTACTGTATTTATTTATTGTATCACACTATCAGTGCCATTGCAGAATAGGCAGTGAAGTCTGAGATGCAAAATATCCTCCACTGGCCTGAGTTACTTAACTCAGCAAGGGGTGCAGACACACAAGCAATTTCTTCAGCTGAATTGAACTTATTCACACCACTGAAATTAGTCATATCCTGTAAGTGCTGTGCTGAATTGAGGCTAAAATTCTTTGCTTTAGGAGAGAGGTAGAGCCTTTTGTAATGCATGCAAGTCCCACTGATTTCAGTGAAGCTGTCCCCATACTCAGCTGTTATAGAAGTGGCCATCAGTCAGTACTGTTCAACTGTGATACGCAATTTTTTATGGTATGAAGAACTTTAAGGTTGTGAATTTGCATTATGAAATTTAATAGATTTCTAGTTCTAAAACAAATTGGTCTGTTTTGGTATGCAGTCTTCTCAAATAAACAACAAATATCTTTAGTCCACGTTAGAAAATGTGCTCTTAATATCAGCAAATTTAATCAGTTTCCACAGTATTGATTCTAAATAGCATGACACAATGTATTTGGCACATCTTGTATTTCACGGTAAGTCTGGAGTTGAAAACAAGGTAGGAAAAACCTCCAGAGGGAGAGAGAGAGAAAGACAGATTGTAAAGTTTGTACTTGAGGATTAAGAAGAATAGCGTAGGAAAGACGGAAATGCAGGGAGAGGTTTGTATTCTAAGGCAAAACTGGCCCAGTCAAGTATTCTTCAATCAGATCAGGCCCTATTCCTCATGTCAGACTGAAAAGGCACTCATTTAATTCCATCTGTTCTCAAAGCCCATGGGATTCAAGGATTTGTCTTCTTCTGCACACAGCATTGTGTTAAATAAACTTGGACCCCCAGGGCTGGCTCTTCAAGTGCACATACTCTTCCTTGCTGCTACACAAACTAGGCTGGCCAGCATGCTTTTTAGAGGTCTATGAAGCACTTGAATATTTCATGGTATATAAAGAGAATTCCAGTCATTTTTTTTCTTTCTTTTAAGATAGTCTTCATTAAGCTGAATCAGTATCAATTTTAACTTTTTTTTTTAAATTCTCTTATGTTCGTGAAGGTCAGATGTTTGACTACTGCTGAACTCTACTTTCTTGCTGCAGTTAGGCAGCATATACAAATCTGGGAGAACTTGCATGTGGAAGTCTTTCAGAGGAGGCATAAGAGGAACAGAAATTGCTAATCAAGTTTTGCATTGTTAGCAATGACTAATTTAAAATCCATCTAAATCAACATTAAAATCAGATCACTTTAGTATTTTTGTTTGTCTAAATGCTTCTTTACCTCCTTTGTCACACTGTATAGTTCTAGACAGTGTACTATATACAAACAGGCTGAAATCTGTGGGCTTTGTTCTTCTGTCTGTCACATAAAGAACCACAACTTATATGAAAAAAAAAGGAATTATGCATTTAGAAACGTTCCTTTCTTCTCTCTGAGGGCAGGCACCCGTTTGAAGTTGCTTTGCTTCAGTGTGTGGCAACCCTCCCCACAGCAGGGGATTGGAACTAGATGATCTTTGATGGCCCTTCTAACCTAAATCATTCTATGACTGTATGAATAGAAAACAAGAGGAGGTTAAGAAGAAGCAGGTGTCATTTAATTCTTCTTGCCATGCAAGCCAGCTTCAGTCTCTGAAGGTCAGAGATGTCTGGTTTTGCATGGCATTTGTTACGCCCTGGGAGAAACACTTCGGAGTTGCTATTGAAGACTGGCCAAAAGATACGTGTAGGCATCCACTGTCAATGTTACCTCGTTTATCTCAGCTTCTCACTTGGTCTGCAGTAGCCCACAGTGCCAATGGACAAACACGTGCACGGCTGGACAGCAGCAATCTGTCCGGAACTGAGTTTCATTTATGCATTACTTTTTCTGGATTGGCCCATCTTTGCTTTCCTTTTTGATTAATAGTTTTTTCCTGTCTGTAAGGAAATCTCAATTACTGTGATTTGGCACAAACCAAATAGCAAGAAAAATCCTATGAAAGACGGTAATGAATTGTGATGCCTCTGACAATGAATCATGACCTCATTGAATGAGTCAGTCATCAAGTCTGGTTGTCAAGGATACAGATGCAGATACACACACATAACGGGGTAATTCGCAATCACAAAAATTGGAGGCTGGGAGTATATTAAATTATTAGAATTTACTCCCCACAAGATAGGTAAGTGCTTTAAATCCTGTTGATTGCTTTTGAAGACGGTTTTAAACACAACTGATAACGAATTAGCAGGTAGATATAAAATTAACCTCATAAATGCCCCTCTCTGAAAGTATTTCATATGATTTACTGTGCCTTTCCTGGGTACATATGCTGTACTAGAGCAACTTTATAACATTGCCTACAAAACTTTACACAGTTTCTTGTCTATAACCCAAATACATCACTTCTGATCTGCCTCAAACATGACCTATTGCACCTCCCTATGTTCCAGTCTCTGAGCCACCCCCCATGCTGTCCAAGCACCTCAGCACTGATCTGCAGCAGCTCTGGCATTCTGCTGTCTTGCACCTTTTAATGCCAGCCAAGAAAGAGCTACACTGAGAGGAGCAAAGGGCCAAGAGGGGTAGATAGCCATCCTTTGTATGAACACTGTAGTCAGTAGGGTGATTCTGCTCTGCCAAACAAGGAGCACTGGCATACTGTGGAAGTACGTTTAAGGTGTTGCTGCAGTCAGGAGGCCTCTTATTAAGCGTTGTTACAGGCGTTGAAGGGAGAGCTGCAAACTCTTTGAGGACAAACTGAGAATTCTGAAAACTATAATGCAAGGACAGTGCTTCTCAGGCAGCTTAGGCAGAAAGCCAGGAGGCAAAAAGTAATCCCTGGGACCATGGAAAGCAAATCAGGCAGGACAGGGATTTGAATCCCGCATCTGAAAACAGTGCCTACATCTCCGGGTTGCTGCTCAAAAATGAGTCTCTTCTATTTCTGTACTTTGGATATATCACTTTGGAAACCTCTGAAACCTCCCTGATGACATTTCTGTGAAGCATTTGACACTTTGTGGAAATACTATGTTGGAATTTTTGTGTGTGTGTGTTTTTTTGGTTTGTTTTTTGTTGTTGTTGTTTTTTTGTTTTTTTGTTTTTTTTTTTTTTTAATACAATGTTAATTTCTGATAAAAACACAGTTTAACATTTCCAGGCATCTCTACTCCAGGCATTGGTTTAATAGGTATTGCTTGTTTGCAGTGTGGCTTGGGGCACATGCAAACAAAACTTTTCAACAGTCCGTACCTAAAACAAAAATCTATTGAGACAATATTACAATGGCATATATAAGTGTCTGTACTATGCAGAATTGCTTATCACTTCTGTTGATTTCAGTGGGAACTGTCTAGCTGCCTAAAAAAAGAATCTAGTTTTTGAGTAGGAAAGCCATCCGTCTACAGAAATCTCTTTTACTTATTTACCTAAATAGCGATGTGCTTGTGGGCTTAATTAATATCTGTTCAGCACTTTGCAAAAATAAACCTCTTCAGGCTTAAATTTAGGCTTAATTTATTCTTTCTTTTCCCCCTTCAGCCTGGAAGGTAGGTACAAAGCTGCGGAAGGGCAGAGAAGGATATCTTGTGTTCTCTGGTAACCTAAGAGCTGAAGAAGAGTATCAAGATCTGTCTTTGGATAAAAAAATGAAAGGGATTGTGATTAAGGAAACGTTTGGCCAAATATTTCTTTTGTAGATAGACGATGCTATGAGGGAAAAATGGATAAAGAACATTATAGAAATAATGTTACATTGAGGCTTATAGTCTAGTGCTTTGAATGTCAGATTGGAAAAGTTTGATGTCTCCAAAGAGAATAATGTGTCTGGAGAGTAAGGAATTTTTGCTGGGATTTCTTTTTTCAGTATATTTCAGTGCAGATAACTGACCTTGGAGCCTTCTCCTGTACTCTGTCATTGCATACCACCCCCAGTTATTTTCCATCTCAGATCCCACTGGCAGTCTATGAAACAGCAATTGCATCATCATTTGAATGCTTTGAATCAGAACCTGGTAATAAATGGGAACTACCAGTTCAGCTTTGTGTTTTTCACTAGGTAACAAATGGATGGAAGTATTCCAGAGACTGGCTAAGTGAAATCAGTGAATGGTAACAGTTGTTGATTAACTAGTATTATATGAGTGGAAATGTAGATAGTGCCAAGTTGCTTAATGACAACTAACCAACTGTTAAATAGAAGTGGAACTTTAAGGTCTGATCTCTCAGTACTTAAATAGCTAAATGAAGATTAAAGAGTGTATTTTTCTTAGTTACTAGAGGCCTTGATCAGGGTAGGAAGGATGCACAGGACAGCCTGAGGGCTAGCGCAGTGCTTGAATTGTCCAGCCAGATAGTGGCAGGGGCATTTCACATGTTCCAGGTGCAGTTTTCTCTGTAAGCCAACAGAGGTTTGGAATAGCTTGGAAACTAAGAGGGAAAACAGAAGAAGAAATAAATGCAGCATTACTGTGTTATTTGGTCTTAGAAAGGGGATGTTGTAGTAATGAGATTTTTAGTTTCTAGATTCACTTTCTCTTTTTAATGTTGGGATAACACTTACTCTGTCTGCAAATAAAGTGGATTCCTAGTTCGATTCTTTTTCTTCTGATTTCCCCGTAGTCTCTTTCAAACTGATTTTTTTTTCTTCAATCAATTCACTGTTTCCTGCTGTAAAGTTTCTAACGTAACGACCTCAGCTTTACCTGAGCAGGCTGTTGTCTTTATCATGTCACTGATACCTGTGACAGCCCAACCAAGGATGTCTTGGCCTGTACAACTTGTGGTGTGGCTGATTGTATGGTGGACCAAACCTGACAGCTACAGATAGAGCTCAAGGTTATTTTGTGAGCTGACAGAAAAAAAAAAAAAAAAAAGAGAACATGGCCTTCAAATGTATTATTATATATCAATAGCTAAGAATATTATTACCTTCTGGAACCTGCTGTTCTTTTCGTGCTTTCTTATAAGACATAATGTTTCTCTAATCAGATTACATTTGAGTAGTAGCCTGCTCTTTTACTAAACTTGTTTTCTGGTTTTTCTACCTCAGGTCATCCAGATGGTTGCATAGTTCCTTCATGTTCTTTAGCTGCATTGACATATTCTGTCTTTCTTGATTAAAAAATCTGCTTTTCTGGGCAGTCATCAGCTCCATTCAGCTTCGTTCAGTTCACTCCAAGCTCCCCTGACATCTGTACACATGTGACATCCTGACACTTTTCAAATCTGATCAGATCTGAACCACCAGCTAGGCCCCTGACACTTAGCAGATTTTGCACACGCAACAGACTTGGAAGCAGAGCAGCGAACAGACTCTGCACTGACAACTGTGATTGTCTGGCTTTGACATCATCCCCCACGCAACTTGGTAGAGGCATCAACATTGGAACTTGGCTATGATTTGACATGGTACGTAGTGATGGGAAATGTGTGCAGCACTGGGGAGCCTGTCCCAGAACATGAGGGCTGCTCCGAAAGAAATCCCTCCTATGTTTTGATGTTGGCCCACAATTCCAGATGCAGATGTTGGTGGTATGGCAGTAGAGGCTGAACTTTTCCAACAATATTCCGTTATGTTTTGTTGCCATTTGACAGATGGCAGCTGAGGGGCAGTCTGACAGAATGATGTCTGACAGGGAAATCCATACGGAGCAAAGGTGTATCACTGAATCCCTCCATGGGGAAAAAGTGGTACCCACTGATGTTCATCAATGCTTGCTGAATGTTTATGGAGATCAAACAGTGCATGAGAGCACAGTGAGGGGTGAGTGGTGCATTTCAGCAGTGGCAGCAGTGACAGTGGGTCACCTCCACTTGTGCAGATTGTTACAAGCGAGGCATGCAGGCTCTTGTTCATCGCCGGTGAAAATGCGTAGCTAATTGTGTGGCTGTTGAAAACTAGTGTTTTGTAACTGAGAATATGTTCTATCAAATAGCGTTATTGTGCTCTTTGTACCCGTTGTAGTTTCCATGGAAATAAATAGGAGGTGTTATTTTTCGGAGTGACCTATTTAGTTATTGAGTTTATCATCATTAGCTCTTTCTGTGCTCTCAATCTCTGGTGAGAGTGGTTGGAGAGCTCAACAGGGCCATAGGGTGCTCATGAAGACAGCCCAAAGAAAACTCTTATAAACTGTAAGTTTAGAAGGGAGAATAGACCGAAGATTATCTTAGCAAGCATCTTAGTTCATTTTCTAGCTTTTTAGTGTTATCTGATCCAATCCTGAAGAGGTGCAAGTTACCAGCAGACTGACAATTTCCTTTCAAGGTTTGTTTGAAAAAGTAAATCCTACTACTGTGCAAAACTGTCTAGCAGCCCATATAGGTTACGGGCTATAGGTTCATTCAGTCCTATGCTTACATTTGCCTGTTTCCCCGAAGTAGGATTCAATCACTGAGATTTTTTGCATACGTTGTGTGTGTTTTGCTGCATTTAAATATTGAATATTTAAAGTTCTTTTCAAAGAAGAGAGGTTTTGAACATGTCACCATGACTTTATGCCTTATCCCAGCATGCTAGTTAAAGCTCCTTTCGTTTCTGTATTGTTCACAAACATTGCAGCAGAATAGTTGACAATTAAGGTACAATTTTGAGTGTACATACAAATGTAAAAGTAGCAAAGAACATAGCATTACCTGAGAAATATATCTATACCAAGTATATTTTGTCCATATTTACATGTTGATGGTGGTAGGTGGATGATTGGACTACATGATCTTAGAGATCTATTCCAACCTTAATTATTCTATGATTCTATGATCATGATCTTGATTGAACATGTTCTTATAATAGAATATATTGATGTGCCTGTTTCTGAAACAGTGTTGTTTCCCTATCATTTCCTTTGTGTTACTGTATGTATTGCATCCTAATAGCTTCAGTAGTGAAATCCTAGGAAGGGATAAAGCTTTCTGCATTGGGAAGAATTTTCATTTGTGTTGGCTGTATAGAGGAGAGCACTGTGAGTTGGTTTTCTTTGTGTTACAAATACTCGGTAGAGAGGCTGTCTTATTTGCTGAAGTCAGTGCAGGCAGAATTCAGGTGACGTCCTGTTCTTTCCTCCTGCGGATCACTCGTTCAGAAGCAGAGGGAGTGTTTTAAGAGGGCTCCCTGCTCCTGCCGAGCTGTTTTGCTGACACTGAGGGGAGCATGCTCACCTGCTCAGGGCTGCTCTGTGCTTCTGTGCCCACTGCCTCCCACAGCTGCGATGCACAGAGCAGAGCTGACCACCCCGCGGCTCTGTGGCTGTGTGAGTGATGCGGTGCCTCCATGCAATTAACTTAATGCGTTCAGAGAACCTCCAGAACTCCTCACTTGGAAATGTTCCCAAGGGAGATGGGTTTTTTTAATCTCTTTAGAAGTCATAGGAATAAAACTGAATACAAAGCACTTGCTTGGTTGTTTTTTTTTTTTTTTTCTGGGTTTTGTTTGTTGTGTGTTTTGTTTTTTTTCTTTCCCTTATGCCTAAAATACAGCCTCTATAAAATGAAAACATTCCTTCAAGGTACTTTTGGCTCCTTCATAGTTTTTCCTTAGGGTCCCATTTTTGTTCGCACTGTCAGAGCGCACTGCAAAGTCGCCTGGTTGTAAATGGGAATTGGAGCCTTTATGTCAGCATTAGAGTTAAAACTAGGCCAGTGTGAGTGTCATCTCCCATTAAAAGAGCTTAAATACATGCTGGAAATAGGAATTCCAAGGGTGAAGCATTGTACTGCACCACTATATTATATGATGCAACTGAGATCAGCCTTGTTTAAATCAAGCAGTGGCGAGAAGGAAATCAGATTAGATTCAGTCCTTTTTGAAGGATGTACATGCATGCAGGAATTCATCTGAGGCTTTTTCTCCTCAGTATCTAATGACAGAAGAGCTTACCTGACCTGAAACAGTGAATCAGTTAGTCATATGGAAATCTGAGATTAATATTTAATACCAAAATCCACGTGTCCCTGTTCAAAGAGTCTCTTTCCTCTCTACCAGGTTTGTGGTAGACCTGTGACAGAGTTCATGCCATGCTGCATCATAACCTATACTGTACCCCAACTCATTTGTACAGGTTGTCATATGGAGAGCTCAAAAGAGAATCATCAAAATGTGGTAAAGCCTTCATGCTGAAAAGACATTGTGGCTGAGGGAACTGGGATTTTTCAGTCTGGTGAAGAGGAGGCTCAGGGGAGATCTTTTTGCTCTCTATAGTGACGTGAAAGGAGGTTGTAGCGAGATGTGGGTTGGCCTCTTCTCCTAGGTAACAGTGATAGGATGAGAAGGAATGGCTTAAAGTTGTGCCAGGGGAGGTTCAATTTGGATATTAGGAACAATTTCTTCTCAGGAGTGGTGCAGCATAGGCACGGGCTTCTCTGGGGAGGTGGTGAAGTCACTGTCCCTGGAGGTATTCAAGAAACATGTGGATGTGGCACTGAGAGACATGGTCTAGACTAGTATCAGGCATGACTAGATGGTTGGACTAGATGATCTTTGTGGTCTTTCCAACCGTAATGATTGTATGATTCTGTGATTCTGTGATGTAGTTTTGAGGTTGTTCTTTGATTTTAAGTGGGCTCTAAACTAAACGCACAAAAACCATGGGCAATGCCAGTTTGTATTCTAACAGCAGGCTGCATTTTCTCTTTTTCTTTCTGAGGTGATTCACTGGAACTCACCAAAGAAGCTGCGGGTGAAAAACAAGCACGTGGAGTTTTTCCGCAACCTCTACCTGACATTCCTGGAATATGATGGGAACTTGCTGAGACGGGAACTCTTTGGCTGTCCCAGCGAGGCAGATGTTAACAGTGAAAACGTAAGTGGCACGTTGAGGGCTTGAAAGTTGTAAAGAGAGTTTCATACATAGCACAGGGTACGTGAAAATCTGGAGAATTGGCTGTGGAGGTAGGGACTCGGGAGAATTGAGGTCAACGCTCAGATTCCAAGAGTGATGCTGTGCAAATCATTTAATCTCTCTGTGCCTCAGTCCCTTCCCCGTAAAACTGTCATATTAATCTTGCCTTTCCTCTGTTGTTTTTGTTTTGGTGGTATTTTTGGCTGCCTTTTTTTTTTTTAAATCCCCATCAAAGCTAAGTTCACAAATTGAAAATGAGGATTTGGACTCTTAATTCTATTAGGCAATTCTGCAAATCTCATCCTTAGACCTAAAACTTTCCAAGAGAAAGGATTGTTTCTTGCTGTGTTTGTTCAGCGTAAGACAATGTTGACTTTGGCTAGTAGATACTAATGCACAAATAATGAAGAGAAAATGAAAATATCAAGACTGCTGGGTTAGGTCTATGAGTTTTTGCTGTACTGTAAATTGTAGAATGAGTTAATACTTCAGGGTATGCATAGGCAGTGAGACTAGTGAGTTCTTTCTGCCCCAAATCTAACAAAGCACAGCAGCACTTAAGTGTATCTGCATAAAATTTGCAATCAGAACCTTTCAGATGAAACAAATCCTTTGAAAATGGTTGAAATCAAGGATGTTTACATACAGATGTTCTTAAGTATGTGTGTGCCTTAGTACATATAGTTCCAGTATAAAAAACTGTTATTTGAAACACTTATACACAGATGCATATGAACTCCTTGTGTATGATGTGGTCTGTGGAGATTTCTAGACCAAGTATCAATTTTGACTATGTAGCTGAAATACAAAAAAAAACCTGTATCATTTTATATTATCTTAAAGGAAAAAAAATACATAATTATCTAAAAAGTTAAAAATTCTCTATATAAAAATCAATAAAGCAAAGTCACTATCATGTACGCATTAGCAGTTCAGAGATAATTAGCGAAGTAGCATCATTGAAGCTCCATTTTGCCTGTGACCACAGGAGATGCCAGTCCTAGTTTTCTGTCGGTAGCACTCAGAGATTGGATGGATCTATTTTAGCCTAAGGCAAGGCTTCCCAGATACTCATTCAGCCTTCCCTCAGTCTTCTGAAAGAGGTGGGAAAATGATAAAAAATCTGGAGATAAACATTAACTCAAGGAGACTGAAACAGACAAAGGAGAGAAAGTGCACAGCAAGAGTGAAAACACACGGAGAAAGAAAATTCTCTGCAAGAGTGAGAGGCTTTTAGAGAATCAAGTGAACTGAATGTAATAAAAGATCACTAAGAGGCTGATGGCCAGAGACGTCAGGATACAGTAGATGGAGTAGAGGGTTGGAAAAGGGGAGTGAGACGCTGAAAATAAAGACAATAAAACAGAACACATCTTCATCATGTTTTTAGTATGCAGGTTCAAATTATTCTGAATTCGCAGTTGTGTGTGTTGGAAGAGCAAGAATTCAGTCACAGATTTGTTGCTGTATTTTCCAGAGCTCTGTAAGTCCTTAAACATAGAATCATAGAATGGCTTGGGTTGGAAGGGCCCTAAAAATCACCCAGTACCAACTCCTCTGTCATGGGTGGGGCTGCCACCCACCAGATCAGACTGCCCAAGGCCCCATCCAGATGAACCTTGAACACCTCCAGGGATGGGGCATCCACAGGTCCTCTAGACAGCCTGTGTCAGTACCTCACCACCCTAAGTAAAGAATTTCTTCCTAACATCTAACCTAAATTTCCCCTCTTTTACTTCAAAGCCATTCCCCATTATCTTATTGTTTTCTGTTCAAAATGTCAATTCCTCTCCTGCTTATAAGCTTCCATCAAGTACTGGAAGGCCAAACTGAAGTTTTCCCACAACCTTCTCTTCTCAGACTGAAAAAACCCAGCTCCTTCAGACCTTCATCATAGGAGAGGTGCTCCAGCACTTCTGATCATCTTCATGGTCCTACGCTGGACCCTTTCCAGCAAACTCAAGCATGTCATCAACCACATAGACTTGTACATGCTCAGTCTCATGAGGTGGTCTCAGACTTCCTTCACTCTTACAGTGGAAGGTATTTTGCTCTCCCGACTCCTGCCTGGAGGTTCAGGTACATGAGAAATATGAGAAGCCTGACTGCCACTGAAGACTCAGGCAAAGAGGTTGTTGTGTACCTTAGCCTTTCGATGTGAAATGTAGCCAGTTCTCTCTTCTCATTTTTTCAGGGGATTATACAGTCCTTGGTCTGTCTCTTCTGACCAGTATATCTATAGAGTCCCTTCTTGTTATTTTACACATCCCTTACCAAGTTTCTTTCTGTCTGCACCTTGGCTTCCCTGATCCCATCTCTGCATGTCCAGACAGTATCACTAGATTCTTTCCAGGATGCCCACCCCTGCTTCCACTTCATTCCAGATGATAAATTGTTGGGGAGCGATGCACACTGAATGTAAGTTCTTACTGCTGGAAATGGCTGTTAAAAAGTTTAAAATGGCTCATTTTACTGAACTTGTATCTGGTTGACAGACACTGGAAATGACTAACTCTTCAATCCTGTTTCTTATTCAAGACAAGTAGAATGCAATATGGTGTATGGTATGGCTTCTGTCTGAATAGGAAATGTAATTCATTCTTCCTCTTATAAATTAAAAAAAAAAAAAAAAAAAAAAAAAAAAAAAGAGGATACTGGAAAAGATTGAGCTAGACGCACAAAAATATATGAGTCCTAACTTGCCAAGAGACACCAAAAAGTTAACAGCCTTCTATCAAAACAATGAGATATAGAAAATACCTAACTTTGGATAGCTTAAGAATAGTCACTTAGGAGAATACGTTGTTTTTAATCAGTTGCCCTTGATGTAAGCCCAGCTCAAAACTTGTCAATCTCCTTTTTTTTTGTAGAATACAAAAAGCAAGTTTTGGCTTTGATGTTATGAGACCCTAAGAACAAGGTTATCATGAAAACTTCTCTCTCCCCCTCTCTCACTCTGCTGTAGTACGCACAGTGTGACAGGTGTCCTATTAAAATACAGTGCATTCCCATGATGTATAGCAGCACAGTGTTCAGACGCAGAGCATCATGTAAGGTGAGCAGGGAGCCACTGTTTGTCATTCCTCATGGAACAAGGACTAGGGGACATGAAGTGGAAATAGCAAGTAGCAGGTTCAAAACAAAGCAAGCTATTTCACCCAAGATGCAGTGAAGCTTTGAACAGGAAGTAATGTTGCTAAAAATACACCTGAATTCAAAAAGTGATTGTGGAAACAAAATCAGTCAGGAGCTGTTAGGCTTTGATGCAGGAAATTCTTTCACCCAAGTGCAGGACTGGAGGAATATTCTGAGAAAGCATCACCAAACACACACACTGCCTTTGTACTCCTCTCCAGGCAGCATGGCAGGAGACAGGATTCTGGGCTAGGTGTGGGCTACCTTTAGCCTGACAAGATGCAGATGTAGGGTTAGGACTCCTAAGAATTTATTTTAAAAAAAAAAGGCTGTAATTCTTGCAAAAGAAATATGCTTAAGGTAGGAATTGTTATTTATGTTGCAGCTGTTATTTTTTTCTTTCTTCTCCAAATTGAAGCTAGCAACCTCAAAAGACACTGGGCTTTATTGTGCTAAGCATAGTATAAGTGTAAGCATTTGGGGCTGGAGCTCAGTGATCCTTAAGGTCCCTTCCAACCTAAGCCAAACTACAGTACTATGAAAAGTTGCTCCTTCATTTGGCTGTGCTTCTCTGTGCTGTGAACCAGTGGTCAGAATGCTGAAATACCTCTGCCAGTTTTATAATCAGAGAGAATTACTTAAGCACTAAATCCACTGAGCCCTGCTGTGGAAGAAGCAGTGGCTTGTTAGGAGGCTGTCACTCAGAATCTGGCTGTGGCAGAATGTACCCTTAAGGTCTTGTTCCAATATGCCAGCCATTGCAGCTCTGCAGTTTAATATTTGTAATGATGTTTTATTTAGAGTGCAACCAGTAATTAAGGAATCTCATTTGTAATGCAAATATCTGGAAAATGTAAAAAGAAATGTGACAGTGGGCACCACTGGGCTGATTCTGTTGCTCTAAGGCCCTTTACACATAACTCTAAGGCCCCTTTACACTTCTCATCAGTACTGAGACGGCCTTAAAATGAGTGTAAATTATGTATCTTCCCTTTTTAAAGACTCTTTACAGTGTCAGGGAGATGTAAAGAGGTATTAGTTGAAAAGGTAATCAGACATTACATTAATCTGTCACTCTTTCCGTGGCTGTGTGCATGCATGTATGCTTGTATATACACGTCTGTATGTATTAATATAGATTAGTACTTTTTTTCTTTTTCTTTTTTTTTTATGTTTCCTAAGGAAGTATAGTGTCACACATTGAATTTTTAGATGTCTAAAATCAGTGTTTGGATCCCACACATCACAGCACTGATCTAATTGGGCGCTGATCTTCAGCTGCACCAAGCTGCACTGTTAGTAGGTTCCAAAAAGTTGCCAAAAAGTTGCAAATAGGAACAAACAGAACAGATAGAGCTTTGAAAATGAAATATTGGAGGCAAAGAAATACAAATTCAAAAACGGAGAGACTCGAGTCATTTTTCTGTTTATATAAAACGAGTTATATGCATGTCTATGTGTACATACATATTTTATCCTTTCACTGAAATAGTGAAGCTGAAAGGTGCTGTGTGTTTCAGGGACACACTGCAGACGGGGGCCTGGCACGTGCTCCTCACTGCAGAGCATCACTCTGAATCCCCTTCATTCAGTGTGTGCTAACATGGGATTACACAGAGCTGGCTCTTCTCTGCAAACTGGTATTACATTCACCTCTTTGCCTTGTATGCAGATTCTGGATGGGAAATTCAAATGTGAAATTCAGATTATGGACCAAATCCTCCTGTAAACACTGCCAATGAGTCCAGTGGCCTTTGAAGTGGGTCCTCAGCCATTCCATTCTGCATCTTCCGTGCTATTTCCCCTTCTTAGCCCTTTTTTACTTTGATGCAAGGAGAAGATTTTAGGGAAACCCTCTAAATTAAATGTTTTCTATTGGCTTTTAATGTAAAGCACAGCACATCATTCTAAAGAACCTACCACAGCATCTAAAGTACTTCAATGTGATCTTCTGCCTGCTATCTCTGTAGCTGTGCTATGAGATACATACTGTAAGCCTGATTTTAGCACAGGCACACACACTCAACCTTTTAGCATTCTCATAAAACTCGTTTCCTGCAGACAGCTTCTCACCAGGTGCTTCTGCCACAGCATTAAATCTGAAGGTTGAATGAGGTGTCCCCCATTACTGAAGCCTGTGTCCTGATCCAAAACCTAGAGCAAGATCAGTGGGAGTCTTATCACTGATTTCACTCACTTTTGGAGAAAAAGAGTAGATTACCCTTAGAGAAGACTTAAAAAAAAGATGATAATAATGAAGATTTGCTCCAGATTTCCTCCACTTTTTCATTTTTTCATTCAGCAGCACAAGGGGACAGCATAAAAATTCTTATTCTCCCTGAAAACACTTGCTTAGGTGTATCAGTATTTCCTAAATGTCTTCTAACTTACTTAGTTTTTTGTATGAAACCACTGATTCTTAATAGTAGCAAATGGCTCTGCATGCAACCCAGTAATATCCATCAGAAGAGCAGTAGACTGATGTGCTACGTAGTTTAAACTAACAATGTGCCACATAATTTACACTCAACTAATAAATTTATTGATTTCTGAATGTCTAAAAAGGGCACATAAAGGGAGCTTCCAGGCCAGTAATTGGGTGCTGAACTTAAAATCAGACTCCTGCTGTTCCAAAGGCTGACTTTGTTCCTGCAGTATTTCTGCCTACGGCATCATTTGTAGGACTGGCATATAAAGGTACTGTTTTGCCATGTCATAGCCTTTCTCTAGTAATAACAGGTGGTTTATGGCAGTTTTGACAGGAAATCCTAACTTGCCCAGCTGTGTTGTTTCTATTATTAAAACTGTTGTTATTATTAAATGCTGAGCCGGTAGCACATCCTTCTAGCTGCCTGAAACTTCCCGTTATACTGCTTTCAGCTGCTTTCAGTATTGCTAGATGGGGGAATTGTGAACTATGTTTCTTTTTGACGTGCTTTTATGTCTCCCTTTTCCTTCTCCCAATTTTTAAAGTGAAGCACGGGGAAAAGCATTGGGGGTTGCACACAGTGCAAGTGCAGATGACTTCTTCATGGAACTACTCCATAGTTCAGAGAAAGAGCTGACATTTAGCAAGAGTGAACTTGGGGCCAAGAATGTGTCTTTTGCCAGGCTGCTGAAAATTTATGCAAATTATAGGGCTGAAAAATCCCCCTATAATACACGCACTCTCAGTTGTGCTTTGTTTGCTAAGTAGGAGGCTAAGATCTCTGGAGACTCCTTTGGAACATGCGTGGATATGTCTGATCAGATTATAAATTTGTCAGTGCCACAGAAAATGCAGTACACTGCAAGTGAGGGACCAGGATGAAGATGGGCATATTCTGTGTTTCTTTCAGAACGCTTAGGATCAGGTTTTACCAAACAGTAGAGCTAAGAGCAGAAACCAGTGTGATCTCTGTTCTGAGAGAGATCCGTTAACCTCACTGCTGCCCAGGCAATATGGAGGAGGAAAAAAAAAAAACTTTCACTTGTAAAAGGTTAAAATTCAGGTCAGAGGATCCTGTTGTGAGATATTGGCACAGGCTGCCCAGAGAAGCTGTGGGTGCCCCATCCCTGGGGGCGTTCAAGGCTAGGTTGGATGGGGCCCTGGACTGCCTGGGTGGGCTGGGTGGGCTTTAAGGGCCATTCCAACCTGAGCCATTTTGGGATTCTAGGATTCCATGAAAGGCTTAAAGAGTAGATTTACTGTAGACAGTAGTTCTGAGAGGGAGTACCAGGGACAGGAAGAGAAAAGGAGTGATGTGTGCCTCCAGATGCAGTTTGCTGTCAAATTACTTGAACAAGGACTGTAGGGCTACAAGCAGGGCTGATATAGAATACATTTTGGAACTTGCCATAGAAGAAGAGGAGTCTGAGGAAACGTGAGACCAGCCTGTCAAGGCACTGTGGTGCAAGGGAGGGCTATAAACAGCTCTGCCAAGAATGGGTGTTGGGGACCTGGAGAAGAGAAATTCAGAGAACTACCCAGAGCTCACAGCTGCAGCTGAGAATACACAAAACTGTAGTTTGCATATGCCTAATTGTCATGTTATGCATGCCAGGAATTCTTTTGGTTCATGGGATCATTCATAGTAAAGGTAAGCCATTACTTCTGTTTAGCAATAAGATTGTCTATTTTATTTATTTGACAGCAAAATTCATGTTAGGTAGGCTTGCTCAGACACTATACTTCTCTTTGTCCTAAGCACAGCTGTGTTTAATAGAAGGCTGAATTTGCCCCATAGCAAATGGTACAAAGTTTTATGACATGGGAAGAATAAAGGTTTCATTGACATGGGATTAGTCAGGTTTTTATTACTAATTACCGGAGAAGCCAGAAGTACTTTATGTAGGTCATCCCAAACAACGCTCAGTAAGTGCTTTTTCCTCCTTACATCATCGTCTGTTTTTGTTGTTGTTGTTGTTTATGCCATGCTAAAGGCAACAACTAATTCACGCACTTTAAAAGTGCTAAATGTTGCAACACAAATTTCCTACTGGTGGGAACTGGGGCAGCTACACAGGAGGAAATGAAACTGCTGCATTTTATAGCAAGATTGTAGTTTCATCCTTAGCTGGTGTTATTTTTCATCTCTCAGTGGCTAAGCTGAGCTGATTTTCTGCTGTGAATTTTAACTGCACACACCTGGGAGAAGGAAAGATGATCTGAAAGTTAAAAGTTTTCATCTAAGCAGCTCAGTTTCCTGTTGTGTTAGCATGATATTTACTGAGTTACTTAAGCCTCATGTATTCTCACCTCACCTTACCCTCTCTTATGAAAGAGAGAAGTCTGCATGAGGGGATTCATTCTCTTCCTGAAGTCTAAATAGCCTTCCACACACAAAACGTTTTTTGTTCAGCTTTTTCTTGAGTATCAGTAATCCCAAAGAAAATATTTCTGATCCTGGATGTTGAATTGGTCTAATTTGGGATGAAGTCCTTTAAGTTTTGGTGGAAAGTGAATTATTTCTGTGACATGAAAAAATGAAGCTTATCACTGATGCATTTTCACCAGGAGTAACTCATTTGTTGGTGAAAGATATGTGCTATGTGCCATGTATCATATGAGCCTACCGTCTGCCATGCAGAGGAAGCACCACCTCATCTCAAACAAGCACATTAGGCAGTTGGACTTGGTAAATGGTGAGGATTCGTGTTGGAGTTGAAAGCCTTCTGGCCTGAGATCTGATCCTCTGCCACAGCTGGTTGCCTCTTTGCTTTGGCCTCATATATGCCATGGTGCTCTCTGTGTGCTGCCATTTTTATGTCAGAAACAAGTAACATCATGTGCTAATGAAAGCACTTGCTGTTTTCCTCTATGTTATTTCCTTAGAGAACACCTACTGCATATAGCCTGAAAAGAATACCTTTTAATAATCTTTCTACCACAAGAATATTTCCTTGAGGTGAAACTTCTCACATGCTCAGTGGCAAGTAGCCTTCACATTGAAAATCTTGTAGAAAGAATGAAACTCATGCTAAGCAGGAACTTGCTTTTGAAAAAATGCATGCTGTTACTCTGAGAATGAAAAGTCTTCGTTATATTAGGCATTTTCTTGTAAGTATAATGGAGAGACTCATAATTGGTATGCCATCTTTTTATCAAATCCAGCTGACATTAAGATCCTTATTTTGATGGCACACAGTGTTTAAGTAAGTGTCTGTTTGCATAGATCTGTCAGATCGCCATTATAAGCCCATTTTTTCATGAATGTATAATGTGGGAGGAAATCTTAAAGCAAGCCATGAGGTTTTTGTCCATAAAGAATGGATCCACACAATATACGTGTTGTAGGTAAGATTGTATCAGTGGAGAAGTGTTATGTGATCACGAAAAACAATATGAGGTAGCTTGTAAAGACGTAACTTTGAAGTTATGTATGTGTCTCTTAGACAGTTCCTTCTATTTTGAATGTTGTGCATCCTTAACGTTTTCCATTTAAAATGTGTCTGTAAAAATGGCATACAACTGTGTATAGTAGGTATTTATAGACTGTCTCTCTTCACAGTAAAGACGTTGTAGCCTTTATCTGTGTGCATGACACTGGGAGTATGTGAATGTATAGGCAGAGTAAGTGAAGACTGACAAAGCATTGGTAAAACAGACAAGCTAGATGCACTGAAAGTCTTTCCATAAGAAAGGAAGTGCTTGTATTCCCACATCAGTGGTATGAACTTGAAGTACAAGAGTATTCCAATATGGGGTTTGTTGAAGACCTGGACATTTTACCCTGTATTTTCTTTAAGTCTCACACCTCAATATATGAGGTGCTTGCACAGCAATAACAAGAGTTTTGGCTTGGCTTAAAAGAGAAAAGAGTTAAAGAAAAAAAATTTAAAAGAGTTGCCATTAAGGAGCTTCAGTCTTGCAGACACAACGAGGCAAGAACGGGTGGGAAATTTTCCTTTCCTGCTCTTACCTCCAAGAAAGTCATGCCAGAGAGCAATAAAAGAGCAATACTGCCTAAAAGAATGATGAAACTGATACCTTTGCACCTGCACAAGTAGCGTAAGTACAAAAGAAAAAGATGCCCAAAAGAAAGGTTTTTGGTTTATTTTGCTGTGACTCCAAAGGAAAGGTTTGGGATTTTTTTGGCTGTGACTTGTTTTATGCTGTGCAATCATTTGTTACACTAATAAGCATGAAGTGCACATGTGCAGCATGCGTATTTTGCTCTATGGTATTTTTTCCACTTCGTACTGTTGTCAATCATCAGGCAAGAGGCATATTCAAGTAATGAGCTGTCCAGTTTTAAGGATCTGATGTTAAGGTCACTGGAGGAAAGAAAGGGTGAGATATTTGGTTATTTCTTCAACCTCAGAAACTGGCAGCACTATTCCATTATATCTGTAAATATTTCTCTTAAAAATAACAAAACCCACAACAAAATCGTCCTTGAACTAGATTGAATAAAAGGGAAAAATGAGGATTTAAAAATGAACATTTTAGGGCATGGCTAACTTCCCCAGTGCTTTGATATTGTCTTAATCATTTAAATTTAAAGCTCCTTGATAATTCTGGTAATACATACACGTGTGTATATATATGTGTGTGTATATATATATATATTTTTTTTTTTTTTCTTTATAGGCATTTTTGTGAAAAAAATTATTTTTTTTAAATTCATTTAAAAAATGAATTTAAATGAGTTTAATTTTAATTAAATTTAAATTAAATGAGTTTAATTCATATATTGTTTGAATGTTCTTTTGAAAATGAAGTACAGGTTCAGTTATGATCTGTAAAGCAGAATGAATGGAACTCCAGCAATAAAGTTAATGAATTCCTGATTTCTGTTCCACCAAAACATCTTGATTTCAGTAGTTTTGCCTGAGTAAAGATTTGTCAAGATTCAGACTCTCATCTTTCTAAAAGCAGTCTCTCCTGAGAGGCATTGTAAGATCTGTGCAGAACAATAGCAAGAAAGAGTGAGATCCTGATCCAAAACTCATTGAAATCAAAGACGATGTTCCCATTATTCAAAAGAAGATTAAAGAGTGATATACAGAAAGATGCTGGGAATTATTCCATCAGCCTTCACAGGAAAACATTCCGTTCTCACATTATTGTTGATGGCAGCCATCATGCTTATAGTTCCAAGAACAACAGCTCTTGTTCTTAGCACAGCATTAGAACAAGAAACACCTACATTTTCCAATGTTTTTTCTTAATGATACTGTTGTAAACTATTGCTTTAAACCTTCTGAGCAGGTCTTTAAATCTAAATAAATGTCTGTAATTCATGATCTGTTTGTTGCGTGAAACAGCTTTGAAATCCGCCGTGGTTTTATCAAAACTTGTGAAAACCTGGAATGGATATTCGTCTTAATTTACTCTTTACTGACAAATAGGTAATCGTATCCTTCTTAGAGAATGCTTTTAAGAAATACAGTGTAAAAAATGATACCTTTACTAATAACCTATATTTCAGAGCAATGCAAACAAAACTCTATTTGATGTGTCAACACCATATGTATAATTTTCATCTGTGCTGCATTTTGTAGAACTTTTAAGAGCAGGCATGACTGATTTTTCCTTTTAAATGAATGCATTTTAAGTAATCTACCCAGATGTTTGGCTTTAAATAATGTAGTTCAGTGATGGAATTGGTCAGCTGCTGAGACATTTGGTCAGTTTTTCTCTTCCTCCTTTTCCCATAGCTAAACTTTTATTCTTTTAAAGCTACATGACTGCATGACTCAGGATTGAATTGCTTTCTTTTGCCTATTTTGACTTTGAAGTGTCTTGATTTTCAAGAAAACCAAGAAATACGTGCTCTCTGGTAATCTGACATCCTTTCAGTTTCACAAACCAGGTATCTAGAAGCACAAATCCTGTGCTTAATTCTGGCTCTTCTGCAGTTGAAAGATTATTTTCATTGCAAAATTATACTGATGCAGATATGTACGTCTCAGTAAACTGACTAATGTTCAGTTTGTTACTTTTCCAGCTGTCTGTCCATGCCCCTAGCAACACTTAGCATTCTCCAGCAGAGGCAGCAGAATGGGAATTGCTTAGTCCAGGGTACAAACTTAATCTGCTGCTGAGTCTTCTCTACTGGAGCTTCATGTCTACAAGTAGTTTAAAATACTGCTTCACAGAAGGAATGGCCTTATGCATCATATTGGAACATTTGCTCTGAAACTTGGTGGTATTAAATGTTGTGATTGTTCACTGTTTCATTGCTAGTCTGGATGTTGGAAGTCTATAATATGTATGATGTATGCAATGCATAGACCATAATACTATGGACTGTCTGCCTCATCTGTTTACTTAAAAGACCTTTCTTCTTATCTCATGTCCATTGACTGTAAGGAGTGAGGCTTGGGAAAATATGATATGTATGTGGAATTCAAATTGCACTCCTCATTGCCTCATGCTGCAGGTTTCCAACCTCTTTATTCTCTCTGACTCTCAAGAGAAATTGTAAAGATCTTACCTTTATGTCTACTCTTACTTTACAGCTCCAGAAACAGTTGTCTGAGCTGGATGAGGATGATTTGTGCTATGAATTTCGTCGAGAACGTTTCACTGTCCATCGCACTCATTTGTATTTTTTACATTATGAATACGAGCCTGCTTCGGACAATACTGATGTAACACTGGTGGCTCAGCTTTCAATGGACAGGTAAGGAAAATCTTATTTGGAAGCATGAGACAGTCTTTTCTGACAGCACTGTGTGTAGCTTTAGAGAGAAAAAAATAAATAATAGAAACAGTTATACTGTAAGATCTTTCTTCAGGAGGAGTAGCATATTTAGACATCACACATGCACCCAGACTGGAGTTGTACAGTTCACAAAGGAGTATGAATAGAGCTCATGAAAGGTTGAATACTGGAGCTGCAGGAGTTGTTACTTGCCAGAGTTGCCAGGCATTATTAGTTCATGGAGTTTCACAGTAACTTAGGAATAACAGATGTTTGTGACAGACTTAAGCAAGCAGTGGTAGCTGATCTAATGCTGTACACACATTTCCTCATCAGACAATCTTAGTTTGTCTTCATTGCTATTTTCCTTGCATAAAATTTCAATTAGTGACTTGATTTCCTTATGAGAATGACAACTAAACATCTGAGTTTCAAATTGGGCAGTTTAAAGTAAAATATTTTTATGTTTACTGTTAAATGAAAAACTGCCTTTTGATGGGAGTCACTGCAGGTCTGTACAGATTTGCAAAATAATATCTGTAGTTTAACTCTTTCCAACTTTCAGTTCCAATGAAAGTAGAATTTAACTGGTATTTTATTTGGGGGAAAAAAAGTCCATTTCATGACAAGCTCCATTTGCACCTCTGTGATTCCCACCATTGTCACATTTCAGAAGCTCTGACAGTTTGATCTAGATCAGCCAGCTCAGTAGTACTTTGAATTGCCAGTCTCTTGTTTCTTCCTGCTTTTCAGTTCAAATCTGTTCTAAACTTCGTAGTTGCTGCTATCAGAGTGGGTTATAAAATCATGGAAAAACACCTGGCTTATAAGCAGGCAACTACTATTTCACTTAGAGGAGCACATGCAGAATGCTGTAAGACCCATGAATACCACCACTGGTACGCTAGTAGAAGGTCAACACTATTCCAGGAGGGTCAGAGAAATTCATATCAACAAAATATTTGCAGCCTGTTTTAAAAATAAACATGAACGGATGAGGGCTGTTCTGTTTCAGCAGTGCCTCAGCACATTGTACTGTGATGTGCATCAGTGTCTGTTCTATTGATTTTTAATTGAGGAAACATTTCTTAAGTGTTCAGAAACCTTTGAGTACAAAACTAAAGAAATAAATTAAACCAGACCCTGAGCGAGTGCCACAGTAAATTAGTAGAAGCTGGTCTGTGCACATGGTATATTTTCCCCCCAGAATTTAATTCAAAAGAATGAGCTGGGGCTTGGTGCTGATTCACTGGCACTGATGCAAAGTATGAGCATCTGTTTCTCTTTCTGGATCCTCACTGGGGCACATGTTTTTATTGATAGACAGAACCACACATTTTTATTCAGGAAGAACAGCCCTCTTGATACTGTGCAGGAAAAATCTTCCCTGCTTCTTTGGTGTGTTGCTATAAATTATTGATTTGAGCTGGAAATACTCTCTTTCAGCTAAAATCAATAAATAATATCATACCAAAGAGCTGTTTAGCTGCTTTGTTTTCTTTCACATCTTTCAGTTACTGCTTCATTTTTCGTACCTTCTTTAGACCACTTTTATTAAACTCCTCCGGCGCAGCTATAGACAGTTAAGAATAGTGTCTCAGATGTAAGATGGCATGTACATAAACAATGTGCTATATGCCATGCTCTTGCTTAGTTCTTTCAGATGATCAGCCAACATAAGGAAAGGCAGAAAAGTAACTCCCCGTGTCTCTAGTTCTCATCCTGCTGGAGCTGAGGCTGATAGTACTGTTGTGACAGGCTTCTCTTTGTGCTATAGGCTTGAGGAGTGGAAGGCAGTGGAGCAGCTTAGGAGCTAACATTAATGTCTGTAGATGGAGGCTTTGAGAGAGAATTCATTCAGTGTTGTCATTGTTGGTTAATTGTCACTTTTGTACTGATGTGACAAGTTTGGTCTTATAATGGCTTGTTCCTATCCCTGGCTTCATATGCAGCTTTCAAGTACTTGGCTAGGCAGCCTTGCTATAAGGCATGGAATGTATCTAGAAATCAGTAATCAGAGTGGGAGTTAAAAATGTGAGATGAGGATGTGGGCAAGAAAGACAAAATTAGCATTAGGCTGCTTGAGGTTGGGGTCAAAATAACTTGTAAATTGGTTTGAATATGCTTAAGAGGAAGAATGAAAACAAAGAATCTCACAAAATGTGATTTCCAGTGAAATACCCTTGGCTGAAACAGACCTTAAAAAATTTAACAACTAAATGATGACCCTATTTATTATACAATGTAGGAGTTTATTTTCTCTAGAGAACACATTCCTCAAGAAACATAACAACAAAGAAAGAACTTGGTGAGCTTAGAAACTTGTATTTCTTAGTCTTATGGTCAAAAGGGACAATTCTAACAACTTACAGAGTGCAGGTTGTGTAGCATCACTCAGCAGTCCCTGTATCAAGCACGTAGAAGTGGAGCCTGTTATTGAGAAAGACATAGCAAAATGGAGTGTTCTGAAGGGCACTAAGCTGTCCAGCTTCAAATTTATACCAGCAAAACCCAGTTTCCATTTAACTATCGTGGAAAGCTTTGCAGGCATCATCAGGTGTGCCATTTAAGTAAGTTATGTATACCATTTGTCCACTGCTTAGAGTCCTTGAAAGGTGTTTCGCTGCATTTCTTTCTAGCTATTATTTAATTTATAAAAGGTTCCCATAATCTGAATGCTGATGAAATGGATCCTTCTGACTAACAGGTTTCCATGATGCTGGAGAAACGCAGAAAATGTATTTTTTTATGTATTTGTTGCTAGTACAATCTAAAGCCTAAAGATTTCATATACCTTTTAGATCCTTTTTATTGATCTATGTTTCTAATTCAGCTGTATGTTTCAGGCTGATAATAACCTTTGTTTCAGTAATAGATAAAAAGAAAATAATGTACCATGTGTAGACTAGTAAATGTAATATCTCATATCTAAGACAGAATGATTATATTGTTGTGGATGTCATCAGAAACACAGGAAAAAGCTATTAATGTTAAATCAGAATTTGTGTTTGCTGGTATATCATTCCTTTCTGCTGCAGTGCTTAGTGCGATAGTAGGAGGGGGAAATTATTTTCTCTGATTACAATGATGCAGAAAACTTTTCTTATATACTGTATAAATATTAATTAGAAAAATTAATTAGAAAATATTAATAGAAAAATCTAGTAATGTGGATATGAAACGTAGGAAAGATTATCATGTTGCATAGTCTACTCTTCTTAATTTTTAATAGAATATTGGCAAACCTGTATCTCAAGGCAATTTTGTTTAAACTGCACAAAGTGATTAATCTATTTTGACCAGAATGGATACGAATTCCTTTATATATAAAGTCCTTTGTTGACATTTTCTTCAATAATATTGTAACTACTGGGAGTTCTTAAAAATATACATCGATACAAACTGTCTTAAAAATCATTTCATGGAATTTGAGGAGGTATTGCTAAAAATATATGCAAATTAATACTTTAAACGATATTTTTGTCTAAAGTGCTCTGTTGATATTCCATGACAGTGCTATGTCTCTCCTTCCTTCTCTGCTTGCTTCCTACTCATAGTAAACCATGAAACAATAAAACATTGCTATTGACGTTTCATCTATTTGACCTTTCCCTGTCAGTGATTTTTTTTCCACTCAATACAAATGTTCATGGAAGTCAATATTCTTTGACTTACGATTCTTAAGGGCTTTTAAGATCTTACTGTCTTAAAAATAATTGGGAGAGGTTTCCATAAACGGGAGGTGAAACGATTTCTGAGTCTGTAGGTGTTTGTCCTCCTCAAGATTTTTGAAGAGTAGTATATTAGGGTATGACAGAATCTTGATGCAAAATGTGAATTGGGCACTAGGCACTGTTTTACGTATTTGCCTTGCGGATGTTTCTATCTGAGCTAAGGCCATCTTTGTCTCACCACTGTACACAGAGGAGACATAAGCATATCTAGGGCACAGTCCATCTGTCCAGAAGGAGACATAGACTTAGATAAGATGAATTGTGCTGCAGAAATATTTATTGCTTTCCACAGGATATAAAGTGACCCCAATCTGTCTCACTTAGATAGAGACAGCTGTATTTGATGAGATGAAAAAGAGTCCCAGACAGGGAGACAGCCTTTTCTTATTCTCACCCTTCCTCTTTCAGGCTCCAGATGCTTGAAGCCATCTGCAAACACTGGGAAGGTCCAATCAGCCTGGCACTCTATCTTTCTGATGCAGAAGCCCAGCAATTTCTGCGTTACGCCCAGGGCTCAGAAGTACTCATGAGCCGCCACAATGTCGGCTACCACATTGTGTACAAGGAGGGCCAGTTCTATCCAGTGAATCTTCTGAGGAATGTGGCCATGAAGCACATCAGCACACCATACATGTTTCTGTCTGACATTGACTTCTTGCCCATGTATGGACTCTACGAGTACCTCAGGTAAATGGAAAGTGGAGGATAGCCTTCCACTGCCACACACTTTTTCTGTCCTTGTCACTCCACTCTTCTCACACATTCCCAAAATTATGCTATTTGAGCAGATCTGAAAAAAGCAGCTTGTAGATGTTTAAAGTGGGACAATGCCCAGCAAAGCAAAATCATTTTTAGGGTAGAGGAAGAGGTTGTAAGTGGAAGTGACACAATATAGTTACAAAAGAAAAGCTAAGATCTTATGTGAGCCTCGTTAGCCACCAGAGTCACTCCCTTAGTGCAGCAGAAGAATCAATTTGAAAATTGAACTGGACTGAGGATCATTAAATGTACAATAGCATCCAGTGTTAGCAGAGATGTGAACTGGGCAGTTTCCTCAAGCATCGCAAGTTCTTAATGTCATTGACAAAAAAAACATGCAAAACATGAATGAAGTTGTTGCCCCTGTGACATGCTCTTTATCTAGTTCCATAGCTTAAAAACACAATGAGTGTCTAAGCATCTCAGGAATATGACTGTAATGCCAGCACCTGTCGAGGCAAAATAATTAGCATAAAGAAACTGGGAAGAGTAAACTCAGTATGTACTGTATGACAATAAATGTGAGCAAGTTGGGCTGAGCAAACTGCAGACCTCTGATCCAAGAACAGAGCTATTTTTAATGAAGACCTTTTTCCCCTACTGAGGCTGATCATCTGAGACCAAAGCATAGAGCAAGGAGGACACCCTGTGGCCAGACAGAAGGATTTCAGATCCTTAGTCCTTAACCAGTTTTGCTTTTCATCTCTCTCTGAGTTTGGTTAAACTTGACCACAGTGCTACAGTGAGGGTCTTTATGTAGGTGAGCCCCTCCAGTACACAGGCCTGGAGTGCTGGGGCATGAAGAGAAATCTATTTTCCTGTGTAGTAAATTTACAGAGCAATCCCTTTGTTTTAGTATCGCAGCTATTGACAGCGGCATGTAGTACCAAAAATAAAACTTGTCCCTCCTTGATGCTCCCCAGTGCACCAATGGAAGCCAGCATTGAAGGAGGAAGGAGACAAAATGGTATGCCAAAATGTACTTAATACGTTACAGCCATAGAAATAGTTCTCTTATGGTGACAGTGTATCACAGGACTAAATGCACAGTGATACCACACACTGGTTTTGTTCAGAAGATGGATTGGCACTGACCATTGTTACAGCTGAGATCTTACATTACTCTACAAGTCCTTTGTGAAACCTACATCAGCCTCTCTGTTGCTTGGGAATATCAAAATTGCCGGTCTGCTACTACCAGCTATTTAAAAGGGAACTGAATTTTTGTGTGTGTGGACTAGAATCTTTTGTTGCTTTTTCAATAATGATTTTTCTCAGTAAAATAGCAGGGAGATGCAATGAGATTATTTTAAATACAGCTGTGTTGTATCTTTCCACGTTGATTGTTCCTGCTACCTCTGCAGGTAGTTGATCAGTGCCATCAGTCTGAATGGCAGCAGCTGTTTGTTTGAGAGCTGTCACACGTTTCCATCTTCATTTCCTCAGAGTGGGCAACCATAAGCAAATGGAGATACATGGTGTTTCAGGCACTGCTTTGTGCAGGACGTGCCAGACAAGTCCCTCTCACTTGCAAATTTGTGGAGTCCCATCTATTGTGTCTCTGCAGAGTATGTATTCTCAGAGAAAAAGGAATTTTGAAAAACATTTTCGACCTACTTTGAAGGTTCTGTGTGAACGATTACAGACAGTTTTGAAGAAGCTGGTTACCAGTCCCTCTAGGTGTCTGTTGATAGCACTTAGATTTGTGCTAATTGAGCTTTTTCACATCTACTAAGTAAGGTCATTTCAATGCTTTTAATCTCCATCAAAACCCCTTTTTGACTTGCCTTACTGCGCTATAAAATGGAGAAGGGAAGAAATGTATCATTTTAAGATTTCCTGTTTACAGAACTCAGATATTTTTGTGGTCTGTGCTTTTGTCACTTTCAGTCATTAGTTACTGAGGTCATCTTGTCATTACTCTGGAGCTAAAGGCTTTTTCTGGTTGCAACAAGTAAGGTGTCTGGGTCATCCTAAAGGCTCATCTGACATAAAATAACTAGACAGGCTGCTTCTTTATGGTATCCATAGTTGTCATAGCTAGCACTAAAGTTCTTTCCTGATGCATTTGTATAAAATATGCCCTTTTCTTCCAGGGGCACATTAGCATTAAATGAGAGCTCACATCCAAACTCTGTCCACAGGTTACAAACCTGTCCCTTGCAACACAAATGGAGAAGTATTTCTGGTTGATCTTTAGTATTTCAGGAGGAATCATACTTTGTTTTTGCCTGTTGATTTTTATTTGTTGGATGCTTTTGTTGGTTGCTTTTGTAGAGAAGATGAAAATCATGATTAACACTAGACTGACAGCTCTTCAGTTCTTGTAACAAACCCCATGACTACCTTGTCCATTGATCTTGAGCTAATCACTTAGAGTCCTAATGGTGGAATATAATTTGAATTAATTATTTTTTTTCTTTTTTTCTTTTTTTTTTTTTCCTGAATTCAGTGCAAACATTTTTGTGTCTGAACTTCCCTGTACTCCAGAAATGGGAATGATTCTATCTATCTGCCCACTTGAGGATGAGAGCTGTTTATTACTGTTTGGAAAGGACTGTGGAGATGCAAAGATTGAACTCAATGCTCTTCATTCAGCCTCTGAGGAGCCCTTGTGATTTAAAGTTCATTTCTTCCATGCTTTAGAAAAAACAGGGTTGATCGTTAAATTAAAAATTTAACCCAACCCTCAGTGTGTCAGAATGACATACATCAGGTCTGAACACAAAGGTGCCTGGGAAACGGTTTCCTGGACAACATTAGCAAAGAGAAAACCACTTCATGAAATCTTGTCTTCTTGTTTTAGGGTCTGGGGAAAAGTACAGATGGAGAAAAATGGCTGCAGGATTGATGTTACTGAAACCAACAGCCCTCACAAGTATAGTGCAGGAATTAAACTGTTTCCCCATTGCTGGTTTGTAAAATAATCAAACATATTCCTTCCATTATATTCTACGTAATTTGCAACAGTTAACAGTGGAAATCTTGTATTCCAAGTACCACAAAACCAGTCAACCAGCAAATGGCACCTCTGCTTGAAACAGGAAAAATGCCACCACACAAAAAAAGAAAAATGGATTTGCTTCCAATAGGAAGAGGTTAGATTTTCAGCTGGCGGTTCAAGGAGCAGACTACCAGTTATGGATGTCAGAAGAAAATGGAAGACGTTTTCTTCTCTACCAATATCTCCCTCTCTTTGTCATAATTAACATGGTTTCTCTTGTCCTTTGTCATTCAGATTCCACACCTGGTTATCGACAGATTCTTTCCTCACCTTATGTCAGTGCTTTGCATCATGTAGTCTGCATCCAAAGCAGACTGTTGCTCTCAGAGATCATGCTGCTGTCTCAGCTCCCAGCTCACTTTTGGTGAACCCATCCCCTTTGGCCTTAGCACTGTGTACCTCAGGTTCTCACATATCTTTTAAATATGTTTCTGCAAAGATTATCACGTTATGGCATTTTACTCTTTCACCTCTGCTTTCTCTGCGTTTGATTGCATCTACTACAAGCACCTTGTTTTCAGACTTCTGCTTCTCTCTGCTTACCTTTCTTTTTGTACTCACCTTGGACTGTGCCAGTGATTTCAGCCTTGTGTATCAGTTTGTTCACTCTGCCCTTGGTTTTATTTGTAACGCTACTGTCATCTGCTGTTTCCAACATGAGATCTAAGGCCCAGTTCAGCCACTGACACCAGTACTAAATCTGCAGATGACAGGAGCAGGGAGCATACAGAACGAATTATTGATATCCACATCATTTTAGTGCTTGTATCCCATATCTTAGAAAATGAGTCACGCTCAACACTGGTTGCAACGCAGTTTGCTCTGCCTGACAGCCTCTGCTGTTACCCCTGCTTGATAGCTACATCTGCTTTAGCTTTGTTCAACTTCAGACTGTGAACTTTGGTGGGCAGGATTGTCTCCTACTCCTTGAGCAATGCCAAGCACAGCTGGGACCTAGATTTTTGCATGGGACTTCAGAGCCCTCCATCAAAGAGACAGCAGCAGCCATAAATGGAAGCCGCTCTTTCCTTGCAGAGCCCAAAGGATGAGCATCACTGCAAACATTATCTGCTTCTTCCTCAAACTGAATCCTCAAAGCTGCACCGCTCAAGGCTGACAGATTGCACAGAGTCCAGAAAGCCTGAGATGTTGTCAGAGTAACTGTGTTAGCGTGCCCTGCTTGCAGAGAAGGTGTGAAGGGGAAGAAACATTAAAAGCATCATAAAGACCTTCCAGAATCACTGGCACTGCTCAGTGATTCTGGAAGGTCATGGAAGCCGATTGTGAAGGAGTCATCTATTTACATGTAGATATCTTAGCCATTAGTGATGGTAAGGGAGAAGGCAGGGAGGAAAGTAAAGTTATGGTAAGACATTGTTAAAATCCTTCAATTGTGAAAAGTTCAGTGAAATGTGGCAGAGGTTCTTTAAACAATGCAAACTATACAGTATGGCTCTCAGAAAACAGATTTCTTTTTCTAGAACAGGCCCATAGGGCAATATGAATTCTCTAAAATTCAGATATTATTAAATAGCCTATCTCTTTTCCTTTTTATCCGATGGCAGTAGAAATAAATTCTAGGTATTCTGGGTCCTAGGAAATTGTTTTGTTTGGTTTTCCTGGTATTATGACAGTGATCCAAATTCTTTCATCTTATAAGGCTGTAGAGAATTTCTTGCTTGTCAACATTGTCCTTGATTGCTTGTTGCAGTAACATAAAAGTCAGGACAGTGAATCCTGTTAAGAGGAACTGACTATGACAGGGAAAGAGAAGCATATTTCTCTTATGAAATATAAAGATAATGAAAGAAAAATTGAGACAGAGTTATTTCTGATGACAAGCATGCTAAGATTCAGTTGGGGAATGGAAAAGTAACTTCTCTTTCTTTTTCTTTAGGCTTTAGTTTGTTAGGAAAGAATTGATGGAATACCTCTGGCAGGCCATGCGTATGACTGCCAAGCTATTATTCTCCTGCTACAATTGTCCTAAGGCCTCTTTTGTGCAAAATACAGTCTGCATGTGTGCACACACCCTCTGAAACAGTCTTCACACTGCACAACTTGAAGCAAAAGAAGGCAGAAAGTGGTGTGTTTCAAAGCACCCAGTGCACAACTCTTCTCAGTAGCATAAATGAGCTTTGAGCTGAACGCTATCATGGGCATCATGATAGGATGGCTTAGATTGGAGGGGACCAATCTAAGCCCAACCATTTTTAATCCCTCTGCCGTGGAGTTGCCCATGGATTGCCAGCCATTAGATCAGGCTGCCCAAAGCCCCATCCAACATGACCTTGAGTGCCTCCGGGGGTGGGGCACCCACAGCTTCTCTGGGCAGCCTGTGAGTAATGAACTCCTCACATCTAACCTAGACTCTTTTAGGTTACTCTTTTAGTCTAAAGCTAGTCCTATCACTATCAGACTGTGTATAAAGTCAATCCCCCTCCTTCTTACAAGCTCCCTTCAAGTATTAGAAAGTCTCAGTGAAGTCTTCCCAGGGCCTCTTCCTCTCCAAGCTAAACAAACCCAACTCCCTCAACCATTCTTCATAGGAGAGCATGATGAGCAAACATCAAGAAACACTTCTGCTCATTTACCATGTCTTTTTGGCTTGCCTAGAACAAAGACTGACCTTCATGGCAGCCAGTATTCTTGAGGGTGGGTATCTGCTCCATAGGAGAGGAAAGAATAGTATACTCATAGGAAAGAATATGGGCCACAGTCACATTTGCAGTATCAAATGTTGAAATGCCAAAGAATTTTCTCAGTTTAACATTTTCCTGCTTGTA
This sequence comes from Tetrao urogallus, assembly GCF_951394365.1. Classification (NCBI taxonomy): domain Eukaryota; kingdom Metazoa; phylum Chordata; class Aves; order Galliformes; family Phasianidae; genus Tetrao; species Tetrao urogallus. The sequence goes on along the minus strand of NC_136813.1, from coordinate 141,495,843 downwards.
TTTGTTGTTTGTCTTTGCCAGGAAGTCAGTCACCCAGCTGGACCTGGCTAACACCAAGAAAGCTCTGATCATACCGGCTTTTGAGACCCTACGCTACCGCCTCTCCTTCCCCAAGTCAAAAGCAGAGCTGCTGTCTATGTTGGACATGGGAACCCTCTTCACATTCAGGTAATAGAAAGTACTGTCATTGAACCTTTGTTCATTACCTCTGGAGATTTTTTTGACTTTCTATGAATATTTGATTTTTCTTTTTTTCTGTCAGCTATCTAGCTCCATTAAGAAACATATTGGATTTTTTTCCCTTTTCATAGAGAAGCAGTGAACAGTCATATGTGGACATATTCCATCTGTAAGCTCAGCATTTTATCTAGTATTATACTCCTCTACTGAAAGACTTCAGATGTTAAATTGAATTTGTTTTATTTTCATCATTTTTTATTGCTCTATGAAATCAGGCGCAACCATTACACTCATGTGCATGTAATTTGCTTCTTGGCTGCCAAATACTATCTGGATAGCTGTGTCCCTCATGTGATCAAAAATAATTTCTCTCTGCTTATCGGTTCGCTTCCTCACTGACTGATTGGAAAAACAAATACAGGCTTGCCATGTGCTCTTATGAAGTATGAAATAGCTGCTTAAATAGCTGCAGTTTCACAATATGGAGGTAAAAGTCAACTCTGACTAGAGTTGAGAAGCGAAGAGCACCTAAATTTGGAGCTCCTCTCTGAAACAGACTCCTTTTTTGGCTGTGAACAACTCACTTCTATTATCTGCCAGACTCTTCAGTTTTAAAATACAGCTACCAGGGGTTAACTGTCTCATGGGTGTGTGGTAAGGTCTGATTAGCAGACAATTGTAAAGGTTCATAGTGATAGCAAGAGTACAATATGGCTTTAAGATACTGCACAGAGAGGGGTCTTAGGAGCCTGTGTTCTTGTCCCAGCTCCGCTCCTGCCCCGCTGAGAGGTGATCCATGAATCAGTTCTCTTTCTTGTATCTTTGTTCTCCATCTCTGAAATGCGGGTAACAATGTTCACCTCTCCTTTGTTCAGTATTTCAAGATCTAGAGAAAAGAACTATGAAAACGCTAAGTATGCTCTGCATGGCCAGCAGAGCTCTTTATCACCTCTCCATCCTTTCCTTGCCTTAGAGCTTTCCTTGCAATTCTTCCATTCATTGCATTGTGCACATCTCTCATCACAGCAGCCACCCTTCTTTCACAATGCTTTACGCAGATGCCAGAGTAAACAGCCTGTGTGAGCCTGGAACACACAATTCTGACCCTCCATCTGCAAGAGATTACTTTGAAATAGAAGCTCAAGATGACTGAGATATTAGGAAGTCATGCCTCTCTCTTGAAAATTACATGAGGGTAATGACAGACCAAGCATTTTTCTGTCTCCTATGGCTGTTGTTTTTTTGGGGGGTTTTTTGTGTTTTTTTTTTTTTGTTGTTGTTTGGTTTTTTTAATATATGCAAAAGGACAATATATTTGTTGACAGAAAATATTTGCTTCTCCCATAATTGAAAGAAAAAATCCTTCCATTGGAAAGTAACATCCTCAGGATTTACAGTTGTTGCATTCTACCAGCTGACAAATTTTAAGCCTGTGCAGCAGTGGTCTTCCACTACAGATTTCATTGTCAAGCTGTACAGCATGTTGGCATGTTAGGTGCACAGCCACATTTGCAGGTCCCTTCTCAAGTCTCACACAAAAATCTCTTTAACGTTAGTGGGAGTTTTGCCAGGACAAGGTTAAATAAGAAGTGAAGGATGTGAGTTCTATTGCTGGTTTACATATTAATGTAGGACACATTTTACAGATGCTTTCCTAGTTTACTTTCTCTCATTTCATTGCTAAAATCTATCAATAGCCACAAAGCAGCTGTGATCTGGACTGAGAATTTCCACGTCCACCTTCAAGGTGCTTTAATAATGCTGCAATTCAAGGCTGAGCAGGTGGGAGGAAGCTGGGGAGGACTGCTGTGACAGTGATTGCTGAGAGTGCCTGCAGCATCCCAGTCCCTCACACCACACTATAGATTACGATCTTTCCTTGGCTGAAATTGCTTTTATCACCTCTTTTCCAAATTGTGACCTTTTCTACCTCTGGGCAGCTAAGAAATACAAAACAGCTCTCAATTACAGCCCCCAGTCAGCACCAAAAGAAAAAGGAAGACGTGAGCATCTATGGATGACTGGGTGTGCAGAGGATGGAAGCCCTCTGCAGTGGTGGGATGCTTTGTCACGGATTGCTGGCTTTGTGTGCAGGTGCTGGCAGTGACTATGCCTCATGAGGACATGCCTGCCTTGTGGTTGGGTGGTAGCTGATGAACCACGAATGTACAACCTACACAGCTGTCAGGCTCAAGTAAAGCCACAGGTGGTAGGAGATGCATTACACTGAGAAAACATAACCAACAATGACTGATTAACTAATTAACTGATTGCATCCACAATGTACAGTCCACCATCTCTGGGCAGCCTGTGCCAGTGCCTCACCACCCTCTGCGTAAAGAATTTCTTCCTTACATCTAACTTAAGTATCCCTTCTTTTAGTTTAGATCCTTATCCCCTCGTCCTGTCGTAATAAGTCAGCCTCCCTCCTGTGTATAAATCCCTTCAAGTACTGGAAGGCCATAATGAGGTCTCCCCAGAACCTTCTCCAGAGAAGGTGACTTTGTTGGAATTTTTCAAAATTTCTACTGTGCTTGAAAATGCCACGGTCACTATTTTCACTAAGACAAACTATTTCCAGGAGTCTGTGAGATTGAAAATGGCCTTAAAATTCAGTGTGTGTTTAAATCTTGGATGAGAAGGATCTGAGCGGGAAAACTAGATGTACTCATTTGTCCTGCTGATGGAAGACCAGTACAGACAGTGAGCCATTTCCTACATTTATATTACCTAAAACAAAATGTGTTGGAAATGGCACACTCTTTTGTGGTAGCTTTCCCTATAAGAACATCGTGCGATGATGTCTGCATATGCTCATTTTGCAGTACATTTCACGTGATGATTAGTCACTGGCTAAGACCTAGTTCCAGCAGATTGTACGTGTGCACATATATATATGTGGGCATGATACCTGGCACATACTCTTCGTGAATACGTGCATGTAATCTTAGACTCTCACAATTCTAGCTTCTAGTCTTATTATTTCGCTATAAACAGTATGTACCGTATTTGACCATCCTATACTCATTTTCCTTTTTGTCCTGACCTCAGCCACTTCTATGTCTGCCTCTTTCCTTCCACTCACATCAGTTGCTCTGAAGAGACAAGTAGAAGGTCTCTGGTATTATTTTCTCTGTTATTATTTGGTCTATTCCTTTCTTTCTGTGTTCTTTCGTCTCTCCAATCTCACTTCCCTATTTTCTCTTCATTGTCTTTTCCCTGCAATTTTAGTTTTCCTGCTGGTCCATTCTCTCCTCCTACAAAGTTTATACCTTAGCTAATGTGTATGCTTATATTAATTTCCCCAGAAAGGGGCAAAAGTAAGTGGTGCTTTTATGGTTAGTGCCCTGATCCCCCCACTGTGTTAATCAGTGAGAGAGCTTTGCTAGAAGAACAGCAGCATTTGCCTGACTCTCTTCAGGAATCTCTCAATTAATGAAAGTTTGCATGAAGCTTTGAAGATCCAAATCACATTGTGAGTGTTTAGTAGTCATTATTATTATCATCATCATTAATTTCAAAATGCCAGAGGTAAGATGTTAGAAGCTACAGCATCTTCCACAATTCCATATCATTTTAAGCTCTGTATTATGATTGCATTTTGTCTGGTGTAGATAGCTGCCCATCAGTGGCTGCATGGGTTACAATGTCCTTTCCTGAAAAAGCCAAGAAAAGGAATGGGTTTCTCGGAGATGGTTCCAAAGGCCATTACAGACTGTAAGCTTCTTTTAAAATGCGGCACTGATTTCTAATAACTTCTGGTTAATTAATTCACTGTCAGTTGTTGTGGTTTTTTTTAATACAGAAGGGCTTTCTTTCCTGGTCCTCAAGGCAGATAGATGAAAGTGATTCAATCTGTGTGTAAGTTAGAAATGCAGCCTCCAAAGGACCGTAAGTTCCTTGGGACACCATTGCTGTCCTAGTAATTCCATCCTCCTGCTCTGCCCCTGAACAAGAAGTAAGTGAAGCTGGGCACTTCTGTTTGTGTGTTGGTAAGCCATACCAACACACAGCCAAGTGGCAACTCTTAGGTTACAATTCTGTATCTCTGTTTTCAGCAATGGCTTGCAACATTGTTAGAATTTCCGGCTTGAGCCATTGCCTCAGGTCCCAATTCTGCAAATAGTTTAAGCTTAAATCTCTACACTTTGAGAACATGAGTCATCCTTGTGAATTTCATGTACCCTGCATTACAAACTGGCAGGATGTTTGTTTTGCCCCTTCTGCTACACATCTCAGAAGACTGTAATACAGATGGCCTGCTATGCCTTTGTTTCATTATTTAATCTATGAGCCTGCAGAAAGAGCCTGTCTCATTGATTTTTGGAAAGGTGTAAGAAAAGTAAGTGGGCGAGAGAATCATTGACCCTGGCGCTAATGGGGTGGATTCAAGCTGTGCTTGGAAGGAGCCCGCTGCGGCCTAAAGAAAATTAACAAAGTATAAAAGAATCTTTTTCTGTAAATCAAATTGATTACCTTACTTAAGATCACATGGGCACTCTCTGCAATATAGAAAGTGCAGCAGAAAGCCCTTATGTGGTATTTTACTTATTAATTTAATTATGCACTTTGGCTTCTACCATAGAAATAACAGTAATTAATAAAACAGAACATCTATCCGGAGCTGCAGGTGTCTCTCATACAAATTATAAAATTACATATAAAGCAGATCGTGAATGTCACTGTGGTGTAGAAATAGCTAATTTTCAGGGCCTTAAGAGAGCTGCAGGATTTCACGCTGATTTTAGAGCTCTGATACCGCCACTTGGTTGCTAGGAACAAGAAGCAGCACTTTGCAGTGTAGATGAACTGCCTGTATATTTTGTAATTGCTTCTCACATGAGCGTTAGGTAGTGTCTTCACACTACCTTTCACCAGCTAGATGTTTTTAGGCACTGAGCACATCGAAGCTGTGGGAAGTGTGCTGGAAATAGTCCTAGAAATTGCCTCTGATACGTCCTGAAGATGACGATGTGAACTGTAAGCTAACGTCCTTATTTTTGAGCCTTTTATCAAACAAGTAACGTTTTGTAGCCTCGCCAAGATGCATCCTATTTAATTGCTTCCCCCTGTCCATGCTGTTTATGTCTGCTTAAGGTATCACGTCTGGACAAAAGGGCATGCGCCAACCAACTTTGCCAAATGGCGAACAGCCACCACCCCGTACCGCGTGGAGTGGGAAGCAGACTTCGAGCCATACGTCGTCGTGAGGAAGGACTGCCCAGAGTATGACAGACGGTTTGTTGGATTTGGCTGGAACAAAGTAGCTCACATCATGGAGCTGGATGCACAGGTGAGGAGATGATGACTGCGTAACTCACCCAGGGTGCCGGGGGGCAGGCAGCAGGGTTGTTAAATGACATCCACCTTCTGCACTGCTGAAGTGCTCATCTGGCCTCATTAACTGCTTAGTGAGGGCTTTTTGAGCGGGGAATGTGCAGTTTAGTCTTTGTCAAGCATTAAAGAGAATTTCCATATCTAGTAGGTGGCAACCATGTCCATGGCAGAGGGATTGGTACTGGATGTTCTTCAAGGTCCCTTCGAACCTAAGCCATTCTGTGATTCCTTAGTTCATTTGACAGTGCTGCATAAGCTGTTGTCTGGAAGTAGCATGATGCCGCCTGCCCAGTACTTGCTACCAGCCCCATCACCTACTGTGGAATCTATATACATGACTGGAAGCTTCTCAGTTAAATAGAGGTTGATAAGTCCCAGCTGCTAATTTAGAATTCAGAAGGCAATCCTAAATTGAATCCAAGGCAAGGACCTTCAATTTCTGGCCTGGATTTAGAGCGCATTTCTGCAAAGCCAAGGACTTCACATTTCTGAGATTCTGGCTACGTGACACACTCCAGAGGATCAAGGTATTTGATCCTTAGGCTACTTGCTCTTGGATCTGGCTTGGGCTGGTGCTTCTGGGCAGAATATATAATGATGCAGAGAAACCTCGAAAGCCCCAGACTGTCACCAGAGTTCTCAGAGCTGCCAAAGTCCCTGCCACAGTCCTAGATTTTTAGGCTAGAAGTGGTTATGGCTCCATGGGAGCTCTCCATGAAATGGCAGTTTGTGCTTCCCTGCTGTTTTTGGATGTGAAAATAACCAGTATGTTAAATAGCAGGGTCTGGATCATGGCATTTCCATTTATTTTGGTGGCTTTTGTTTGTTTGTTTTAAGTTTGCCTGCAGTTCCAGGTTTTGAGCTAGTAGCACTTCACATTAACTGAAAAACCATACTTTTTGGCCAGCTTTGCTAACTTCTGCTATCACAACGTGGACCTACAGCAAGTTATTGGGAGATTGTGTCTTTGGGGTGCAGGATACAGTGTTTTTCATGCAAGCGAGTATGTGGGTAGAATATTTTCTACTTCTGTTGCAAAACCACATAATCACTTTGGGCTGCATGCCATTTGCCCCATTTGCAAAAGGGCATTCACAACAAATCCTTGCCTACTTATGTTGAGAAAAAAAAAATGATTACAGACTACATAAAAGATACTGTCCATTATGTTATCATTAATAATAATTGCTATGCATAGCAGTTTAATTTTCCTGTGTGCTTTCCAAACACTAATCAATTAACTATCAGTTGTGGAGAATGCCAGTGTGATGATTTATTATTTGTTAATCTGAGTATCAAGGCTTGCATCCCCACTGGCAGCTCTGATTTGGCACTTACGATTTAACTCTTTTGTTCAGAGACATTTGCTTAGCATGCAGACTCAGATGTAAGAAATTGGAACATTTTTCGAAGTTGATCATAGCTCAGGTATTTTCAATGGCCATTGGGACAGAGCTAACTAAGTTGGGGAATTGTTTTTCTCACTCTTTCAGCCTTAAAAGCACATCGAAAAGAAGTTTTGCTTTCATCTGTAATGACACGGGTATTGGCCTGTTTTTCCACACAATCACCCTGGAGTAGACATACTACTTTCCCCTATGGCAGCTAGAAATACCAAATTCCCTGGGCTAGCCCAAAATATGCTGCACTACCCTGTTCTTCTGTTTTCCTTGCAATAATTCAGATATTTCCCTAGCTGGGGCTTATTTCGGCTTTTTCTTCAGGGAGCTTTGATCTCCCAATCACTCCTTCTGCTGTATATTTTGATCCATCTCCTGAATTCTGTCTCTTTCCACTGGCTGCTCCTTAATGTAGGAGGAAGGAATTGGGATAAATGGGGTGACATCCCTTCCTTAAAAACGAGGGAACACTGCACCAGGCATTCATAAGGCATTCCTTCGGCTCCAGCATTGGATCAGGTTGCTGCCAGCTATTTGGTTGGCTCTGTTATCAGCAGGCAAAACAGCTCCTCAATTGAATTATTTCCCAGCTCCTTGCAACTGCAGTGTCTGTCAGAAGGACTGTGGGAGACTCCTTACCAAGAGCCTGTGCCACTAACCATCCTTCAAAGCTGCACAACGTGGAGATAACCTTCATTATTATTCTAGGGGCACACAGATGTCCACTGAGCTGGATGCTGTAAAAATACATAGATAATGACAGTCACCGTCTGAAGTATTTATAACGTGTGAGGTAGGGACAAAAGTTCCCACAAGCGCTTTCCTTTCTCAACAGACATTTTCTTGTGGTAGGGATGGGCAATTATGAAACCTTTGTCTGCTCTTCCAGTGATTGGACTGCAAGCATCTTTTTCCAGCCCAGCCCAGCATCTTTCAAAGGGGCTCATTAGCAGCAGGCTAGTATTTTTTTTGGAATCTTTTATGTGCCTAAAGGCCTTTCAGGGATGGAGCATCGCTGTGCTAACAGCTTACACTGCAGAGCATAAACAGTCACTGACTTTCAGGATTATAGACTTGAGATGGAAACAGAATGAGATGCGCAACAGAAAAGATTATATGAGGGGGATTTATCTTCCTCGGCAGATTCAGGCCTTGATGTTAAGGTCCCGCAGAGTTATTACACAATTTGTTGTTTATCGTCTCTCCTCATTCCATCATGGCAGCCTTTGTTTCTGTGTTTGATTTCCCATTAGTTCTAATTTTTTTCCAACTAAAAGAGTTCTGCCTGTGAACACCAGATTATTTTGCTCTTCCTCTGTGCTTGTCATCCCTAACAAGCTCAGTGGGGCCCATTCCCATGTATGACAAATTGTCACTTGGCACAAGTATTTACTGCTTTAGCACTGCCTACCAGGGAACAGACACTCCCTTAATGAGAAAGGAGCAGCCACAAAGTTGCAGCTGCACCTAGATGTCCAACAGGCGCTGCTGTTTCCTGAGTGTCTCTGGGACAGCACTGCAGCCATAGCGCCTTCATTTTGTGCTGTGTTCCTCAAGCACCTGGTTTTTGGTAGCATCTTAACCCAGTAGTTTTCAGTATCTTCTGGGTCGATTGTATTTTGTTTGATGAAGAAAGATCTGTAGGTGAAAATTCTAATGCTTATTAGCTCAGGCGTGTTCTCTCCCATAAATGTCTTTCCCTGACAAACAGTCTGTGTCCCTTCACAGACTCCTCATGCTACAAATGACTGGAATGTGCAAACCAGGGGAAATTCAGCACAACTTCTTTTAAAACCAGCATGCTCCAGAGAAGCTCAAATGGCTATTCCACTGTCTTAGGCAAAGATGGTTAATAATGCAATGTAACAACAGTTGTAAATGAAAACTGGGTGAAGACAACAGCAAGTGTGCTTGTGAAGATTTTGAAGTGTCTTGTCATTTGCATCTCATGTGAACTCAGACTTTCTTAAATCTCATATGAAAAAGGTAGCTAGCATAACCCTAGTGATCTGAGTAATTTTGCTTGGCTACAGAGTGCTGAGGTTCACATTCGTTTCCTGCCCAGTCCCTTGTGGGGCAGATACTTGGTTCTTGTACATCGTTCTTGTACATCCTACAGTAGTTACTGTTCAACTTTTCTAGGAAGCAATCTTTGTCCAGTTTTGCCCCATCGACCATATATAAAAACAATATTAATTATAAAAGTTGAGCAAATCTAACAAGAGTAACTGCAACTTAGATGAGGTATCATTTTTAACAACACCGAGAAATGTCAAAAACTTGGCCAGGTATAAATAAAAAGAATTAGTGAAATAATAGAGGAATTGGCACAATACATTAGACTGTGAAGGATAAGTTGATTTACTGAAAACTTTCTCGAAGTATATGGAATTAGTAGGTCCATCTTCACAAGCAAGCTATAAAAGATACTATATTCTCCTACTACTTCAGGTTTATACGTAATCTGGCACAGTTTTGCTTCTCTGATTATCTCATCATAAAGGCAGAGCAGCACAGGATATGCCTTTTTAAATATTGCTTATTCTCTCATCACAAGTGAGACAAATTACAGGGGTAAGCGCAGGCTTTTACATGGATATTTGGGGCTCACGCTGTGTGCATTCACAGTTGGTTGCAAGCACACTAGTGCAAAATCTGTGCTGCAGACATGGCTTCAGGCATGACCGCAGCACGGTTTTGTTATTATTTGGCTTATACTGAGAAAAATACTTTCAAAGACAAAGCAGTCTTTCATACACAGAAAAAAGTACAACTTGAAAAAAGGTTTATTTGGCATAGTTGCGTGAGTTAGTTGTTTTTGAGGCCTACGCTGCGCTGTCGCATGACGGAACGTGCTTGATGTGGAGGTATGAGAGAGGTGTGCTGCAGGAGGGCTCGGGATCACCCCTCACAGCCAGTGTCTTTCTCCCCCAGGAGTACGAGTTCACGGTGCTGCCCAATGCCTACATGATCCACATGCCGCATGCCCCCAGCTTCGACATCACCAAGTTCCGCTCCAACAAGCAATACCGCATCTGTCTCAAGACCTTGAAGGAGGAGTTCCAGCAGGACATGTCGCGTCACTACGGCTTCGCAGCTCTCAAATATCTCACGGCAGAGAACAACAGCTAGCACAGCAGAGCCCGTTTACAGGAAACAGAGATGCCGGAGGGAGGAGCCACTCAACGTTTGGGGCCCAGTCTTCAAACTTCAAACTGAGAAATACTTTCTGTTTTTATACCATACCTGGCAGTTCTAACAGTAGGGATTTGAAGTGACATGTCTGCAGACTGCGGTCATTAGCCCCTTCCTCAATGATCCCAGGCCTTTCAGCTTTAGCATTTGTGAGGTGTCAATGAGAGGGGCCAGCCATTCACCCGCCATACCACAGGATGTGCGAATGAGGCATGAGCTGGGAATGCACTCTGTTCTCTTAACTGCAGAGCAAAGACAGACCTTCAGAATATAGGATTTCATGTTGCTATTTAATTATGAGACATACTTTTTAACTCTAAAGGAAGATCTTCGGGTCGCTGTCCTGTGAATTTCAAATCTGCACTACTCTGAAAGGGAACTTTCACCTGTGAACATTCATAGTGGCCCTCAACATGGATGACCTTGTTAATGCAGGATGAGCCAAAAGTCTGAATTAGCCTTGAAAATGAAGGGGACACTTATATAATACTGCACTCCAGAGAAGGTGTGTTTAGGTGTGTACATGGTATTGGTTGGTCTTTTATTCTCAAATTAGTTACGTTTTATCAGGAAAATCCCCTATGCCCTGCCCTGCCATTCCCCCATCCTATAAGCTGTTTTCCTTTCCTTGCTGAGGAAATGTTCCCCTTGTATTTCTTTGCCATATTTGGTTCAAATGGTCTAGTAAATGAGATCAGTAGCTCGGCTAGAAAGTGAACAAAACCTGTCAGTGTAAGGTCTGCTTTCACCAGAGCAACTTGTTCATGTGTGTCTCATAAAATAAAGGGCCTGGTTGTAACTCTTTATCTTTTTTAGGCAAGAATTGGATTTTGCCTACAAGGCATTTTGTGCGGGGGGATATGGATTCGTAGACTCATTTCACTGCATGTTCATCTGTGAAGGCGTCGGGCATTGGGCTTAAAGTGGACTACTTTGCTGAACAGGCAATATAAGCATGGCAACTTACAGCCTGAGTGCTCTCCTGCCTGCTACAAGGTCTGAGAACTACTTCGTTAAAGGAGTATATAAATAAAAGGAACAGAACTGTTAGGAATAAATTCCCCATTCGAGGGAAAAAAGAATGTGTTGGGAATCTGAGTGTGAGTGTTTGCTTAAATGTGGACTGGTCAAGTTCACAACTTCGATACACACAAGAATATTCTGGAGGGTGGAAAGGAAACCTAACAAGCAAAACACAGAAAACAAGACACTGGACTTTTTACTGTTTTCTTTATTCTTCAGTATTAATGTTGTGTTTACATTGGATAAGGAGATGAGGTTTAATGCACTACCCTTTGCAGGGCTATTTGTAATTTCTTTTGCAATGTTAATAGAGAAAGCAGAAACGACTCAGTGAGAAATGTGTCTCTCTCCCTTCCCCAGATCCCTGTGCAACCACATATACCAGTACCATTGCCTGAGCTGGGAAAATGGATCCACAGTGCATTATGCTCACTTTGTTCCATTTTGTTTTTCAGCCACTGCACCTTTTACTTTCCTCCCCGCTTCGTCCCTCTAGAGCTTGGTTTTATTTCCAACCTGACATTTTGTGAGAGCTTTCTGTTACGGTGGAAACCATGCAGTTAAACCAGACATTTAAACTGCAAATATCAGTTCATCATGTTGTGTATATATAAGAAAAGTCAAAAAAGGCAACATTTTTGACAAGGAATAAAAAAGGGGTGGGAAGCTATGTGTAATTACTACTTTCTCCTTGGGAGTGTTGACTGTATAAGAATACATTGCTACACAGTTTGTTCCAAAGTGCTTTCCTTTGGTTCTTAATGGCTTTATGTAAAGATTTACATATAAACCTGTGAAGAGCTGAGAAGAAATGAAATGAGTGCTTAGATAGTCCTGGCTAAAATATATTTATATTTAAAAAAAAAAAAAAAAACAAAAAAAAAACCTTCCCTAAGTCCTATATTACTCACCATTGAGAGTCCAGGTCATTGTGTATTGAGAATTAGAAGAACAGTCCTGTTGATTATCTAATGTACAGAAAGATATGAAAAGCTGATCCTAGGGGAGGCTGAACATTTGTTCCTACACAGAATCTACTGTCAGATTTTCAATGTGGCCACTGTTATGTTTCATATATATATATAAAAAATTTCATTTCTGGATTCATTCATTTCTTCATTTTTCCTTGACTTAACAGTGTTGCCCAAGGATGGGGCACTAGATTCCCCTATGACACCATAACCTGTAGCATGGACCTATACTTACTTTGGGTGTAGCACTATCAGTGTGAACATTATTTTCTCCTTTGTCATGAGAAGCAAACTAGGGGCAGGGTGGTAGTTTACTAGTTGCCTATCTGTGCAATCATGAGACCTCCTGGAAAGACTTATGTGTGTGGGCTGGTGTTACCAGCTCTGAGATTGGCAGTAGGTTCAAAGAGTTTGTTTTTCCTTATAGACCTGATTCTTACTTCTTTCTGTCGTGTTATGTTTGTCTGTGTGCTTCCCCGTTTATGAGATGTGGGGCTTGTATAATTCTAACACATTTCAGCCAATTCCTTGGTAGCAAATTAGTCTTACTTACCTGTCTTTTAACTGCCAAGGATCCTTGAACAGTATGAAAAAAACACCACCAGCAAAAATCCCCAACTCAGCTACAATACTGACTGACCACCAGTCCTCTTCTGTGATAGATATTTGCTAACAACTTTGCTACTTAATTCTCAGATTTCTCCCAAGTTCTTCAAGAAATGTCAGATAAACTGGATAACTTAATGCCTTTGATTTATTGATTTGTTCCACGCTCTTCTCTCTTGAGTCTTCAGTCCGTGACCTCTCCTTATCTTTGTTATTTAAAAAGCGTGAGTCTCTCATTTAGATACCATTCAGACACTATCTCTGGTGAAGACTGATGCAAATGAATCATTTAGATTCTTGTCAATATCCTTACTGTCTTTAATTGTTCCCTCTACTTACTGTTTGGAGTGGCCTACTGGTTCTCTCCAGTTTTCTGCTTTCAGTGTACTGAGCTTTCAGCATTAACTTTCTACTATTTGCTCTTCAGATTCCCTCTTACTTGCTCAAACTCCATCTTACCTATTACATACCTTCCTTTCAGCTTTACTAAGTTTTCATTTCCATTCTCTATGAAGATTTCCAGTTTGGTCTGAATAACTTCAAAAATCTCTAATTCATAATTACAAGCATGTCACCCTTCTCTGCCATTTATGTAAGGGGATACCAAACTTACAAGCCCCTTCCACTTCTAATCTGAGGATTTCAGAGTTGTTGGTATTTTTTTTCTGTTTATTTAGGTCTGCTAATTGTTTCTTTAAAAGAAAAAAAGGTGGCTTTTTATTTATTTTTTTTTTTAAATCTAATGTGAAATATCAACCTATTCGATTTTAAGGGGGAATTTGTTTTGAAAAATTCCCTCTTCAAGCTTCCTAAATGCTAACCTTCTCCTAGTGAGGGGATCAGAAATAAAAGCCAACAGAATTCTTGTGTTCTTTTTACTGAGGATCTTGTCTTGATACATCTTGTCCTGTGTTTCCCTTTCCTCTCCACTCCAAAACTCAAGTTCTTGATGTCTTTTTCAGCCCTGTAAGCCCTTTCCAGCACCAGAACCTGAACTATGTATTTCCCAGCACCTTCTGACCTCCTACTCTGTTTTGGACATAATTACTGTTTTAAGTAATAATCTATTAGCTGGCACTCAGTCCTTCTATTTTTGTTTTCATGCTTCTCCCTTTGATGTAACAGGCTTTGCAATTAAAATTTTGGCCAATGCTCTTACCTATATTTAATGCCTTATTATAACTCACTAATACGTCTCCATGATTTCTCACTGTTGTCACAGCATACACCTTCAAATATTTGGCTGTAATTTCCCTCCTATCAATTATGATCACTGGCTAAGGACCATTAAGGACCATCTGCCCTTTATCATCTACTTTTTGAAAATGTTTTTGTTTTTCCTGAATAGTCCTTAGTATCGATCAGCTTTTTTTTTTTTTTTTTCCAAGTCCTACTTTCAGTAATTCCTTCCAGCCTTGCTGTTTTCCTGTATGAGCAATCTCTCTCGTTCCACTTCATATGTGTGATTTTTATTGTATTTGTAATCATCATCTTGGACACAGTGACACAGAGGAGTTAGCAATGTACCTGCAGTTCCACCACTCTCGTTGGACTGAAAATCAGATATTCACGTTTGTTCTTAAGTGCTGAATTTTTACCAGGTAGGCTTCATGTGGTTTGTGTGTGAATCATAAACTGCATTTTCCTTATACTGTGACAAGTGGAGGCACTTTGTAGTGCTATTTGCAGCACTTACTGCAGCAGAGTAAACCCCGTGTTAGGGGAAAAAAAGACAAAAAAACCTTGTCAGGACTGTAGCTACTCTTTCTCTCTGCAGGGGAGAATAAGGCCCTGGCACAGCTGAGCAGTTTTATAAATGCCCCGCACAAAACACATCGCACATTATTTTCTGGTAGAGGTAATCGTACATCGTCCAATTAAATATGAAAAATACATTTTTTATGTTCTCATTTTTACATGCAGTTCTATCCAGAAGATAATGCATTTCTTTCTGTATCTTGCCAGTTTCCCCCATTACTTCAGGCTGCCTAATAGCCCCATCTGTTTTTGGCTGAGAAAGATTAATGACCAATAGCGCAGGGAGCCCTGGCAAATCAGCAGAGATATTACTCTTAGGCATTGCACAAGACATTCCGTGCTGCTCTGCCAGACACTGTATGGGTGTTCCTCAGGTTTGAGTGCAGCAACAGGAGAACACAGCAAGCTCAGCAAGTGGGGTGAGCATCATTATTTATGAATTTCAGCAAGTCTAATACATTAGAAGGTAGCAGTGCACAAAAAAAAGTATCTCTGTTAGCTCCAAACCAATTTGATTTTAGAAAAAGAAAGGAGCAAAGTTTCTGAAACTCCAGTGAATGAGACTGAAACAAAGTCACTTGTAGACAATGACAGCCAGTAACCTGCTGTTTCCATTTCAGCACTGAAAATGCAGAAGCATTGACAGGTAAATGAAGTAATTTTTATGGTAGTAATTTAGAATTCACATTGATGCTGTATGTTTACAGCTAAACACTCCAGTGAACTGCTAAATGTTTGAAGAGTGTTATTCTGGTTCACTATATAAATTTAAGTTTGAAAAAGCTGCTGGCTGTGCGCAGCAAGTGAGGGATCAGGAAAGGCTTGCAAATCTGGATTTAGAAATACCTTTCTTTTATAGGAACTTGTTTTCATCTGTAGTTCTACATTCCCAAGACAAGACACAAAGTCCTCAAGAATTTCAAAAGAAGCTTTTCTACAGTCAGCTGGCTAGGATGCGTTCCTCTTACGAATACTGGGAATTTGGGGTTTGCTTGTTCTACAGAGTGGAGTTATTGCACTCAGTTGAAAAAAAAAAAGACTCTGGGAATTAGGAAAACACCTAAATATTTGTTCATGTAAGGTATCATATGGATTTAGGTATCCAGACATGTTAATAGTTACTTTAATGGAGAATTAGCTTATCGATAGTATTAGGATGTAAAATATCAGAATGTCCTAAACTTCTGCAAAATGCATTCGTGAGAAGCATTGTGCAGGTGACAAAGGCTTCATTTGAGCTCCACGGTGTGTTGCCACAAGATTTCAATCCAAAGTAAACAGTTCTGACTTGGGGGCTAGTTCTCCAGTCAGACATGTAGACACTACCCTCACAACACATATTCAAGAAGGGCTCTCCAAACACTAGGCGAAGTAACTCAAGCCAAGCTAAGTCTATTCCACAGTATTATGGCAACATATTTCTCAGACAGTGGACACATACATTATCTAAATTAACCATTTTATCACAAGACTCCTGCTAAGGCTGAAAGATCAGCCATGTGAAAGATACATCTTGCTGCTGGAACTGGTGCTTGGCTCATATGACTTATTTCTGCCCCCTGGTACGTACAGTTTAGGATGTAGTCCCTACATGATCATTTGCTGGGTATTTCAGAGGACTCATCTATCCTTCTGTGCACAGAGTGGACGGTACTCAGGGATTGAAGCATCTGGGTGATACTTCTTTTTACTTTTGCTCTCACTGAGCTTTTCGTAATATGAGAGCAGCCTGGATTCTGAGCAAAGCCAGACATTTTTTTAGCTTTTTTTTTTTTTTTTTTTTTTCCTGAGAGATAGGTTTAAACTGTGATTTAGGAAAATCAATTATCCCCCATGCCCTCAGGCTTTTGAGCAGAATGCCTGCAGTTCTGTTCTATGGGCTTCTCTGGCGTAGAAGGATCCCATGGAGCTGATGGAAATTACACACTCAGAAGCCATGCAGCACTCAGCCCTGAGCCTATGAATGCTAGCTGAGCATGCAACAGTGATGAATCCCAGCTCTGCCTGAGCCCCAGTGTGTCTGCCCCCACTCAGGGAGCACTGAAGGCTATTAGCATAGTTTGTCAGGAGAGCAGAGAAAAAGAGATGGAGTGAATAACTTTATGTAGCCAAATTTCCAGAGGAATGAGAAAGGCAAAAGTATTCTGGGCTCTCTCAGAAGGGCTTTTTGTAAAATTGTTTGTGGGTTGAACTCATGGGCATTTCTTACCAAATGCTGGTCGTTGTGGTCCAACTGTAGTACATTCTACGGGCTGTGAAATTCGTGGAAGTCTGCACTGAGATTAAACTGTTCTCAGCTCAAAGATATTTAATTTGTTTCAATTCTTTGGATTGCTCCTAATGGAAAGGAAAAGTTTAAAAAAAAAAAAAAAAAAAAAGATAATAGCAGATGGGTAACAGTAGGAGTCTGATTATTCAGCCTTTGTAAAATTGTCTGCACCTTAAGTCAGCACTGGGGTCAATGGTTTGGGCAAAGCTGGCTTTAGCGAGGTTCATAGAGTTTTGTCTTTTGATCTGCCGGTGGATCTGTTGTTCCAGCAGTGCTCTCCAGTGATGCTGTAAGGAAAGGCAAAACCAACCGGTGCTGATTGATCTGCAAACTCTTTATCCAGTCGGAACTAAACACCAGCAGCAGGGAGGAAAGCACTGCTGCCTGCTTTGAGTTTTTGTGAGAGGGCGATCGTGAGTTCCAAATTAAATTTATTATTCCAGACTTTGTGGAACTTTTCTACATTTTAGATGTGTGCTCACAGGGAGTGACATAGGTCCCTTGGGTTTAGGTAGAGGTGGATAGAATGAAATAGGAAGTGTATTTATTTTCCCTCAACATCTTGCCCAGATGTTAACTAATTATATTAGCAGCAATTAATCCAGCTGGCTTGAGACCCATCATTCAAGCTGAGCAGTAAGCTTCTGCTGTGTTGATAAGAGAATAGACATATCATGAATGAAATGATGCTTTCTGTCCATAATATTAATGAATTTTGCTATAATTATTCATATGTCCAAATCAGCCATGGATAATTAATATCTTATCTATGACTCATGGATAGTTTACGTCTTTTGCTTTCTGTTAGGGTTTATACAGCAAAGGCAGTCCAAAAAAGCAATGCTTTCTGTACGGACTCATGAGATTAATATTCATGGAGATGCATGATAAGTGCAAAATATCCACCAGGTTTTGTAATCAAAGTGGAAAATGGAGGCACAGTCTTCTCCTTTCTGTTTACACATGTGTGTGTAATGAAAGTAACTCCCTAAATGGGTTCGCCCAAGATCCAAATATTTTATAATTTTTGTTGCTTTCATTTCCATTTTGATACATGAGACAAACAGTTTGCCAAACTTTGTTTTCTCAAGCCAATACGTCTCTCTCCTGCATCGGACCTGCAAATATTACAGTACGTTCTAGGGCACAGAATAGGAACTGTTCTTTAGTATAGAGGTGCCTTTCTGTAGCCTCAGGGATTGCTCTTTGCTTTGTGCTATCAAAGCTTTCATTTCTATCATCTTCTAAGAATGAAACACCACTGGCTTATGCTGTCCCCCTGCATGAGTTACCAATACACCATGGCATGGCACTTGGGCCTCCAAATAAATTTGTTCTGCAGCTTTTTCCCATTTTAATTTTCAGGCCTAAGCCTAAGAGGAAAATCAGCAATGTGAAGCTATAAGATGGAATCACTGTGTCTCGCATTATTTTTTATATATTGACATTTTTAAAACTTTTCTATACCCTGAACTATATACCTTCCAGAAAAATGTTGCTTTGAGAGTATCACTGTGAATTATCTAATTGGGTTGAAATAATCTACATGTACAAAAAGTTTGCACAAGTTTCCATAATGTGCAAATTTGCTACCAATTCTGTTGAAATTAATTTCAGAAGCCTTCAGACTGCCTGTTGTAGAGTTTTCTGTTCTTGTCCTGCATTCTCAATATCCCATACCCCCAAATCCATGCATATGAAACCTTAAGTATGTGTTGGCAGCTACTTGGAAGACAGCATAGGTACTTTTAATGAAGTTGAGATCTGGCTATGTCTGTTAGATAAGGTAAAAAATCAGTCCACTATTGGCTCCCTTAAACCAGCATGAATTCATTTAAATAAAACAAATACTTGGGCTGCTGTGAGCAGGGAACAGAGAGACTTAGATTTTTTGTACAGTTAAGGCCAAAAAGAGATCAGGTTCATTAGGGCACCTAACTACAGTTTTCTAGCAGTGGGTAAGATGGTAATGGTGATTGTGTGGCTCTGGAAGAAACAAAGACTTTAGAATATTTGACAGTTGTCATTTGATTTTGCTTTTCCTACACAGTTGAATTGCCTTTCACAAAGCCATCTCCCAGCAGCTTATTTTGCAAAGGACAAGCACTAAATCACATAATAATTCTACAGAGACTCCTTTTCCTCCCAATTTCACTATAGGTCTCATCGGCATAATTTGCTCTGTTTCTCCACCCTACAATAGAAAAAGTCCCATAACCTGAAGAAAGGTAGCACTGAAGTGATCTAAATATCTTGTACCTTCTAAATCCAGAACCCCATGCCCAGTCTTCAGTCCCAGATTCATCCCATACAACAACTTGGCAGCTGTCTGAGAGCTGTGATGTTGGAGCTGTCCCCTTTGCTTCTTTCGGTAATTGATGGAATGAGCAGGACTTCTCCAGAGAACTTTTATGTTCACCTAAGCATTAAATCACTCCTCTGCTCAGTGACTCACTGTCCCTGGAGGTGTTCCAGAATCGTGTGGATGTGGCACTGAGGGACATGCTTAGTGGGCATGGTGGGGATGGGCTGATGATTGGACCGGGTGATCTTAGAGGTCTTTTCCAACCTTAATAATTCTGTGATTCTGTGACGAGCAGAAAAGGCTGCAGTGTTGAAGGTTCCCCACGCAGGTCACTCAGGCATGCCCCTGCCTGAAGTAACATGGGACAAATCTGGGCCAGCTCCAGTTTTAAAGCTGCCACCTCCTTATCTAAGATTGCAGGTGTCAAAATCTCCTGGAAACTGAGCAGTAAGTGCTACAAGGCTGTAAACTCAGTATTAACTGACAATTCTGAAAACAACAATCTATGTGATGGAAAACGTGTGGGCAGATCAGTCTTGGGAGGGGGGTGATGTGTGGACTGCAGAGACTGTGATACACATTGTGACAGGCACCTCATGCTAACAGCCAGAAAAGTACACATTTGCAGCACAAAGCTGCAAGGTTCATAATGATGATTAAAATATCACCCATGGTCTGGTTGTGCAGTGTCTGTTGCACCGTATTACTGCTGTGTAACTGCTGCTGGATGGTGTCAGCCTGCACTTTTCCTAAAGTACAAGTAGGGAATCCATGGGAGAGAAGAAAATTCACCCTTCCCTCAGTGTTTCTTCCTAAGGCTCAAACCTCACTCCTGGTCTGTCATGACCGAGGTGATTTTACATCCTCCAGGAGAAAATTGGGCTGTTGTGACCTTTAAGGTGAAACATTCACGAAACAAAGCTTGTCACTTGCTAGCAAGGCTTGAGCTGAAGGGGTTTGTATCTTCACATCACCACCCTGTCAGTGCATTACCTGACTGCCTGGCCTTCTGCTCGAGCTAATAGCAAAACCTTTTGTTTCCCTCCCAGGTTGGGAGGGAAAGGTCCTTGAATAACATTTCAGTAAAGAAAAAAGAAAAATAAAGAAAAAATGCATATCTTATCCTTCTGCTGCCCCCATCTACCACACACCTCCCCCCAGGGTTACACTGAGGCAACTCACATTTAATGCAGATCTCTTAGTTGACATGTTTGCTTCAGTCCATGTGTAAGTTTTCTAGGTGGCAATTTTATCGAGGAAAGTGCTGTTTAGATTGTGTGTGCAAAAATCAATGGCTTGTAAATATATTAAAGAGACAAAAAATTAAAAAAAAAAAAAAGGTTAATTTTCAGTTGTGCAATAAAATTGTGAAATAATCCTCTCCATTCCTTCCTGGTGTCTGACTTGACGTGCTGCCTTCAGGAGCTATTGTTTCTTCTGCTGGAAACAGAAAGCAGAAGGTTGTGGATTGTTCAGTTTTCGTCTTTGAGCCTTTTATTACTTTTAATTCACTTTATCGTTGTCTTTAATCTGGTTTATGCCTCCAACTGTGGTTCAATCAGATGCATTAGCACAAGGCTGTCCCCGCTGAAGACAGGTGAGTCCTTATGTCCTTATCTGCTCTGCATTAATCCCAGGGTTATCTGCTTTTCTTGAGCTTGACCTGCTGGCTGTTGGCAGGAATCAAAGATAAGACTTTGGTAATCAAAGTAATCAAAGACTTTGGCATATGGGAGAAGTTGTTCAGTTCATACTTAATTGTGACAAGAGACAGATGGATCCCCTTCAATGAACAACATCTCACCAACACCATGGAAGCCAACCCAGCCCACAGGTTAGTATTGCAAATGCTTTATCTGCTGCTAGAAAGGGTGGATTTTCCATTATATGCAAGTCCTTCTCTTGGCAATAGAAAACACTAGGTAAAAAACAGAAGCCTCCACTTTTCTTTTAATTAACCCTTGCTGATAGATGGCTAATAAGTTTTTCAGGTGCTCAGAGCTGCAGCTGACCTCCCGTAATCTCACTTCAGCACTTACACTGCTACATCTTTCAGCACTTCCAAGTGAAACCATAAGAATACAATTCCCTCATTCCCTCCTTGCCACTTCATGGCCTGAGGCTTCTCTGCAGAAAAGTTTCATTACAAAGAAAGCAGATGAGGGCAGGAGTGGAAAGACAGGTCAGTTGCATAATTCTTTGTGTGTGCTTGCTTTTTTTCAAGCCAAACTTTTTAAAGTAGCATCTACTAAAGAGTGCATTTGTCAGCACAGAATTTGCATCTGTAGGGACATCATAAAGAATAGCTTGTCCCTAGGTGTAGAGTATGGAGCCTCTCTGAATGATTCAACAGAATGTGGGCAAAGACTGGCATAAGTTGAAAAGCTGGCTGAATTGCTCTTCCCCCCCCCCCCCCCCCCCCCCCCCACCACCCTCGATGATTACAGAATCAAATAGTTTTTGTGTGGCACTGGAACAGACTGGGATACCAAGAAGACTTAAAGTGAAAGCACTGTGGATTCATTACCAGAGGCATAAATACTGGGAAAAGTATATATACATATAAATAGGTAGGAAAAAAAAAAAAGAAAGAAAGATGAAAGGCTGGAAATATACAGATGGAGGTTTTATGAGCTGAACTCTGCAGTCACTGGAGAGAAAGAGAAAAGCTGCAGGTGGAACTCCCTTAAATTCCCTGACTTTGCAGCAGAGCAAAGCTAGCTTGCATTGGGAAATGAATGACTGAGCAGGTGTAAGAAGTGAATGGCATTAACTGTGTAAATAGCAGCTGATTTTCAATAATCAGGTTCCCAGAAGGGATCCTCTGCCTTTGCCGTTTCTACATACATTACCCACAACCATTCTTACCCATCCACCTCTGAGAAATCAGTAACAAGAAAGAGAGCTTCCTTTAGGATTTGTGTCAAATATTAATGCTGTAGGACATATAGTAATGCAGATTGCTATGTGCTTACTTTGGGGTCAGAAGCTAGGTTTCAGCAAAAGAAGGCAAGCTGAGATCCTGAGATAAATACTGATGAGGCATTACGCAGCCCCACATCGTCCTAGCTCTTTGCATGACTCCCAGTGACCCATGTGCAACCACAGCTACTTTTGAGCTGCCAGTGACCAGGTGGAATGGGCAGACATGGGATGCATGTGTGTTTGCTACCCATGGTATGTTATCCAGCTCAAGATCCAGGAGATGTTACTCAGGTGTCAGTGGGAGTTCTGCCATAGATTTAGCCATTTAAATGGCTTCAAAGAAGATCATTTCTCTCCCTAGTTAGCCACTTCAGTTTTTGTCTCTTATTTCCACAGATCGAATCTGGTTACTATGTCTTCACCTCCCTATGTACTAAAAGAGTGTAGTCTACCGTTTCCCTTTTTTCCCCCCACCCAAATCATATCTCAAGAACAACTTGCATGATGGCAAGGTGTCTGGTGGCTGTGGGGGGAAAGAGAAAGTCAAAATCGAATTCACATGTCCAGAAGTTGGATTTCATAGTTAAGGCCCTGGAAGATTTATAAAACTCTAGCCTGGGTAATTTTGTATTTGAATATAAATAAAAGAGAAACATACATCTCTTCAGAGAAAAGCCATAATGCGGTGACAGTTATTCTTCCCCCATTACTGACTGCATTAAATCCATAGCATCAGCTGATCACTAAATACCCTCTGTACATCAGGAGAGAAACAGGTTTTTTTCTGACACAAAACCCCAGTTTGGCTCCAGAGCTGGCAGCTACCTCAGGTGGTGAATGGCAGCAGTGTTTCTGAGCTTCTCTTCCAGGCTCTTTGCTGATGCAGCGTCTTCATTTATGCTAGGTTCTGATTTTTGAAGGTTAATTTTGCAAATATAAGAACTGTACACATTTTTGAAACAAAAGCCAATATTTTGAAGTGGCCACCAGGGAGAAAGATGAACAACCATAACGAGTTCAATTCATCCTCTGCTTCAGGGCATAACAACGTTCTTTAGAAGCAAATGTTCCCCTTTCCTGAACTGCACAGAAAAGTGTGAGGCATTCATATATGGTTACCTTCCCTTTACTGTGCCCTTGGATTCTTCTTTCCCTTGAGCACTCTTGGGTGTCTTATTGAGAGCAGCCCTTTCATACTGCTTTCTGGGAGCTGCCACCCCGTCAGCCTCACTGCTGCTCCCACAGAAGCACCGTCTTCACTATTCCATCCCTTTGCATTCTTCCCCTATGCAGTGGCTCTTCAGGTGGTGAGGCTGTGTGCTCTCATACAGGTAGGCTGGAAGTCTGCAGAGCACAGGTCATTCCTAGCACTGAGAAAATTGCTGTGGAAACTTCCTGCTTGTTCTGGCTATGCCACTACCCTCGCAGAGATTGGAGTGGTGGAGTCACTGCGTTTCAAGAAAGGGCAGATATGGTACACAGGGACATGGTTAGTGGGTGCTAAGAGAACCAGAAATGCTGAGTCACAGTCTGAAGCAGTGATTGAGCACCTGGTAGGAAAGCAGGGCCAATCCTGGGGGAGTTCATGTGCACGCAGTGCATCTCAGTGACCATAAGGGGTGGAGCCAGGATCCATTCCTTCCCAAACCTCATATAAGGGTTGGCACTGGAGGCAAGAGTAGTTTACTGGGATTCCCTGTGTACCTGAGGTTTTATGAAGGTAAGTAGCTTCTTTCATTTACTTCTGTGTCTACAGATGTTGTATTTGAGCAAGTCCTTACTTGCTGCAGGCTGGGATCTTGTTACTCTGGTGTCATTGCTGCATTTTCTATCATGTTATACTGGGCAATACTGGTAGTAAGTGGATGGTTGAACTAGATGATCTTAGATGTCTTTTCAGCCTTAATTATTCTATGATTTTTTGCACAGTGTTGTTCAGAAGTGCTGCAAGCTCACCAAGACCATGTGAAATCTCAGGTTATTTCAGTGAAGCCAGGTGGTTTCCTACAGGTTATTTTAGGAGCAGAAACACAAACCCTTGTCCCTACTTGCCTTTCCAGTAAAAGGTGTGCTCATCAGCACCAGTTACCATGATGTCACTGTGCTTTTGCTATCTAATATAGTGGAGCTGTTTGGTACTGTACGTCAAAGCTGTTCTTGGACGAGAGCTTTTCTCTCTGAAGGGAATCGCCTTGATATGGGGATGTCTGCCTACGCATGGCCAGACTTAATTTTGTTGTCTTCCCCCTGCAGAGAGGATAGATTTATTCTGAGCAATGGAAACAATCTGCCAGTTCTGCTCATTCCAGTTAAGCACGAGGCACAGAATCTTAACTTTATGTGCCCCTCAAAATAACAACAGGATGTTTAATTTTCAGCTAGAGCCTGTAAAAGTCCTTCTGCCTCAGTACTGCACATAACCTTATGATCTAAAGCAGAACATGGCAGAGTCACAGAGCTGATTTTCCCTCCCAGGTACAGCATGGAGCTGGCCAATGACCTGGGCAAATGCTCCCTCCCTTTGCTGGCTGTCAGGGAGGGCAGGAATCAAGAGCCAGGGGGTGCCTTTAAGCTCAGTATCTTGAGTTTGGTGGTTATTTATTGCACCTAAATCTTTGTGAAATGTTTGTTTCATGAGACACAGATTTAAATTGGATGGTTCGTTGATTTGATTAAGAAAAGTCATTAGTATGGCAGTGAAAACTTGTTAGTCAAAGATTTTTAACCCAGCTGTTCCTAGGGGGAGAAAAGGAAAAAAGAAAAAAGAAGAAGAAAGAAAAAAAAATCAGATGGGATTTTACTGCTAATTCCAGTGCTAAATGTGGTTTGCTTTACAAGCTGTTACAAAGCTATATGCATGGGAGCCAGAGTACTTTGTTATTGAAAAGGGAAATATTGCCATCTCTGTTGCATCTCTACTTGACTTTGACTAGAAGACAATAGTGTAGGGTTGTTTGTGTGCTTGTAGTGACACCAGGTGAGAACATGTGAGTAAATCCTGTCTTCTGGTGCACAGCTGCCATGAAGTTTGCCGGTTCTGAAGGAGCAGTGTTCTGCTGGTAGTTCTGTGGGGCTGGTTTTCGTAGAGCAATGAGAGGCCTCTATAGATCCCTTTGTTTCTTTTTCTCTCTCATCTGGGGAGTTCAGGATCAAGATGAGAAAATTGTGGCTGGATGCCCTGCGCTGCAGGCTGCAGTACATGATGTCCCACGGGTGTCCAGCCTTCATAGTATGTATGCTGTAGAAAATGTGATTTACAGTGCATTTTAGTATTGAGTTATTTGAAGTAGGTTGAGGTTAATCAGTTTGTCAATGTGGCAGTAAATCCTAAAGAAGTAAAAATAAATTAAAAAAAAAAAAAAAAAATTTTAAAAGCCTCAGTTCTATTAAATCCATATTTGACTTAGATGTTCAGATTGGCTGCAAAGAAAAACTTTTCTACCTGAGGACTGTGAAGCAAAGGCATAGGTTGCTCAGAGAGTCCATGTAGGTTCTATCCCTTGAGATTTTGAAGATACGACTGAATTGAGCCCTAAGAAACCCAGTCTGACTTGAGAGCTGACCCTGCTTTCAGTAGAAGATTGTATCAGAGATCTTTTGAGGTCACTTTCTGTTCAATGGATTCAATGAAGTAGCATTACATTTGGTTAGTCCTTCTTTTCAGTGGCTGTAGAGATAGCTGGGAGAGGTATCTTAAACCTTTCTTGGCCCTTACTCCTCTGCTTTGCTGCTGCAGAGTCTTCACAAAATTTCTAATAATCCTCTGGAAGGTATGTGAGACAATACACCAAAGAAGCAGCGAGGAAGGAAAGATGTGAGGGGAGACTGCTCAGAAAGGCAAGGATGGTGTGTAAACAGTCTTGAAAGTGAGCCAGAGACAAATGGATTGGGTGGTGGGGATAGAAAATAGGCTTAGGAGAGGAAGAAGACCAACGTAAGAGATTATTAAGCTAGGACAGGAAAATGAGGAAGAGCAATGAAAGATCACAGGGAAAGCATGAAGGAGAAGCTGCTGTGTGAGCCACTGAAGGCAGCTGCAAATACTGGGCAGAGGTTCCTATGTGGCTTATCCATCTCCTGGATAAGGAGGATGCCCAAGAATGCGAGCAAACAGATGCAGGCAGGAGCAGGAATTTTCTGCCAATCTTTCTCCAGAGACTGCTCCCTGAGAGCAGTCACACCAGCACAACCTGCTGCTTGCTGAACCCAGCCCACTGGGGGTACCTCTGGCTCCCTCTCACTAGAGCTGCCATCATGCTCAGCGTATGTGAGCTCATCCAACCTATACAGAAAGCCCTGCATGCACCCACCCATCACAGCCCTGCTCTGCTTCCCCACCAGCAGCATATTCTGGGAGCTCTGCATGCTCAGGTGCTCTCCTGCACACCAGCCAGTCTGTTCTCATCTCTCTTAACTGCGCTCTGCTTTTGCCACTACATAAACCATGTACTGCTGTGAAATGAAGCTTACAGTCACAGGCAGAAAGCTTTTTAGTGCCATTTAATGCATGAAATCTCTTGCAACAGTTCCAAACTTGACTGCTTTGCTGCTGGAAACAAGTGATAGGAGAAGTAACAGCCCACGAGAATGATGCAATACTGCAGCTACAAGGTGGGTCTACCAGTGCCCACCTGTTCCCTAAGCTTTGTTGTACTCCAGGCTGCAGTTTTGCTTGGCATCTCTGAAGGCATTAATGATGTCAGGTTGCAGAGTCCATTGCCAAAGGCTTAACCAGGCATGCACTAAAAATACCGAGAAATCATGCAGCGCAAATCTGCTTATCGTTTACCTGCCTTAGAGCTGAGAGCCAGGGAAAATAGCTCAGGCTATTGTGTACAGCAAGTGATTCAGGAAAGTCAATTGCACAGGCTGCAAGATTGACAAGTAAATACATTTTTGAAAAGTGCCTACACAGAACTGGTCGGGCAGGCACAGTTCTCTGTTTTCAGGCAACGTGGGGATGCAGGCTGGCAAATGGGGCCACCCTGATCGCATTTGCAACCAAAGAGATGTGTACGTGGGCTGGCATTGCCATCTGCTGGCTGCCGCTCCAGCTGGGTGCCACTGGGTGTCAGAGTATTTCAAGACTTTACCATGCTTATTCCTATGGTCGTCACCACTTCTCCTTCCCTCTGCATGGCTGAGACCAGTGGTGGTCCTGCTTTCTTGTTCCCTTGGGGATGACTCCTCTGTTTCGCACTTTGTTCTTCTGATTTTTTTTTTTTTTATTTTTTTTTTTTTTCATTTATTCTATGCATGTAGTTTTGACTCTTTGTTTTCTCTAGCTCAGTGCAAATGTTATTGCCTCTATTTGGGGTGTCATTGCCCACTGTGCTAGCAACTGTGTGGAAATGTTAGTTACTGTGGTTTTAATGAGTTAGCTAGTGAATGTTAACTATTGCAGTGTAAAATACTAAAAAGCATTGAAAGATACTCTTGGAGAGAGTCAGAAGCTGAAACAGCCTTTTCTCTTTTTTGCTGGCATTCATTTTGCTGGTTAATGATGTTCCTTCTGCTGCTCTTGTCTAAGTTTCTACGACAGTATTCTTTGCTGGGGACAGGCCCACAGCTTTTAGTGGTGTTGCATTAAAAAGAACAACCAAGTTTGTAGCCCTAAGAGACTTGGCTGCTCTTCCAGTATTACAGTGCACACACTGTGGCAATCTTGCCTTGGAGCGATGGTATCTTTCCAGGAGAATGTGAATCTCTCAAACAAGAAAGGAGTAAAGGGAAGTTAAAGCCAAATTTGGGGTGCAGGATGAAAACTGAGAAACTTGTTTGTGAGTTGCTCACATCACAGGGCAGAAACAGCCAAATTGTCACCAGAGACTGAATATTTTTCCTCCTATTAACTGGCACCATGTTTTCCATCAAATGGGTTCATGCTATTGCTTCATGCGAAGCACAGAATTTTTTTTTAGAGCAAATCAAACTAAGAAAGAGCACAGAGGAAAGGCTGATGGGAAGTTATCTCCTGCCATAACAGCAACTTGCATATAGAACTAAGCTCTACTAGCTATGATCTTCCCTCTATGCTATGATATGCCTGCAGCAAGAGGAATTGAGCTTGATGATCCTTGAGGTCCGTTCCAACCAAGACATTCTATGATATGGCTTCCAGATGAAGCTCCGTGGACACTTCTAACTGCAAAAGTAACCAAGCATTGGATGAAAGTAAGAGTAATCATTGAAATAGAGTGGCCATCGCTTTTTTGTCAGATGCAACCAACACACGTGGGTATTTAACAGTGCTCAGCTGTTGGGTCTTGTGGCAGCAGGCATATCAGTGACACCAAAATAAATGCATTGATAGTGGCAACCTACAAAATCTGGACAAGAAGCAAAAACCTAGCAGAAGAGCAAGGCACAAAAAAACCTAAAAAATGTCAGAAGACACTACTGGATAAACACTGTGCAGGATGCTCAGTAGGGAAGGAAGTCCCGCAGACGATGCTACCTGGGGCTGAGAACCTAGATCTAATCCATATGTACCCTATAGTCAGATAAGCCGTATCAGCACAGTTCAGGGTAGTGGAGTTGGACAGAGATGGGTACAAAATTGCTACTAGATATCTCACACTTAGGGGAGTATCATGAATCACTAAAGTAGAGCACAATTCAGTCACCTTAATGAGCAGGGAGACTGTGCTTCCTGTATCTGTCAGTCATAAAGGAAATCCTACAAAGAGAGGCAGAATCATGATGCACTTGCAATCACTTTAAAATCTGAAGACAAGTTATCTGATACAACCATATATTTTTTGCGACAACTGATTCTGTCCAATTATGCTCCAATGATGGAGCAAACTTGAAAAGTTATGTCATGCAGTAGAGCCTACCACGTGGCATTATTTCATGTGATCATATTGCTGCTTGGTCACTTACATCCTGCTCCTGACAGCTGAGCTAATGTATCAATAACTTATTCTCTCTTCATCTTTTCCCTTGAGTACTTGGAACAATATCCTCCACTGGATATAAGCTGCTGGTCCTTAGAAACATAACAGTAACAAAGAACAGAATCTGTAGTTTCAGACTCACCAAATTAAGCTGTACTGCTCTCAGCCCAACACCTCTTTTTAATGGCTCGGTGTGACATGAATGCTTGGAAAATCAGACGGATTATCCATCTCATGACTAACGTCAAACAGGATTCAGTGGTTTTCTCTGTGTTTCTTTGCATTCAAGATGATCGGCTCCAAAAACAAAAGCACAGGCTGTTAGATTGTGCAGAATTGGAGAGGCTGCTGCCCAGGAATTTTGCTCTGAAGGGTCACCAGTAGAGTGATGCTAATCTAGTTTGAAAACAGCTATTCCTTGTGGAGCAGAAAGTAATTCTGTTGGTGAAATCATGAACACTATGATCTTATTTATTTATTTATTTTTACCTGGAACTTTATCTGCCCATGTCCTGCTGCATTTGAAGTTGGTTTTCCTTTTTAACCTCTGCAAAGACAGCTGTCTGGAGGGTCACCCACTTATAATCAGATTTGTTGCTTGCACGCTAAGTGAGGGGGAGAAAGAAGAAAAACAAATTATGATTAATTATAGCCACTGTTCTGCCACTAGAGAATCCTGGAAAATATCAGTCACATTTCTGAATCTCTCACAGCGGCTACAACAGGATTAACAATCGAAGCAAGGTGAAAATCTGTATGAGGTAGAGAGAAATCTCTGAAGCTGCCTTTGAAACACTCAAGGAAGGTTAAGTAATATGTCACTGACTCACTGCAGTTGGGGATAAGGTTAACCAGGAGATATTCTTAGCAAAGTACCTAAGAACTGAAAATGTGCACCCCTGGGAACATGCATCTACTTACACTCAATTGACTGATGATTTGGAAAGCTCAGTCCAGAGCATGGAGATAGCCAAATGAACCTCAGACCTAAAATATTATGACCCACAGAGTATGGGGCATGATATTGCATCCACTTCCCTTAGAGTCAAGTCAGAAGATACTCAGAATACTAAGCCCTTTCAGAGAGTCGTACCAATGATTGGAAGGCAGTCCTGTATCTGCCACCCAAGGAGAGATCTGCACCGAAATGAGGAGGGCATTCCTCAGACAAGGTACCAGTGAGTTTGCACTGCTACCACTTGCATGGTTGAGTAAAAGAAAGATGAAGTTTTCTCAGTCAAGTAGGCTTTGGGCTAGTCAAACTCAAACTTCTTTGTGGAGAGGCAGGAATACTGAGAAAGGAACATTTCAAGAAGCAAGATTGTTGTTTATGGACCTGCTGAGATCCAGGAAAGTCTTTGTTGAGCTGTATCTCTGTTTCCTCCCTGTGAGAAAGGAGGCTTGGGTTCAAGTCTCTCTCCATGTATTGAGGCTCAGAGACAGTACATCTTTTCAGATCAGGATGTCTCAAGCTATTTACATCATTTATGTATAGGGTGATTGGATTGTCTCTAGTCATAAAAGTGCAGGTACTTTTAAGCAATGATTGAAGGATGTCTTACACAGGTTATTTCAGTAATGCTCCAGGGGAATCTGAGTCAGTCAAGATTCTGAATGAGTTAAATGTACTAATTTCTCTTTGTGCTGGCTTCTCAAAGATAATTCTATTATAGAACAGCCAGGTAATATGGTACAATTGACAGAAATTTTACTAATGCTTTGAGGAAAAGAGAAGAGTTTTGCAGTGGGTAAGGCTGAAGGGCATATGAGTCTGGAAGTGTAAATGTGCTTTGTAGTGCTCTCCAGTGACTTTTATGCCTTGAGTAAGTTCAGGTAAGACGGGCTATGAATCTAAACTACAGTTGTTATTCTGGATAATTATGTGGGTGGCCCAAGGTAGTTAATGTTTTGCCTGAGTCAGTCTGATTTCTCAGCCTGCAAATTGTCAATACTCACCAAAGAAGAAATGTCTAATTCTGTCTGTGGAAATCTGGTGTTTTTAATTGAGACTTACACTTCATTTATCATATTGGGCTCTATCTCTCAATCCTTGGAATGCACATCATTTCAGGAAGCCAAAGAAAAGGTGGTCTTTGGAAGCCACGTCCTTTTGCTCCAAATGCTACAGTTAGCTAAATGTCACTTCTAGAAGCACTGTAATTCAAGTTAGTGAGTTATATGGGAATATTTCTGAGAACTTGATTTGTTTAAATCTGTCTTTGTACTCGTAATCTCAGATCCTAGCATTGCCCTTTCAAAATGCCAAATGCCACAGCTTGAATCATTAGTACACTTTGAATTCTGTTATTTGGGTTGTGCAATTGTGACTTCTGTCCTTTAGGCACTTTCATGCTGTGTGGGGAGTGGGTGGAAATAATATTTAAAACACCACAGGACAGTTCTAGTGTCATGTACAGTGTCGTAACTCCAGTGAAACCTAATATATTATTCCAACCTTAACTGACATGAAGAAAATTTGCCTTGCTGTGTGGAACTTATCATTAACTCTTATCTCTGTCTGAAATTTCGTTTCCCTTCAATATTTCTTATCTACTTTACTCCCTACACGCTCAACTTGGAATTGTATTTCTTCTCTAAGAACCCAACTTTCTCCTTGGTGAGTCCATATGGAAATTCCACAGAGGGCAAAGAGGCAGATCTGTGGGGCAGCCTCCTTTCAGTTAGCACAGGCTGCTGCCCAGCCATCTGGCCTGCAAAACCTCCCTCTATACCTGTTGTGTTTTCTCTCTTGAACTGGATGGCTTCTCAATTCCAACAAGTTTGCAGTCAATCTGTTTCTCATGTGTTTCTGCCATTCTTGGCAGGGAAGTTGCTTTTTTTTATCTAAAAGTATAGGGCTGGGGAAGACAAGGGCATAACTGGTGCTCTGTCAAAGCTGGCAGTAAGATGATAGTAAGATTAAGGGGTTTTTGAGGAAGAACTGTAATGTATGAAACAGAGAAAGGACAATCAGAAAGGATGGAAGGAGAGGAACAAAAGGAGAGAGAAATGGAGAAGCAGCTGTATGAGACCCCACAGGTGGGGAGGGAGAAGAAGAGGAAAGAAAAAGAGAAAATTCACCAGAATGATTTAGTTAAATTCTATTAAAAAAATTTAAAAAGTAGATGACAACTGGTGGGATTTGTTATTCAATAATACTACTACCATGTTTTGTGTTGCTTTCCATTGGTGTCAGATACATCAGGATACTTCCAGTGTTTTCTACTGCACACCCTTAAATACTTATTTTTTTTGTCAACAAGAAACTTTGGGGTGAAGGGCTATCCAGGCTTTCGGCCAACTCCACTCAACTCGCAAGAGAGTCTGCCTTCATTGTAAATCTTTTGGTATATGCTGGTGGAGAGCATTTGCTCTGCAGCTGCCATATATTCTCCTGAAATGGCATGTCATAATTACAACATACGATGTAATGCATATGTAGAAGGACAACATAAGATTTCACTGTTGACCTTAATTTCAGCATTTCCCAGCTTTCAACTGCTTGAGTTTGCATCCTTGATGTTTTACCTTTCCCCTGAAATTATAAATAACACTTTGCATTTCTCTGATGTATTCTGCCCCAAAACTTGATGCTGTTCTCTAAACAATTTTTTTATTAGGCTTGACAGCAGCCTTTTGAAGTAAGTAACTTTTGCCATTATTTCAGCTTTTGAAATGAACGCGTGCAGAGATCATGCTTTACTTAGTCACGCAGGATGTCAGTGAATTGGAAGTGACAGTCCCTATCTTCTACATCCTGACCTACCATTTGACCTTCATTCACACTTCTTTTTTAGATAAAAGCTCTTTTTAAGATCACAGGACTGCATTTGTGACTTTCCTATAGAATTGACTTGAAATAGCACCGTATGCCATTTGGAAATGTAAGTCCACATCTCATCTGCAGTGAGTCTGAACAGAATGCTCGCTAACCCAGTCATACCCCAGTCAACCTGGGGTTCATTGCTAAGGGCCACATGAATACTTGATGAATAATAATATGGACTGGAAAAATCTCAATGCAGATGAGGTCTTGTGCAGGGGCTATTTGAAGTAGTAACAATAATAATAGATTGTCACTAAGTTCTTGTTAGCTGACTTTAAATTTTATCTTCTTAATATAGTTTCTTGTTTGTCCATCAATAAAGGCCTTCTGTGCATCATGTTCCCTTTTGACAGAGCGGTCCCTGTCTGTTGGTAAGCTAATTACCTGTGTTTTCATCCTGCCCTGTAAACAGATCTCCCCTTGCCGTTATCACAGGTCACAGCTCACTTGTTTTCTAGTAGACTGTAGCTTGACAGAAGGAAAAGCAAAGGCCCCTTCTTCCAAAGCGAGAGATAATAAGCATTAGAAACTAGTCCAGACTGTAACTGTATAATCCTTCTGTTCTGTACAGACAAAATATGTAACTAATTGAGACCAAAGTCTTCACCTTGCCTGTACACTCTGATAAAATTAAGGCATGAGGCCACAAGTTATTGTTTTTTTGTTTCCTAAGTGTTATTTATGGTACTTCCATCTCTAAATGCCTTCACAGAACTTCTCTGATCAACTTCCTTGGCTATTTCAAGGAACAGAAATCTTCCTTTTGCCTCTGCCATGACCTTTCTCTTCTGCAAATCCAGGCAGTGTGGTTGGGTACCATTCCTGGAGCACTGAGCAATACTGGAATCCACTTGGCTTGGTAGTAGCAGCAGCAGCAAAAGCTACTGGGCTGCACATCCTATGGTCTAGCATGAATCATAGGAGGACGTGTCACTTCAGCCCCCAGACAGCAGTGGCCCTGCTCCACTGTTACAAACAGCTTCATGAAAAATGCTCCTCCCTGTCACCTCTCCTGAAAGAGACTTTTCCTGACATCCTGTTTTTTCCCCACTCTTTGCCTCCTCCATCATGTGAATTGGACTGATGGATAGGCTGATAATGGAAATCAGCCTTTGCTGAAATAAGGGGTAGATTAAGGTGTAAAATCTGGTGTCAGGATCATATTTCTACCAGTGTACTTAGAAGCTTCTGGCTGTTCTCCATTTGGTGATGAATGGAAGGAGGGGGGGAAAAAGAGAGAGTAGGAAGCCCCCCTGCTTTCATCAGGGGGAGAATGCTTAGTGTGCAGTAAATTCCTCATATTTCCAACTCATTTTGGAGCACGTTTGCCAAGAGTTTGAGTTATGGACCTATAAGTCAAATACCTTGCAAAATAGGTGTCATTATTCTCCCATTTTTCACCTGAGCTTGTAAGTAGGCCACATACATCTTTGACTTACTGCAGCACAGATTTCTTGCATGTTCTATTCTGTTCCTGTATGTCAATTAAACTCCAGCAGGGAGGTGATATATGAATGTATTTCATCAAAATAATTATGCCCAGATCCTGGTGATGGTGCTCCAACAAAAGATGTGTTACAGATACAACATGCCAGGAAGTGGCATCAGAACTTCTTCTGCAAGTACCCAGTGGCTCCTACTGGACTGCGCTATGACTTCATCTTAGCAGATTCAACAGCATTTATTGTGTTATACCCATGGCCCATACCCTGCCATTGCTCCTGTGCCCAAGTGCTTCATACCACTTCACTTCTCTCGTAGGTGTAAGGAAGAAGAGAAACTTTCACCCCTATTTTGTGGTGGGAAAACAAATACTGCCAAGCTAATATACTTACACAGGAGATACTTTTTGAGGATTAAGGACTAAAAGAAAAAGGATCCACTTGACCAAATGGTCCCTTCAGTCTGTTACTGATAATATTTGCCTTCTGGAATCCCAGATCTTTGTGGCTCATGAGAAAATCTAGAGCAAGGAAAACTTGCCCTAGGTGCAGGAAAATCAGGAAAAAGAACACTTAAGCAAAATGGACACATACAAGCTCATACAAAATCTGGTAGACTTGATCACTGTGTTGCCATTCAGAAGAATTCAGACAAGTAGAACAAATGGACCAGTATGGACCTAATGGTGTTCAACAAAGGGAGATACAAAGTTGTCAAGTTGAGTAGGGATAAAATCATGCTCTAGTATATGTTGAGAGTGGGCAGGCTAGAAAGCAACTTGGTAGAAAAAGACACGTGGGACTTGGTGGACAGCAAGTTGACCATGTACCAATGATGTGTCCTTGCAGCTAAAAAGGCCAATAGCTTCCTTAGCTGCATTAGGAAGAGCGTTGCCAGGAATGATGATTCTTTTTCAGCGGTAGCAAGAGACCTCTTGGGGGTTTCATCCAGATCTTTGGCTCCTCTATAGAAGGATATGGGCATATTGTAACTATGTCCAGGAGTTGGACTCGATGGTCCTTTTGAATCTCTTCCAACTCAAGATATTTTATGAAAATGATTTGGACTCTGGAGCATCTGACATGTGGCAATTGTCATTGTTGGAATTGTTCAGCTTGGAGAAGAATATGGGGGATATTAACAGTGTGCAAAATATTTGATAAGAAGGCATAAAGGCTACAGAGCCAGACTCTACTCAGTAATTCCCAGCAGCAGAACATGAAGAAATGGGCACAAACTGAAACAAAGGACAATCTATTTAAACGGGGAGCCAGGGGAACAACTTTTTCATTGTAAGGGCACTGGAATAGAATGCCTAGAGAGCACGTAGAGTCTTCACTCTTCAAGATGCTTGAAACCTATCTGAGCAATGTTTATGTTCTAAGCACACCCATTCCGAGCCCAGAGGGCTGGACATAAGCACCTTTTAGCCTCAGCTGCTCTGTGGGTCCTGCAGAGCTCATGGAGTGGAACAGGGCTGTGGTTTGGTTGATGATTTCTTCCACCAAGTGTTAATGCTAGTAATCTTTCTATTAAAACTGTTTTCATTTTCTTAAGGCAGCAGTGTTGTCCCTCAGGTTTTGCACAGACTTTACTTAATTTGGGTATGTCTCAGGGTTTAGTTTTAGTTGAAAACTTATCTTTGCATATGCTTTCAGTAAGACTGCTCATGACTTTTTTTTCCTCTACTGTTATGGCTGGTGGGGAAATTCCTGCCTTCGGTGGCACTGTGCACTTCTCTGAGCTTTGTACCTGACACTAGTTCACATAAAGATGCAAAATGCTCAGTCAGGTCTTTTACGTGTTCACTGGCTTTTTAGCAGGTCGTGAACTGAATATTAAGCTGGTTGCTGCAGTTCTCTGAGCTATTAACCTGAAACAGCACTACAGCTTTTATTAGGTGCAGTGACTTTTTCAGATGCATTTTAGCATTTTTCCTCTGCACCACCTCTCTGAGAGATCTAACACAGAGGTGAAATGGCTTAACTTTTCAGGCACTGAAAAAGGAGTGTTTGTACTACCATAGGACTGTATTATCTCATCTGATAGCTTTCAGCTAACCAGTAATACCACTTGATTAGTTGATTCAATGTTCTTTACCAAGCCTACACTACCGAAAGTTAGTTGTTACATTGACCAATGCATTTCAGAAAAAATGAATTAATGTCTGTTGCATTGAGAACTCCTTCCCTCTGAATGTCTGCTTCAGGGGAGATTTAGATTGAATATTAGGAAAAACTTCTACTCTGAAAGAGTGGTGCTGCAGTGGCACAGGTTGCTCAGGGAGGTGGTGGAGTCACCATCCCTGGAGGTATTCCAGAACCGTGTGGATGTGGCACTGAGGGACATGGTTTTGTGGGCTATATTGGTAATAGGTGGATGGTTGGACTAGATGACCTTAGAAGTTTTTTCCAACCTTAATGATTTTTTCCAACCTATGGTGTCAATGAGATCTCTTCCCCTTGCTCTTGTCACTGCCCATAGCCCATCTAAGGATCAGCCCTGCTGGTTCCTGAATCCCCAAGGAGTAGGAAGAAGAGGCAAGACAGCCTGGTGGTGCATGCTGTCTCCAGAGTCTACAGGGATATCAGTTCCAACTAAGGAGACCTTAGTGATTTTTCTCTACTGTCAGCAACAGAGGGGAGTCCATAGCACTTCAACACGTGGCTGTCCCACCCCACCTTTCAAATGAAGGATAATGACCTGTAGTATGGGCTGTTCAGCATAGCTAAGCTGCAGCAATACAGGTGAGTTCACTATCTGCAGAAAATAGGAGGTGGAGAAAAGAAGGCAAAATTGCCTGGAGAAGATCTTGTGACTGGCAGTGTAGGAAAGGCAGCACAGCAATGACAGTAGTGTCAATGTCATGTGGCAGGAACAGAAAACCCTGTTGAACTGCATGGAGTTCACAGTACAGCTCTTAAAGTGGTAAAAGTTCTTCACATCACCTGAGTGTCCAGTGAAGCAATATTCCTAACAGTTAAAGCTAGTCATGGTCTCTTTTCATAATTATGAGCCTTGCCTTCTGCCCCAGTGAAGATTTCCTGGGGCAGCATAGTAAAACAGTGAGAACTGTGTGCATTGCAAGTGTGGCTAGGTTTCCTAAAGCAAGACAAAAGGATAGTAACTGAGGCTGTGAATTTGATAAAATAGTGAGATACAGAACAATATCCACTGCAGGGGCGGGGGGAAGGGAGTAGAGAGCCAAGGTTATCCCTGCTGTAGGTATTGCACAAGAACAGTTGTCACTAATGACTGAAGAGGACAATGCAGAGATTTACGTGCCTGTAACCCATCTTCAGCATTAATGCATGCAGATGTTGATGCTGAGTTGGAAATATTCCCAAGAAGGAGCTGTTGGCACTAGCAGCTGATATTTAACAGTGTTTCATATCCTTCACCCAACCTAATCCTGACAAAGAGAAACTGACATAATAAAGAAATGATTAGAGAAAGCAGAACTTTAAATACATTAAGAGCTTTATGTGAGTAGAATTAAGAAACTTTTATTAATGCTCGTAAAAAGCTCATTAAAATGAGACAGCAGAAAATAACAGGGCAATGTTTTGGGCTTTGCTGACATTTCACACTCAAACAAAGATTGTAATAGGCACTAAAATAAGTTTTTGGGTTTTTTTTTTTCTTTTAAATGACTGTGCCTCCCAACCCTTCTTGGTTCCTACACTTCATGACCATCTGCGTTAAACTTCCACACTAGTTTTAGTTTTGGTTGATATTTAGATCAATTACAGTTATGGATATGCTCACATGCAGTAACTCATTAGAGGTATATGGTAAGAAACTTCTAGTAGTTAACAGAAGGCTTTGTTTTAGTATCTCTAGCAAATTAAGTCATTAAAGAAAAAAATATGTAGGTTTTGCTGGGGAGGCTAACAGTGAGATGAAAAGATAGCTCAAGATTTTGCCTCTTTTTCCATTAAATGTATCTTGAGCTAATGAAATCATCTTTTATCAGATGATTAATCAGATGATTAAATCAATTCTTGCTATGTTTGATAGAGTAGACCCAGTATTTTATCAAAGCAAGTAAAGGAGTGTGGCTCAGTGCCCCTTTGCCAGGCATAGCAAGAAGCATATGCGTGCACTATAATTTAGATGTCCTGGTCGTGGTAACAGAATCCATGCTAGCGCTTGAAATGTTTTTATTTGGGCATGGAGATGTGACCCTGTGCCTCAGTCTGAATTAAGTCACTTCAGGAGTGAACTTGACAAAGCTGACATGGACACAGAACAAGAACTGATATATGCCCAAGCACGCCTGGTTAACACAGCTCTATGGTCTCAATGCCATAGAGTCATAAAATGGCTTACACTGGAAGGACTCTAAAGATCTCTAGTTACAAACACCTGCCATGGGGTGGATTGCTACCCACTAGATCAGACTGCCCAGAGGCCCCTCCAACCTGGCCTTGAATGCCAGTTTAACTCTCATTAACCTGGTAATACATCGCTTCTTGTATCAACTACCCAACACGCTTTTGGGCCAGCATCACAGCTAATAATAGGCAGATACAAGTATGTTTCAGCCAGGCTTTCTCTTTGTCCTCATCTGTGAATGCAATGCCAAGAGCAAAGCTGTGTGTGCGCAGGAGCCACCTATTTTAATATGCAACTTCTGGATCATAGAATGGCCTGGGTTGAAAAGAACCCCCCTGCTACATGCTGGGTCACCAATCACCAGACCAGGCTGCCCAAAGCCACACACAGCCTTGCATTGAATGCCTCCAGGGATGGGGCATCCACTAGATCCATTTGGTTGTTCAAGGATGCTCCCTGTGGAGTGCTTTAACAGTGGGATCAAAAATCTTAGCCCTTAAATACTAACAGTGTTTCTTGACTTCTTAAGAAAGCCACGATCATCACTAAGATGGAAAAGTCTGAGGACTGCTTTGCTAGACTGTAGTATCCAAAAATGCCTGCCTGAAGTCAAGCTTTTCATGAGGTTTTTGAGCATCTGAAAAGTCTCCTCTATTTAAAAAAGAAAAAAAAAAAAAAAGTAGAATATTTAACTTGATGTTTTCACAAACATGGCCTCAGCATGAAAAGTGAGTGTTGAAATGACAATGGTTTGTAAAGCTCTCTTACATTCTGAGGTGAAAAAATAAATTGAGGTTAACAAGAGACATCAGGAAAGTGGAGAGGCAGGAAATTAAACCTTACTGTTCTCAGCGCTTGCTTGGAGAAAAAAATAATAGCATTTTGTTTTGTAAAAAACATTTGTCACACTAATGGCAAATATCAGCCACAGATATATTGCTTTACCAGAAAGCTGGCAAGCAACAACAACAAAGAACACAGATGAGAACAAAGAGATGGAAAAACTGGCAAAAAGCATTTTACCTTGTATCTTAAGCATTTATAAGTTACTAGCCTAGTATCTAATTATAGGCTGTGCAGGAAGTAGCAGCTGTAGTTAAGGTTTTATGATGTTCTTCTCTAAATGTCCTCCATTGCTTTCAACCCTCACACATTGTTTAAGCTGCTGTTTTCCACTGTGGATATCAGACCCTGGCTGAGCATGTTCCAGACAGACTTAGCCCAACTACTTTGAATGTTTTGGAGGAAAAAAAAAAAAAAAAAAAAAAAAAAAAAAGGCAGGGGATATAACCTTGGAACTTTACTTCACCCATCCTAGATAAACATTTTCTTTTCCTTTTTTCTTTTTGTTTTGTTCTAATTTAAATGATAAGTTTGCCTGCTGTAAAGCCTTACATTCTTTAAGACACACACAGCTACTGAACCAGCCATACTTTTGGCCACAGCTCAATATTGCAAGAGAGCTCTCTGTCAGCAAGCCAAGGTGATGCTATAGGTTCCCACCCCATAGCCCAGATTTCTCCAGTCTTAAGTTTGGGCTCAGCTCTCACATTGACACTACCTGGGGCCTCCAATTCCTTCCCACTCTGTCTCTGATCCTGCACCCACTGATAAAATGGTTTTCTTTGCAGTGCTCTGTACAGCCTCTGCTATGAGGGCCTCTCTTATTCAGGGCGTTGATCTTGGAAGGCTTCTTGACATTGCATTTCTTTGTATCCAAACAACCTGAAAAAGTGTTTCTCGTGCAGTATTTGTTGGGGGGCAGGGAGATTCATTCCTATTTACAGGTGAAAGAATTTCAACCATTTTTATATTCTTTAAACAAACATGCCTATGGAATGAAAAGGGCCTTTGGAAAGAGGATAAACATTCATGGAGCTGCTTGCTTCTTTTTGTAGAGAGGGCCAGAGTAATTCTGGAGGTGGCAAAGTACATAAAATAAAAGTGCCACAAAAGGGTAAACCTCTCTGATGAGTAAAGAGTGACCAAGGACACTCAGAGACAAGGAAAAACAACTTAACCCTGAGCTGAGAGTCAAACACTTATAAGAAAACACTTGACGATTCTTTGGGCTCAAGCATTACTGAACGTTAGCCATTACTGTCCTTTAATGCTATGAAAACAGCAGAAGTAAACAAGCCTTTATTGTCATTGTCAGTATTTTCAAGGTTGCATACTGTGGAAGAATGTGGCTTTTTCTTATATGTAAAGTACGTACAGCTGCAGAGGCACATGCAGAAGGAACAAATGGTACTGTTGTGCTGAGTGCTCTGGGACTGCAGAAAAATGTTAGAAAAGAAGGAGGGGGAAATAGTAATTTTCAAGTGCTTTGTAGGTGGTAGTGGTGTGTTTGTTTGTTTGTTTCAGCATAATTTAAGGTGGTATTCTCTTCGTTGCATATGGACAACAGCCCGATGGAACACCTTTTTTGCTTGTGATAACTAGAGCCCCTCAAAATGTTCCTGAGCCACATATTGCCTCCAGACAATTCCCAGCCTTTGTCCTCTCTGCAGGGCTCTCAAGTAACACGGGGGGGGGGGGGGGGCGGAATCATCAGGCATCTTTCAGTACTGGACAGGGTTTAGATCTATTTGCCCAATGGAAGCAACCTAAGAATATGCAAAGAAATACTCGAGTCAGAATTTCCTCTGTCCTCAAGCACAAAGCACCCCTGAGCAGCTATTCAATCCTGACTGGCCAGCATCTGGGCAGACTTTTACTTGTGCAAAACTGATGGGCAGCTCTGACCAAAGTGCCTCAGAGCTCAGCCAGCACTGCCTGGTTCCTACCATGTCCCATGAGATGAAAATGATGTACCATCCTGGCTTATTGTGGGGAACAGAAACACAGGAAACTTATGACTAAAAAGATTCATTTGTCTGGATACTGCATTTTCATTTCTATTATGTATTCTTTGGGTTTCAAGGTGATTAGGTAATTTTTTTCTTTTCCTAAACAGTAAAAGTTAAGGCTGCATTGCGGTATTTCAAAGCATAGCTATCGCTGTCTGGCACATGTAGAAAACAGGGCATTTTTGCTCAGTACCATTGCAAATGCAGACTACTGTCAGGATAAAATTTCTCCTGGGCATCTTTCTAGTCCAAGAGGATTTAGTAATCCATCTATGCCTTTGATTCCTAGAGAGATCGGTTTTTCTGACCAGTGCTGAACTATCTTAATATACATTTGAAACAATTTTGGATTATGAATTCTATAAATAATAATAATGACATTCTAGAAAATGCATTCTAGAATGCATAATAATAACATTGTAGTATAAATCAAGCATCCAACCAGCTCTGTTACTAAGTCTGTGCCTCTTTTCCTCTACTCAGTCTTGCAAAAGCAGAGGCTCACCTGAGGCAAGCAGCAACCTCTACACAAGTTGTTTGATTTTTTTCTAAATAGCCAGGTGGCTTCAGAAATCAGTTACGACTTTTCTAGGTGATACATGACATTACAGTTGAAGAGTTTGCCTAGCAAAATGTAGCATACAAAGTGATCCAGGATGAATTTAATTTCTCCTGTTTTAAATCGTGATTACATTATTTCATGTGGACATACAAGGTTATTCTGGTATTCTGGTATTTCTGCTGCTATTAAATTCTTAGTAAAGCAAGATAATTTGAGCACTGGGCAATCAATGTCTGATCCAAAAGTGTTGAGAACATACTTGCCTCTCCCACAGGACTTGTTGGGAAAGAGCCCTCGCTGTCCTTTGCTGTGAAAGGCTAGCAGGACAAGAGGTAATGAACTTAATCTGTGCCAGGGGAGGTTCAGGTTGAATATGAGGAAAAAACGTATGCTCAGAAAGAGTGGTACTGCAGTGGCACAGGCTGCCCAGGGAGGTGGTGGAGTCACTGTCTCTGGAAGTGTTCCGGAACCGTGTGGATGTGGCACTGAGAGATGTGGTCTAGAGTGGTCACAGGCATGAACTGATGGTTAGACTGAATGATCTTAGATGTCCTTTCCAATCTTAATGATTTTATAAGTACCATTCTATGATTCTATGAAAATCCAAGCAGCTGAGGAAGAAGAGAAGGGATGAAACAGAAGCTGGGGGCTGTCATTAGGCCACTGCAATAAAGCAAAATGTAAAATAAAGTGGCAAGAAAGACAAAGGACTACCTGCAGCAGGTCCCCAAGCATTTGTGTCTATATAGGTGATGAGCCAGAATGCTGTGGGTGTGAGATAAAACCTCTTGGAGGCATGACCAACCCTTCAGTGCTGGGTGCAGAGAAAATCTTTCACCAGGAATGGTTCATCCTGGAGATCCCCAGTTAGGTCTGCTGTAGTTTTCTATTCTCAGGATGCTCCTCCCCTTCTGGTTTCACAGCAGTGGGATTCTAATCCAGATTGCCCGTATGAGCAGTGATCTCACAAAGCTCTGAGAGCCCCAGCCCACGGACCAGAGGTGTGATATGAGGGGAGCCTTGTGGTGGGGTTCTTCCTTCAGCTGTCTAAGAATGCAGGGGCAAGCCCTTTCAATAACCTCTCTACAGCTACCATGGCTCCTCCACACTGTTCTTTATAAGAATCCTACAGCCACAGAGCTGTCTCAATGGTTTTTACTAATCAGTGCCTCTTATCAAATGGACTGCTCTCATCCTGCCTTTCCCAGGGCCCACCATTTTTCCTAGCCAAACTTGTTGCCAACTTCCTCTTGCCTCATTGCAGCCAAGAAGATTGTCCCAAAACATCTTTGTTTCTCTCCACTGTTTTCCCTGCCTTTTAGGGATAATAACATGGTTTATCTAATAGTGACTACATCAAAAATCTTGCTGTAATTGCTATGTATGGGTACTAGGCTAAAAGCAGCTCTGGCAAACTTCTATTGAAATTAATGCGGGTGTGCTAAGAGTACATTTGTAACGTTTCCTTCGTAACTCTGCCAGCAGCCATTGTATGATAAGCTTTGGTACATAGAAAATGAAACAAAAGGGTAACAGGAAATAACAAAATACTTTATTCATCTAGGGAACAGGTTATTTTTGGGGAATGCAAAAAAGCTATATACTTCTAAAAATTTTACTTCAATGCTTATCCAGAGCAACCTGCTAGCTTTATTCTTTGACGAATCCTTGTTCCATCACTTTTTACTGAGGTCCTTTGGGGTTTTTGTCTTTTATTAATTCCAAGGGATACTCCATCCCTGTCATAAACAGAGAACATGTCTGTTAATAACGCTACTTGTACTGGTCTCATAGCTCTTTCATAGCTCATTTTCATTTATAGCTCTTTTTATGCTTGGATAAGGAGTCAGTGCAATACATGAGAGAGAAGCTAAGGTGAAAAGAGACATCCCATTTTCAGACACTACTCCCAACTTGTTGGTTCTCTTGGATAATGTGTTGACAGCTGCAACCAAGCACTTAGAGTTTGGTAATACATCCTGAAATGCTTCATTTCTAAAGTTGAGGATTTTCTGTTCCTTTGAAAAACCTACTGAGTCCTTGGGCAAGTACTACGTCACAGATTCTCACTTTATTGATCATCTTGTTTAGACTGTGAGGAGCAATTTTAATTGCAAAGTGCTTGAAGGTTGTAAAACTGTTTCTAGTTCTAAGCGTTCTAAGGCCATGGGATAAGTGATAACCAGCCTATCAGTGAAGTTAAGCTCATCCTGGTTCGAGTTCTGGGGTATTGGTTTCCTTGCTTTTGAAATGTGCCTCAAGAGAATCAGCCCTTAAAGTTGTTTCTATAACGGAAACAAGCTTATGTCTTCCTTACTTAAAAACTAATTGATACCTAGCATCCCTGATGGACTTGGGGCTCACGCTTGCCTGTGCCATATTGCTTGGGCAGTCAACCAGCTGACTCACACTGGTGGGATGAGGTGACATCAATGTCTCTAAAAGTCCAGCAGGGCCATATTAACCCTATTTGGGTGGTGGTGATCTTGCTTTAGCAGAAGTTTTGAAAGAGCCCCCAGTGTTGTGAGAAGTTATGAGGCTGTGGGCAAACTGGTTTGGTATTTGGAGAGCATGTAGCTACTGAGGGGTTTTGATCTAAAGAAAGTTTCCAGGGAAACTGCCTTGGTGAGAGCTCCCCTTAGAGATGAGAGAGCTGAAGCAAACATGGATATGCTTCTGAGAGGAAAGAAAGACTGAAAATACATCTATGCCACGTGACTATGACAAATGCTATACATGGGCTGTTAGCAAAAT
Source organism: Tetrao urogallus (assembly GCF_951394365.1). Taxonomy (NCBI): domain Eukaryota; kingdom Metazoa; phylum Chordata; class Aves; order Galliformes; family Phasianidae; genus Tetrao; species Tetrao urogallus. The sequence goes on along the minus strand of NC_136813.1, from coordinate 141,451,200 downwards.
CTTCTGATGGTAGCTTATTACTCTTCTGAGCATCAAAAATATTCTTATATTCACTACAGGACAGGGCCTGTTTGTATGATCACAGAATAATGTAAGTTCATTAAGTTCACAGCATGCTTTGCCTCCCAATAACTTCTCTGAGTGCACATGACCAAAGACAAACTGCAAATGTTTAAGCTCTCAGGTAGGTCTGCTTCTTAATTTGCATCAGTGTCTGCTTTCTTGGCTTTTCTGAGTAAGGATGGGAAGCAGAAACCAAACATCTGTGAAAGGAGAAAACACGGGGAAGCATGGGCCTCAAAAAATTCTTGGAGTCTTACTGACATTGCGTTGGCATTTTGCATTAGAAAGCAGCAGTGTCGAAGTGGAGTTTTTCCATTTGACAAGGTTACCTGGCTTTTTGGTATAAGAACCCCTTCTTTTGGAAGCTCCTGTGTTAACCACGAGAGCTCAGGTGTGGGAACACCACTCATGGCTCTAGCCATCTCCAAAGGTAAAACCCAAGTGCTGTGCTCCCCTCTTAGGTATTGTGTGTAACACCCAGTGCAGCAATTCTGTGCAGCTGAATTCAGAGCCTGTTCAAGACTCAAGTGATTAATAATATGTAGAATTATATGTAGATACAGCACAAACTGCCTCTGTAAATCTCGGGAACAGCAGCTAAATGAGTGAATTTGTTAGATACCGCTAGGTGGTGCCTCCTGATCACTGTTAATGAGGAAAACAACTGGCAGGAAAGGCGAGGGGAGATGAGGAATGGAAAGGCTCAGCGATCTACTTGGGGAAAATGTAGGTAGGTAATACAGCTGTGTCCACTGCAGGCAGAGCTGACTTTCCAAAATCGTTGACAGAAAGCCTCTGCAAAAACACCAGTTCTGCAAATGGAAGCTTGTATGTTTCTTTCTAATGTTTTGGAAGCATTAACCTCTGTTACGTGAGCACTCCCCAATAAGGAAAGATGCTTAGAGAAAAGGGAATAACTTATGATCTTGCATAAACTGATACTTTTTTCATCATAAAAAGAAATTAGATAAGTTATTTTTGCAATAAATGCATGCAATTAGATGAAGCACAGGCAGAGAAGCGATCCTGAGGCCTGTTAGTGATCTGAAGGGTTTATGTTATCCTATTAATAAGCCAAGTGTGGAGTAAAGATGCAGTTGTCTAGGGTTCAAATACTCTTGGTGTAGCTTCATTAGCTACTTTTTTAACAAATGAAAAAATAGGAGTAACCCCCTCTCTTATAAGAAAGAGCAATATTTTTGGATCAATATTTAACTTCGTTCTCACTATGGTAGATTTCAGCTGAGTTCTTGATCTTGCCTTATTGCTTTCTATTCCCTTTTTCTTTTTAATTCAGTGTGCACTCTTCTGTTAATGTAATCACACTGCTAAGATGTGTGTTTGCTGCTGGGGGTGAAGGCCTTGGTTCCCAGACTTCTTGTTCTCTGCCACTGTGTTTCAGTGCTGTGGTTTATGCCAAGGCTGGTAGGGAGGATAAGCCATGTCTAGAAACGACCTCAAGGGAAGGGTGTGTGCTTTCCTGTGGTACAAAAGCAAAGACAGGAACTTGCTATGTTTAGTTTGGGCTCTTCTTAGGAATAAAACAACTTCCATAAACTCCAGGTGGATTTTTTAAGTCCTTTCCAGAATGCTCTGATTCCAATAAAAAGCAGAGTGAAAGATGAAGATACTCTGTAGCATGCTGGAAACGCATAATGTAAGATTAAAAAAAAAAAAAAAAATTAAAAACCTAGCCATTGGTAGTTAACCCCACAATTAACAAGTCCATAAGGCAGTAACTTGTAACATAACAGTACTGTCGACAATTATTAAGACCCTGAACACTATCCTTTCAATCTGTGCCTACACATCAAAAAGGATATTGGTGACAGAAGTCTCAATGTATTTAGAAAAATTTTTGGAAGTTAACTCAGGAAAATGTACATAGCAAAAATCATAAATTTTGTTTATGTGAAAGATTATTATGACTTGTGTCCTGTAGGAATCTGAAAAGTGCTGAATGTTCTGCTAGGTGGCTCTCTAACATAAGAGAAAATTGATGCACAGTGGTTGGCAGCTGAAGTGAGACAAAGTCTGAGTAAAAATTGAACTCAACAGTGAGGCTAATTAGTTAATAAAATGACTAATAGCAGGAAGGACACAAGGACATTGTGACTTAAATCTTGATTAAAAACCTGAGTCTCTTTCTGATGATGTATTACATCTCAGATAGGTTATGGACTTAAAGCAGAAATTTCTAGGTCTTCTCTGTGTTGAACGGACTTCAATCTGTGGAATAAAATTATAGATGAATGATAAGATGAACCAAAAGGAAACCATATCAGCTTATGTTGCTTTGAGATACACCTTCCTGGTTTTGAGGGTTCCTGAAGAACTTCTCAGCTGTGCTGGTAGTGCTTCGGAACAGGTCTCTGTCTAACTTGCTCAAAAAGATTTACTGTGATCTCTCCAAACCACGCTCTGTTACTCCCAGTAGTTGAAACTGACAACTTTTGCAGGAAAACCTGGGGCCTCTGAATATATTGGCTTAGGTTGCTACTCTGAAGAAGACCAGATTCTGAGAAGAATGGAAGGGATGACTCTAAAATATGCAGTAAGTTTCATTTAACTTGGCTGTGTCATGTTTCCACTGGACAGGGCCCTGTTATTCTTGCAGATGAGCTCCGGGGTCATAAAGCAGAGACATGATGCCCTGTGCTCCCTAAAAGTCATGCCTACAAAATGGCATCTGCTGAGATTTCACAATCAGGTGTAATACCTTGATTGCTCTCTGTGATTTTTCAGACAGCAGTCTAATGGCCACAGGAATGCAGCTGTTAGTAGGGATGCAGTTGTTGGCCAGAGTTCGTCTGAAAACTGCCTGGAGTCTTTGGAGGAGCTGAATTTCTTGGCCCTCCAGCTAAGTAGAAGCAAGTACAAAGGGCCTATTGTGATACAGTAGCCATTATGTTAAACGGATTTTATTAATATTTTTATCTTCTGGAGGAGAATGTCAACACTGACTGTGCACCTGAGATAAAAATTCCACTACTTCCTTTAGTACCTCAACAAGGGCTTCTAAGACTCAGTATCTCCCAGATAAAGTAGGCCTTATCAGCACGTTCCAAGAAACACTTGGTAGATTTTCATAATTTAAGTCTCCCCCCAGCACATATTTTCCTCATTTCGTTTAAGCAAGCTCATCTTCCAAACCATTTGTAGCTCCATCCATCTGCAACAACCTATCTTTGCAGAGACTCTGCTAGCTCCATGGTATGAATAATGCAGAGGAATAGCTGTGTTGGAGCTGGCTTCATTGTCAGTTTAAGCTTAGCATGAATAATTGAACACATTTTCTTTTCAGGGACAAGAACAGCTGCCATATGAGCTATTTAACCCCTTTTGCCTTCTCACATTTCTCCTTAAACTTGCTAAACCCCCTGTGCTTAGCCATGCCATGTAGGAATGCATCAAACACGTTTGGGGTGGTGTCACAAATAATGTGCTATGCTTATAATCCAGGCCTAAATGAAGGCTGGTTAGTGTATACACCACTTACCTCCAGCCTTAACTCTCTTGTTGCCAGCTTGCCACTGGACTCTACTGGGACATCAATATTAGTATGCTGGACAACAAGTAAATGCCTTCACAAAGTTAAACCTTTGGTAGGGAAGAATATAGCTCAGAGGTGTCAAGAGTTCAAATATTTAAGCAGTTGGCATAAAAATTATGGAATTAATGGTCTGCCAGTTCAGTCTTCAAAGTTATGAATGAAGCTCATGCACTTCTAGTCCCATTAGATGGGGAAGGAAGCCTATGGATTTATTTCCCATGTATCTTTTGAAAATGGAAAGTGTCACTTTGAAATTGCAGGAGCTGGCTTGCAAAACTGAACTTGTTAATTAAGGAATTTGGTGTTTATAACTATTCTTGCTCTTTTTTTTTCCTTTTCTTTTCTTTTTGGGAAAGTATGTGTAGTTGATATTCCAATCAAATGTGAGTTCAGTGAGGGGGGAAAGTTGAGTGGAGGAGATTTTTATTTTTTTCCTGAAGTCTGGTATGGGAATATTTTGAAACCATGAAAAGAACTTGTGAAATCGTCACTCTGAAGAGAGAATAAATTTATCATAAAATCCTAGCTACATGTAATTCCTTCAAAATTCTTTCACTCATAATTCTCCAGTTATATTCATTTTTATAAGGTTGTCACAGATGAATGCTTTCAAATGCTTTGTATTACAAGCCTCCATAATCTTGGGAGCCTACTACACATAATAATGAGCATATTTTATAATGAGATGTGTTTGTGTTCCCTAGCTTTCTTGTTAGAAATCTTGTTTCTTCTGTGTTAGTGAGTCCCTCTCTTTATTCTGTCTCTGAATCATGCAAGCACAGCTTTCCTTTTAAAGTTTTAAAAGCTAGAAACAACGCATTGTATCTCCAAACCTAAAGGCTTTGTCCAGCAAGACACGCATTACATTATTAGCAAGTAGGTAAGTAAATTCATAAAACAAATGCATTAAAAAAATGTGAATACTGGAAGTCATACCTAGTGTTAGTGAAGGAGCTTTTCTGCATGCTGTATGTGCTAACTGAATTATATACATGAAAAGTGTGTTTTCACAATCTTAGGGTAATGGAGTTGCATGAGAAACTCCTACTGCAGATCCTTAAGCTGTCTCTGAGAAAAATTTTCTTGAAGAGATCAAAGGAAGCTGGATATGGTGGTCTTCATCCCTCCATTACTTCTGAAAATACATTTCTTAGTTTATATCCCATGATGAAATTATGTGAAATCCCTGGGACTACTGCTACTGCAGTAAAATATCTTTGAACTTTTCATATTTGATGACCTCTGTCTTGGTCTTTACTGAGTCTGGGTGCCAACAGGGCTCTGGTGGGAAGTGCCAGCCTCACACCCTCCTTCCTAGCAGGCTCTGAAGGACTATGGCTCCTGATTTCAGAGGAATTTGGAAAAGCATCACTTTCCCAGCCCTGCTGCAACAGAAAGCTTTCCCCCCCCTCCCCCCCACCCCCCCAATAAGGAAGCATCAAAAATATCTCAAAATCTGATTGAATCAATAGTTAAATATAGTGGTATGAAACTTTCAGTTAAAAAGACAAACTGCCTAAATCCTTTTTGTGTCCAGACAGCCCTATCCCGATTTCTGAAAATGGGAAACCAGCAGAACAAAAAGTATGTTGGAAGATTGGCCTCTCCTCCAGACTGGACAGGCCAATCTTCTTCAACAACTTTCATAGGACATGCCTTCCAACCTTTCTACCAGCTTTGTTGCCCTTCTCTGTACACTCTCAAAAATCTTAGCACCCTTTCTATGCTGTGGAATCCAGAACTGCACACAGTATTCAAGGTGAGGCTGCACCAACACTAAATACAGTGGGAGAATGGCTTTTTTTGACTGTTTTGCTATGCTGTATTTAATGCACCCCAAAATGCTGTTTGACCTCTTGTCTGACGGGGCAAACTGCTGGCACACATTATAAATATAAATAGAGCATGAGATGTGTTAATTGCTATGAGGAAAGTTGTTCTCACGGTTGCTTCTTTGTTTTCTTTTAATTTGAGGTTATGTTTTTTGACATGTCATTCCCCCCCTTTTTAGTTTTCAGCTCTAATTTCTATTTCACAGATTAAATCTTGCTCAGCTCAGGGGAAGTCATCTGAAAGGTGCTGCTGCTGCCTCAGCTTGTCTGACAGTTGATACTCTTCACAGTTCAGTACTCTCTTTCAGTAGCTGGTAAAATCCCAGTAGGTCTGATCTAATAAGAAGGACCAGAGGTAATGGTTGGTCTGTCACATTCTTCAGCAAGAGAAATTATTGATCTTTGAACATGATCTTTCAGACAATATTAAAAATGGCAAGTTCATTTTGAGCAACCAGAAGGTGGCTTGTGCCTGACCTTGGTCATACAGCATAAATGAAAGTGTGATCAGAGGTGATGTGGAGCAGCTAGAGTTGCCAGAAGGAGTCGTCACAATTTGGAGGGATATATCTTCAGTGATATTTTAAAAGTGTTCAAGTCCTCCATGACCTCTATGTTTCCCAGCATAAAAACTTCAGTTTTCTTTGGAGTAAGTCTGTTCTTTTTCTTTGCATTCTTCTGCCCTGAGCTACCCAGTAGTAAGGAGGTGTACAATGAAATACGTTATGCAATGCTTGTTAGCCAAGTAAAACAATCTGCTTACAGCTGAGTTTATTCCTGGAAGAAGAAAAAAAAGAAAAAAAACCACTATCAAGACTTCTGAATGTGATAACTACGAAAGAATACATTCTTTGTTCTCTCAAATATATGGGGGTGAACTGTGAGGTAGAGTGGAAAGCAAACTGTGCGCTAACGTGGGATATGTCATGAATAGGATTTCTGTCTCCAGAGCTGCCTTTTAAAGCTCTCGTAAGTACACTTAGAAGGGGACATGAAGTGAATAGCTGTGGCTCCAGACCTGCTGCTCTGAGAGCAGCAATGAACTGCTTGGTATGAGATATGGGGCTCCCACCTGCTGATCCAACACCTCTACCCCCTGGCATTCTCAGTTTCAAGAGTAGATAATAATGTGAGTCCAACCCCTCCATCCTGGTGCTGCATGGACGGAAACTTAAGTATGGACTGTTGAGTAGGAAAGGCTAGATGAGACCTCAGATTCTTAAGCCCCTAAGGCTAGGCAAAATACTCATGTTACTTAGTTGGAAATCTTGTTTCTGAAAGGGATCCACCGTTCTAAGCCCCAACTTGCTATTGAGTGAATGTGGTAACTACTCAAACCAATTTTTATGAGATACTTCAAGGAAAGTAATTTCTACCTATCAAAAAAACATCTATATATTTTACAGCTGTTATATATATCTATATATATATATATATATAGATAATATATATAAAATATATAATATATATAAAATATATATATATTTTACAACCTGTTGACAGGTTTCAGGAAGCTAGAGGATGTGTACGTGTGCCATGGAAATAGGCTATGTAGATGATCTTGTTGCCACTGTCTTCATCCTCACCCCCTTCTTTATTTGAGGCAGAATTACAACAGTTTTTACCAAGTCTTCAGTTCTTGGCATTCCCCTGAGTGTGGTTGTTTCCATATCTCTTGAATTTTCTCCTCTATTGGAGGAAAATAAAAACAAATGATTGCATATTTCTCTTAATGATGGCCTTCAAACTTACAAATGAAAAATTAGTTATTAAAATAACAGTAAGATTTTTTTTTTTTTTTTAATAAGCTAGAGAAAAGCTATTTTGGTCTAGTATTTTGCATTGTCTAGAGTTGTAAATACACTGAAGAATTTCCACTTCTAAAGGAAACTTCTTAAACTCTTATTTCTAGAACCTCCTGTATGAAACTTGTATTTATCTGTTATTCCAGTATTTTAGAAAGCAATAGGAACAGTAAGGAAACAAGAACAGAGCCAGGCCTCTTGCCCCTAAATCTTTGATGGTTTATTCTTGTAGAGCCTTAGCAGTGATTTGTGACTGTATGAGCAACATACTAATGATTAGTAAATGATGAGTTGCCAGTTATTTAAGAAGAGATGTGGCTTTGAGGCTTCAACCTGTTTTCTGGAGGGTAAAGTCAGAGGAGGGTCAAGATGGAAAGCAGACATTTGATAAGCCATAAGGATGCATAAGTTTCTGTTCTTCTGTGAGAATAGACATAGCTACCTCAGCTTCACAAACAATATTTTATAGTTGCACCTGTGTACAGGATAATCAGGGAACTGCTCTCCGTACATGCTCCATGAGACTTTTTTCCTTTCATCTGTAAGTGTTGACCTGCAAACACGAGCATCTTTCTCACGGTCATGTTCCAAATTTGGTCTTCTTTCCATCTCATCCTCATCTGTAAATTGGTAGATAAGGTCTTCAGATGTATTTAGGTATTTGCCTTAGTGCAAAGGGCATGAGCAGCCTCTGCTAAGACAGAGGCTTTGTTGATGAAGATTTCCATGCTGACTGAAGCCTGAGATAATTTACTATGTGCCCAATTTTTCTTGAAATCACCTGGAAAAAGAAAAAAGCAAACTAGGCTGAAAAAAAAAAAAAAAAAAAAAAAGTAAAAAAAAAAAAAAAAAAAAAAAAAGTAGCATGTTGTCAGTTTCCTATTAATAAGGGATAGAGGGGAATAGTGACTAAGTAGTGGGAGATAGTATAGAAAGTTGGTACTTAAATGCTTATTTATCTGCATGCATCGATCCCAATGAGAGCTACCTAGCTGCAGCAGATGTCTGATTTTGACATGCAGTAGCCCTTTCTTCATGGTAACACCAAGCTCTGACTGTCACGGTGTCACTAGGAAGGAAGCCGCTGTGAAGTCTTTCAGTACCAATTTAATGAGGTGCAGATCTGCAGTGATGTACAGGCCTTCAATTATACTGAAAGGCAATGAATTCCCTGCAGGCAAGCTGGATGACTTGGCCCTGAAAAAACCTTATTGCCAGCCAGGGCATTAATTTTTCCTGATAGGTTCTATGGAGACAAATGAACCCAAATGAGCAAACATTACACTGCCAGTTTGACAACACATTCATCAATAATTGTGGTCTCCATTGCAAACTCAATGAGAGAGGCTAGAATCTGTCTTTCACCCTTTCTCCTAACATTACTCAGTGGTGCTAAAGTATCTTGTCCAGGGTGGAGGAAAGAAGTCACCAATTTCTTTCTTGTCATTCTTCTGAACAGTCGGGTAGGAAAGATGAGAATTCCTTGTAATGGAGATGCTTAAATGGTTGCCTTGGTTAATGCAGATTGTCCATTTGCTGCTGCTTTTTCTGAGTGCCTCTGTAGAACACTAATCTCTTCCAATCCCTCTGGTCTTGTAGCATCCCTGGATGTAGACATGCTCTTTTATTCTCCCTCCTTGCAAGTCCCAATGCTCTGCATAACTAATTTCTCCCTGGCTAGCATGGCTCTAGCATATGAGAAGAAGGAATCATTTGGTGCCCCGTCCCACAAGCAGTAAACAGAACACATTAATCTTGCAAGTAGTGTCTGAAAGCATGGTACTGAATGACATGCAGTGTTTATTTCCTTGAATTGTTAAGATTTGTACTACTGTTGTGCTAAAATACCACTCAGAATTTTAAACAAGCAGTCAATGTGTAAGAAGAGTGTAAGCTAAGGAGAGGAGTTGATGCTTCTCTGGCATTCAAGGGTGAAGCTTGGATGGCTTCATAAGCCAACTTCAAAAAACCAAAGTTGCATACTAGAGTTTTTTGCTCTGTCATGTGCTAAGGCAAACCAAAAGTCACTCCTCAGGCATGCAGTCTCATTGTGCTGTGAGTGAGGGCTCTCTCATTGCTTGAAGATGATGTATTTCAGTTGAGTGTGTTTGGTTTCTACTGCAAGAAGTCAGTGTCAGAACTGAGGCAGGGAGCAAAGGGAGAACACTGAACATTACTCTTCATTTGTATGCCACAGAAGCATATAGTGACTTAGGAGAATCAGTAGACAATGAGTCTAAAATCAAACTGCAGTTTGAGATCCATGGAAATGTAACTTAATGCCTGACACCTTGAGAATGATTAAGTCTAGTCAATAATTTTTGAAACTTTGGATGTGAAATACATTCTTTTTTGCCTCTTGGTCTGCTGTTCATAGCTGTCTTTCACAAAACTTGATTAGTAGTTTTATAATAAGTAAGTAAAGCTCAAAGCAGAGGCGGTTCTTGGCGTCGACAAGGTCTGTGCTGTCTCTGATAAGGGAGTTACCAAACAACATCTTCTGGAAAAGCTTCAGTTTCAGAAAGATGTGTAGGATGTCATTCTGAGTTATAAAAATAGCAGTAAGGAAAAATTAACCAGAGTCTCAAGATTCACTGCATTCAAGCTTTTTTCTCTTTGTTTCATTATGGAAAATGTTGCACTCCTGTTAAATAGCTTGATTAGAGTTCGCATCCGACTGTTGAATCTTAAATCAAGTTAAGCTGACCTGAATGATCTAGATTATCTGACTGATCTAGATCTCCAGTCACTCATTAGACAATCCCTTTGTTACAGTATTTATTAGTCCTTGCTTTCTAAATTTTCAATTAGCTTAACATTTCAGAGAGTGCATTTCTGGTGACAGTTCCTTATCTGCGGGAGCTCAGTATGCAGACTTCTCTCTGCTGGACAATTTTGCACAACTCATGCTAATAATAGAAAAAAAACTAAAATTCTTTAATTGAATCAGGCCGTGATTCAGCCTTTCAGCTACTCTAGATGCCCTATTCATGTCCACAGGTTTGCTCAGAAAGCACTAACCTGATATTTTCTTCTTTCTCTTCCTCAGTAACAGTATCAAATATAAGCTGAAATATTTCTACCTTGTATAATCTTTCAGAATAATAAAAGAAATTTAAAGTCAACTTTTATGCTGCGGGGAAAATTGTCTAGTCTATGGAATTGATTCTTCTACTTAAAGCTGAAACAGCCAACACCCTTCAGGCTCTTTGCAATTTAAATTTTAATGTATATACATATACGCATGCACATATGTGGGCACTAGCATGATCTCTATTTTTCTTTCTTCTGGGCAGCTTACCATTGAAGTTTCCAGAATAATAATATCAATATCTCTTCATATTAAATGAACACTAATATTCTACTGTGATAGCAATTTTATTTCTCAGAGAAGGTAAAAATACGTGCCTAAGTGCAAAATGCAGCATGTATTTTATTGTACCTTGAAACATAAATTTACTCAAGTGTTTTTGTCTGCAATTCCTGCTAATCTTCTGTAAAAGTCTTAAAAATAACCTATGGAAACTTTTTTCATTCTCCAAGTGACTGTTGTGCATCACACTGACATTAAGTGGTGCTTTAGTACTTTTTTTTTTTTTTTTTTTAAGATACTATCTGAGCCCTCTTAAAGTCATCGATATTTTCAGTATTACCTGTTATTTTCATTGTGATTTCCTGAACAGTGTAAATGTCTTCACTGTTGTTATTCTATGCAGTAGCTATAGCTCTTCTGCTAGGTATAGCTCTTCTTCCAGGTGTCATGAAATCCTTTTCAATAATGCCTGGACTACTTGTGCTGGTAAAACATAAGCCTGTTAGTAATGCAGGTAGTTTGGAGCTTGTGTTTATCTCATTCACCTTTTTATCTCCTCTCTGTATTTATGCCACAATGTTGTCATTGCTACTGGCAAACATCCATGACTTTTGAATTCTTCCTGACTAAGAAAGTATCATGGGTTGCTCTCACCTGGGAAGAAGCACCACTTATTCATTTGTGTGCTCGTACTTAGAAAGGTGACCACTTTCCAAGGACAGTGCAAGGCAGATCCACTTGCTTTTATTACCTTGTCCAAGGTGCCAAGGCAGAAGCTACTTTATGGGTTGTTAAATGAAGGCAAATCCTGGTTCTAGTTCTTACGGTTTGGGTACTTTTCTGTCCTACCCTGCCTTAACATGATGCATGGATATTTAATGCATTGAGAAAATTTTATCAAGGCCTTGAAAACCCGCAGTGTCTATCTCATATACAGCAAGTATTGCCCAAAGCAGCAGCACAAGGCTGTATATTGCTTGGTATATACTTAGTCCAGTTGGTTAATAGCATTCAGAACTACAGTTAATACCATTAAATTCTGATGCTTTACTTAAACGTTTTGTTCACAAGGCAAAACAGTTTGGTGCTTTGGTTTGTTATTTTAATAGCTGATGTCAGTGGAGGAATGAAGGAAAAAAGAGAAGTACTGTGCCTACTAATCATTAAAAGAAAAAGAAAAAAAAATCTGCATCCAACAGAAAACACAAAGTCTGAGGTCCTATTTCCATCCTGTTACCATCACAGCAGTGATCCTTGATTTTCAAATGTGGCTTCAACTGTACTCGACAACTTCTCTTAAAGTTGCATTAACTAATAAAAAGAAAACCTTCATTTCTAAAATGTCTCTCTACCATTTCTGTAGCACAAGCTTCTCTCAGGGCTAAAACAGCTGAATTAGAGATTCAGTTCTGCTATCTGCAGGTAACTGCAGCTGATGAGTTTCTAAATCTATCCCTGTGGAGTTTGAATAAGATAAAGTTGAGAGTCCGTTTAAGACAACTACATTTTTTTTTATTCCTCAGCATCCTTCCCTGTGAAATAACTGCTATGCATGTTTTTAAGCCAGCTTTGGAAAATGGAGCAGAGGATTTCACAGGATTTCAAGAAAATGATTAGCTTCTTTAATATTTGTGTGTGTGTTTGTGTTGGCACTTCATCATACCCAGAAACTTTGAACACTGGAAGCTTTAACAGGAAAAACAGTTAATCAGTACCAAATTGATCCAAAATAAATTTTTGGTTATATTACTGGAAATGTTTTGTTTTGTGGATCCTGGTTTTACCTGAACTCCAAGGATGTTGTCTGGGAGTGACAAAACAATGTTTTTAAGATGCATATTGCCTCAATGGACTGTCTTGGCCAACTTATCCCATGAAGCATGCTAAGAGATCCTACTTTAAGGAATAATTGAAATTGTTTATCTTGAAATGGAATATACTGAACCATTTATATATATTTTTATTTTATTTTATTTTTTAATTGGTCATACAACATTCACAGTGGGCCAGGACTCCTTGCAGAGGAGAAGCAAAACTCTTCAAAGTAACGTATCTGGATTGATTCTGGTCAAAGAGAAGAAAGTGCAACATATGTCCTATTAAAACTGACATGACAAATATAGAAAATGTGCATATTTCATCATCTCTTAAACTACATAATTAGTCAGGCATTTAGTGTCAATCAAAAGTATGATGCTGTAAAATTTATCTACGGGTTTTTAATGTGAAAATAGGGAATGCAGGTAAATTGTGGTTTTCCAGTTCCCTAAATTTCATGGATAAGGGGAGTTGATATCCCTTAGTCTTCCAAACAAACAGTTTTGATTTTACAGGTGAGGCTTCATTATGCATCTTTTGCCGACTTCATGCTGTGCTAATATAATTTACCAAGCGTGCAATGATAAGAAAGAACATAATGATCCAGAAGAAAGACAGCTCCATTTTATTTCTGCAGAAAGAGTTAAAAAGCACTGTTTATTTCAAAATGAAAATAAGTAATTTAGTCGTGTTCCTTCAAGCAACAAATTAATTACCAGAACTGGGAGGTAGTTTCACAACAGGATTACCCTTTGCTTCTGTCGGCAAAAGAACAACAAACCAGGGTGACAGAAATGCTGTGAGGAAAATGGAAGGAAAGGAAGCACATGATGCTTTTTCCTCCTGATGCATTTGCATGAGAATAATCTCATAATTATCCGTTTTTGGCTGGAATTACATTCCACAGAATTTTAGCCTGGAGTATATTCATTGTTTCTTTCTAAAAGAGAGAGTGAATTGCATCAGACACATGATAGTGTAAAAGCTACCTTCCTGTGATAACTGCATGGCCTTTGTTACAAGAGCTGAACACTTCACAGAAAGGCTTGTAATCGCCATATACTGTACTTCAAAAAAAGATGCTTTAGCTTACTTCTAGATGTGGGTAATGTTATTAAGAATGAAAAAAATAATTGCTGCTTTCTGGTATTAGAAACTGTTGAGGCCTGATCCACCACCACTGGAGCCCTGTGGAATGTAGATTTGTCACTAGAGAACCTTTAGAATGTAGGAAGTGACCTATTCACCCTAATATATTTTATCACAGTAGTGAGTTCCATAGGTTATTTAAGCAGGATTTACATAAATTTGATAAAACTTAACGGTAAAAGAACTGGGGCCATCTGGTCAATGAGGTCTTGTTTCACATGAGAGCAATATTTCTTACATACCCACACATCCTACATGCACAGTACAAATTTTACATGGCAACTAGTAAGAAAACTTAGTCTACTCCATATCTGGTGCACAGATAACACTGCATATTTTCTTCTAGTACATTATGGACTCATGTGACTGCTTTTCTATTACAGTACTTTAGAATTAATGCATCCAGATGGTCCAGAACAGTAGGAGTCAGCCTTATGGAGATTTTCTCAGGCTAAGATGAGGAAAGTTGTCTGTACACATGCCTGAACAACCACAGCCAAGACACTGTTTGCTGAGGGATGTTTTCTCTCTACGGGAGACTAGATTCAGTGACCTACTAAGGGCAATGCTGCCTCCGCTAGAGAGAACAAGATGCTCAGGGAGGGGGTGGTTACTTTTTAGGCCAGTTGTGTTCCCTCCCAGCTATGGTCTAGCTAACCAAAGGACACTGTTGGTAGTCTACCAGAAAATTTCACTGACAAATCTGAAATATGCCTTTACTTCATATACAGCACCATAGCTTTGATTTATCATTCAGCAGTCCACTGCCAACCCTATGGATTTCTGTAAGTCTCATTCCGAGGCCGTCCTGTAATAAGAAGCATTCTTTAAGGTTTCCTTATCTATAAAGAGGAAAAAGGACAGAAGATGACTGTTCTCCATTCTTATAATATTGTCTCTATCTATTTCTAGCTCTATCCTAAACACGCTAAAATTTTTACTTTTACGGAAGTGTGTGTAGAATTTGCTATTCAGTTTTTGTACCTGAATGGTTACCTCCTATCACAGTGTGCATGTGCAAATAATCAGCTAAATCTCAGCCTTTTCAGTGAACAAACCATTAGGTGTATTACTGTCAGAAAAATAAACATGGTGCAGAAATTTCGACATACCATCTGCACATCAGCTGGTAGATCACTTTCCACTTCTTTCCTGAGTCATGGATTAGATGTTTGGTAACCAGCAACAGGGACTCTCTGAACAGCATGACAGAACTGAAGACAGCATGCTGTAATCTCTACCCTGGAAAAATTACCAACTGTTCCTCTCTGCTGACATGAAAAATACATCCTTTCTGTTCTAACCGCTATAAACTGGAGCTCTCCTGGCGCCAGGCTGGTTCAGATTTGACAGTTGGTGGCTGGACAGAGTTGGTAGTGGTGGCAACCATCTTGCCATCCGTCATTTCTGATGTAAATTCTCTCTCAGTTTAGTGTCAGCCCCATGTAGTGTTAAATTCTATGGCTAAAGTGCAGAATGGGGCTCATAGAATCATAGATTCGCTCAGGTTGGAAAAGACCTTAAAGATCATTGAGTCCAATCACAACCTAACCATACTACCCTAACAACCCTCCGCTAAATCATGCCCCTGAGCACCACATCCAAACGGTTTTTAAACTCATCCAGGGATGGTGACTCAACCACCTCCCTGAGGAGCCTATTCCAGTGCTCATTTCAGTCTGTTTGTCTGAGAGACAATTTCAGAACTCTTCCCTCGCATAAAGACCAAGTGGCACACAATGTATACAATAGACTTGATCCAGAAATAGAGCTTTCATCTCTGGAAAGTTTAAATTTGGCTTCTCTGGACAACAGAGACAGAAACATAGCAAAGGAAAAACACTTTCTCAAAGTCTTCAAGTCAGAGGTGCTGAATTCTTTTTATCAGAAATGACGTATTTCATTCTGACAAAGGAAAATGAAAAATGTTCTTAATCACAAGACTGAAAAACTTCATCATTCAATCTATTCTGAGAGTTTGGTTTTGTTTTAATGAAGCACCGTTATTTCTATAGACTACCCCTTAAATTTATGTTCTTCAAAAATAAACTCCAAATTCCTAATATTTTGCCATAAACCATGTGAAAATTCAGGAACAATTTAGGATTAGAGTTTATGAAGAAGAAAGGTTTTGCTGTTGCTGGTGCTTTTTTTCCAGCTTCTGGTCTTTGTGGATGGGATGGGGATTTTTTTTAGTATGTGCTGTAACTTTTCATCCTACTCTTTCTCTTTAAAAAAAGATTATAGTTGTCCAACTAGAGATTCACTGCTGATTAAGTTCAATGTTAAGTGTTTGTATTCACAATATTGTTTCTACCAGTTATTTTTCCTGAATTGCCACTCATTTGACATACCTGATAATGTCAGGTCAAGAAAGGCTGTTAGATAACTCCGAATAAAAGGATTAACATCATTATTTTTGGTACAAAGTGTAGCCTAAAATCTCCTAGGAGCCCCAGAGTCAGAATATCAGTAATGAGGATGATGTGATATTCATGAAAAATGTTTGCATGATTTACAAATAAGAAGAGAGCTCCTTTCTTGGAAAAAGGTAGACTGCTTCCAGATCCTGTGGTGTATGTCAAAGCCAGCTGTAAAAGATCCTAGGAAAGAAAAAATATATGAAGTTAGACATCTGTTCCTTGCATCTTTGAGAGTCCAAGCCAATCAGTATGCTGCAGCTCCAGTATCAGAGTAAGAAGCCTTAAAACCACCTACAAATGCTTTCTGCAAGACATCCATACAAGAAAAAGGTGTATAACAAGGTACAGGTGAGAGCAGCAATGATTTATTGTTTTAATAGCCAAACAGTCCTATCTGTTTGTTCTGCTAAAAGGCTGTATGCCCATAATCCAAGCAAATACAGTAAAGCCTCAGCAATGCATTTAAAAATATTATAGAAAAAAGTGATGTGTTTGTGAGGAGAAGATTTTGATGATCTGCCAGTGTCCTGAGGTCTTCCCAGGAGGGCTGTGCTGTTTGTAGTGGAGATTTATTCCTCTTTTTTTTTTTTTTGCTGGTTCAGTGCTGATAACTATTTCTTCCTTAGTCTTAGGATCCTCTTGGATTTTTTTTTATTATTTGATTTTTTTCTATTTTTGCTACTTAATCCATCTTCTTGCATGCTCTCCTTTTATTGATTCCTAGTTGTTGTCACCAAAACTGCTCTGACATCATCCTGTGTCTGTGCTCATCCCCAACAACACTGTTCTGCTATCAGAGGCATTTCAGTCCACAGAAAATAAGTATTTGATACCACTCTAAAGTGAAAATAAAACAGCTTTAAGCAACAGTTGCATTTCAACTAGAACAATCCAAACCAGCTCATGCTGGGACAAGTCTAGACATTTCCTGAGACCCTGCGCTGCCAGATCAATACAAAGCCTTTGGCTCCTAAGTCATAATAATGAAAATCAAATTTATTGGGCAACAATACAAACCTTGGAGGCAGGGGGGGTGGAAATGCAATGCAATATGTACTGATCAGTGTCAACATTAATCTCTAATGGCACCATCTCTGGAAACTAGTCTAACAGGTTTCATACGTTTGTTTTATGTCAGCTCTTATGGGCCTCTTTATTTCCACATACAACAGTTTCCCAAATAAGCACATAAGTGTGTCCGCTATGTTTGCGTTCCTCAATTAAAACTGCCTTACTGCATCCACCCATTTGTTCCTTTTTTCTAACATTGGTTGCACTGTAGCTTCTGTAGCCAGAGAATGAGTATCTTGCAGATGTTTAGGTATTTGTCAAAGCTGCTTTCTGAACTACAGCAGACCTCCTGCTTTATCAAATTCCTCTTCTTGCATGCTGGGTGTCCTCCAAATGAAAGGATTTATCTGTTTTCACAAACAGTTCTCATGTTGGATGTCAAAAAGACATTGCATTGCAGAAACTATTAATGGGAGAGCTTTGTGTGACACAAAGAGAAGCAAACATTTCATGCTTTCAGCTCAGTCCCACTTTGGCTGCCTCCATGCTTCAAAGCCAATCCAAATATCTGAGGAATATAGTGAGTTTGAAGTGCTGTCATGCTTATGAATAATGCCTGGAAGTCTATCTGGGGAAATCTCAGAAAGAAGGCTGGCTAGAGGGATGATGTGAGTTGTTTCATGGCAAGCAACCTATCTGTTTCATTAACCAATAATGAGATCTTATAAAGCATCCCTGGGCATTGCTGTGACCCGAGATGAACATTTGGTGACTCTGAAACATTAACATTTGAGGCTGAGAACTGATGTGGCTGTGTTCTGGGTTGAGGGGCTTACAGTAGGTTTCGCTGCCTGGAGGGGAGCATAATGCCTGAAGAAAGGAAAATGTTCTGCTTGTTGTGAACAGTGTGTAGAACAGCAGTTTAATGCCCAAGGAAAGAACTATAGTACTTGGAAAAGCATATAAAAATGGTGATTAATCAGAAGCTGGAACTGCAACAACTAGTTTAATTCATTAGCTGAAAATCTGTACCACTACAGGTAACAAGTTTGTTCTGCCTGTTCTTCTATTTGCTTCTGTGTTGCTCTGTTTGTTTTTGTTTGTTTGTTGTTTCTTTTCTGTCTGTCTGAGGAGCTGGGAAAGACAGGAACTACTATGATTTCATGTGGCCATTGAAATGCTTCTGCTAGTGGCTAGCATAGGGAGCTGACATAAGGAGTGATGGCAGGGCTGACACAGAAGAGAACTGTAATCAGTAAATAAATAGAGATTTGGTCCAACACCTCTGCCATCCACACTCACACACCAGCAGACAAAGACCTGTGACTTCAGAGCTGTTGAGAAATTCCCCCGTATACACATCCTCAACAGATCAATAGAGCCTTAGCTTAAATCAATTGCAACAAATTGGGAGAAGAAAAGAAAAAAAAAGAAAATAAAATTAAAAAAAAAAAAATAAAACAAACCCTGCCAGTGAGTCAGTAGCAGTTTAGACTGGGGGCGGAGGAGATTCCAGTATAAAGTACAGCAAAGGGGTGAGATGGGGTTGCTACCAACTCTGGCAAGTAAACTATGCCACTTACAGAGTTGGCAGCTAACCTTAGTGCAGCTTCCTGAAGAGTTTTTTCCCTGCCATGGACAAAAAAAAATTGAACTTTCGTAACATCATTTATGCAAAGAGAAAGAATCTGTCATCTCCATACTGGGAAAACTGTAGTCAAATTTTCTGGCAGAAGAATTCCCCAGCAGTTCATCTTGTGTCCGCGGGTGAGTAACTGGGTTGGATTCAAATATGCTGTCCTAGAGAGCACTGTAAGAAAACACAGCTATGGACTGCTTCTCGCAGTGATGCTAAGAAAAGCATACTAATATTACAACCTGCAAATGCTAATGGGATCAGAGAGCACTGCTCCAGGTACTAATGTGACTGGTCATGAATACTTGGAATGGTTTCCCAAGGCCCTGTTCTGCAAATGTAACTAAGACTGCTCAGAAGGGCCTCCTGGTTGACTCTGAAGGCTGTTGATACTCTACTATGTTTCTATTGCAATCAGTGTCTTCAGGTTTTGTGGGGAAAAAAAAAAAACTTTTCATGAACCCATGGCTAAATTCCCAACCCAACAAAACACTTGTATTCCTAGGTGTTTGGGCAAGTCTCAAACTCAACTAGGCAATAAAGACAAAGTCCTGAAGTTGTCACAAATCCCATCGTGAAACACTGGCTTCAAGGTACTGAACTCCTGATTAATTGATTAACAATTGAAAGCTGTATAAACCAAAACCTGACTGATCTATGTTCAGGTTTTCCTGTTGATTCTTGAAAGATTACTTGGTTTGCCTTCCTTACAACTTCCCTCTTTGAATGTGCTGCTTCTTTTGTAGTGCTTCTTTTGTAGTTGCTTACTGGCTTTGTGGCAAAAAGCCATGCCTCGATTACATATTTAGGGACCCGTTTAAAGAGAAGTTGATTAGTAGGCACATAATGGTCACAACAGTCTAATTTTTGTGGTGATTAAATCATTCCAGAGGGGAGATATGTGCACTGCGTGTCACATATGATCGAATATGTATGTTGCATATGATGGAACCACGGGATATTGTAATTTCTCCTTTTTATTTTTCTCAGACCACTGTTGCTTTCCTCTGAGAGTCATCTAATTTTTCTTGGTGTTACCTCGATATTCTAGTATCACTGATGAAAAGTAGAAGCAAAGTTGCATTTGCATTTGTAAAAGGTTTAATTACAGGGGTTCTGATGTCTGAAGACAGCACCTTAAATTATTTTGTCATGTGGGCTATTTTTGTATTTTTCTTTTTCTTTCTCATTTATCTTTGCTTTTCTCTGCAAGACTTGTTTTGATAAACTGGTAGATTGCTGCTTAGAAGACCACTGGCTTTTGCTGCTCATTCTCCTCACATAAAATTGAAATAGAGCTTCTGCTTTAGTCTGCTAAACATCAGACAGATCTGATTCCTCTTCTCTCACCAGCTTTCCCCTACTGCAACTGATGATTTATGACACAGTTACCTTAATTTAGCTTGAGAGAGAAGCTTTTGAAGACACAGATTAAAATCTGAACATGGTTGACTTGCCCATTCATTCTGAATAGTTGTTTTCAGTTGCATGTAGTTTTCTGCAAGGTCATTTCAGTTCAGGCTTTTTAAAAAACAGCAAAAACTCTGGAAGTCTGGCAGTGCTCGTGTAGCAGTCAAAGACAGCATTGTTGCTACAATTAAAATAGGACAGACCCCAGTGGCCCTTACCAATGACTTCTTTCTCTATACTGTTCTTGGGGTAGTCATTGAGCGTGATCATAAATCAAAAAGTGACAGCATGTTGTTATTGCTAGAGAACCAATTGGGCAAAATTTGGATTCAAAGACAGCATGTAAAGCATTTCTGTTCTTTGTTAACGATGCTACCTGCAACAATAGCTTTGCTTATCAACTAAAGCTGGTGAGACTGAAAGGGCCAATAAGCGTGTTTGTATTCTCATTTGTATTTTAGTGCTATTATTTTAGTGATGGTAATAACTGTGACAGAAGCCTCACCAGTAAATTGTTGCAGCCACATTTGAGTGCCAATATTTCAGTGCACTGAATGAGAAGGTCATTTACATTAGCAGAAATGAAATGCCTATGTGTGGGTGCTTGTAGCACAGTTACATCCAGTCCAATAAATTATACATGCCCATGAGTGTCCTTGGGCACTGAGGCCAGTGGGCATGGAATGACCTAGTTCTTTGACAGTAAATCCTCTTGGACTTGAGAACAGCATGGCCTGTACAGACTGCCTATTGGGAATGGTCCTACAATGCTCTCATCACTGACCCAGGCAGAGGGATGGTTGGTGAACATCCCAGTGCATGTGCAAGTAAGGTGTGCTTACAAATGTCCTCCCTCCACTTGGTCAGAAAGATCCTGTTCATGTTCCACATCTCTCATTACAACTAACCCACACTGTCTGAATATGAAAGATTTGCAGAGGACTACTGATCTGAAAATATTGTTCCCAAATGTTTGGGACTGTGTTGAACTGCAGCTGCTTCTTGAGATGAAAAAGTTACATTCATTTTGATAAATTATATGCTGTTTTCTCAGCCTAATTAAAAATTTAAAATGAGAGGACAATATGTGATGTGATGTAACAGGCATAAATACACACCAAGGAGTGAACAGTCTTGCCCAAACTACATTGTGCCTGAAAAGAAGAGCAGAGAATAGGGGAAGCTAGGAACCATGCCCTGGAAAATCTTGCTTTCTTCTGTCGTTGGCATTATTCCCCTTTTGTGTGACAAAACCTAGTGTCTGTATAAGCTAGCACACTCCCAGCAAGTGAGAAATCCACTCCCCCTGCCATCTGCTCTCCTGCATGAATAATTAGGAGGAGGAAATAGACCTAGAGCAGTAAGAGAGAGATGCTGGGAGCCAAGCTATTGCTGGGAGAAAATGTCCCATGGAAACTAGCGGCAGGCTAGGAGAGAGAATCAGGGAGGTGGATTTCTAGCCTTAGACAAGTGCAGCACTTAGTGAGTTGCTCACAAAGCATCCAGCAGTGCTTGGGAATGGGAGAGCTGAGAGGGGAGAGAACAGCATTGGATTCCAGCAAACACTGTCCTGGCAAACAAGTGCTGCCAAGTAGCCTGGATTCCTTTAAGCACTTACCACAGCTCATGACTTGCATGTGATCCTTGAGGTGTTCTGCATTGGCTGTCCCCTTCAAAACAAACTCTAAGAGAGCCTTGTTTCCATCCTCTGAGTATCTTGGTCTCGCATTCAGTTGATCAGTTTCCTTTCACAGTTAGCAGCTTCATACCATCCTTTATTTCCTGGAGCAATTGATTTGCCCTCCGTGTGGGCTTGTGGGACATCCTGAAACACCTGTCACAGCATGACTGCCTAACATCGACTGTTCACAGTGTTGGCAGCATTGCAGGAAATCTGAGTCTCCACCTGTAGCTCTGGTTTACATTTTGTGTTCACAGCTAAGTGAAGAATCTCTGCCACCTACATCTCTTATTGATTGTAAAGCCACGTGTCTTCTGAGGAAATCTAGAACTACAAGTTAGACACAGGTATTCATCTGAAACTTCCCATGAAAAATTTATAGTTTTTTATAAGTAACAGGAGAAGGAAGTTCATGTCCCAGCATTTGGCTCCTTGAAATTCTTCAGGGTAGCTAATCCAGCAAGCTTATGGTCTTTCATTTCTTACCCTGTATTCAGCACTGTGTCTGTTTTCCAGACAAACTTTAAATCAAGACGTGGAAGGCACTTCTTAGAGGCACTTCCTCCTGACCAGCAGCAAAGTCAGGGCATCATCAGAGCTGCAACTCTGATCAGTGACATTGTATGTAGTGTATCATTTGGATAGTATGTACTGTGCATTACTGTGTTCCAAACAGAGATGTGGCAAAAAGCAGTAGATGCAAGACTGAAAATGCTAGGCTCTGGATAAGATTGTTTGTATCCCTTGTTCAAGTGGAGATGTTTTGATTTGATCAGAGATAACCATTTGATCAGCAGGAAGAGCACTGGGGCAAGAGTGTGCAGGATGGTGTTGCAGCTGCTTTGCCCCTAAGTATTCCAACATTATTCTTGCATGCACATGCAGACAAATGGCTGTACTCACATTTCATCCTTCAATAACAACATTTTTGCCTATTCTATCAATAAATATAAACATACTTCTTCACTCAGTCATGTCATTTCCATAAGCTTTTAATACCTCCTTACCCCATGAGCATGTATTTTTACAGCATACAGTTTCAAAGCCATATTTCAGGGGAAAAAATAAGTTTTCATAGCTTTCTGCATGCTTGTTTATGCCCTGCTGTGCCAAAACTTTCCTCCTGGTCTCTAGCTGCCTTTTAAATGTGTAACATGTGTCTCAAAACAAGCTGCGCTATCCCTTGTACCTGTACACTGACTCTTGTTAGCTATGGTTGATTTTTATTCTTCATCTTGCTCTTTCTGCATAAAGTTGGAGCAGTTGTTTATCAGGAGGAAAGACTTCCGTAAATTCCCTCTGTATAATCCCTTTCTTCTGCAATAACAAACTCCAGCTGCATTTTTATATTGTTTTTTAGTAGCAACAGGGCCTTTTTATTTGCACATCACCAAAGCTGAAAGCACATTTTATATCCTCCCACTTTTACCTCACCCCTGTGGTTCCTGATTGATTATTTAAACTTTTTTTTCATGCAGTAATTAATGTGTTGCAATAAATTAATTCTTGAGCTTCTTTTCTGCTTCATTAATGCAGGAAAAACTCTTTGTTGTTCAAAGAAGTGATGTGCCTGCCAGATATCACACAACTCGTTAAAAACTATCTTTCAGTGCTGTAAGAAAATCAGCACTCAATCCAAACAAAACAGTAGGGGACACAGGAAAGCATAATGGTTCTACTTGCATATTCAACTCTCTCTTTTGCACAGCTTTTTTCTTCCAATTGATAGTCCCAAGATCTGTGTTTTGTTTTTTTTTTTAATTTCCTCTTTGAAACCAGAAAACCTTAATTTGAAGTAAGGGCTGCTCTGTACTCAAGCTCTGCATCCTGGGTATTGTACACTTCTATAGACTCTAAAATGAGTTTGTTGTTTTTCTGCCATCCCTTGAAGCGGAAGGTGTTTTGTTTTGTTTTGCTTTTTCCTTTTCAACATTTGACAGTACATAATTTGGGGCAGTATCTTCCTGTCTAGTGACCACAGTGAACTTGCTTGTATCATAATGGCTTGAAAGCCTGGAGGATGTAAAGACATGTCACAAGTCATTAAAATGTAGAAGCTTCATCCACCCGCTGTTGTTCCTCTTGATCTTTTTAACTTTCGCTACAGTAAAGAATCTTTGGGTGTTTTTCCTTCTCTCTTTAATTAAAGCAGACAGAAGACTTCTCTGTGAGGTTCTGCGTCTGTTGAATTTCACACATTGCTTCATTTGAGTAAACAAAACCCATAAATATGTATGGAGAAGAAGCCCCAGTACAGTAAATTGTTGCAGCTCTTTTCAGAAAAATACAAACCTCTCTAAATGGTTTCCTGGCGGTGCTTAACATGTAATTGCACTCAGGATATGTTGTACTTCTGCTTTGAATAATGGAACTAACAGAGGTTGCATGACTGATCTCACAGAAAGGGCAGGCACTACGGCATTTGGGGTTCTCTTGTGTTTCCTCCTCTGTGGGGTCTTTCAGTGCCTGCTCAGGAGCTGAGCTGAAGGAGTACTTAATGAATGAGGAGTTTATGTGGAAAAGAGCATTTGTGGTGGAGAGGAGGTTCAGGGGAGACCTGATTGCTCTCTACAGTGATCTGGAAGGTGGTTGTAACAACGTGGGTGTCAGCCTCTTCTCATGTGTAACAGCAGTACAACAAGAGGTAATGGCCTCAAGTTGCACCAGAGGAGGTTTAGGTTGGGTACTAGGAATCATTTATTCTCAGAGAGTGATAAGGAGTTGGAACAGGCTGCCCAGGTAGGTGGAACATCCTGGAAGTGTTCCAGAACTGTGTGGATGTGGCAGTGAGGGACATGGTCAGTATGCATGGTGGGGATGGGCTGATGGTTGTACCAGGTGATTTTGAGGTCTTTTCCAACCTTAATGATTCAATGATTTTATGACTGAGCCTGATGTCGTCCAGGCATTGTCAATTCAAAAGCATAAGGAACTAGGCAGCGAACTGTACTGTATATACTCTATACTGTATGTATGTATATATGTATATAAACTTAAAACCCATGAAAATAGGAAAGACATTCGTCTTTTGTTGAAAGACTGTGTAATTTAGTCAGGCAGTCATTTAGGTAGCAGCAGCAGCAGAAACAATAAGGAAACAGAGAAGACCCCAATTGTAGAGATCAGTGCAATGTTTGAACAGTAGATGTCATAGAATCATAGATACAAAAATATTGTCCTGGCTGTTCAGGAGACAGGATTATCATTTGTCCTTGCTTAAGCATATTTGCAGGACAGTACCAGTGAAAAAAAGTGAAAATTGATGGACTGTCATTGTCTATCACTCATGCTTTACAGATGTAAAATGCATCACATTATTATTTGCTAAGTTTGTTATTGCTAAGGCTGTAAACAGTCTTAATCTGTATCACAGCCTCTAAAGCCAGAGCTGTTGCTTTAGGAGACTGTAAAAATGTACTTACGTGGCACAGAGCAGTGTGCTGCAGGACCCTGAAACTGGGGCTGCTGCAGTAGAACAGGGATCAGGAAGAGTTGAGATTTGAGAGTCCACATTGGTGGACTCCTCATCCCTAATGGTCTGGAACTGCACCTCACACAATGCAGCTGGGACTGGATATAGATCTGATCTGCTGTAGGTACCCTTCTGTTCTGCTGTACTGCTCCATGTAGACATGTCCTGAAAAGTGTTAGGGTTACTCTGTTAGATTCCAGAAAATTATCTGCAGAGAAGAACAAGCTATTTCCGAAGTTAACCTGAGGTCATGTTACTTATGATGAACCAGAGGATACATGAGGGCTACCAAGAGTGGTCAGTTTGTATGCTGTTCTTGTGCGGCTTTCGTCCTTACAATTTTGCCTAGTGCTGCAGCAGATGCCCTGTTTTCTCTCAGTTTCATTCAGGTCTGCCACTGCTGCCTCCCTTCCCTTTAACATACTTTTAGAAAGGTGTTTAGCCAGTAGCAATAGGGAACATATTCGTATTTTGCCTCTCCTATCAAATCAACGAGTAGTCTTTAATTAAAACATTATTTTTCTGTGAATGTGTTCTGTGGTTTCATTTTACAGCCTTACAAGTAGCTTCTCATTTGATTCCTACGCCCCTGGGAAGTGAACTATATTGAAATACAGTGGTTACTTGCCCACTGAAGATTGCTATTTGAAAAGCTCCCCTAGGATGTATACTCTCTTGAAAGAATTTATTCCCTCACCTTTCTTCTTCCTCTTATTAAAGGAGCCTGCATGGCTGCATCAAGGTCCCCTTGGATTGCCCCCAGACTTCTGTTTCTCTGCCTCCTTTCCACACATAGCTCTCCCCTTCAGCCCCCTCCTCATTACTCTCACCTCAGCCTTCATTTTGTGATGTCAGGCACATTTCTCTGCAGAGCCCAGCTGAGCTACTGTGGCTAATGCTGTGTAAGAGTACACAGCTGAGGTCTTCACTTTATGTAGAAAAATTTTTGCTTCCATCCAACTTATCTAATTCTTTCACATGTTGTTTATTTATTCTAAATTCTAGACCTAATAATGGGGAAGATCATTAAGAAAAGTAGTGAGATTGCCAAGAATCATAATTCCATAATTTCCTTCCCATAATAACAAGAACACCTTGATGTAAAAAAAAAAAAAAAAAAAAAAAAACCCCTGAAATAAGTTAATCAGAGCATCTGTTTTGTATTTTTTAAAAACTCTTAGATACTACACTAAAGAGGTGTTTAAAACACACTGAACAGGTTGCCCAAGGAGGCTGTGAACGCCCCATCCCTGAATGCATTCAAGGCCAGGCTGGATGTGGCTCTGGGCAGCCTGGTCTGGTGGTTGGCAACCCTGCCCATGGCAGAGGGTTGAAACTAAATGATCGTTATGGTCCTTTTCAACCCAGGCCATTCTATGAAAAGGAGAAATTAGACAAATTAGCAAAAAAAAAAACCTTTATTCCTAAATCCTAGTTTCCTTTTCTTAATCATGTTAAACTTTGATTTTCGTCTCAAATAACTGGAAACATACCATTGAGATTTTCATTATGGAGCATTGCTTTGGTCTTCAAGCCTCTGTGGAAAAGGCAGCAAGCCAAACTGTGACCTTAGAAGACAGAAGAGGCTTGCATGTACCAGAAAATAAATATTGGGGACAAAAATCAACTGTCTGCATTGTGCTGCTGGAGAACCCAAGAAGAAATTGGTTTCTTACAGCTAATGTAAGCTGTCAACTTGAAGGCAGGATACAGCTGTAGAAGCAAAGCTCAGCAAGAACAGTGGGATTCAACAGTAGAAGATTTTCAGTCATGAAATATCTTCTTGCTATCAAATAAAACTTCACTCAGTCAGGTAGATGTATAGGAGGAAGAAAAAGCATTTCCCTTTTCAGCTAAGGATAACATCTGGGTCCAGTTCTGACTGGGTCATTTAGATCAGTAATTCAGTAATTTGCGTTGCCCATGCATTAATAGCAAGTGACTAATTAGAAAGGCAGATTCTAATCTGCTCCCAGATTCCCAAGACATTTAAGAAGATACAATACATAACTATACAGGTTCAGTGTCTGCAGTGAATGCTATCAGGTTGGACGGCCTCAGGGTACAGCCATTACCGCTTTAGGCACAACACTAGATAATAAAAATTGGAAAAATCTCTTAGAAACCAATGGCATTTTTTGGCATGATGTATGGAGGTAGGGTGAAAATAAGATTTTGTTGTGTGGCAATAAGTCTCAAAAATACTCCCAAGCTGCTGAAAAACATCAATAATTCAGTGTGACCACAGGAAACTAAAAGCGATATTGAAGTTGCTCAGTGTCTTTGTTTCTTTTTGTTCTTGTTAGGTTCAATCCTGCACATGGTGAGATTCTGAAAATCAGCCTTTCCTTGAAAGCAAAATCACAGGTGTGTCTAACTTTCCAAACTTTTTTTTTTACCTGACTCTGTACCTGTGCTTAGCTAATGCCACCATTTTAAAACCCAAATTGCATTTTGAAATACTAATGATGTCATTTCAGTGTATAGTACTCTGCAGCTTCAAAGATCAGATCTCATTTTCTTTCGTTCATAATACTGAGTTTTATCCACCAATATAAACTCTGATGGTGAGAATTTGGGTAGACTTGGGAGATGAGACAGCATCTTCCACACCAAGTTAGCCAAAGTACTTCATGGAGGAAGTATGGGGCTTTCCATTTCATTTTCTAGTGGCTGTTCGTATTCCTTACCTAAAGGTGCCCAAGCTTTCATTAGCAGATTATTGGTGAAATTTTTATGTGTCTTTGGTGTTTGTCCTATGGGACACATTGTTATATCAGTGCTATAAACATAGGGATGTGGCCAGCCACAGAAGTGATCCTCAGAGACATCCTGAAATGTATTTGGGGTATCTGGTATTGAAAGATCTCCAGCTGTACAGGCTGTTGACATTTATGCTTCAGCTCTTTAAATTATTGATCTGCTGAACTGGCGGAGAACAACTGAACCCCAAGAATGCTCAGAAGCAAGCTTGGAATCAGTGGAGAGTCATTTTTTGTCATTATGGGTGCACATACCCTTTCACTATAGCCAGTAGCATCACTTCATGGTGAGACATTGCCTCTGTGGCCAAGGCCATATTTTCTTTTTGAGGATTTTCTAGGAAAGAAAGCCCACACAGTGCCTTACGGGGTGGTTTCCTCCAGGATGCTCTCCAGTCCTTTTTGTAGTTGCTTGGCAACCAGTAAAGGCAGCAAAAGGAGGAGGAGGAGGATGTGAGAACATGGAGGCACCTGAAGAAACAAATTCTCTGGGGTACTGTACTATTTAGGATACTGCTGATACTAACATAGGATGAGGGTATGTCTCTCCTGAACTTCGGGAGGTGGAAAGCTACCCAAGAATAAACAAGAATATTCTCCTCACTTTGGAGACTTCCACAGCCTAAAGAACAGTTTTTGGCAAAATTTAGCAGGGTGATAAGGAAGAGGCAGTGTACTTGTTACTCATGGAAAAAAATAAAAACAAAAGCAAAAACAAACAACAAACATAATTATTGCATGTTATTGTCTCACAAAAGCATAGTTAGACAAACTACATCTTTCTTTGACATCTTACTGCTATGATATTTGACACGGCAAGAATTACCTGCAACCAATAGCATTATAGAAAGTTGCTAAAGTCAAGTATGGTATAAGTAGTTATTATTGATCTCTTTCTAGATTAAGAAACAATAGTTGAAAGGTCCTGAAAAGTTTACAAAAGTTGTAAGTTGCTCTTACTAAAGAATGAAAAATTCTTCTAGTTAGGATCATGTGCAAGGCACTGAAGCATCTCTTCAGTGGTGTAGTAACATCCTTCTTATGAAGATTACCACACATATATGCAGTAGCACTGAATTCTCAGCATAATACCTCAGTCTGACTAGGTAAAATGCAGCTCATCCCAAAGGCATCTCACTTCAGAAAAAGTCATCCCAGACACTAGCAAGGAGTCTATTCTTGCCCTAATATTCACCATATTTATTTCTGTGGAACCTACCACTTGAATGCCTTTGCTGCTCTTACACCATCCCAAGAGCACGTTCTCCAAGCTGACAGCTGTTAATGAGGGTGTCACATTATATTCAACATGAAAAAAATGCTCACTCCAACCTCTGATCTCTGCTACATGTTGTGAGTCCAAAACAAGCCTTTATGACTTCTGTGCAGTCTGATCTAGTCTTGCTGTTACAATGTCAGTAGCTAATAAAGGTAATTTGCAAGTTAAGGGCTTTGGTAAAATACCAAGGAGAAAGAAAAGATAAATAAAAGATAGACACACACGTAAAAAAGAAAAAAAGACTCTTTGCAAGTCAACTCCTTTTTTATATTCTGATCCAACCTATCAGAGGTTGTATTAGCAACGTGTAACAGTGATACTCAGACACTGGGAAGACAACTCATCAAAAGATCAACATCCAGCATAATGCAGACTATCAATCAGGCTTGGAAATCAGAGGTTAAACAGGATATCAAAGACTCAGTGGACTTCACCTCAAAATTTCTCCTTGATTTTCTTAGAAGATGAGCTATAGAAAAAATATTCAACTGAAAACAAATTATATAGAGAGCTAGCATTGATGGAAAATGTTCTATTAAGTTTTTAATTCCTGCCAAAATCTCTAGTACTCTGTCTTCCATTTGCTCAACCTGTTAGCTTCTTCTGACACCATTCATTCTGCTTTTTTCTTCAACTTGCCATTTTCTTCTCAAATTTGCTTTAATTCACTTCTTGGAACAGGTGGAAGACTTTGCTTAGCCTACCCCAGCTTTCAGATAGTTTCCACAGACTGCAGCAAGGACTCTCCCTCCCTATTTTCTCTAAGAATTCTGTGTTCCACCTTCTGTATTCGGTGCTTGTCCACAAGGAAGCCTCACTCCATTTCTCCCACCCCGCCTCTTTGTGCACTATTGCTGCCACTGTGAAGCTCTCAGCTGAGCACCTTTCACCACAACTACGTTCACAGGAGAGCTGGCAGAGGTGGCTTATACTTTCTTTAGCCAAAGCTTGTCTCCAGAATATTAAACCCTTTGTCAGAGAGGATTTGATGCTAGGAATTAACTTGAAAGAGATTTGACAACCAAGGTCCATACTCATAATGCAAAGCTTTCCATTGAAGAGCTTTCCCCCTCCTGAGCATCTCCTGAATTTTGAGCAGATTTTCTGGTAGCCATGGCAACTGCCTAATTTGCTCTCTTTTTGTGATTTAAGTAAGCATCATGTAAAAACTCTCCAATAAATGCTGCTAAAATACCCTGAGTTTTGGTATTGGGCATCTTGCCACGTGACTTAATTTAATCACTCTGAAGCTATCAGTAAGTGCATAATTCAAGACTTCATTTAGCACAGAAGCTCTTAAAAGTTTGGAAGGCTGCAAGGGAAAGGGGGAGAAAACAGCAGCTGCCATTCTTCGAAAGTATAGAATCTTCAGGAGCAGGAAGGCAGTTTTTTGAGAAAACCACTGGTCTGTCACTAGTGATCTGTGTTTGTAGCCAGGCTGGTACTTGAGTGTAGCTTCAGGGAGGTTGAGAATTCAACCTTGTGTCTGTGCTGCCTCTGGAGATAGAGTTGAGGGCTGTTCAGCCAGCCAGTCTAGCAAATGAGCCAAGAATAACAGCTGAATGAAGAAGTTTGGGTTTTGGTGCAAATAGCACAGTATGGTGAACCTCATACTGTTGTGACAGAATCACAGGATCACAGAATCATTGTTTGGAAAAGACCTCTAAGATCACCTGGTCCAACCATCATCCCATCCCCACCATATTACTGACCATGTCCCTCAGTGCTACATCCACACGGTTCTGGTACACCTCCTGGGATGGTGTACTGGGTAGATAGACTCCTCTGGGTCAATATTTACACTCACGGGAGAAGCTGAGTAAAGAGAATGTTCTTGGACCCCAAGGGAGGCAAGCTCCTGTAACAAGAAGAAAAATGGTCTCTTCATGTGGATGTTCCATTCTTGGAGGTGTTTAAGGCCAAGTTGCACGAGGCCCTGAACAATCTGATCTACTACTTGATCTGGCAGTTGGCAACCCTGCCTGTAGCAGTAGGTTTGGAACTTGATGATCCCTGATGTCCCTTCCAACGCAAGCCATTTTATGATTCTGCGATTCTGTGATTCATCCTCCCTGTTCAAATTATAGAATCACAGAGTTAGAGAATATCCCGAGTTGGAAGAGACCCATAAAGATCACTGGGTCCAGCTCCTCCAAGTCTCAATTATATTGATACGATTTGCAAGCACCACACTTGTAGGCAAATATTAGCAGTAGCTTTAAACATTGCTGTGAATGGTGATTAAAAACCCTGCTTTCTGCTTGGTCTGGATGGTGTAGTCCCACTTTGCTCCTCAGCTGCCAGTGTTGGTCCCATGACAAAACCTTCAGACACGTAAAGGGCTCTCTTAACATAGAATGTAGTATCCCTGTCGCTGCAGAGGAAGCTGCAGTGCTTTGTAACTCTTCAAATAAAGCTTCATTTGTAGAGGACTGTGTTCATCCAGGGGAAAACTGCTTCTCAGGAAAGAGATGTATGATTGGTTTCTGCTATGTTACAAATTTCTGTTCAGAAGAGAAAAAAAAAAAAGAAAAAGAAACAGAACAGCTTAGTCATTTGTTCTAAGGGAAAACTACCGCTTTGGTATGTTGTTTTTTTATGATGTGAGGATGTAGACTTCCACCAGTGGAGTGTGAAATCACAGTCCCTGAGCGATGCGTACATGCGCCTTTCAGGAACCACGTACCTGCATCCCTTGGGTGTCTGAGCTGATGGGATGACAGTGCAGTTGCTGAATGGAGGATATCATGGAACGATACAGTCTGTCCCATTTCCTTGTAATCTGCTTGTCTTGTCACTCCCTTCTGCAGAACAGTTGTTTTTTTCTTTTGTCTTGCATTCAGGAAAGATGTGAAGTGACTGATGCTGTGTGCGGTACCACTTTGCCTGGGCAGAGATCTCTGCATCCACCGAGATCGTGATGACCATTCACAGGGAAAACACAGTGTTGTGGGATGGTTGAACAGCAATAAAAAAAGAGAATTCTGTGGCTTTAGGGAAAAGAGAACAAGAGAGACAGACTAGGGAACACAAGTAGGTAATGTGAGGTCTCTTTTTCAGCGGTGACAGATTCTGGTTTCTTTACCCTCATCTCTTTGATAAGAGAAAAGCCTGCCAGTGGGGGTGAAACTTGTGACACCAGAGCCTGCACACCCTTGTTGTTTGACTAAATTATTCATCCTGTTCCTGTGATAATATAGTTATGAGGAGGAGCCTAATTGAATTTACTGTCTGGCTTTGGCCAATAGGGAGATAAGGATCCAGCAGAACGGGATGACGGTGAATCCTGCCAGTGTGCTGTGAATGTGAAGCAGGAGAGACCGGCAGTTTGTGTGCAGAAGGGAAAGCGAACAGGTCCAGGGCCCCCGGATTAGCATCCCAGGGAAAGGTAAGGGGCGAGTGGGAACAGGGCTTGCTAGAATCTGACCCTGTGCCACGGGGCTGTTTTTGTTTACAGCAAAGCACTCTGCAGGCGGTGCTTTCCTGCAGGGTTTGGAGGGAATCAGAATGTGTGTGGTAGCACTTGCTCAGCGTGTGAAGTGTGTGCCTTTGTTTTTATGTGTGCTGCAGGGCTTTATAATATCGCGTGTTTGTTATGTGTGTCTGTACAGAGATGCCCGTGTTTTGCACGGATGCTGCAGCAACCTATGAAGCCTGTGCATTATAAATGCAAGGAGAGAGTGAAAAAAGAGAAATTACCTCATGGGCAGCCTGGAAAAAAACAGTAGTGCTTTCTGGTTTGATTGAAAATGGAAATGAAGAAGCTCTTAGTGATCTGTCTGTGATCAGAAAAAGAGCAAGCGCATGTGCATTTGTCTGTGCATGTATCGAATCTGCAGCGAGATGTGAAAATGGGAAAGAGGAGGTAAGACTCTAGTATTAGTCACGGCAGGTGGAAAAAATGGCAAGCAGTCTGTGTAATCAGATTCTCAAACATGGAGAGAGAGTGCAAATGAGTGGGGAAGTGGATTAATCCTATCTGCAGTGGAGCAAGCTACACCTGGAAAGTGAGGCTGAGAGGCTCAAAGCAGGCTATCTGCCTGGATAGGAGAACTGATAATCAAAACGTCCTGCCTGCTGGCTGCTCAAGAAATAACTGATTGCATTGCTTCCACTGATTTGCCATCTCCCTTTTCACCATATAAAGAGAGGGTGAGCAACTCCAAGGATCAGGTTGGAGACTATGAATTAACATGATCTGGAAGAACAGGAGCACATCAAGCAAATGAGCCTCTGCTCTTTTTTTTGTTTTACTGCCATTGCTCTGATAACAAGTGTCTGCATACCAGGAAGGGCTGGTGGGGGAGCTTGGATTACAAATGTGACAAGTGCCACTAAGCCATGTATGATGATGTTACAGACACAGAATTATACAATCGTAATCACATGAATTGAAAGGAACACCAGAGGTCATGCAGTCCAACTCCCTCAAAATGAACAGAGACACCTATAGCTAGATCAGGTTGCTCAGAGCAGTCCCACTCCTGCGACTTACATCTTTAACAGCAGGTGATGGTGAACCTTAGCCCAGCCACCAGTGAGACAGAATCTGTTGTAAGATGGTCACAGGTTTAGCTGCTTTGTGTATGTCTTAATCACCTCTTCCTTTTAAAACCAGGTTCCAAAGGGAGGTGTTAAGCCAAAGAGTACTCAATGTTGTGAACCTGTGGAAATAAACTATTAGGGTGAACGCTAAGGGGAGTAGGCTTTTCAGCTTCCTCAGAAAGCAATAGCCAGAGGGTTCCTCCAAATAAATAAATAAAGTAAGGCAGAGAGCCCCATAGGAGCAGCACACAAAATGACTCATGTTGGATTAACCCAACCTGTTCATTCCAAGGAAGACCTAAGCTTGAATAAGTTCTCATTCTGCCATGATACCAAATCTCTTACACTGGGGGTTAGCTTTGCCTGGCAAATCTCCTTTGTCTTCTGGGGTTTTCCCATGTGACCCAAAGATGGGAAAATGCAGACACAGTGGCTATTCCCACTGAGGAGAATCTCCCTGCTCATCATGTCCCTATTCACAAGCCCCCGAGCTATGATTCTGGAGTGGTGGGCTCAGCCTGATGCCATCATCCTTCAGCTTGTGTGCATGCCCCAAGTGATATCAAAGGGGATAGAAAATGTGTACTGTCACTGCACCGGTACAAAAAGGCTCCACCTCACAGATGATGTTTGTATTTGCTGATGGAAAACTGAGAGGGAATGTGCTGCAGCTTCTGGTAAGATGGAGCCATGCTCTCCCTCTCACTAGAAACAGCTTTCAGAAAAACAGGTCCAGCTTAGGACACATACTGAAAGCTAGCTTTTTTTTTTTTTGTCTCTTGATTTCTCATGCCTCTTTCCCATGCTTCAGCTCCCTCAAGTCAGCAAAAAAATGGCCATTTTTGAGTTTGCCTCCAACTCGCAAAGCACAGGTAGCAACAGTGTGAGCTGGAAAAGAAAGAAAAACAAATTTTGGAAAAACTTGGAAATAAATGCTTTGGCAAAATCTTATTCTATTCCCTTTCCTCTGCCCCCGAATAGGAGCAATAATAGCACACTTATTCTCCTGCTCCAAAAGGCTGTGGGGCCTGCAGCTGCAGAGGGCTCTCCTACAAGAGGGGAGATGTGCTCAGTGTGCCTGGAAAGCACACTTGAGAGATGTCCAATCTACTGTAGACCTGCTTTAACAGGGGGTCAGACTTGATGATCTCCAGAGGTCCGTTCTAGCCCCTATGATTCCACGATTCTGTGAAGCTGTGCGCCTGCCTGTTTGCACCTGCATGTTTCTAGGTAACAGCACCTTCCCCAAGAGATGCACTCAGGGTTCAGCAAAGCAGCATCCCTCTGACACTGCAGAGGAGGCAGCCAGGATGTAGCACTCAGTGTCGGTTGGGTGAGTGCATTGTTTGCCGCTGCCCTCAGAGTCAACAGAGAGGCTCAGAAATGGGCAGAACGCCAGTGTATTCCCAGGGAAGCTTGACGTCATTGCCAGCTCTCCAGTGCCAGACACAGTGCTGGAAACCTGAGGTTGCTTTGGCCATTAATTGCCCAGATGATTAATTCATTCAATGATATCATTTTCCTGAGTGGAGGTTACAAGGTTTTGTACTCCAGTAATGAGAGGCGTGATGGGATGCCAAACTTTGCTCCGCATTGAGGTTAATGCTAATTACAAGAAGCCAGCCACAAAATCCTCATCGTTCTTCCCCTGGAAAGGGCATTGTTTTTCTTTACTTTCCCTTCTTTCTCTTTGGCATTTATTTTTCTTTTAGTTTTGG
The DNA here is from genome assembly GCF_951394365.1 of Tetrao urogallus. Lineage (NCBI taxonomy): Eukaryota > Metazoa > Chordata > Aves > Galliformes > Phasianidae > Tetrao > Tetrao urogallus. The sequence goes on along the minus strand of NC_136813.1, from coordinate 141,415,730 downwards.
TGAGACGTATGAGGAATTGCTTTTATGAGTTAAGCAGTACTGCAAATTCTATCTAATACACTGTGCTCTTAGCTTTCAGAGCTCCTTGTTAAGCAGGTTTGTTGCTTTAATTTCAGCTCTTATTTAGGGCTTTTTCCACCTTGCAGATCTCATTCCACTATCCAAGAACTCCTTGTATTTATGTCATTTATATTGCACAATCTGGCATACATGTATATATATACACATATATACATATGTACATGTATGATATAACAGGTTTGGATCCCACTGCACAGTGGTCCTTATTCTGCGCTGTGGCTTTCTCCCCTCGAAGGATAATGGTCTGTCTATAGGGGTGTGCTATTGCTTTCTATTCATCTTGGAAATTCTCCAGAACACTGGGTTTTGTGCTAAGCTCTCCAAAATATTTTATTGTTTTGTAACGTTTTAGGCTAAATATCACTCCTGCCACATTAACAGCTAAGCAAATAAGCACAGAATTCCCAGAAGGACAACACAGATTGCTACCTTGATCCAGATATAGTTATTAGCTGATAAAGGTGCGGCAATTTGATCTGATAATCTATCATTAGGTGAAATTGTCAACTCCAAATGTCTAAGAAAACACTCCGTGTATTTTCAGAGTCACTGTAAGCCACTGTGTTTTCAGAGCTACTTTCAATCAACGTCACATCTCTGCCTCCTACATCTCTCCCCCTCACTGACTCCAGTGTTTCTGTTTCCCCCTCCTTCTTCTGTGTTTTCATCTGGCTTTGGGCCCCAGAGGTATACAAAGCCCTTCATCCTAAGTTTTCAAACAGACTCAGTAAGATCAAATGGAAACCTTACAGTTTCTGGATAAGCTTGTTATCTATGGGATAAAATGGTTTCCTTTCTCTTAAAGCAGTGGGTAAGCCATGCTGTCTCTCCATTCTGAATAATTTTTCACTTCTTCCCATCTTTCATGGTTTGCTGTGGTGTTCTCCTATCTTACTGAAATACTAGAAAATGTCAAGGAATTTTTCTGAAGCACTGACAAACAGTAGAATTCTGATTAGCAATTGTTACCAGTTTGGTATATATTTATAATAGGGTTATCAAGGAAAATTAAGTGATTATGCAGATCTGACAATATGTGTATTAGTGGCTGTCAGGCTCCAGACTCATCTGTTGTCTGTTTAATGAGAAGTAAGCCTATGGTGGCTGCACAGATCAAACGCCAGAGCAAGGATGTAGCGTAACTTGCTGGCATTAGCAGGCTACAGTGGCCACAGGACAGGCGGCCCAGAGCATGCATCTGCAATTGAGACCCTGCTCTTAAATAATGAGATGGTCTTAGTTTTAGTGAAGCAGTAGAAGAGTCTGTGACGTGGACTTCCAGATGAAAACAATCTTTTGTTTGGGTGGCAGTGTTCTGTTGCAAAGCATTGAATTCTGCATTGCCACTACAGCAACCCAAAGGGGAAGGAAGGATCGCTTGCACAGAGTGGTCTGTGCACTTGTGGTGGGCTATCATGGGAGAAAACAAAGCATGAGGTGGGAAAGACCCCTTTTTCAGGCTTACTGAAGCTGGGAGCATTGTGCTCAAATCACTTCTGCAAGAGTGGCAGTCATTTTTAAAGGGAAATTCAATTTGCTATAAACTGTCAGGCTGAAATATGAACACGACAGACAGCTGTTGTATTGTTCGATAATTCATCATGAGGAACCGTGACAGTGGTGTTGCCTTCCTATGGGCCAGATGCAGAAGTCTGAGTTCATGTAAAAGGGAGGAGAAGTAATGAAGGGCTGGAGAGATGGGGGAAGAGCTGTAGAAAGCAGGGCGGGGGGATGTTGTCTTTTTTTTTTCAAAGAAAAACACTTGATTTTTATGAAACATTTCAGCTTTGGGCTGATTTATTTCTTGCTCTCAGCAAGAACCAGTGCCAGCATTTCTTCATTCTGTACCTCAGCTGGGAAGCTTAGAGAAGCACTGATTTACTTATTTCATCTCACACACAAGTGAGAGCACATAATAATTCCTTTCAAAGTATTAAACCAATGTCTTCCACAAGTTCTTCATCATTTGAAATAGTTATTTGTTCAACTCCCTCAAGTGTAAAAAGAGGGTAAGCTCAGGCCTTACATTTTCATTTCCAGTTTTATTTTAATTGGCAATAGCACAAACGTAGAAGGAAATGTATCTTAATTTGCTAATTCTAGTCCTTTAAAGTCACTACTCTGCATAAGAAAAGATTCTAGGAAAGCACTTTTTTGTAGAGGTGACAGCTGAAATCAACATTATTCAGAGCAGAGTAAGGATCCCACTGGTACTTCATTCCCAGCCAAGTGAGTAAAGAAAGTCACAGTTTACTGGGACCCAGGATACCCAAACCTTGCACAAGGAAACAACCAGAGCTGCTTGCACCATGCTTGCACCATGCTTCCTGTGTAGCCAAAACAAGATACTTTTAATAAGGAAGGACTGGAAGGCTCTCAACAGCCCTATATGAACTTGATAAATAAATGCAAAAATATTTACTATTAGAAAAGCAAAATCAAACACTGCAGAGCATTCAGCCCCATGTTGAATCAAACCTTAAAAATTTGCTATTTAAAATATAGTGGCACTCTTTTTTTTTTTTTTTCAAAATGTATTATTTTTAATGTAGGATATTTTTGCCCTGTGTGGTTGTACATCAAGTAAACCCATCCACTACACTGCTGTCGTCCTCCCCAACTTTCATCTGCTTCTTGCTGGACTTACAACAAGGTTGAGCAGCCCTGTAGCACCTATAGGAAAATATCAAAGATTTTCTTGGCTCAGGAACACTTTTGCTTGACATTGCAAAGCAAACTGGTAAACACCAGGGAAAGGTGCTGAAAAACAGAGACTCCTTGGAGAAAGAAGTTGAGAAAAGCAGGTGTTTTCTCATTCAGCTTAGCAGCACAGCACAGTTGGGTTTAGCCACAGTTATAGAAAAGTAGTGAAAAAATATGGAAATCTGGGAAAAAGAGTGATCATGTGGGCCTGTAGGTGACAGACTGAACACAACACTGATGCACTGTGCCTATTTTAGAATCATAGAATCAATAAGGTTGGAAAGACCTCTAAGATCACCTGGTCCAACCATCAGCCCACCCCCACCATGCCCACTGACCACATCCCTCGGTGCCACATCCACACAGTTCTGGAACACCTCCAGGGATGGTGACTCCACCACCTCCCTGGGCAGCGTCTGCCACTGCAGCACCTAGGGACTGAGTGCACAATGCACTTGGGTAGGGAAATGCACCCAACACCAGTCTGCTTTCTCAAGTGGGTCTCACAAAACCAAAGACCGAAGGACTGATGGGTTAGGAAGCATTTATTCTTTCTTAGCCCTGAAATATTTGGTTTTGCTGCTTAAAGATGAGACTTGGTGTCTGTATTTCCTGTCTGTTTGCTAAAGCATTAAAGCACTTTGGAGAGAGGTGTTGGATGAAATACTGCACTCCCTCCAGCAGCTGAAGCCATATTTTGCTCAATGCATCTATCTAAAATAGGCCATTGTGTATTTAGCTAATCTTGCAGGCAGGCTTTCTTCCTTCAGCAGCCTCATGAAGCTTCTTTTAACAGCAGAGAGAGGAGTAGGCGAGGCATAGTGTGCTGTTCTATAATAAAACCAAAAGAGACTGTCAGGAATTAGCATGGTGGTTACCCTGTCTTATTCTTGGCAACCTTAACAATACAGCAGAGCCTTTCAGCCAGGGTTTCCTCTTCTAGTCCCTGTGGGGACTAGTTTCAAGTGTGAGAGTTTCTTTTCTTGAAAGCATTCACTGCTCCAGCTCCACAGAAACATGAGGCATAGGAGGGGAGGGTGCCTATCAAGACCTCAAGCTGACAGCCCCTATTAATGCACAGGGAGATTTTTCAAGGAAGATCCTTCGATGTCTCAAACTGTTGGTCACAGGTCATAGGCCTCTGTCTTTTCATGTCATACCTCTGCCTTGAAAGAAAGAGGCAGTTCTTGTTGAGCCCTGCAGTCAGATGGCATCTCTATCGTCCCCTCCCTTGGAGCAGCCCACAGAATGAGCAGGATGGTGCTTTTGATTACCCTCAGTGTTGACACATCTTCTGAAGTCACCAGATGGTGCCACCCGAACAAGTGATGCAAGCCATGCAAGATTATCTGCCCTTCACTGTGGTCAGAAGGGGAGAAGGATGAGATCTGAGCCTAAAACGTTTAATGACTTCATTGAGAATCCTGTTCAAGCTGATGGGAAATTTGCCTGAGCTAGAAAGGAAAGAATGGACCAAATGCTTGCTAAGATGTTTTTTGGTTAAGTAAGTAGCACTGCAAGTTTTCTTCTACTTTCTGTTCTGCTAACTTGCACAAAATGTTTGAGTTTAGTAAGTATTCCAAGAAAAGTAAAGATGTAATCAGATGAATATATAAGACACAAGCTTCTGCATTGCTGTAGCATTTCATCTGTCAGATAGAAAATGTTTGCAGTCAGATTTGGTAGTCTGGGAAAAATAATTATGATAACATACTGCAACTTGTGATATCCAAACCTCGCAGTTCTCCCTCAACGCCACTGTAAGGATCCAGTATGTTTTCAGTGCAACATCTCTCCATTGAAAAACCACAGCCCATCAGCTGTGAAGGCAGGCTGTAGTAATGCCATATCTGAAAATTTGTTTAGAAAAGAAAGCTTAGGAATGAATGGAACATTTGGTGCTCTACTTACATGTAAGAAAATTTGAAATATTTCTTGTGCTGTTTTGGAGGAAAAATTATTTTGAATATTTCCTTAAAACAAACCGTCTGTTTTTCAGCCTGCTATGGATAATACAGGAATTTTCAACCATGCCATTCTTAGTCCAGCTCCGTATTCTTCCCATACTACATTGGCTGAAAAGTCCCCTGCGCTTCCATTTGGAAGAACAAATACCTTCAGCTCTCTCTGACACCCTGCCTTTCTATTCCTGTGATTGCTGTGATCTCTGAGAACCCCAAGATAATTTAAACCAGGGTTTAATCTGTAGTGAGACATCTATAACTGCAACCTTCTCCAGAACTGCCTACATCTTGGACTAACAGAACTAATACGTGGTTACGATGCTGTAAGACTAGCATACTTTCTCAGAGTATAATGGGTGTTGAAAAGTGAAAAGACTCTAGGAGCTCTCCATAGTTGTCTAGCCTTCTAGGGGTACATTTTTGTGCTTAGTTAGCGATAGGGCATAGAGGATAATGGGTAGGTAGTAAAATCTTTGCTTTTTTGAAGGAGACTACCACACAGGACTGTTTCATGGAATGGACATTGCTGGCAGTTGGGGGGAAGGTGGAAGAGTTGTCAGCAGAAAGATCTGTGAGTCTATAAAGAGCACAGGTGAAGTACAAAATACAGTCAGATGCCCATATTAGCTAATAGCAAGTTCTGCACTTCCTCTTGGCAATAAGCAGTCGTTATACTTACTAGGTGGGAATACTGAGTTACTAAATAGGTTTCCCATCACATTTTTTCTAGCAAGAAGGTTTCTGCTACTGCTTCGTTAGTAGTAAAGAGCATCAGGCAGGTGCTGTGGTTGCACCGCAGTGTGAACAAAGGCAATAGTTTGATTGAAGTCTGAAGTCTCACTGCCTCTTGCTAACAAAAAAAGCTTGGTGGGCCATGGACAGCAACAACACCAGGGGTTGGACTGTGCATGGGGTTCAGTGGTTGAGTCACCACTACTAGAGGTGTTCAAGAAATATGTGGATACGGCACTAGGGACATGGTGGGGATGAGTTGATGGTTGGACTAGATGATCTTAGTCCTCTTTTACAACCTTAAAGATTCTATGGTTCTATGAAATTGCAGAGGGAAGACAGGGCCATGGCTGAAAAGCCCTCTGCCATCTGCTGCAATGCTTGGCAGTGTTCCTTGTTCAACCTTCAGAGTAGCTAAGCTGAGGAAACAACTCAGGAAGGGATCACTGCCAGGCACTGACTGGCCTTGCAGATGATGCACAGACAGCAGCTGCTACTCAAAGTCTATCTGATCAGGACACAATTGCTGCCTTGCTGTATGAAGAAATGAGCTCTTCTGAGTTGCTCAGGCAATGTTTTTGCATTAGTTTACCATCAGATTACATATTGCCTGCTGAAATTTGGGGAGCATTACAGGCAGACAAAATGCTGTCTTCTTCACTTGAGCTTTCAGGGAGATGTTGTTACTTTGCTTTTGCTGCAGTTGAGGTGGTTTAGGCTCTGGACTGGTTTGGACCAAAGTGATGAATGGTTACAAACCAGAGATGGAGTTGGTTTATGAATAAGAAGTTACAAACTCATGGCAGGGATTGCTGGGAGAAACTACACACACTGTGCTAAGTGGGAGGCCAAGCTGAATGATCTTTGTCTTCAAATCTGAATGATTTTTTACAAGTACTCTACAGTGTAATTGAAGAGATCCAGAGCAATTATCCTCTTTCAGGAGTGAGTTACTAATGATGGGGAGCTGAAGTGAAAAAAAGAAGTATGCGATTAAACTCATAATAGTGAAGAGGTTTTATGTATTTGGTATCATGCAATGTGCATAATTATTAATGCTCACATAGCCCTCTCTTTCTTTGGCTTCACATGGACATTCTTGTGTAAAATGAATCATAGAATCAGTCATAGAGTCACTAACATTGGAAAAGATCTCTAAAATCGTCCAGTCCAAACATCATCCCATCCCCACCATGCCCACTAACCATGTCCTTTAATGCCACATCCATATGGTTTTTGAACACCTGAGGGGACATGCACTCTACCACTTCCCTGGGCAGCCTTTGCCACTGCAGCACCACTCTTTCAGAAAAGAAATGGTTCCTAATATCCAACCTGAACCTCCTCTGGCACAAGTTAAGCCATTGGTTTAACCAGAGTTCTTCCTGCAGCTCCTAAGGAAAAGCATATGGTTGTACAGGATCTGTCACCAACTTGTGAGGATGGTTTTCATTTTCATGGAGTTTAGTGACGGTACCAGGTTTACATAATCCCAGTGCTCACTGCATCATGTTTGGATACTGTGTTTGTGTTGGAGCTGAGAGAAGAAAGAAGACAGAGAAACTTGTGTCTAACCTGGTTTATTTATAAAAGGTCACTCATACACCACTCTCTTACACAATTAACCTCATCTCAGTATACAAAGTTTTTCCATTGATTGGCTCTGAAACTGAGCTCCAGTGACCTTAGCAGTTCTTAGTTGAGCTAAGAACTCTATAATATTCTTCCATGGTAAAAAGTAATAGAGTTTTCAGTTTTCAAGTAGAGTGCATTTAAATCAGCTGCCATACTTGCTTTGCGTATTATAGAACACCTCCGTAATCTGTATTTATATCATTGTGCAACTCAGGTTCTCTCATACCTAAACCATTTTAACATTTTCATGCTTTATTTTCTATTTAACAAGGAATGCCATTACACAGTCAGGCATACAAATACACAAAGCTTATTAGTGATCTGCTGAAAGCCAGAAAGTAAGTCCATAGCAAAAAAAAAAAAAAAAAAAAAAAAGTACAGAAAATACTGTTGCGGGTTGGAAGATGAGGTCTGCACTGCACCTCTGGAAAAGGCTGTATATGCCTGTGTAAGCATGAGCAGATTTTGGCTGATTGTCCTAGCTGGGGGAAGCTGGGCTCCAGGAGTGTGTAGCTCTGTGCAAAGCTCTGGGGATGAAGCGTACTTCCCCAGCCTGCTGCAGTTAGCACCCTGCCATTTGTGCCAGCCACCCAATGCTCGATGCTGAGAAGTTGTGCCCCAGGATTTGTTTGGTTGTTTGTCTTTTTAGCCTGCTTTTCAGCCTGTCTTTTTAGCCTGTGATGGTGTAGGGGTGACAAAGCAATGCAGCTGTTGCAGGGTGGTCAGCTGCATAAGGCAAGCTTTTGAAACAGCTATCTTTGTGAACCTAGGCTCAGGTACTCCTCCTCGGGAGCGCTGAGAATGAGCCCAGCAGAGCAGAACAGCTCTCCAGCTGTATCTCAGGGCATTACGGAGTTTGTTTTGGATCTTATACTATACTTTTAGACACATCTTTTTTTCTGCAAATATATATCCACAGTTAAAACAGCTTTTATCAGTAAGGTATAGTCACATGCAACTGCATTGCTCAGCTCTTATCAAGTACATAGAATCATAGAAGCACTTGAGTTGGAAGGGAACCTTAAAGGCCAGCTAGCCCAACTGCCCTGTGATGAACAGGGACAGCCACAGCCACAGCTAGATCAGGGTACTCAGAGTCTCTCCTGCCTAATCTTGAATGCCTCCAGCAACAGGACATCTACCACTTCTGGTTCCAGTGCCTCATCATCCTATAATCATAAGTAAACAGCTATGTTACTGGACCATCAACCAAGTCAGGACACTAATACAGAAAGTGAGTTTGCAGAATGGCTCTCAGATAACTTCTGTCAGAGAATAGCAGATGTTTTCACTGCAGTGCTCCCTGCCTTTAAAAGCTCTGGTGGTTGGATTCTTAAATAAGGCTGTCCAGTTTTGTTAACCTAAAATCTTTGTACTTCAGCTAACTGATCAGCAGGGGAATCAGAGCTCTTGGCTGGTGGAAGCTCCTCATGCTCAATTTGTTGGTGCAGCAGGTGGACATTCAAACTGAGCCACACAGTGTCTCTGCATTTTAAAAATTCCTAAATGAGGAAATCAAGGCAGTGATGTCAAGTGACCTTTCCCCAAGCTGATGGCAGAGGATGCTATTAAAATCATGCTGTGCTTTATTTCCACTTCTGTGCCCAGCCCACTCACCTACTGTCTCAGGACATTTTGTGGGTACAGAATCTGTTCCAGTTCCCACACTAATGCATCATATTGCTTTTTTGTTTAAACATGGTTCTCAGATTTTGGAGCCAATTATGAAGGGCTCCTATACTGTTCAGCATGAATTCAAAATCTGTATGGATAATCAAACAGGAACCAAGGGAGAAGACGTCTTGATACCAAGGAAGCTGAGTGAAATGATTTTGTGTTGTTTTAAAAGCCATCTTCTAATTATTGTAATAAACCTGAGTATAAAGCTCTTTGTGAATACAACATGCCTAACTTCATAAATGGCACTCAAAAGCTGACTAGATGCTTTACCATGAACTTGGAGCACCTGTCCCTGACCGTCCCAAACAGGATCCTTGCTGGCACCATGAATATATCTGCCTTGCAACTCCAACCTCCATCAGGACAAAGCAGGATCTCATGGATGTTTGTGAGCTGGAAAGCAACTCACAAACTGGCTGGGGAGCAGACTGGAGTTATTAATCCAGGTCTGAGCAAGGAGGTTGTCACCCTTGCTGGGGCGTGAAGTTTGTGAGTATGCAGTAAAAAGGATGTACTTACAAAAACCCACACAGCTTTTCAAGTGTCCCCATGTGATCAGTAGTAATCACATGAAAAAGTGAAGAAAACATCTCCTGGAGGCACTCAGCACAGTTTGAGTTGGTTATTACAGAGCATGAGTCAGACGCAACCAGCTGGTCTCCCACAGTGATCCAGAAGCTCTACCAATCCCTACTTTCTCTGCCTCTTTGGGGGGATAGTCTAGGCAGCCAATTTTCTACCATTTCTGCATCTGATGGGTGGATTTGGCAAGAAGCTATCTTACAGTTGTGCCAGAAATCTTCCCCAGAGGGCAGTAAAACACTGCTTTTCCCTCCCATCCTTAAATCAGCTAATTTTTTTTCGCATTAAGTGCTGCTGCTTGAGATGGGCAAATATGCTTGGAAAGCAAATGAGCATCTTGCCACACAAAGGCAGTTTGTAGGCTTTTTATCTCCAGGTGTCTCGTTACTCGTATCATCAGGTCAAGTGCATCTCAAGTATCAAAAAGGGTTCCCATTCATGTGGGAGGAATCTGGAAAGCTGTGGTATTGTGATGTCTGTAATGATCAGGGTAGAAAAAGGGTGAATGCAAATGGCAACAAAGCTTAGAAGGACTATACTTGTAGTAGTGATGATCTAGAAAACTTCAGATGTTTGAAGAGAAGAGACTTTGACCTTCCAAGGCATAAAACATTTTGGGGAAAAAAATATATGTATTTTTTAGAGCAGAATAAAAAATAATGGATTTTCTTGGCATCCTAAAATGAATTAGAAGCATTGATGCCAGAATTGTAGGGTTGAGTATGAAGATAAGTTACTTGAAAACATGCAATTAATCTCTGTCTTATAAACCTATATAAGTAATAAAATTGCTTCAGATATAAAAAAATACTACCATAAATTAATTAAAAATTATGCTTTTTAATTTATTAAAAATTAAAGCATTAAAATGCTTTGCATATTATTATCTTGCAGTGAACTTTCTTCCCTTTCACATCCTGAAGCTTTTTTTCTCCAAGACATCTAGTTAGTTCTATAGTAGCCAAATACTTTGTTTACCTGCATTTTGAATAAACAATATACTGAGGCAGAACTGAAACACTCTGGAAAGAAAATGATGTAGGAATGAGGAAGCGTGGGAGATCATTACCAAGACTGGAGCCCCATTAGCTCTGGGAAGATTGCTTCAGTTTCCTCTGAGAATCCATGAGCTGTCAGTCCCTTAGGCACCTTCCATCTAGACGAACCCTAATGCATATTGGCAGGCCCTACATATTAAATACATCCAGCTTCTTGATTTTGTTTAGATCAGCACTCTTCAAAGCAGCGCATCTCTCAGCTGAAGGAAATCCTTGCTCTACTAATGGCACGTCTGAAGCCGCTTTCACTCTTCTCACCATGAAATCAGGACTTGTATGGCTACTGCAGGAGACTTGGACACACACACGACATGAGCTGTGATCACATCATGACTGGAAAGGAAAAAGATGGGCAACACAGCCATACTTGCTTCCTCATCACAGTTTTGTCCACTATACAGACGTATACATTCTTCAGTTTGTACTGCTGCCTCTTGTTTTTCTTCAATGCAATCATGAGAAGCCCCTTTTGCACATGTGTAAGCACTAGGTTTGATGGATTGTCACTGTTGCTCAGGTTGGGAATGGCCATGATACTCCAGGGAAATAAGAAATTGAGGCAATATGCCAGTTCAACTGGCTTTCAGATGTAGATGGCTTTGTCGCACACAAGAATTAGCAACAGATTTCTTTACCCCATCCTGCCTATATCCCCCAGCTGGATCTGGCTTGGCTGATAAGCAAGTCTTGATATTGAATGGAATCAGGGCACAACGGCCCTTCTAAGCACATTGACAAGGGGATATTACCACTGCAAAAAGACCAGGGGCTGTTAGTTGCCAACCGGATTTCCATGCTAAGAATGAAATGAGGAAGTAATGTATTGTTTCCAATAAGTAGCAAATCAGCATTTTAGTTCTTGTAAGCATTAAAACCATGGATTATTATCTTAATATTCAGCTTTATTTTTCACTAGAAAATTTTCTACTTTGTTATTCATGGCTTTAAACATCTTCCTTAGCAATCTACTTAAGTGTCCGACAATCTTACAATGACATTTTGCTGTTTTAAAACCTTTTTAGTGCTTTCTTTTCTTGCCTGGCATTACGAAATAACAGGGAAAAGAGGAGAAAAGGCAAATTCTTTTCTGAGCTGGGTGTAGACCTTGGGAAATGGTTTCATTTGTATTCTGATGTCTACATAGTATACGTATTATCTTCAGGCCCAGACAAAGCACATCCTCTATGGTGAAACTGCTATACAGAAAGCACTGACAGCTACAGACTGAAAAAATAAGTAAGATTTGTGAAGCCTAGACTTTTCCAGTACAATAACCACCCAAGAAGGTGGCAAGGTCTGCAAGAATGCAGCAACAAAACAGCAGAGTTGATGTGCATTTGTATACACTGGTGGTTTAATGAAGCATGTTGGACAGTTTAAAGTGATCTATTTCTGACAAAGAAATTGCCTGGCATCTCTAAGGATCTCTCTGAGCAGATAAACAGGATGGATAAGACATTGCTTTCCTGTGAAAGTTCTGAGAGGAATCATTTCCAAAGGAAATCACTGCTACTGTTGCAAGATGATAAAGAGTTTGTGAAGTAAGTGAAACTCTGATGAGCAACAGCCTAACACACAACTGGGATCTGACAGCTTGAGTAGCATCCTTGTCCTGATGATATGGCGTGTCCAGCTCCTTGCTCTGCCACCTCTGCCAGCTGCAGCTTCTCACAGCCTCCCCAGAGAGGCTGCACAGCTCTGATGGTGTCATTCACAGCACATACACCATGTTGAGAAGGGCCCCTGGCACCAGGATGCACAAAGCCTACTGGCCTTGGGTGAATCTTGTGCTGTAATGTTGCATGCTTTGGAAAATTTCTACCAACGTCTACATTAGACTTGTAGATCATTGCTGGTATTTGGGAAAGCTCTGATTTTTTTGTACACATCATGCATTTTGGTGGGGTATTCTTTCCTTTTTTTTCTTTTTCTTTTTTCCTTTATTCTTTTTTTCCTTTTTTCCTTTTCTTTTCTGTTTTTCTTTTTTTAATTATTATTTTCCTTTTTTCTTTTTTCCCTTTTTCCCTTTTTCTTTTCCCTTTCCCCTCTTTTTCTTTTCCCTTTCCCCCCCTTTTCCCTTTCCTTTTTCTTTTCTTTTACCTTTTTCTTTTTTTCCTTTTTGTTTTCCTTTTTCTTTTTCAGTTTCTTTTCTTCTCTTTTCTTCTCTTTTTTCCCTTTTTTCTCTTTTCTTTTTCACTTTTCTCTTTTTCCTTTTCCTTTTTTCTTTTCCTTTTCCTTTTTCATTTCCTTTTAATCTTTTTCTCTTTTTCTCTCTTTTTTTTTTTCCATTTTCATTCTTTTCTTTTTTCCCTCCAACACATGTTGTTTTAATTTACTGATTTACAGAATTTTGACTTTTATAGACAAACCTCAAGAAAAGTTTGAACACATGAACCTCTTGAGTCCTATAACTGTGTCAGGTGACATAAAATCTTAGCAAACTTTTTAATTAATTTCAGAACTACTTGTTTTATTCTGCCTTCAATTCCTACATTGCAACAAGTTTGGGAACGTTGATGCCGTTCAAGGGAATTTGACTAGAATATTTTGCTGAGAATTTGACTAGAATAACTGATCTCTTTCTTTCTTTTTTTTTTTTTAAATTATGTGCAGAGAGCCATGCAGCTGGACTTAGAGCTCCTTGGTATGGCTGTACCTCCACAGAAGTCTCCTCCCATGCCGTGCAATGCACACAAAGGCAGAAAGAGATGCCTGGGAATATCTCACACTGAGCATGTATGCTACAGGCTATCTGCAAAGCAGATAAGTAAGGGGAGTTAGTCAGTGGCCATTTCCAGATGAGGAGCATTCCCTCATCTCTACATCCCCCTTGAGGACATACTATGGAAAGGTGGGAGGGTGATCTCCACTACTGATATCTATGTTGGGTGTTCCATCTTGCTGCCCCCAGTAGTGCTCAGCTGAGGCTGTCAGGAGCAGAATCAGTTACCAGCAGATACGGTTGTGCTAGTTCATTACCTGATGGCATAAATAACAAACTCAGGGGAAATCTAAGCACACTTCACAGTGTGCAATTGAGTTTGGTTCCCTCTGGAAGCAACTGCACATTAGAAAGTAATCCAGGGGGATGGCAAAGAGGCTTAAGTGAATGTTTTGCTCTTTCTTTCAAACATGTCAACAATTTTTTGAGATAACTTACGTCTCCGTGGAGTATGTCCTTGAGAGAAAGCAGCTAGGTGCCTTGGTGCTATCAGCATGCTAAGGGAACAGACTGCTTTCCCTTCCTTGCCCTTCCAAAAATATCAGCCAGGAAGTTTAACTGCGTGTTAGTAAGGAGCTGATGGTGCCAGCTTCTTTGCTGTTGTTCCCAAGGTCAACTCTAATTGACCTTGCTCTTGCTTCATTTAGTTGCTCACATCATTTTCTTTTGATTCTCTGACTATGCCTGCATTGTTAGGATTTCCACATGCTTCTGTGTTGTGTTTTGGTTAAAATGATTCTTGTCTACTTCCTCCCCTTCTGCTTATGCATTCTTGTCCTCCCCCTCTCCTGCTTTCTTTCTTTCTTTTTTTTCAGGACTCACTCATTCTCCTACACCTTATTAATTATTTCCCAATCCCCAAGTGCAACCCACAGCCCCAACCTGCAGCTCCACGGCCCAAATGCCCACTGTTTTCCCAGCAGCAGGTTATTCCTGCATGGTGGGAGGCAGTTCAGACACCTTGGCAGGAGCTGCTGCCTTGCCTGGAAGCAGCCCATGGGCTGTATTTCAGCTGTAGGCTGTATTTCAGGACTTTCTGTGGGCAGATTTGTCCCTGGTGTGGCAGTAAGTTGCTGATTTATCTGCATGTGAGCCACAGGAAGACTGGAGTACACAGAAGCAAGATACAACTTGATGGTGTAGAGCCAGCAGCTCTCCTACCTGTGGCTATGGAGTGACAAAATACAATCTAACACCTCTGTCTTGTTTCTAAGAGACATGTTGGCTCCTGGCTTTGCTGAAGTTACAGCCCAGCTTGTCTACTAGGGTAGGAACTGTATGTACACTGGGTGGATGCCGAGCTGCGTGCTGTGAGAGCTATGCAGAGCCAGATTTGGTATGACGTGCTGAGCCCTCAGGATTTCCACAGGAGTTTCAAGCAGAGGGTGAATGAAGTCCTAACCGATTCAGACTGTGCCTGTAAGAAAAGTTATGTTGCTGAAAGTTAATGACTAGCAAATGTGCACGATGCAGAAGCAGATCATGAGATTTTCCAGTAAGCAAAAGGATCTGCTGGCTGATAGCACTGCTTCCATTGCAACAATCTCCTCAGTGATTGTGCTAGTAGTAATCAATACATTGATACAATGAAGCCATCACTAACTTCATTAAGAAAAAGAAGAGGGACATTTTTACTACATTACTCATCTCCTTAGGAAAAGCTGTGTGATAAGGACAGTCTGTGCCATCTCTTTGGCAAATCTAAAGTCAAAGTTCCTATTAAAGTCAAAGTTTGCTACCCCCATTCCAGAGCAAATCCAGGTGCAGCTCTGCCACAGCAGCAGCATCTTCCAGAATGTATCTGCCTCATGTTTTGCTGGAGGGAGATTTCCCCATGACATCAGTGTCTTGGGTTTCCTCTCCTTCCTTCCCAAGCCAAGGGCACACAGCCCAGTCTTTGCAGCAAGCAGAGACTGTGCCAGCCCAACACAGCATCCCAATCTTTCTGGACAAGACAGTTTTATCATCCTGCAGTGTCTCCTGGGCAACACCTTCCACTACCAAACCCCTGGTGGAAAAAATGATGAGGCACTCTAAATATTATTGTTTGAAAGAGTCCAGGAGACAAGTGGTCATGGGATACTCTGGCCCTTCCCAGCCCTATGATGTCCTATACCACACACTTTCATACCTTTATCCTACAGGAGGTATTTTCCCATTGCTTCACTTGCTGATGCTGCTTGCAAGCACCCCATTTTCTTTAGCAGACTGAAAACTTGCAGAGGAGGAAACAGCCAGGTACCTGGCAGTGGGAAGAAACAGTTCAAGAGCATGTGAGTCCTATTGGACCTCATCCCAAGGAGATGAGCTAGTGAAATCAGCCTTGTACAGCCTGTATGGCTGGGGCCAGATTCCTTCCCATGGCTGAGAGCTGTCACAGCAGGAACCAGCAGCTGAGGCAGTCTGGTGCTAAACTTCTTTCCTGAAGCTGATATTGAAATCACATTTGTGTCCTACCTCTTGCCAGCTTATGCCAAGGTTCTCCAATAGAGCACACCTAATTACTGTGCACAGTCACCAGACAATCATTTGGAGCCATTCTGATGGCTTACTGATATCTTGGATGCTTCTCTTAACCAGGACTGGAGCAACACTTAAGTGTGCTGCTATTGAAGTGAAGTAATTGTTCTTACATGTTTTACATGAGGTAGAATACACTAGTTCCTAAAGAGAGAACAGCAGAGCATGTTTTCACCCAGTCTGTAGTATGTAAAGGGCCCAAAGTCTTTGTAGGATCTACCACTGTGGTCATCCTGGACAGGTAACTGTGTATGGCTCTGTGCTAACACTCGTTTACAAGAGCATGCCAAATGTGTATAGAAATATGTATGAGGTAAGTATCTGGATCATAATTCATGGATATGGCACCTTCTTTTTGGAACAATTGCAGCATAACCAGAGAGGGCTACTGAGGTGCTTGCTGGTGTGTGCCTGCTGATTTTGTGCAGTTGACAGGCACACCAGGATTGGGTGGGAAGTCAGCACAATGCTTTGAGATACGTTATCAGCTGTAAATGTGGCAGGAAGTCATTAAAGATTTCCTCAGCTGTTCCCTGGGAAAAGACTACCCCCAGGCTCCAGCAAGCACAGAGGAGTTGTACTGCCAGGGCTGAGAACCTAAAAGAAAAATCGCTCTAATAAGGTGATGTGTCAGCAGCTTCAGCAGAGAGCCCTCTGCTCCAGATGACTCCTATGCCCATGAGTTCAGGAGGGTGATGGATAGCTATAGATTCAGAGGACAGTGCTAAGGAGCTATTTGTAGCTCTCTTATTCCAGGCAGGCTTCTCTGAGTGAGCTTCACTAAGGTTCTGGGGGGCTAAGAGAACTATGGATGTAGAGTTCTGAAGCCTATATCTTTAAAGCTTTGTAAATCCACGTAGTTGAAATTAAATGACATTTTAAAACTGGTTTGGTTCTTCATGAATTTTCAGACATAGCTCCAGGAGGAAGAATCACTAATGTTGAGCTCTTTTGGACCAAGTGGGAGGAAACAATCTCCCGCCATCTGGAGGTAGTTAGAGACTGGGACAAAAGTGCAAGCAGTGAGGAAGGCCACTGTGGGGAGGCCGAGGCAAGGAGTCCTTGCATTTGTAGAGGCTCATTCAAAAGGATGTGTTTTAATAGCAATACCAGAGGTTCACTTGACTCATCTCACTTGATGTATGGGGTACATTTCACTTCTGTTGTCGCAAATATGACTGTCTTGAATAACATTCATATTTTACCAGAAACATCCTTCTATACTTTGTTTTTCTTTTTTTCCAAACCTCACCAACCAGCCTCTGGTCAACAAGACTCAAATGCTGTGTCAGCAGAGAAAAGGTCTGGAGGAATTACTATGGAAATCTCATTTCTGGACTGTGCCCACAGGTGCAATTAAAAAAAAAAATAGATCTGTACTAATTCTGTGAAATTATTTAACTGCTGAGCAACTTAATGTTCTTGGTAAAAACAATGTTGTCATACTATGGTCAAGGGAAAAGAGCCAGATAGTTACATTCCACAGTGTTCATTTTCTCTCTGGGAAAGATGAGTAGAGGAACAGACCCTTCCTCTTATAAAACAAAACAAACAAGCAAACAAAAAAAACCTTCCAGGTTTGAGTTCCTGCAAAGATCCCACTAGTAATACTTGAAAGGCAGGTTGTTCGCTGTATCGGCCTAGCAGGAACCAGTATGCAACTGGTTCTAAGTCTAATAATTTTAAATGCAGGGAGCAGCAGGGACAGAAAAGCGTATTTTGAAGATTCCACTGAACTTGATCAAGATGTGTAGGAGGATTTTTCCACTGCTTGTTTTCTTCATGCTATTTCAATTTAAGATGTTTGCTTCTTAATTGTGGAGCCTCACTAACAAGCCTGCCAAAGATGATACAATTCTCTATCCTGCTGGACCATCTTCTGGTTATTTTGTAATAATCATACTATGCTTATTACACATATTAGGACAATATCAGAAATAAACTGTCTCTCTTTTAACAACCATCATTTATAGTCAGAATTATGGGGGAAAAATTTGTAAGTATGCTGGGAGCTTTATTTCCATTTCTTCTGGATTGTCAGTGCCTAAGCTGGTCAGCCCTGACTGAAAATTGTTTTGAGATGGGCAAGAGGCCCTGAAATCTACTTTGCTACATCTGCTTGTTTCTACTAATGTAGCATGCCACAGAGAAACAAGCATTCCTTTATCCTCGCACTGTTGATTAATGTACTCATTTAAAAGGCCAGAATAGTCCTCGTTATGCAAAATTCACAGTATGTATCCCACATGTATGTGTTTAACTCTCTTTCCACAGGAAAAGAAAGAAAACGTAACTGAAAAACAAAGGCATATTTCTCCAGCAGGATTTCAAGAAGGAAAACCTACCAGGACAACAGCAAAGTTCCCTACACACACAAAAGTGTTTTTGCAGGACTGGTGACCCCATCAGAGTCTTGTTCTCGCTGAGGTTTCCACACAGCACTACAACAATGAATTTCCTCCGGAGACGTCTGTCCGACAGTAGTTTTGTGGCAAATCTGCCCAATGGCTACATGATGGACTTGCAGCGTCCTGACAACTCCACAAGCTCCCCAGTTTCTCCTGCCATGGAGAGAAAGCACCCACAACCACCGCAGCCCTCGCAGCCTTCCTCTACTGGCACCAGCATTTTCAGCTCCATCTCCAGTGCCATGAAGCAAACCACACAAGCAGCTGCAGGACTGATTGATCATTCAACAAGTACTACACCACCTGTGGCTCAGAAACCCAAGATCCTCCTGGTTATTGATGATGCACACACAGAGTGGTAAGTCATCATAGCTGTCCCTTTGCCTTCAGCTCCACCATGTTTGGGGGATGGATCTAGGAGGCACAGGGCATCTACTGGGGAATACATAGAACCTTTCACATCTAGATCATCAGCTAGGTTGGATGATCTAGGTTAGATGACCTCTATGACCAGCAGACTAGGCTTTCCTCTAATCTTGTTTAAAAAATGCCATTAATTGGCAAACACCTTGACAGCCTCAATATATGGGCACACACAGAGCATTCTTGGCTCAGTTGGCTTAGCTGAGCTGGCACATCAAACATTGGTTCTAAGAGATTGTAGCTGAAGGTGTTTTAATGACATGGTAAGGAAGTTTGGTTTACTATCAGTGCCAGCTCTAGAATTAAAAAGGGACTTCTCTCTCTAGCTCTTTCTCTCTCTTTCTCAAGCTCTTCCATGGGTGCAAATTTATTCATAAATTAGCAAAAAATTATCCAACTACTACTACCAATAGTAATGACTAGAGCTCACTGGTTGGTCAAGAGTCCTTCACCTGTTTATCATAGTGAATATGGGCAAAAGATTATCAGGTTCACATAAGTATTAAGTTTGTCTTGTTCCTGCAGATCTTTGTTTACAAACAGAAGCTTGGAAATATATTTTTTATGATATTTGGTAACAGAGAACTCTTTTCAAAGGGAAGGAGAGCTGACAGCTTCTGAAATGTTAGAGGAATGTCTCACCGGTTGCAGTGTGCTCCCTTTCAAAGTCAGCTGTTTTCAAAAGCTGGTGGAGAGACATGTTTTAGGGAAAACCCAAACCATATGTTAAGGAGATAGATGCTCATTGTTTTGTCAGCCAGCTTGTCTCAATATAAGCTAACACAGGCAAAGAGACCAAGCTGAAGACCTGGTAGTGAAAGAAGTTGGGTTACTAGATCTTAGCCAGGGGATATTATTTTATTGTTCTTTTCATCCCACTCTACTCTCTAGGAAAGCAGTCACCTTTGGTCTTCTTTACTTTCCCAGGAGCAAGAACACAAGGTGGGACCTGCCTCCCTGGAGGTATCTGCACAAAGTGAAAGTCCTACACTCTGCTTTGCCCCCTTCCCTTAGATAAAAGGGGCAGAGACTGAGCACAGCTAGGTCAGCCAGCTTGAATTAAGCAGGGAAAACAGTGGGATTTTTCTCTAAGGAAAACCGACTTCTTGAGTGAGTGGGAAAGTCTCTGATAAGATGGTAATTATATCAAAAGTTTCATCACATACTATCTTTTATCGTGCAGCAGCACATTTATTCAGGATAGCGCAATCTGCAACATCATTTTTGTTCAACGCCGATCACTCTTTCCTGTGTGCACTTGTAAGTTTCCCAGCAGGTTCACTGACCTCCGTCTCTGCTCAGCCTTTTGCAGTTCCTTTAAGATGCTGCCAGGTGGCAGTCCCCTAACATAGCATCCTCCAGCTGGGGATGGGAGTGCCTGTAATGTGCTGCTCAAGCAGCTGGAGTTTAGCCGGCACTGCCTCGTCCAAACAGTGTAATCAGAGAGGAAAGCCCTAGCTCAAAGGCCAATACAGTTTTTCCTTGAGATTAATGGTGCTGAAGGTAGTCTGGGCAGGGAAGATGATGGGGAGGGGCTGGACTCCGTTGCAGTGTTTTCATGGTTTAACACACATTGCACTCAGTTCCCTAACTTTATATCTCCCAGCTGCTGGACTGTCATGCAGACTTTGTGCTCTGCAAACTGAGCTTGTCCAAGGAGCAGCAGCTGGGAGTTATAAAGAGGAGGTATGGCTACCCATGCTGTCTTCACTCCTCCACTTGTATGTAAGCACTCCCTGTATCCTCCTGTCTTGGCTATCCCTCAGCTGTCTGTAACTCAGAGGTTTCTACACATGATTTCTACACCTTTTCAATGACATAAACGGCAGGATTGGACCCTCAGCAAATTTTGCTGTTGACACTGAGTTGAGTGGTGCAGCTGACACAACAGAACGGAGCAATGCCACCCAGAGGGACCTGGGAAAGCTCAAAAAGCAACCACATGAGAATTTAATGAAGTTTAATGAGGCCAGATATCTTAGATATGAGTACAGACTGGGAGAAGAACACCTTGAGAGCAGCCCTGTGGAGAAGGATTTGGAGATCTGAGGGACAGAAATCTGCATGTGAGCGCTTGCAGCCTGGAAGGCCAGTAGCATCCTGGGCTGCATCAAAAGAGAGGTGGCCAGCAGGGTGAAGGAGGCAATGGTCTCCATCTGCTCTGCTCTGAGGAGGCCCTCAGTACAGAGCTGCTCAAGCAGGTAAAGAGGAAGATGATCAAGGATGATCAGAGGGCTGGAGCACCTCTCCTGAAGACAGTCTGAGAGAGTTCATCTAGTTTATCTCGGAGAAGGGAAGGCTCTGGGAAGACTTTGTTGCAGCCTTCCAATACTTGAAAGGAGCTTACAAGCAGGAGGGAGACTGACTTCTCACACAGTCTGATAGTGACAGGAAAAGGGGGAATGGCTTTAAACTAAAAGAGAATACACTTAAGTTAGATGTTAAGAAGACATTTTTTACTCAGAGAGTGCTGGAACAGGTTGCCCAAAATGACTGTAGGTGCCCATCCCTGGAAGTGCTCAAGGCCATGTTGGATGGGAACCTGGGCTGATCTAGATGTTAGCAGCCCTGCCCATGGCAGGAGGTTGAAACTAGATGATCTTTAAAGTCCCCTCCAACCTAAGCCATTCTCTGAGGTTTTTGTGGTGGAGAACCCCATTCAGTCTTCCCAGCTCTCTGCCTTTCTCCACAGACTTACAGATATCAAATAGTGCTGCATGAAAAGGCTCCCTGCTTTCACTCTGTGTCTCATGTTGTGAGGACACTGACCAAAATAGTCATGTGTATTCATCATAGTCTTGTGCCATATGCATGGCATGAAAATACTACCAACCCTTGTGTACCATGGCTTTCTGTAATATGGGCAAAAGCACACGCTTAGCCTATAGACTGTCGCAGCCTAAAGGTAATGTGTTCCTTTCTGAAACAGTGCCAGAGCAACCACCCAGCAGATCACAGGGGTGCTGCTAGCAGCTGATTCTCAACTCTCCAGGAAATTCAGGGAGCCCTTGACAGCAGTAAAAAACAGTGGTTCTGTGGATGTTTATTCTTGGTAAAGTATGTCCAAGTAATGTCAGTCATCTTGTTCTCAGCCATTGTGTTAGGTGAGCTCAATCTGATCAGACCAAGGCCAATGGCAGCAGCGTTTACCTTGTGAGGGCACGTCCAAAGAAGTTGATTATCTGGAGATTCTGGCTTGTCCACTCTCCATCAATTACAGAAACACTCCAAGAATATCAAGTGTGAACAACAACAACAACCTATTGTCATTCCAGTGCTGGTGACTTGGGTTTTGGAATGAGCATCATGTTTGCAATGCATTTCACTTCTGCCCACTTTTATTCTTGCTACTGTTGAAACCTTTGTCTACTGTTTTCAAGAAAGTGCCCTTTCCTTTTCTATTTTGAACTAGTTAACAAATCTAGAAAAGATCCCCCCCCTCGAAAAAAAAAAACTACTGACGTGCTACCCTTATCTTAAGGGCAGGAGTCATCCTCCCTTGCATCAAGTCACACAGTTGACAACAAGGACTAGTTTGCTCAGAGGCAGGAAGAGTGAGAGACAATGGAATCTGCCATTTGATTTATCTTTTCTAAATGAAAACACTTTCTTATAATTGGAGACTGTAGCAATATTGCCAAGCCAGACATTAATTTATCATCACTGTTTGTATTACAGCAGAGGGAAAGAGCTGCAATTAATGGATTGGGACGAGGTGTTGCACAAGTGCATGACGAAATGATCTAACAACCTAAATAGGCGTGTGCATGCTGAAGGCACTTTAAAATGACAAATGGCAATCCTTTCTATTTTTAAGGAGCTGCTCTGTTTCTGATGGCACACTATAGCACTCTGCATATCTCGGAGATCTGGAGGAAGTGAAAAGCACCCAAGAGAATTCATGGCCTGTCTTCCTCTCTAAAATCCTTGCCACTCTTGACAGGTAGCATGCTCTGGTTTATTCCAAAGACAAAGCACTATAAAAATAATGTGAGCTCCACAGAATACCATCAGCTGCTTTCTGCATTAGCAGCAGTAAAAGAAAGATACATGCTACTAAAAGCAGGGGAACTCACACAGCTTTCTGTTGAAGCAGCAATGCTTGGACAAATTTTCCACCCTTCTCCAAGACTCTGCTCGAGCACATCACAAGAAAGCACACAGCTAATCTGCCCCATGCAGGATGTGTGCAAGAGGAAAGGCACTATCAGTGCAGCTCCCTCATGTTCTTGCCTTTGACAGGCAGGCCTCAGAGGCACCACAGAAGTGACAGTATCCATGCACTGACATACTAGAGGAAAGCTCTGTTTCTCCTCAGCCAGTAATGGTGCACATTTCAACTGGATGCATCTCTCTAGAAAATGAAGCTGCTCCTCGTACACCAGGGAAGCAGTAACAGTGCTTTGGGAGGCTCCAGAAAATGTATCCACAACCCACCCAGAGCAGCTGCCAGGAAAGGGGAGCTCAGACATGAATACACACACATGCATGCAAACACACAGCTAAAAGCAGCAAGACCACGAAGGAAGGGGATGGCAGGACTCCATGTAACAGCAGAAGAGCCAACTCCGGCAGCCTGACCTCAGCCAGGAGGAAAGCATCCCACCTCTGGCAACTTCCTTACTCAAAGCACCCTTAAGTAAAATCATGCTCTTGCCAGATTGAATGTCTCAGCAGATCAAGCAGTATTTAGTATTGTGAATTGTTAACCCACCTCCTCTGCGAAAGTGCTCAGCTTTTGAGCCTAATGCTTGGTGTTTAAACAGATTATTTGGGAAGCGATCAAGCACAGCTAAGGCTTCCATTAACAACATATGCTAAAAACATTGCTTTTTGGACCAGGCAGCATAACAAAGTTGTTCTTGCTGCATTTGTTACATATCTCAGTTGTATTTGTGAAATACCTCATGACGATTTTCAAAGCCATTGGCATGTGTTATCCAAATTTCAGGCTGTTTCAAGTGCTAACAATGGTTATGCTGTCCTGCACTAAAGGCCCTATGTGTGCCCTATGTGATGTGATTTTGTGTGCTAGGATTGTGCCGTGCTTCACTGAAAATAAGCTGCTGAGGATATTTTAAGAGATGCAAAGTTGAATTGATTTTTCCTATTTATTTTACAGCCAAATCTGCCTAAGCATATTGTCTCCAAAAATTTAAAAATGAAAGAAGGGAAAAATTATGATTAATACTGAACGAAATCCTCTTAATACATCTGAAATGACTCTTTGTAAAATAATAATGTCTCAACTCAGATCTAATTATGGGCTGACCTGACAGGATTACTGTTTTTCACTTTATGAAGGAAATTATCAACATTTTTTCATTGAAATAAAGCTATTTTTCCTTCTGATCAAACCTTCAATATGTTATTTTTCCAAAAATGTAACTGGTCAAATATAATAGTCTCATAGTAAATTTTAGTAATTTGGGAATTTCTAAGACCTTATTTTTTGCAAAGAACTGCTTTTTAAAGATATTGCATGAGTATCTTGAATGCCATGAGTCATTCCATGCTTTCAGTAGGCTGAAGATGATATGTGAAAGCTCACACCAAGAGGAATATTTCTGTACTTAACTGACTGAAATACAACAGGAAGTTCAGGATTAGCTTTTAAATTTGGACTTCATTGTAATTTATCATTTCTATAACTCATTTTTCTCTTTATAACTCAGAGTTGATACTTCAAGCTTGACCTCACGAATTTGCAGGTTACATTTCAAAACTTGCTAAAATTTCTTGGTAAGAAACCCACAGTCATCTAATATGGTGGTAACAGCCTACAATTATGAATTTGTTGCAGAGAGGTAACCTTATAATATTTCACAAGTTCTGTGCAACTATTCAGCTATAACTTTAACAACTAACTACAGAAATGTATGTTTTCAAAAATCTGGCTAAAAGCCTTATATTTGCATTATTTAATGATGTCTAACCAGGACTGAATATTTGTGTTTCTATAATCCACACCAAGTGTGACTTGAGGGCAAAGTTCCATTTTAGGAACAGAGGAGGCATGTTTGTGTTAAACCATGTGTGTGTGTATGTATGCATGCTTGGAAGCAGCATGAAGATTTTCAGAATTAGAAGTAGTCCCTAGCAGGCAGGCATAGGGGTGAAAAAGAGGTAAGACTGTTGGAGGTATTCAATCAATCACATTTATCACATTGCTTTTCAATCTGTTTTAGGTATATCACCAGCATGTCTGCCTGTATTTTTGTCCTGCATATGCAAAGCAACTTGGGATCTAGTCTTCTTGCATGAAAGGTGATACAGAAATGTAAAGGATTAGTATCATTACAAAAATAGACATAAGGAATATGGAAAACATTCCCCACCAGGTTATAAATATGCTAATGCAAGTCAAATCTGAGACCTTAATTTCTTTACCAGAGATCCTATAAATGCATAGAATTTAACTTCAGAATGTCCTGCCTAGTCCTGTGCATATTAAAAAAATAAAACAACATCCCTCAGATGTGTTTCTCAAGGTTTGTGAGACAGATTTCTTCTGCTGGAAGCCAGGAGCCCTTTCTCAGAGTTGTGTGAGTTATCCTACTTCCCCAACTCCTAACATTCAGAGAGGGCAGAAAAAGGTTTTCCATTCCAAGGAGGAACCAGGAAAAAATCTTGCACAATCCCCAACAAAATGATACCACCAAACAGCTCCAAGCCATACTATCTGGATTTAGCAAGGCAGAAATGTGCCAGCAATGTACTATTTTGAATACTATGCAAAATAAAATAGCTGTCTCACATTGTGCTTAAAGCACACCTCCCCAGTCCTGTTTGTTGCCAACAGAAATGTGACCATGAGGGCATGTACCCTTTGGAGTGTAGCCTGGGGAGGGAAGACCAACATCGAAGTGTCCTTGCTACCCTGGTGGCTTGAATACAAAAAGACCTGCCCGCATGTTGCACTCACAAGTGCTGCTTCTCTTGGCCAATTTCTTTGATTATCGCCATGCCATGAGCATGAGGTGGCACAGGAAGATGCTGGGGGGGCAGCACTGTGTGGGACTCTGCAGTTGAAGGAATAGAAAGAGTGCCTGAATAATAGTGTCTGTGATTGTTAAAAGTGCTGTTTGTTTGCTGGCCCAGACCTCCCCCGAAACCAGGCCTTTGGTTCCATTTGTCAACTCTAGTCTTGAGAGAAAGGAGGGACCCACAGAAAGAGATGTAAAAAGCCCTTCTCCCTTCTGACCCCGAATTTTCCTTTCTGTGTGTGCTCAAGCCAAGAACATACATCTGGCCCTATAGGGTGGGGTCTGGGACCTCACAAAGAATCACAGAATCATAGGGTTTGGAAGGAACACTTCTGGGGATCATCTAGTCCAATCCCAAAGGACCTCACCATGAGGAGTTCCTTTATCCCAAAAAAGAACCAACTCCATAGCACCATCAGAGTCTGACACAAACCTCTTCAGGAGTAGGCGTGGAGGTATTTCTTCCTGTGTGATCCCATAGCTAGTAATGTCCTGGGGGCTGTTTTACAGTAACCAGAGCAGGCTTGACTTGTGGTTGTTCTGAGAAGGTAACAGAGGAGCTCTGTTCCCATCAACTTGCCATCAGACCTTGGGCACTGAGAGTGTACCTGTAGTGCAGCTGGGCTGGCTCTGGATTAGGTGGTTCCAGCAAGCTAATTTCACCCCATGGAGCCCTGGGACTGGCTATGGCAGCACTGCATCCCAAGCTGGAGCTGAAAGTGCTGTGTAGCTCCTGGCAAGGAATCCGTGTATTCAGGGCTACCTTTTGTCACATTCTGAATCTTCAATGTACCTCTTAGTCGCTTCCTCCCTATCTGTAAAATGAGGATCCCCTTCTATTTGCTCTTGGCTCTGGTCTGTTTAACCTGTCATTAAAACTTTGTTGTTCAAGATGTGAAAACATACATCTATCATGCTTTTCCATCATCTTCAGCATCCTGAACAACCCGCTAGGATTTATTAGGTACCCTACTTAACAAATATTAACTACTAACCAGCATATCTCAAGCTGATCAGTGTGTAAGTCTCTGGGCTGTAGCAGATATAGACAAGAGCTCGAGTAGATTGCAAACTCCAGCACTCACCCCAGTGATTTTTCTTTTCCCTGTGCTCTGGGCAGTCAGGACTTGACTGTCTTAAAAGTCCCTCTTGTTTGCAGCTGGGAATTGCTAAACTGGGGAGAAGTGGGGAAGGCATTGAGGGCTGGTCCCTGAAACGAAAACATCCCTTGTTTTTACCCCTGAAGAAAAAAAGGGCATAAATGCACCTCTTCTCCCTCCTCCCTCCCCACTGCTTTTACAGCCTGTTTGGGGGCTGGGGGGGGGGGGTGGTCTGGGCATTCCAGCAGCTGCTGGCCAGTATCCTAGAAACTACCTCCTTTTTCCCAGTCCCGGCCCCTTTTATGAAGGAGACAATGCAGACATACAGTGAGTGCCTTGTGCATCACTTGGGCCCCCAGGCCCTTTGACACAGGGATTTCGTACAGTGGCTAACCCCCAGCCTCTCTCCATGACGTCCCCCCACACCCAATCCTGGGGACACCAGCTCAGCCTTTTCTAAGCTGCTCCAGAAAGAAATGCCATGCCTCGTTTTCCCAAGGGCTTGAGAGAAATATTTGTGATGGAATTTCAAGGGAAATAATTCAGATAATTCTAAAATGTATCCACTGATCCCTTTTGGCTTATTTACCCATGTCTCTTTCTCAGCACTTCTCTCCCTCTTTCTTCCTCCCACTCCCTCAAGCTCCAGGTGAGAAGCGGTCTCCACCCAAAGAGTGGCTTTCCTTCCTTTCATTATTGTGTCTTATCCTCAGGCATCTTCTCCAGCTGATACTTGATAGCTGTACATCTCCTGTTCCTCACCTGTGCAAAGCATTTTCCAGCCTGGCTGACGTTATGCGCTCCCCTGCTACATCTCTAATGTCTCCATTTCACAAAGATTCAGAGGAAAGTACTGAAGCAGCCTTCTGAGTCAGCTTTGATGTGCTTCTTTGCATCAAAAGAAAAAAAAAGCAGAAGGAAGAGAGGAGAAATAACTCCAGGGGAGATGGCATGAGCTCTGTACAAGCAGTACATCCACAATTCCTTTGCTGTGTGTGTATAAATGGCATGGATACAGGGGAGCACAGAGATTTGGGCACCCTCTCATAGCTGCAGTGCAAGTCAGCCTGCTCACAGGTGGGTGACACCAGAGATGTTAACTCCTCTGCTGGTATTTGAGTGCCTCACAAGTCTATTAGCAGCCTTGCATCAGTGCTTGCATCTCTTGTTCAGAAGGATGCTTCTCAGGCATCTAAGCAATAAAGTTATGGGTTTTCTGAGAAGTTTCTCTCTGATGTATGTAATTCAAGGTAAATTGATCAAACTATCAGTTGGTTTGTTTTTTCCCTGCTGCTATTCAGGATACGCTCTGTATATAGCAGAAAAAAATGCATATATGCTTCCCACAGCCACAGTCACTGAGGAAAAGTGGGACTGTTTCATGGAGCTTTGGAAAACAAGCTTTTATTCTTTCCAAATTACTTCATAAGGAGAGGCATCAGATTTCCTGTGACCCTGCCACCATTTCAGGCAGAAAGCAGAAGTAATGCCTGATGCCCTTAAGCCAGAAAACCTATCCTTTTCTAGGGTATGCAGCTTCCTTGCTGTGAGTTTCAAGGAAAGTTCTCCCCCAGAGAGACAGGGCAGGCCTTTGGCTGTTTATTACTGTGCTTCCTTCCTCCCAGCTGATGTGGCCACCTCTAAATGCATTTCCTAGCACTGTGAATCCCACCCAAGAACTGCTCCTGAGCGTGGCCCAGCAGTTTGCATCAATCAAAACATGTTTACATGCTAATTTGCTGAAATCACCACAACCGTACCACCCCATCTATAACCTGCATTGCCAAATTATAATGCTGTGTTCTACAAGAGTAAACATCTGGTATGCTTTAAAACTAAGAGCTGGACAACTGATCACTGGTCAACACTGAAGGTTGCCTGAGGTGGGCTTATGTGGCTGGTGCTTGTCCCATGCTGGTGGTGCAATGAGGCAGCCTCCATCTCAGGCAATGATCCAATCTGATTGCTGATGGCTGGCTGTGATGGAGATGAAGGAAGACACTTCCAGGCTCCTTAGAAAAGCTTTTGGCTGGTCTTCTGGGTGAGGCTCACAGCTGTATTACAAGCTGCCTAGGTAATCCCATAGCAAGTCACTTCCTGGGCAGAGGAGCCCAGCACCTAGCAGCTCATGTTGATTTAGGGGAGATTCATAGATGTTTTGCACACTGTCCAACCTGCAAGAAATACCCATGTTTCTGCTGCATCCTCATCAGTCAGCATGTTCTTTCTTTCCTCCATCCATTGCCCGCTGTACTCTTGTAGGGAACAGGTTGTCCAAAATCGTGGATTCCTCATCCTTGGAGGAGTTCAAGGCCTGGTTAAATGGGACCCAAAGCAACCTGATATGGTGGGTGGCAACGCTATCCACAGCTGTGATTCTATAATTTTATGATTCTGTTATTCTATGATTTTCTGACCAGAAGCCCTTTCATGTGCTGTGCAGTACTGACCAAAAATTGTTCCCTCTTGTCATAGAGGAATCATGATGCTTCCACAGCATCAGCAACAATTCTGGTTTACCTAAAATTTCAAGGACTCCAGGGCAAGGCTAAAGCCATTTTTCATTTCAGCATGATAGCCTCTACAGCCCAGGGCTCTGAAACACCATGAGGAAATTGAAAACATCACTCCATCCATTTCAGAAATGTTTTCAGAATGAAAAGTTTCATTCTTACTCTGGACTGTGTCAAAATGGTGGCCTGACCTAACTATTTGGCTGCAAATTGATCAGCACCTGTGGTCTACAGAGACACTCAGAGCAGGTTAGCCACTTTGAAAGAAAGTGATGTATTGTTTTGGTAACAGATACTTGCCTGAGACACAGAATGAGACAAACTGCATGGAAGGAGGGATAAGAAGGAGAAGAGGTCACATGGTGTCTAACTTGATGTGCCTTGTCCTACTCCAAGGAATCCTGGTGCTGTCTGTGCCCTCTCTGTATCCATGAGCTGAGCCAGTGTTAATAGAACAACAGAATAACAGAATTGAGGTTGGAAAAGACCACTAAGATCATCTAGTCTAACCACTAGCCCATCCCCACCATGCCCACTAACCATGGCACTCAGGCTACATCATCCACATGTTTCTGGAATGCCTCCAGGTGACTCCACCACCTCCCTGGGCAGCCTGTTCCAATACCTCACCACAAGAGAAAAGGCTTTTCACTGCGTGAAGGGTAATTTCTGGGAGTGGAAGTCTCTTAGCTCCATCTGTGTCGAGCTAAAGACCACAGCTAATCACACTTCATTACAAGCTGAAGCAAAGCAGCACCAAGGAGTCTGCAACCAGCTGGTCAGCATAGTGGAGAGGCTATAGAGGGAGGAAGTGTGTCTCATAAATGTGGGTAAGGAGCATATGTTATGAGCAATCTGGGAATAAGACAGGCTTGTACCAGTGAATAGCGTGCCTCAAATTTCAGACCAGTTCCTGTGGGCCCACTTAAATCTTATTCCAGTTTTTCAGAAGTCGCTGGTTCTAGCAATATCCCCTGTACTTAGGAGCTAGGAATGTTGCCAGACCCAGCCATACCTCTAGAAATACGATG
Source organism: Tetrao urogallus (assembly GCF_951394365.1). Taxonomy (NCBI): domain Eukaryota; kingdom Metazoa; phylum Chordata; class Aves; order Galliformes; family Phasianidae; genus Tetrao; species Tetrao urogallus. Next base: position 141,385,592 of record NC_136813.1, on the reverse strand, counting down.
GAATTATTGAGTGCATTTAGCATTCCTGTTTATTGTTAGAGGTGTGATGTCTCAACTTGTCTGGTGAGTTGCTGTTTTTCATACAACGCATAGACTCAAAAGAGGGTAAGAAGTGGCCAGAACTCTGCTAGTTATACTAGGCAGGGACAGTTTGAGCCACACTGGGCCACCTGGCTGTTACACCATTCCTGTACTTACGTCCACGTAGAGGTCTTATTAGGACCATGCTGATGGATAGACTGTCTGGGAAGGGAAGCACGGTATAGCCCTCAGATGCCCTCGTTATAACCACATGGAAAACTTCTGACTTTTTTTTTTAATATCTTTTCCTAATAAAACAAAAAGTTGATTTAGTTTTGAGCCAGGACCACAGAACAAAGCATCTTTACATTTCTCATTGCCGGAGGAGGGGAGAATTCAGTTCAGAACTGGTGCATTTCAGCCATGAGGAAAATTGCCTCCCTACTCTCTCTCCTTTTTTATTGGAACAAATAGACACATAGTAAAAATGTGAGCCAGCTTCTTATTTTGCTAATACTATAAAATAGGGAGTAAAGCCGGCTTCCCTTCATTTTCCTTTACTTTTTTATTCTGCCCTGTCTTTGCCAATTGGAAACAGAACTCAGAGAGTTACTTTGTCTCTGGAAACAAATCTTGCAGGGCTTAACTGTGTTTTCAGCGCTTTTCAAACAGAAGAGATTTTTGGAACCTACATGATCTTCCTGAAATTTTGGGGGGTCTGAGAAAATGATCTATGTTCATGTTTTCTTATGTGAAGCTTGTTTTCTGAGGAGAAGAACTGTGGAGAAATAGAATCATAGAATCGTTTGGGTTGAAAGGGACTCTTAAAGGTCATCTAGTCTAACTCCTCTGCAATGAACAGGAACGTCTACAGGTAGATCAAGGTGCTCAGAGCCCCTCCATCCTGACCTTGTGTGTCGAAGGAAGGGGCATCCACCACTTCTCTGGACAACCTGTGCCTCAGCAAATATCCACAGAGGAAATTCTATTGGCAATCTCCCTGCTGACTGATTGACATAACAAGCATCGTAATACAATAAAAAGACTAAAATTGTCTGCCTTTTTCCTATGCCAGTGCAAATGTCAGCTTTTTCCTCTCTGAAAGTGCTCTGTGGTCTATCTTGCATAGGCAGCTAGGAGAAGAAGTGATGGGAAGCACAAAGAAATGTTCCTTCTTGCACTATTCAGCTGGAAAACAAACAACATTTCTCAGGTCAGGAGATCCTACATTCAAGACACCATAGATGAGTATACAATTTCTCTAAATTAGTAATAGAAAGATAGGCAGTGGGAAAGCAACTCTTCAGTGAGTGACCAAGAGAGAAAGCTTTACAAAATAGTTTGATGCCATGCCTTGCTTTGTTCTCCTTTTACAGGATAGAGATCGGGTATTAAGTGAGATTAGTGAGGAATCATTGATTAGCGCTGTTGCTCTGGAAAAGATTATGAGAACATGTGGTTTTCAGTTTGAAAATAAAATGAAAAAGTCACAAGCCTTGAAGGAACTTTCCAATGTGGTTTTCATCTGGCTTTCATCTCCACTGTTTCTCCTGGAGAACAGAAGGCTGAAGAAGATGTGAATTAGGAAAACATGCCATGACCCGGATAAAAAGTCTTCAGCAAAAATGGAACTGCTGAAGCAAAATAGTATGCAGTAGAGCTACACAGTCTCTTTAACCATGCCCATATCTCTCATTTCTTCTACAGGGTCAAGTATTTCCAGGGGAAGAAGGTGAATGGAGAATTTGATATCCGTGTGGAGCAGGTCAGTGACAACTTACCTGTAAGAAATGTGTGTGGGCAGAGCTGAGGTGTCAACAACAGATAGTCTGTGGATTTTCTCCAAGAGAAGAAAGGATCTGGGCACAAGTTTTAACACTTGTCCATTTTAGTCGATGATGTATGACCTAAGTGAAAATATCCTACCTTCTCTCTCTGTCTTTGCAGAATCAGTCACTAATTCAACTTAAAATTAAGTTTTCCATTTTGGTGGTGGAACTATCATTTCTTCCATTGGAAGACTACCTCACAGTTCCATATGTGTGTCTGTAAAAGTGAAAAGCCAGTACACAGAAGTGCATCTTAGTGATGTTATATTCCACATGTGTGTTATTGAAGTCTTCCAACTTATTCTGATTTAAGTCTAAAAGTTTTGGTTTCCATATGCAAAATAACTGCACACAGCAAAATCTCTTCAGCATTGACTGATGTGCTGAGTGTGATTGTCACAGCAGAAATGATTGTTAATAACCATGCAGGTGCCTAATTTGAAGGCAGGCATAGTAAGAGAGATGTAGAACTGAGTCTGTGATTGTGAAGAAATCGTGTGCTTGCTTTTTTTTACTTTAGGGCTGTAAAACTACTTGGATGGGTAAAGAAAGCTGGTGAATGTTTGAATGACCTGGTGTTCTCTGTCTTTATAAATCTGGTGATTCTGTGTGATATATGTGGATGCGCATATGTGTTTATATAAAAATACTCATGGAGTGGTTTTGAAGACTTTCTCAAGATCCAGTATCTGTGACAAGTTGTTCCTTCTCTTTTCAAAGGGATATTGTCCACTTGCCTAAGGCTGTGCATGTGGACGCACAGTTTGATCAAAATCTGTGCCTAGGACAGAAAGGTTAGCAGGTCATCTTTTGCAACTGTGATATACGAATGCTTAATTTTCCTCTTTTCATTTGTTCTTGCTTCAGATACCCACACATCATAACTTCAATCAGAAATATAGTTTGTCTTAGGAGAATTTTTTGTACTTTATAGCAAGAAACTCTTGATTTGAAAAGCTAAGTAACAGAACAGTTTGAATGACATAAAAACATGAAAATAAAACTGAACATTCAAATGTTCAGTAGTCTTGAAAAAAGATCATATTGGGAAAAAAGAACTACCCTATTTTTTTTCTGACAGAATATTTTGCTGTTCTTCTAGAATGCTCAGTATTTGGTTTAAACTGAAGAAAGATTCTGTCTTGCTGCTTTCCTTTTCCACCTCCATCTCTATTACATCTTCTTTCTTGGTGAATCATTTTGGAAGGTTGGGGCATGGGGGAAGCAGAGAAGGAAAACAGGAATATTTTTTTAAGTCAAAACATCACTTATTTATAATGGAGTAGCAGCACTGAAAACTGCACAGCTCTCTCTCAGCAGTGGAAAGTCAGTTATCTAATCTGGTTAAGCTCCCCTACCAGCTCCCTGAGCTGCCTCTCCCCCTTGGCTGTTGTTCGAGGAATGCAAGACATATGTGATCATGCTGTCTCGCTGTCTGTCCCCCACACCCAAAACTGTGGAAGACATTGGCTGATTTCAGCTGAATTTGAGAAACAGGCAGAAGTTTCAAAATATTATGTTTCAACAAGTTCCTTCAGCAGAGGTTCAGTTCCTATTAAACACTGGATAACCCACAGGGAAGAAACTGTTAAGTACCATCCAGCTGCTTAGGGAGCTACTTTTATAAGACTCGGCTTGTATAAAAATAGGTTTTATGGACTCTTGAAGAGGGTTTTCTGTTTGTTTACTGTAGAAATGAACTGAATAACCTCAGTGCCACTTCCAGGCCCTTGGTCTTCAGCTGATCACTAACCATTAGCATTAAAAAGAGACAGTAGACTCTATGGGCACGCCTGGTTGCCGGTGAGTAGGAGGAGTTGTCAGGGACACTGCAACCAATGTATATGTGTAGCTTCTACTTTCTTCTTCTGTTCAATTGAAATGAATGTGAGGGCTGACTTTTTTCCCATCTTTTCTTCTTCTCTTCTAATCTTCATCATGATGTCCAAAATTTATTTATTAATTTGCCTTAGAGGCTGCAGAATTTGTTGTCACCCACCCCTAACTGAAACTCAGGGACACAATTTCATTTTCAGGTATGTCAAGCTGAGTGCTGGGGTGCTGGGAAGCAACCATAGTCCTGGAAGGATACTGGAGAAAACAAAACATAGGAAGCCAATCTGTTAAGTGAAAGAGAAATCAAATGCCATTGGTTGTACGGGGGTTTTAGTCCTGGGCCTCAGAGAAGCAGTGGGCATGAATGACTCTTATTATAAACTATCAGATGGAGTCTGAGGGTGGTAACAGTTAAGTATTTTCAAGTAAAACTAGTGCTGGCACAAAGAAGACTGGATGACATTGCTAAGTCATGTCTTTGATGCTAATCCACAGATAGAAATATAGTGCAGCTCTGCAGCTTTCTCTCTTTAGCCCACCAATACATCTCCAGCCTATTCCTGCAAGATTTTTTTCCCCAAACAGAGGAGTTAATTTGGTGCAAGTCCATTTAGGAGACCATTTAGCAGGGCAAGTATGATGTATTTATAAACAAAATATTTCCACTCAGAGAAACACATAATTTGATTTAGGCGTAAAACATAAGTTTGCACAAGGCAAAACTTCTGTGTAAATGCTCTCTTGAATTCAGGCCCCATTTGCTTTGGAGACAGTTTCCATTAAGTTGCCATTATTTGGGTATTTTTTTCACTACACATCCTTTTGTAGCACCAGTAGGTCATTCCTGAAACTGAACAAAACACTGATTGATAAGTGAAAATCTCTTTGACCTATTCCCATTTAAATCCTGATGGTTTAAGTCTTACTCAGTATGGGTTTAAGCTTACTCAGTATAGCTGAGTCTAAAAATACTATTCCTAGTTTATGCTTAAAATAAGATCATTAAATTTTGATCCATGCTGTTGCTTTTACTTGCCTTATGATTTCTGGCTTTGGGAACTGCAGGGTATACATCTGCAGCTCTTTCCCTCTAGAAATAGAACAGCTAGTGAATTTTTTTAGAAATGAAAGGTTTGATTATATAAAATGGATATATGGTTAAGCTCAGCATTAAGAAGAAATATAAATGCCACCGGACTTGGCAACACTGCTTTTAGTCTCTCTTGAAATTAATTCTGCGTTTATCTTCTCAGACCTTCTTTCTCCTTCACTAGCCAGGGGACATGAGGCATTAGGAAATGCAGTCTACTTGGGAGGAGAAGGAATTGTACTGTAGGCTTTACACTCTTTGATTTTCCATCACTGAAGGCAACTGGTACTAATTGAGCATCTCTTCCACCTCCTTCTCTGCCTTGTCCCACTGAAAACCAAACTGTGCATTCTATAAGGATTTCATATGACCCTTGGATTTCCCATATGGATCATCAAATGTCCTGGGTTGGGAATCTCCTTGTGGGTTATGCTTGCTCCATGTGCAAAGAGGATACTGTATGGTTGTGTGTCACCAGCAGAAGATGGAAGGAGAGTTGGAGCAGAGGCCTGGACAACCACAGCTCCATCAGCCAAACCATGACACTGTGGGCAGTGGTCATATCCCACATCTAGGATACAGATGCCCACGAACAGGATATGTGCAGAGCAGGAGATGTGCACAGGGATGACTGTGGAGACCTGACTCATGGCAGCAAACAGAAAGAGTTAGCTTGCTTATCCTGACAAAATGGACGGATGCTAAAGGAGACATGACTCCTTTTAATAGATGCACCAGTTTAAGAAAGGGTTTTGTGACACAGTACTGACAACAGCAAGGGCTTGAATCTTGTGGGTCTGGTGGTTATCTTTGGCCCTGTGTCCTGCACTGACTGAAGAAAGTACGAGAGGAAAGAGGAGAGCACAGACCTAACTAGCAACAGCAAGCAGCACTTCTCCCAGTCTGAGTACCTTTCCTTTAGATATTTGCTAAAGGCACTTCAGTGCACTCAGAAAAAGTCTTTCCTGGAATTAGCTAACAGATTGTCTCTGATGAGGCCAAAACTCTTATCTAAATTTTGATTCCTGTTGTCTGTCCACCCGTCTTCTTCCCACCATTTCCTGCTGTGACGAGGTGGGTCTGTCTCTCTGTCTGACATGCATTCTTCTTGCACAGCTCATTCACTCGTTACCACAGCCTGGTTTATTTTCAGGGAATGATTATTCAGTGAACTCCTATGTACATGCTTCTGGAAAAGTATTGTGGTATAGATTATGACTTTATTGGCAACATTGTCAGGAAAAAGTTGTACTTGGCTCATACAGAAGATAATTGCAATACAGATCATGTCTTCTATTTCCATTGTACCTCTCATCCTAAAACAATGTTTTCATGTGTGACTTGAAGTGGTCCTTTCAAAAGGTAGAGTTCGATAGGACCACGTGTGACAGTGTGAATTAGTCTCTCATGAAACAACTGTATAATTTTTATTCATTACATATTCATTACAAGTTGTGGGTTGGGTTGTTTTGGTTTGTTTTTTCCAACTGAAAGCCAGAAAGCTGTTCAAGAACAGTAATAGCAGTTCTCATAACTTTGCCACATACAAGCATTCATAAACCGCGAATAAAGGGAATTGGAAAAATAGGAAGAATGACTTGAAATCATTAAATAGATTCAAGGGTTGTTTGTTTTTTTTTCATTTTCCAATTGTTTTTGGAGGCTTACAGAGTTCATGCATTTAATCTATATCCTGGGATCAAAAGGTTTAGAAATGTGTTTTTACTAACTAGAACTCCAGTTTTCAAGCAGTCGCGTGATTTCTGAAAAGAAAATTTAAGAGGCCAAATGCCATCAGGGTGAATACTTCAAACAGCACTCACGCAGATCAAGGCATGGGGACCTTCACCACTATGTGTAGATTAGGAGCACACATCCTGAATTTGCGCTTTGCCAGGAGCAGTTCCCCTTAGAGCTGCACAGGAGTGTGTGTGTCCCTCTCTGTTGGACCTCTCCATGCTTTTCTCCCAGGTAACAGCCCCAGTACTGGGGGCAGGGTCAACCCCAAGGGACAATGTCTCAGCAAAGAGACACAGAGAATGAAGTGATAACTAATCTCCAATTCTGCATGCATGCATGCACCAAGTATGTACTGCCTTAGCCCCTCCTCTTCCCCTCACTCACATCCAGATGATCTGTTCACTTTTCTGCCTGTGTAGGGATTAGGGACTGCTTACCTCCCCCGTGAAATGCTTGTAATGGTTGTAGTGAAATGTGCTGTTCCTGGAATGCAGTCTGGCGTCTGCCGAAGTCTGTCTTTCCTTATACATATTGGAAGGTCCACCAAAAAATGAAGCATAAAATCCGCTGAGGAATGTATGTGATTCGATTAGACGTTAGTAATTCCTCATCCCAAGTGCCCAAGTCATGACACAAACTAACCTGTTACTCTGACTGCATTTCATGTCACAGGACAGGAGAACAAAAATATATCCATAATGATAATTGGTGAGGAGGTTCAGGAGCAAGCCTAGGAAAGCAGAGGGCTTTGTTCAGAGGCTGTTTGTGTAGCACAGTTGTTTGAGGTATGAGACAGTCTCAAACAGACTGGTCAAGAATATTTGGGGAGATGGATGGTGATTTCCAGATGGAGAGCTGGCTGTAGAGGGAACAAAAAATATGGAACAACAGCAGTCATCTTGCTCAGACTGTCTCCCTTGCGATCCCGCCTAGTATTTAATTAATACCACATTAATCGACTCTCCTTGTCAGTTAATTCCCAGAGCTCCAGACATCCAGTGACAGCAGGCTGGGAACAGGAAGTCCATTGGAAAGGATATAGCAAGATCAAGATTCAGATCTGAAGCGTGCGTGCGACCACCGCAGAAATAGTGGAGGAGAAAAGGAGCTCGGGCACACAGCTTGAGTGTGCATGCCTCACCAACACAGGGATAGGGCCAAGGTAACCAGCCTTCTCAGGCCTATTTGGAGGTGGACCACCATCAGTGGGTAGGCAAGAGCCTGGGAAACCAGGGATCAGTCAGGGAGCACAGCGGCCTCCCCTTGCAGAAGGTAGGGGTCTAACACCGTGCTGGAACATAAGAACAGGAGCCACTTCTGTAAGGCAATGATCAGATCTCAATTAAAAAAACACGGCAAAAACTTGAGCTGTCACAATCCAAGAACATTGTGGTCCCAACAGAGAGGAATCCAGTGACAGCAACATTTACCACTGTGTTGCTAAACACCACCTACAAGAAAATCTTACAGGAATGAAGTTGTTCTGTCTAAGAAAAATAAATAAATAAATAAATAAATAAATAGGTAAATAAATAAAAGGGTAACTCTTCAAGCCTTCAACTTCTGCAGTGGGCTTAAGAAATCAAGAGAAATTCAGGTTAAACTTCTGGAAAACTTTCCAAGATTGTTATAGCACAGATTGTCTAAAGAGGATCATTGCACATGGAAGAATTTTTCTGTAGCATCTGCACACAATGGCAGAGGTAGAACTAATCCTGCCTTAGGAAGGAGAAACAGTTTGCATGATATCTTGAAGTCCTTCCACCCCAATTCTGTGAAACATATTTTAAATCTAGCCTGAACATTTGTATCCGAGGAATCTTTAAAATCTATGGCCTCTTTGTTTTAATTCTCAGCAAACAGAAACCCTAAAATATCTCAACAGAAAGATCTCCAGTATCTAGAGAACACTAATGGGACAAACTGAGAGTAGCTTGAGACTGAGTCCGAGTGAACTGGAGAGATTTGTGATTCCAAATACTTGAAATAGTAGGCATTTTTTAATAGAATAGTCCTTTCAAATCTGAGACTCACAAAGGTACAAATATGCTCCCAGGCCCACAGTCTGTATTACATTATCATAGAAAATAGGTTGTGTCACGTTTGTCACACATGGTTCTCTCTTGCTCTAAATGTTTTTGCAGCCACTGGCACCGTTTGCAAAGCAAGTATAAAACACCATCTGGCTAATGTTTTGCTGCCTTATACTTGATGAGTCCTAACATGAATGTCTCTTCAAGGCAATGGAGAGCTGCACTCTCCTGTTCTGTGCACAGTTACCTGTCAAAATCTGCATGGGCTGCTTTCTTTGTCTGCAAGGTAAGAGCAGGCTGGGGATGATCTCAGACTTAAAATCCCAGCCAGGGGAAGTCATCAGGCTACAAAACCCACAAAGTTAAAAATACAGGGAGCATTGGAAAATCAACAGGAAACAATTTCTGCTGACTGAAATTTTCAGCCTTCTTCCAAATGCCGTCTAGCAGCAGACTGTCAGATGGGACAAAGCATAAGAGCAGCAGTGGTCCTTAACTTAGTCTGTTAAAACAGAAGTGGATGCCAGGGGAAGGTTAGGACTCAGTTGTGGTTGCATATTGGAGTTGTTTTGGGGCTGGGGTTGTGCAGAGCCCTGCAGACCCTTTCTCTGCTCCTTAATTCTTGCCAGGGTACCCAGTACAATGGTTGCCAAAGGGGATTTCTCCCTTTCTTCTGGCTCTTGACATAAACAGGCCTGAAATTGGTCCTGGCAGTTTGGTATGAAGTACTTACCAGCTCAGAGGGTTCTCAAGCCTGTTTGGATGTCAGGTGTCTGAGCATGGCTTTGTTTGGTCTGACTGCTGCTGAGCAACGCCTGTCAGGCTGACTTAGTTTGGCTGTATATGAGGAATGCCCGTTTTCACTCCTGGCAAATCCAAATTTTAGAACAAAACCACTTTGGAAGAAGAGCATAAAAACCATGAAAACACAAGCCCAAAACTTGCCTCTCTAGAGCTGGCTTTCATGTTGGATGAGATGGATGAGATGTCCCTCAGCATAAACTGAAGGTGCAAAGTAACATCCTAAGTGGGACAACTCTGAGGAATAGACAGCCACAGAGGTGGGAAACACATCCTTTCCTTTCCCCAGTTTACTAAGCCCACGTATACGCTAGCAAGCAGATGTGTTATATTGCACTCTCATCAGACATCCTGAGGACATTATGGATAGTACCGAAGGCATCTCCTCTCCTTGAATTTGTTCAAGGTGAACTAATCCCTATATCTGTTGAGATTTTCAAACATTTCAAATGCAGATGACTTTTGAAATATATGTTTTCTTCTCTCTGATCCATTATAATCTCTGAAGATCAACTAACCTAAGTGGTATGTCTGCAGCTAAAACAAAGGCCATGCAATCTCATAAGAGAAGGCCAGCGAGTCACGTGAACCCACTACCTCTGTGTGTGTGTGTGTGTGTGCATGAAATAAGATTTTATTCTTGGCAACAGGAATTTTCCCCCTCCTTCTGTTATAACTGGGAGTTACAGTGATGTAAGATCATGTAAGGGTGTTGCTTTGAAAAGTTTACACAGGGCTGCAGACATGAAATTTCATTACATCATCAAGTTACCAATCTACAGTCACTGCTCTAAAATTACACGGATTATATAAAATGAAAGTTGGAAGTGATTTTTTCATTTATCGTCTGGCCTACAAATCTTTACAGGTGCACCAGTTCTCCATCTACAAGCTTTTTCCATGAGGACAAAACATGTGTTTTTTTCTTTTTTACTATTTTTGGTGGGTTTTCTTCTGTGTGAAAGTTGTTCCTGGCACTATCTTGCAGTTCCAACTAGTAGAAATTTCAGAAGAACGTTAGATACTGCAAGAATCTCAATAAAATCACAAGGATTAGCAACACGTTAGTGCTCTGTTATTAAGTAGCCACAAGTTAGAAGATGATTAACTGCTGCCCAGTCCCCACAAAACTAATTCTGAAAGAAAGTCATTAGTGAGAAGGGGGAAATTATCTGTTGAAAGAGAAGAAAACAAATACAAACAAATACAAATTTCTGTCTGGAAAACTGAAATCTGATTATTTATAAATATAGGTAAACCACAGCTTGATCAGGCAAGCCCAGTAGTTCTGGATCCATAAGGATGTGTTTGCATCATGATGGAAAGCAAAATACTGTATGGTACACCAGTGAAGACAATAAATGAACAGGTTATGCGAGTCTGAGATCTATTCACTTGCCTCATAAAGGACAATTTTAGGGTTTGGAGCCCAAGTCTTGTGCAGAGCAGCTAAACCCAACATTCTCCTCCTGCTCCAAATGGCTTGAACCTGCAAGCCTTGCTACACTCCTGCCTGTTGGGTGCACGACCAGCTGCCTCACCACAGGTCATCACACCTCTCACCCCGTTAATCACCGTGATTTGAGTCTTAACTTTCACTGACACCCTCTGCAGTCAGAATCACCTGGTGCACATTTGCCTTTTGCTCCCCCAAAGCTTAAATATTCCTTGCCAACCTTCCCAGACTTGTAAGTTGCACCTCTTTTAGAAGATAAACTGTTTCAATAACTGAGAGTACTGTTAACAGCCTATCTGGCTTTTCTAATCCTTTAAGAGTTAAAATCTTAATAAGTGAATTGCATCATGTGGGCTCATCTGCTTATCACTTCCCTACAGCATAATGAGGATTTTTAGCTATTAAAGGAGGTTTAAACCATTTGTATTATTATTATCTTTATGGCTGGCCAGCAGCACAGCAGCCAACTCAGACATAATTCTAAATGAATGTTTCCAAGTGGAAACTTGGAATTTGAATTCAAATGACCTTACCTCTTTTTATTATTATTTTTATTCTTTCCTGTATGCGTTTTTCATCTTGCTTATTCTTAATTCCTTCAGTATTTATTACTGCAATAAGCTTAATCCTGTAAACTTGCACACCTGAAGTGTGGGACTCATAAATATTTCTGCAGCTTCTCTGGGGTAAATCAGATGGAATTGGATCTCCCATTGCCTCATGGGAAAAAAGTAAATTAAAAAAAAAAGACAATTGGGTGTTGATGAGTTTATGTCTCTGCTGCCCTTGAATAATGCTCTGTCCTTTTGCTCTACTCCAGGCTGAGTTCTCTGAGCTGAACCTGGCTGCTTATGTCACCGGTGGCTGCATGGTGGACATGCAGGTCATGAGGAATGGCACCAAGGTGGTAAGGTGAGTAGTACCAACTTTTCTTGAAAACTGGGTTTTCTGGAGAGATTTGAGAGCAAGCAGGATGATTTCAGGCTCTGGCTGGTATTTGAAGGAGAACAGTTATGATGATCTGGAATTTTCCCAAAAGAGATGGAAAGTCTGATTTGATACTAGTGGTTTTGTACCAGGTCTCGATTGCACATTGTGCCATCTAGTCATTGCTTCCAGTCCAGATCCTTCATCCCTCGTCTTTAGGTTCTTTTTAGTCTTACATCTCCTAATAAAGGAGAGATGGTTAATCTTTATTTCTGTTCATTTATGTCTCCTGTTCTACCAACCATCTTTCACTGTAAACAGTGCCTTGCACTCATTAGTCTACCTGTGTAGATCCTGATGCTGGTAGACTGTTACTGCAATAAACACAAAGCCCTTCTATGAATACGTCTTCTCTTCCCAATTTGCCCCTTAAATCTCACCTCTTTTGCATTAGATTCTCTATGCTTTAGCCTTACCCTGATATATATCTCACAGGTAATACCTTATCATTTGGTGATGATTTTCCCTGCTAACATTACTTCATAATTTGCAGTCACTGCAAACGAAGATTCTTCCTGAGCAATGCTTTCCCAATTACACATCCAATTCACTTTATTTCTATTTTTATTTCACATTGTTTCTTTTCTTTTGGACACCAGAGTGCCTGCAGTTTTGACTTGTTACTGGTGCTATACAAAGAGCAGAGTAGGAAGTCATATGGAAGATATGATGGAAAAATGCTGTTTACAGGGCCTTGATACTACCTTCCACTTTATTATTTGCAAGTCTACATATTTATTAGTTTCTGTCATTAAATCTTTCAACTCTGTATTTTATTTTTGACACAAAAGCTTTTCCTTATTTGATTGAAATCTCATTGCCAGTTTCCCAATCCATTTTTCTAGCCTCCCTACTTCTTTTTCTACATTTACATTTTCTACATTTCTACATACACTTTTTGATGTATATGACATCTTGAAATTTAATAATGTTCACACATTTAATCAACACTTTTGTTTATTTGCTTCTTGTTCAGAAATAGAGTTACAAATATATAAGATATAATGCAGGGAGATTTTTGAAAGGGATTATTAGAGCATATGAAAAATGGTGATTCTGACAGTGCTGAGCTCAGTTTCATTTCTCAGGACAACATTTCCAAAACAGTGCTTGTCATTGTCAGTTAACTGTGACTGTGGTCCGTGAATTCATTACAGGCCTTGACATCTCTCAGAATGTCCACAAGTCTCCATTCTTTCTTTGGCACAGTTACAAGAGTGTCTGCTAAAAACTGTAAATGTCAGGTCTGTTATATCCATTTGCTTTCTTTCAGTCCATGAATGTCTGTTTCTCAGTTAAAGTCAGCAAACGTCCTATGAACCTACCACTGGAGCATCCATCAGACGGTACACAGCACTAATGCACTCTTTTGTTCACTTGCTCACAACACTGGAAGGCTTCCCAAGAACCATTTCCTAGGTTGATCACATCTTCATTTTCCTTCCCATGCTTTTCCTCCCAAAGCCATTCATATGTCTAGTAGAAAATTCATCAGCTATTAAACTGAAACTGAAGACAAAATTTATTTCACAGGAGTGTCTGAAGCACGGTGTTCATGTTTCTGCTCCTGGTTAATACACATATATAAAAACTAACCTCGTGTGGCTATTTATATATAAAGTATATATTTATATATATGTAAATGTAAATTTTTCTGTGAGTGGCAGCAGTTCAGCTTTTTGTGTTTACATCTGTGAGTGCTTATGGAAGAGGAGGATTTGCTTCTGCCTGTGTAGAGATGTGTATAGCATTTCAACACATCAAACTACCGTCGATGCTGTAGCCTCTGGGAGCACAGAGAGGTGGCAGATTGGTCTAAAAATAGTAAATACATTACAAGCCAGTGGAATTTAAATCAATGAAACAATAAACACTTAAGAGTAATAATAAAACAACTACTGGGATTTTCTCTCCAGTCTTGTGTAATGTTAATTGAACTCTTAGCCTATTAAATTATGTCATATTGCAGCAGATCTCCTACCTCCTTTAGACTGGGGGCTTCCTGTCATATGGTAGAAGGAAAACTCTTTCCTTGCTGATCTCTTGATCCTTTCTGCCACCTTAGATTTAAGTCATTCTCGTACACCTTGTGTAAACTGATTTGAGCTTCACAAAGAAAGGGCTGTGGCTCTTTTACCTGAAAGATAAATCTTCTTTTGTTGAGAAGATACAATCGTTGTCAATTAAAGAGAGCAAGGAACTGGAAGTATATAGACCTTCACAACTACTAGCCTGTGTATCTTTAAACAAGAAACTACCTAGTAAGTTTGCAAACAACATAACTGAAGCATGCATTATTTTTCTTGCTTAAATTTTGTAAAAATGTATCTCCCAGTGTTCAGTTTTGCAGCAACAGAACTCCTTTATATATCTACTAAGTTCTGCACATCTGTAGTATAGCATGATTGAGGCAGTGTCATTGAAATGTGATGCTGGAGATAGAGAATATTATAAATCTGCAAAATTGCATGTGTTTCGCTGTGCCATTTCCACTACGGTACGCAATGCCTCCATCAGCACTCCATGCAGCAAGCTTTATTCATAGTTAGAAAACAAAGAGCTTGTGATGGAACATCTCACTAATTTTCCACCATTTCCCTATTTCAGTGTGTGACCTCCTGCCTCAAGTCTTGACTGGGAACAGAGCAGAGGGATGAGCAGGGCACTTGGGGCTCAGTCAGAGAAGCTTCTATGTCTTGGTCCTTGTTATCTCGGCACTTCTTTGGGTACAGTTGGCATCAGAGATTCCCCAGTGAAATCTCAAACGTGGGAAACAGGAGATGGTACTCGTTCATCCCAGAAAATCTCTCACTGACTTAGAGTGACCCCTTCAACTGAGAAACGGCAGCCTTTCTGGGTGCAATGAATGGACCATTGTGAAGTAATTAAGCAGTGTGAAAAAAACTAAGCATGGGTGATGCCTGCTTTTATATCATTTGGGTGGATCCTTTATCTTCCTTCCAGAGCATCCACTACTTCCTGTTTTACAGATCTACAGACATATATGCACACACACACACTCATACTAAACTGTCTGGAGTCTAATGTACCTTTGAAAGCTCTTAGGTTGTGTCATCTCTACTGAGTTTAGATGTGAAGAGTGGGATTTTTGTTTCCATTTGTTCTTCATTTCCCTGAAGGGCCTTTTTTACCAACATTTCCATAGTGCAAAGAGGCTGTCAGTGCTGGCACTGCACCCATTCTGAGGTGCATTTATACTTTCAGGATATTATAAAAGTGTCTCAGTATAAATGAGAATTTGAGCTGTCTCTGCTTCTGACAACACTTAGACTACTAAACTATGATCTCAGCCTCTGCATTAGATTAAACACAGTTTTCTGTTTGCCTTTTGGGCTTTACAAGGCTTCAGCTATTAATTCCAGTGGATGTGGGCAGAGATATGCCTTATATAAGAAAACTGGACAGTTTTCTTATATAGGGAATACTAATGTCTCTGAGAGCATTACAGGCTTTTAAGGATATAAATTAATCATGGGCCAGACTGCTCTCATCTCCTGTCTCCCTGTGGAGCTGGCTCTGTTGCCATTGGGGCTGATCATCAAGGGCAAAAATTGGTATCATCATCAAGGCCACATTTTGGTATGTCTACATGGGACCTACTGCTGTGAAGTTCTGTTGCAGACCTCACTGTAGCACCACAGTACAACGGCTGATGGACTAAGAGGTGCCCATCATCTGGATCAAGAGGCTCTGTGTGAAGCAACAGCCCTGGCAAGTGGAAAGGAGTGACAAAATAGACAGAGAAGCAGAGAGAAGCCAAGCATATGGGACAAACCCTTTCTATGGGAAAACCCCAGCAATGGGGTGGCATTTAATCTTTCAGGCCTCACCTGAATGTAGCTGCTCAGTGTAAAATGGGTCCCAATGAGATGCATCCAGAATCCTGAGGGAATTAGCTGATGTAGTCACCAAACCACTCAATGATATTTGAAAAGTCATGGCAATCACATGAAATCCCCGGTGACTGGAAAAAAGACAACATCACACCCATTTTTAAGAGTGGTAAAAAGGATGACCTCAGGAACTACTGACCTGTCAGTCTCACCTCTGTGCTGGGAGAAGTTGAGGAGCGGATCCTCCTGAAAGCTATGCTAAGGTACATGGAAGAGAGGAAGGTGGTACGGGACAACAAGCATGGCTTCATCAAAGGCAAATCCTGCTTGACTAACCTAGTGGCCTTTTATGATAATATATTGCATTAATGGACAAAAGAAGAGCCTCTGTTGTCATCTATCTGGACTTCAGTATGGTCTTTGACACAGTACTCCACAACATTCTTCTTTCCAAATCAGAGAGGTATTGATTTGATGGGTGAACTGTTCAAAGGGTGAAGAACTTGCATCTAAAAGGGAGCCACAGGAAAGAAAAGGACAGATTCTTTAGCAGGGATTGTGATGATAGAACAAGTGGAAATGGTTTCAAGCTTAGAGAGGGGAGATTTAGGTTAGATATGAGAAAAAGGTTTTCTACAGTAAGGGTACTGAGGCCATGGAACAGGTTACCCGGAGTTGTTTTGTTGCCTCGTCCCTGGAGACTTTCAAGGTGAGGTTGGTAAAGACCCTGGGAAACCTGATCTAGCTGTGGTGTTCCTGTTCATTGCAGGGAGGTTGGACTAGATGATCCATAATGGTCCCTTCCAACTCTAAGGTTTTTATGGTTCTAAAAACCTGTGCGTTATCCAGCTCATCCTGGGTGCTGTGCCTTCATCACTCACAGCTGTAGTGGGGTCATGAATGCTCTGTTTCTTCCATTTGTTCCTTTAACTAGCACTGTTTTCAGCTATTCAGTGCTTATACTAAGCTCTGTGCACTGATAGCATGTCATCTGCCTGTTGAATCACCATCCTACATACACAAAGATCCAAAAGTGCTCTTTTTTTCCCAAAGGGAACTTTGATGAAAAGATGAGTACAACCACAGCACATGGAAACAAATCCTTTTTCACTGGGGAATTCGGAGCTGTAGTTCACGTCTTCTCTTCTGAGAGAGGTACCCAGAACTGTTGACAATACATGGAACTGGAACATTAACTCTTTAACTCCCAGTACACTACATGATGTTATGATGTGGAATACTGATAACAAAAATCATAAATCCACAGCAGCTGAACATCGCTAGGAAGTGGACATTTTCTTGTCTCTCGAAGACCATTCATTCACAGGAGCTGTTGATTCCTCACAGTTCTTCTACCAGCAGATATCCAGGAAAGTCATGACAGTAGCTGATCCTTGTTGCTGGTGTAGGACATATCAGTAGGTTGTAGGTTGCCACCCAGCTTCTTGCCTTCAAGGAATTTTGTGTCAAGAAAGAACCATAGGCTCTATGTTGTCCCTACCTTTTAAAATTTAACTCTTGATTTAACTGGGGGACTCTCAGAAAATGTCTTTTTTGTTATTTATTTGTTGCTTTAAAATTCTTCAGATTTCTGCAGAAATGCATGATGAAGGGAAAAATTGATTGGGAAGGTTTAGGTCCCTAGAAAAAAAAAAAAAAAAAAAAAAAAGAAGAAAAATGTATTGAGCATATAATTCTCCCAAGATTCACAGCATGTGCCACAAGGTACAATCTGTGCTATATACATGCTATATATATATATAACACTGAGCAACATTTGGGAGATAATTTTGTATCACTGACATGGCAATTTGTGTTCTAATTGGAGACGGGATTGTGTAATCACATGTGAGCTTTTAGAAGTGTACTTAAGACAAAACACCAAAGTCCCAAATGGCCGTTTCCCTCACCAACATATTCTGCAGAGAAAATGGACTGGCATAAAGAAATAAGTAGTCTGGATCCTGGCAAGCTGCAGTCACACATGAATCAAATCATCACCTCCAATAAATGCCTACAAATGGAGAAATGATTCCTATGTGGGTGAGGATAATGTCTTCCTGCTCCTCACCTGCCTGTTCCCCTCTTCTATTTTAAGCTGGAAATAACAAAGAGCAAGGAAGTTATAATGTGCTTATTTACTTATTCTCAGTTGCCTCCATCTCAGCTCCTGCTGCTGACCAGCTGCTTGGAGGCCTGCTTCTCCCACTGGGGCTTACTGATCTCCCAGATGAATAATGTCCCCCTTCACCTCCCTAGCAGCTGGCACCCATCTGACATGCAGGCAGGATGCTGACAGTTATTGGGAAAACATTTGGCCTGCAGACAGCTGCCAGAAAGCAAGTCACTCTGAGCAGACAGGGGTGGGGAGCATCTCCGAGACTAAACTGTTCCCTGGCCCCTTTCACATTTACAGTAATCCTTTCCAATAAAAAGTGTGTTGCCAGGGGCTTAGAGCACTCATTAATTAGTTAATCCTGGACTGAACACAGGAATGATTAAGAACTGTTGTAGATTGTTTCAGTCTTGATCAGCTATTTTTTCCAGTTCTGCCTTAGTTTGTCTCCTTTATGCATGGTTTTTTACTATGGCTTTGTCTAGGAAGGGACAAATGGAGATGTTAAGGGCAAAGTCATGCTGCACCTGTACAATTCTCATCAAGTTAGAGCCTCATTAGCAATCTGCTGCTTGGACAGAGTGCAGCCTCAGCAAGCTCTTGGATGGCAGCAAGTTGGAGGGTGAGAAGACTTCATGGGCTAGTGAACCAGTAGGCACTAGCGATGAAGTATCCTAATGGCTCACTGGGCATTAGTAAGAGTATAGCTAATGAGACACTGTTCACATCTGAAGTACTGAGTCCAGCTGTGAGCACCCTCCAGTTTAAAAAAGACACTGGTGGACTAGAGTGATGTTGACTGGAAGGTTGTAAAGATGATTGGTGAAATACTCGGGGATCTTCATCCTTGGAAATATTCGAAATTTGCCCAGACAAGACTTTGATCAACCTCTTATAACTTTAAATGTTGTCCTTAAACGAGCAGTGTATTGGACTAGATGATCTCCAGAGATCCTCTCTGGCATAAATCTGTGCTGTTGGAAAGTACCTGGATCTCCTTCTGTGAAGGCTTTGATCGCATGTGTTTTAAAGGCAAGCTGCTGTTGGAAGTGTGACTGTTATTTCCCTGACACATCAACAGGATCTACATGCTTTTCTTCATCAAGGTCAATCAGTATTCAAGTAAAACATGTAAGAGACTTCAGAGATTGCAACAGTAAATGTTGGAGCGTGTATGATGTGATTTTATAGCTCACTAACTATTGGTCTGTTGCTGAGTAGCAAATCAGAGCCTCTGATCAGAGCCAAGGTGTCCTTGTCTGTACTTATACAGTTACTGGTCCTACTGCAACCATGCTTCCTGTTTCCTGCTGCTTTTTCTACGCTGATCTCTCCCACATCCCATGGCTTTCCCCAAGACATTTCTTGATCACACTGTCACAAAAGACTCCATGTTCCTCTCCTTCAGCCCTGTAAAGTTGGGCCTTTCTCTATTCTGTGGTACTTTCTTGTTTCTCGAGAACCAGCTCTGCCTAATCTTACATTCATTCTTTCTTTGAATAAACACAGCAATGTTTACTCCTTTCTGTGGAAAATGACATCATGAGGTTAAGACTGAGAGAGATTTTTTTATTAGCAAATTACCCATTGCACCATAATATCCAATATAACATGAACATGTAAGATTTCTTATTACTTTTCAGTAACTTAATACCATTAACACATGGGTAAGGCAAAAATAAATAAATAAATGAAACACTTGTTCCTATTTATAAATGCCATTTCAATTAGCTCTCAGATACCTGAGGCACTGCATATTTGGAGGGATTACTGCTCTTCTCAGGTAGTTGTAGTCACTTAGTGTTTGGACTTGTGCCACCAAAGCTTGCCTGAAGGCTCCATTAATTCCCAATAATGTAAAACTTGTTGTATCATATTGCATAATTACACACTTTTCTTCCTCTCCCTTGCATGCCAAGCTGATAGGAAAGCTGTAGAAGAGATCTTAGTAAAAAATGTGCGCATTAATAGGAAGTGTCAGCAAATTGAGTAAAGTCTCTTTGAATAACGGAGAAGTGGCAGATCCTGAAATAAGGATGTCCCTCATCAGTGTCCAAGGAAGATCTTTTCCTTTTGATATGAAGTGCCTTTTAAGACAGGCACTCTTCAAGAAAGAGCAGGAGAGCCCATCCTCCTTCCAGAGCATAGGCAAAAATTGCTTTGAATTCTTCATGGTGCTGAGGTATCTGAGTTGGCTGCAGATGACTGTTCACAGTTGGAGATGGAAGGGATTCTTCAAGGGTATTTTGACAACATCCTCTATTCTTGTATGTTCTTTCTTCATGCCCATCAAGGTCTTTGTGCTTCGGAGAGAATAGCTGAAGGGCCAGGAAACAAGCTCAATTCTTGTCTATAATCAGAAATAAGAAATAGGAAATCTCCTTTAGGCACAAAGTCTCCCAGCAGGATTTGCTGTTATCATCTCTTCTCTATCCATTCAGTGGCTAGAGACGTGTTTTCTGCAGAGATATGTTAGTTCAGAGCTAACAAGATTCTTCTCTTATTGTTCAAGAAGTTAGACCCAGAGTCACCAGAATACCAACTGCTGTTCCTGAGATGGTTAGCATCCGTAGTCATCATCAGTGATCTCTTACATTATGTTCCTTCACTTATGATGACACCATTACCGAGACAGATAATGCTGTCACAGATTTTAGAGTACATGAGTATTCTGTGGTCAGATCTCTTCCTTCCTTTAAAGTATTGGGTATTTTGGATCCAGGCTTTATACTTGGATTGGTCTCTGAAATATAGTTTTACCACTAAGAAAGAAAGAAAACTTCCAAGTACATTGGAATGAGTTTTATAGAGAGTTTGTTAAATGAAACTAGCATTTCACACAGCTGCATCAGACTCCAGGCTCAGGATTGACAGCACCAGCAACATCCCTTCCAGACACTCATCAGCATCCAAAGTGACTAACTTTGACAATTGTTGTCTGGTTTCAGTTACCAGGAGGAGAGGCAAATTGAGTGGCTGCCATGGTCTGTGGCTACCTTCGGGGACAAAGAGACAATCACTGTAAAGGGAGAAAGAGTCATGGACACCTCTAAGAATTGCTTCTCCCAAGGGGTGGCTAATTCTGTTGTGCACCACTAACAGGCTTGTGCCATCTGTGGCTGTGCCATCCATCAGAGTCTGCAGCCACATGAATTGAAAGGATTTCTCTTTTCCATCCCGGAGGAAAATGAAATCTCAGTAGTTGTTACATAGAATCACCAAGGTTGGAAAAGGCCTCTAAAATCATCCAGTCCAACTTTCCACCTATCACCAATATTTCCCACTTAATCGTGTTCCTTAGTACAACATCTAAACGTTTTTTGAACACCTTCTGACTGCACCACATCCCTGGGCAGCCTGATCCAGCACCTGACTCTCTCAGAGAAGTATTTCCCAGCATTCAACATGAATCTCCCCTGGTACAACTTGGGGCCTCTCCCTCTAGTCCTATTGCTGGTTACATGGGAGAAAAGGCCAACTTCCCTCCAGGTTGTTGTAGAGAGCAATAAGATCTAGAGAAGACAAAGGGCTTGTGTTCTTGCCATTGCTCTTCTAGACCTGATGGGCTGGGGTGCTTAGGACCTCAGCACAGGAGGTGGTACTGAGTTTGGCTCTCCCGATGGTTTCGGCAGCAGTGTTTCAAATGTGGGACTTCTGCCTAACGTCTCTTTCTGCCAAGGTTCTGAACTTTCTGTCGTGTGAGATGGTATGGGGTTGGTTTGAACAAGCAAAGAAAACAGTTATACTGTTGGTTGTTTCAAATCCAAGACTCGCTATGTTAAAGATTTACACTCCAAGAATGAGGAGTAGCTTGCAAAAGTAATCTACAAAAAAGCATGAATCCTCTTGTGTGAATTAAGCCCTTTTCTCTGCATCTCACTTGTACTCCCATTATTCAGTTTTCACACTGCCATTCCTACCGTGATTATTAATTTCCTTTTACTGCCTGCTATCCTTTCTACGCACTCATCTCACATTTTGCCACTGGTTTTGCCTTCCACTTCACAGACAACTACAGACTCTGGGCTTTCTGGCTGCTGTTTATTCGCAGCTAGTCCCAGGCCCTGCACTCCTCTGCCTTGTTCTCAGTATCCATGGGAACATCGTCATTGTCCCATAGTGCAAAAGAGAGATTCAGCATCCACCTTCACTCTAGAGATTCACTCCTCATCTACTATGTGAAAGACTGCCCTGCCTTCCTACACGATGCAGAGCTTGAAAATGGGCTTTTCTACTTCTATTCTGTATTCTTGTGTCCATTTTCTAAGCTGAAAAGCTCTTTCTTTGCCAGGATCTGAAAAGACAAGAGCTGTTTTCTAAGCTTTTGGCTGGCAGAACTAAAGCTGCTAAAGGCAGCTTCCCAGCTACTGTGTTCTCCCCTCAGTGGGTGACGCTTCCTTACAGGCTTCCTTCCCATCATGGCACCATGTGCAGTCTGGGATGCTGGATGGATGTTCAAAGGAAAAACCAGGTTGGATATTAGGAAGAGCTCCTCCAAGAGTGGTGATGCATTGAAACAGGCTGCCTAGGGAGGTGATGGAGTCACTGTCTGTGGAGGTGTTCAAGATACCTGTGAATGTGGCACTGACAGACATAGTGAGCATGGTGGGGATGGGCTGATGGTTGGACTAGAAGATCTTAGAGGCGTTTTCCAACCTAGATGATTTCATGATCCCTCTGGGGAGAGCAGAGCAGCAGCCTTAACATGGATGGCTAATTAACATGCATGGCTAATTATAGTTATTCCCTGAGTCAAGTCTGGGGAGAAGACCTGAGCCCCAAACAGGACTGGTTCCTTCTTCATCTGCTCTGTAAGCTAAATGAAGGAGGGATGTGCCTGAAGCTCCTGACATAGGCACTGCAACTCTTTTAGCAGCTCAATGGAGACATTGAGTCTAGTTCATAGGAAGCTGATGAATCCCTCCTGAGGACCTGTGCCTGCCTCCAGTTGCTTTCTACATGGCAAGTCCAGAAGAATGGAGCAGCCAAAGCTTTCCAAGATTTGGATTTGCTTGCTGTTTCTCAGCAGGGAGTCAGTGCTTGCCTCAACAACACTGACACCAGGGAGGTCCATAAATCAGCTGCACAGTGATAGCACAGTTCTCCTGATGCTCATTATGCATCTTGCTGCTGGAGGAAAGTACCACCTTTGGTGCCAAGTACATTAGGGAACATGCTGGAGTTTAAAATACTCCACAGGAGGGAATCACAACGTTTCCAAAAGTTGGCCTCTTGCATCACAAAAGCAGAGCATGCTCCTTGCCATGCCTAGAGCAAGAACAAAAGCTCCAGGCCAACAAACAAAAAGAACAGCTCTAAAACAACAAAGCTGCTCTGGGTTCTGTATACAGAGTTTGTTGCCACAATCTGGCCCAGACTTACCATCTCCAATTTTCCTGCCAAAATGATGGAAATATAAATAGGGACCATAAACCCAAAGTATTTCCAGCTCATATATCCAAAGGATTGAAATTATAGTCTCTTAGCAAGGAAAATGTTCGAGGGTAGTGAGGTAATGGGACCTGGTTAAAGAGCTCATTTCTCTGAAAAACTTTAATACAGAATGGAATTTTTTCCAATGTCCTTGATGCAACCTTTGTTAAAGTATAAAATAATCCCCCATTTCAGAGGAAAAGACCCTTATATGCCTTCAAGAATGAACTGTTGAGCTCAATTTTGGAAAGTGTTTCTTTCCAGTTGCTGTTTCCAGAGATTTCTGAATGGCTACAAAAGCACAGCATCAACAAGGAATGAGATCTGACTGTTTGCAAGGAAATCTGTGTCCTCTTGGCTTACCTAGAAAGGGCCTCACTTTTCTGTTGATTTGCTGAGAGCTGCTGCTGTTGAACTATAGGAGTCCCAGCTCCAGACTTGCTAAATAATATTCTGGAAGTCCGCACCATGAATCACAGTGCTGGATTCTGCTCTGGACTCTGCTCATTTGATTAATTACATTACCATGCCTGCCTTTTATTTATTGACTCACAGCCATAAGAGCCTGAGATGTGCTGCATGTGTAGTGAACTGATTAAAGGAGGAATGTATGTTAATGCATGGATGTGTACAATAGCTTTTTGAAATCCCTCATGATCTTCCCACCCACTGGGCATTGCTTCAATATCAAGTTCAATCGTCAGGAAACAAATTTGCTCCCTCATCTGCGTAGCACATTGCAATGAGCTTGCCAAATATGGCCAAGCTTTTTGAAAGAAAAGAGAATCCCCCCACCCGTGAATTTATGACCCTTGGCTCCCACGTGTGCCTTGTTCCTGTGCATGCCTCAGCGACATGGAAACTGCAACAGATCTGTTTGACCTCTTCCTACACTCTCATATTTGCAGCTATGTTGGATTTTTGCTTTTTTTCTTTAAGACTAGGGTGTGGGGTTTTTTATCTGTTTTGTTACTTTCTAACACAAGCAACACGTGAGGAAAGGCACAATGAAGACAATATACGTTAATGAAAATTAAAGGGGAAAAATGGAGAAGAATCAGGGAGAGGCTGGAAGTGTTGCTGAATGTGGAAAGTAGTATTATTCCTCTGCTCTCTTCCAGGTCCTTCAGACCTGACTTTGTCCTGATCCGACAGCACGCCTACAGCATGGCACTAGGAGAGGACTTCCGCAGCCTCATCATCGGTCTCCAGTATGGTGGCATCCACACGGTCAACTCCCTCTACTCTATCTACAACTTTTGCAGCAAACCATGGGTGGTAAGTGATGATTCAGCTATGCTAAATGTCAGCACTGCAAAGTAGGTATCTGGCACCGATACAGCACTGTAGTGGAAATGCTAAGTTATGACCTGAACCAGTGATTGAGCACTTGGTGGGAAGGCAGGGACAACCCAGAGGAGCTCAGCTGCATGCAGTGCACCTGAGTGACGAGGAGGGGTGGAGTCAGGATCCACCCCTTGTCTGAGGGTTGGCAATGGAGGCAAGGGTCTTTTGCTGGAGTTTCCTACCTACTGGTGGTCTTCCAAAGGTAAGTACTTTTTCTTCTTTTGTTTCTGTGGGTTCTGCATTTGGGCTTGTTTTCTTTTGCTGCAGGCTAGGATTGCGCCACCGTGCTACTATTGCTGTACTTTCTGTCATATTACAGCACTACAGCATTACAAGCACTAAACTCAGCTTTTGGGATTCTTTCATAGGAGCTGGATTCTTTAGTGCTAAAACCACTATCCCAGCCACTAAAGCAATTTGGTAGGGAGTGTTAACAAAAAAAAATATCAGCACTACTCGTTTATGACATCTTGATATTACTTGGGGCTTATTTCCTCACCCTGAGCAAGGCATGTTTTACCTCTTCCCAGACTCTTTGTGTCACAGACAGTTGTACAGTAGCATCTAGATTTCTTGTAGGACAGAATAGTTGAATAGTAATAAATAATAGCACTGGAGATATCAGCAAAATGTGTTTTATGCTTTCTTCCTCCTTTTTCTGAGTGATGCTTTCTTGAAAGGTAGGAGAAGTAGAGATGTTATCTTCAACAAGTAAGTCTATCCATTTAAAATGATAAAGGCTGTGGGAAGATGCAGAAAGGGGGAAGAGTGCAGGTTCTCTCAGTGGTTTCAGGAAGAAATAGAAGTCTGTAATAGTGTTTTTTCATTCCGCCTGAAAGACTGTGCCCTGGAAACACCTTGATCTGAATAAATTCCTGGGAAGCACAATACTGTTTTAATATTCAAGGCCCAGCTGGATGGAACTTCGACCTGGTCTAGACAGAGGCATCCCTGCCTATAGCAGAGGGGTTGGAGCTAAGTCCCTTTCACCTCAAACCATTCTATGATGATATTGTATGCTGTGAGCCGCCTTCACCTGTTCTTTAAATTTTGTCAGGTTCACCTGGAAATCTCAGGAAACCTTAAAACCAGATTTATTTTATAACAAACTCAAAGTCATCAAGAGCTGAAGCAGCTGGAGAGCTTGAGGAGTAAGACTGGCCATCATAGCACCTGCAGGAAAGAATCAGATCTGCTGCCTTTCTTCAGTGCAAATCTGGGTTTTCCAAGCAGTTTCATTGCCCTCCCTGATCACTGCTGCTACCAGAATGGGAATTTCCCCTGCATTGGTCTAGGTCTGAAGCAGGCAACTACAGGCTATGTGGATTTGACAAGGAGATTGTTCTTTCCAACGTACTGCCCCATGGAAAACTCAGATATGTTTGTAGGAATTCCCACTACTCATTGAACAAATATAGTTTGGGATGGGACTTAATGTTTACAGCAAGAGTTAACTGTCTTCCCTCTTTACTTAAGACTTTTTGGTGGTTGTTTTCTTGGAATAAAAAGTCTATTAGTCTTCAGACCCGTGGTTTAAGTCCAGATGAGGCTTGTAGTAACTCAGATGTTTCTTTCCATGACTGTGTAGTGTTGGGTTTAACTCAATTCCTGTCAAAAAAGGTACTGGTATTATTGAAAGTTGTCTTAATTTTCAATCTTTTTGCAGTATTTGGAGTTTCCATTGAGACAAAGGCAGAGTCCTGCCTTACCCAAAAATGTTGCAGTGCAGTAATGCACTGGGAAGTCCAGGTCCCCATGTCCAGAAAAAAATAGAATCATAGATCGCTAAGGTTGGTGAAGACCTCTGAGATGATTTAGTCCAGTCATCAGTCCATCCCCACCATGCCCACTAACCATGTCCCTCAGTGCCACATCCACACAGTTCTGGAACACCTTTAGGGACAGTGACTCCACCACCTCCCTTTTACATCTCACTTTTCCATCCAGGTAGATGATGCATGTTTGCCCTCAGTCCCCATTTGAATCATGAGGGTTGCTGGGAATTGAAAGGAGAGGAAGAGAGAGATAGTAGGTTCAGTACAAGCTGTTTTCTACAGTTATTCTGACTGTGAGCATGCGGACCCCAGTGACCAGACGAAAAGCCTGCGCAATATGCTAGCTTTTGCTGAGAAGACCGCCATGTGGCCTATTCCATCTCATTTGTGGTTGGAGTCTGTCAGGTATCAGTCAACTGTTTTCAACTCATTCTTTTTAATTATGTTTTGTATGGTGTACAGGGGCCTCAAGATGTGGCAGGCCTATTTTTAAGAGTCTGAAGTGAAATAAAACAAACTCAGCACACTGCAGAAAACTAAAAACTAAAAATAAAAAATGTAGGGCTGGCAAGGCAGCGTGGGATAAATTGGCTCTGCCAGTAACTCATGTCTAAATATGCTGGGTCTGGTTGTGCTGTGCCATGCTTTCCTCACGGGGAATACAGCTGGCTCAGACAACCTCCCAGATAAGTCAGAGAAACCACTTCCAAACACTTAGGTTTATAGAATGCCTCCTTTCTCCACTGCCCCGTGCACACATCACCCTCAAAGACAAATGATTGTAATGCACTAAAGTAATCTAACGCCTCAAATGGATCTGAGCTGGCATTTGGCACAACTGAAATTTTATCAGATTAAGGTTAGCTCAGGTAGAGATTGCACTGGGCCATTTGAGGGCAGAAAGCCTCACTGGCTGGAGAGTCAGATTTTTGTGATAGCTGGGGAGTGTGAGATAGGGACAGAGCACTTTGGTGCATGTTCTACTTTGATTGCAAAACAGGCATCTTGAAATAAGGCATCCGCTTAACAGAGATTACTGGAAAATTTTTGGACCTAAAACAGTTGAGGCGCATGAAGAAATGAAATTAAACCCCATGGGAAAATGTGCTTTTCACTCTCCCTTTTTTTTTTTTTCCAAAAACAGTTCCATTTCATAGAAATGTTTATGATTTTGTGGAGGGGGATGGAATGGAGACTGCTTTTTCTTGGCAATTTGCATCAGTGTTTTCTCAGCAACTGTAATTACAATCAGCTGAGTTTGGCCTTGAGTATACTCAAACATGCAGCCCTGCTTTTTAATGACATTTTCCAGTACTACACATTTCTTCAAAGGTTAAAATTTGCATTAAGCACAGGCACAGTTTGACATGCGCATTTCTGAAGGAAAAAGAAAAGAAAAACACAACAAAAATCAAACACTGTGAGGGGACCTCACACAGAGAGAAAGATCTAAGCCATCTAAGTTTTAAGATGATCACAGAACTATTGAGAAATAATGGTCTAACCATGTGAAACACAATGCTTTAACCATTCATAAATTTATATATATATATATATGGTTGTAAAAGTCATGATACAAAATCCAGTGGGAACAATGCTCAAAGTATTGCATGCGAAAATGTCTGTAACTGTAAGACAGCTTTTGCATCTGTAAGACTGTAGGTAATTAGAAGTCTTGATGATAGTCATCTACAGAGTCCAAGTACACTCCTAGCCAAGCTACTATGGACTGTAGAGGAACATAGGCTCCCTGGTGGCCCAAACATTTTAAAAATATGCAAATGGACTTGAGATGTTCTGAATGGATCTTCTTATTTCTCTGGAAAGATTCCATGCAAGTACCTTGAAACCAAGCAGCCAAGCAAGATATTTCCACTTGTTAATCTGTTCCAAGTGCCTCAAACCCTGTCTTTGCCACATTGCCTTGCCCCATGTTTTGTTCTGCAGTCCGAATGCAATCTCATTAAAATCAGTGGAGCAACAGACAGTAAGAAGTGACACAAAAACATGTAAGGAGCATTTATTTCTAGTTGGACTGCTGATGAGAACATTCCTATCCATCTAAAACGCACTGGAGTGATGACTTGAGCTTTACCATCGGGTATCCGAGAGGATCCTGTACCATGCAACATGCATGTTTCTGCCAACTTATTGTCCAATAAGTGTCAAGAAGGAAAAAAGGAAGGAAGTGACTCACAAAGGCCAATACCAAAGGCAGAAATTTTGCAGATCATTGAGACTCTCACTCGCATGCATCAAAAGTAAGCCCAAGGAAGAAGTTGGGATGCCACCTGTCAGCCACCCAGCTGTTCCAGTTATTATGTTTGTGCTGTTTTTCTGGTATAACACAGATCTCACCTCAACATCACAGTGTCTGTGGTTCAGCAAGTCTTCATTCGTGCACAGTGAAGGACATGTGCTGCTCACAGTCTGGGTGTTTTTCTTCCTCTCCCTGTCTCTGTCTCATTGTAAGTCCTGTTTGCTCACTTTGCTAGTCAAAACAGGGCTTTGTTTTTTCTTCTCTAGGATGTGCCGCTCTAGTACAAGTAGTAAAGAGAAGTAAACTGTCTTCCTTCCCCCAACATCAATACCTCTCTTGCCAACAATAATTATTTCACACAGGGAGTTTTTCTCTTATCTACTGATGCATATGAGGGGGTGGTGGTGTTAGTGATGGGATATGCCAGCTCTTGCTGTTTCCTGAGCTTTCTTAAATGCCACATTTTGACATACGAGATTAGCAAAAGGATTCTTCTAATTTGTTTGCAAATCTGCTGGCAGCTGCCCCTTCAGCATGTAGCCTGAGTCTGGCACACACCCTGCAGCTAAAGTTTTTTTCTTTTTTACATGCTGGTTGCACTTTTTTTTTCCTCACATGGATTGCTCTTTAACTTTCAAAGGGGAATTTCTTCTCAAGACAAGTTCCAGTTTCTTGCAGAGAATTGCTTTTGCTTAGACTAGCCCAGGAAGTGGGACAGGAGCTCTATCACAGTAGCTCTCTCTTTATCTGCAATCTAACCTTGAAGTTGAAGCTTGGTACATTTGCTGCCTTTAGCCATTCCCCTGAAGTGCCTAGAACATGTAAGATCAGGCAGCCCATACTATTGGAAGAAAGTAGGCTTTCTCTTCTCTTCCCGGTTCCCCAGATGTCTGTTCCCTTCCCCTAAAATATGTGTCACCTCCCTCCACTGATAAAGGTGACACAAAGATCGCCTTCAAGATGAATGCATCCCTAGCTTTAATGAGAAACTTGAAGGAACTTACATAAAGAACTTACAGTGAGACTTGGCCCAGACTGGGGGCCTTTTGTTAGTTTAACTCAATCTTACCACATTTCAGAGGACTTGGAAACTTGATGCTGTTTCTAAATCACTTTGCAAATAGGACACCAATGAGGAGTGAGTTCATCCATGTCTACCAGCTCAGCAGGAGCCAAGATTCTCACTTCTTGTCAAGCAATCCCCAATCACTTTATTCTCTCAACATTCATGAAAATAATCAAGCTACTGTATTCAGCCTCATTCCTTTGCTGCAAGACTGGTCTTACCACATCACTGACAGCACTGCCAGGTCAGCATTGTCCATGGGAACAGAGCTGTATCTCTTCAGAGGGGGAGGGGTGTAGCTAGATGCGTGATTGTGAAGAATCCCTGCTTTTGCTTCTAATATTTGGAGGTTTTCTAATATGTATGTCACTTCTTATTCCCTTTTCTGTACTAGATCTGTTTTGGAAAATTTTTCTATCATACTATCTCAAGGTATCAGATTTCTCTTAGGCAGATTTGGTTGTTTTTTCCATCTGATCAATGACAGATTATGTAGGGAGGCTGCAGACAATGTATGTATTAGTCTGATTATTCAGAAATTGCCATGTGGGGGCAGGAACTCACTGTGCTAAACTTCTGTTGGGTCTCTGGAACATAACTAGAAATCAGAATACTCTTATCATGGGAAACTTTCAATCTGGCTGGGCACAATCCTGAATAACAAACAGTTTATAATGATGATAATAATGGTGATAATGGGGAAGCTCTGGCTGACAGTCTGGGACGATGGCTACCTGGGACATGTAGGTGGGCCATGGCTAGGAGATGATGTCTCCTTTCTCCTGCTCTGTTTGGGTGGATGCTGGGAGACCCTCAGTTCATAACAATTGCAAGTAGTGTCAATCGTGCTTCCTTGGTCTGGTGCTCAGACCTGGTGGTCCTCTTGTCAATTTTATCCCTTACCTATTCTCTTTCCCTTCAGCACCATGGGTAGATGTGTCTTGCTTTACTTTGGCTATGGGACAGAGATGCAAGGAAAAGTTTCAGTTTTGTTTCTCTTTGCTCAGTAGTGGGGCGCTGATTTTCCACCTGATCATGCCTCTAAGCCCTTTCCTCTAACAAGAAGGGCACCAACCTCTCCCCAGCCACCTCTGGGAAATTAATGCTTGTTCATAGTAAATCCATAACTAAATCCAAACTGACCCCCTTCTGTCTCCTGAACTCCTCTTCTTGGTCCAAGGTTGTGTATATTGTTCAGTTTGGCCCTGGGTAACTAGTGCAAGTTCTTAATTATTTTTCTTCTCTTTGTTCAAGAAAGCAATGTGGGAAAGGCATAATAATAATTTTCATTTTTTCACTTGCCTTCTTCACCAGTATCAGAACACTTTGCAAGCTTTTACCTTTTGCATAATAGGCCACTAACATCTACTCTCTCCATTTTCTTTTTTTTTTTTTTTGTCCCCCTCTGTCCCTCCCAAGTTCTCTCAGCTCATTAAAATCTTCAACTCGCTGGGTCCCGAGAAGTTCCCTCTCGTGGAGCAAACTTTCTTCCCAAGCCATAAGCAGATGGTAAGTACCTGTGCTTTCTTCTGATTCCAGCATGGGTGGGGGAGAAGCAGTAAATGTGATTTGGGCATGAGAGAGCGGTAGGTATGCTGGGGAGAGCCTCAATTTTTGCTTACAGAGAATTACTAGCTCAAAAGCAATATGCAAAAAAGCTCATGAAGTATGGAATCACTTTATTCAGATTAACTGTTTCCCCTCCTGTCACACTGGAGTTGTTTACGATACATAGGAAGTCTGGGATATGGGCAGAAATAACTGTTTGTCTCACATTAGTTTGCTTGGTCTGTCATGAGGTTGCCATTCATGAAATACTTATCAGCTTGACTGGGTACTCAAAGAAAACTGAAGTTCCAAAAACAGAGGTTGTTTCAGCTTGTAGTATTTACTTTGCCCAGTGGCTCTGGTCTTCTTGCCAACACCGAAGTACCCAGTGTGTTGCATGGCTGCTGGGCACCATATCAACCTCTTAGGGCACCTTCCAAAGGGACATGCACAAATGCCCGCTGCAGACTTGGCGTTAGTCCTGGAGAACGTATGAGTGTCTTCATTTAAAGCTGCTAGTACCTTGTTTCCTTTTGCTTACAAGGATAACTAGTCCTTGGTGAGTTTTCCTCCCAACTTATATGTGTGACTTAGTGACTCTCCCTGCCTGGCTGACAAATTCATGTGACCCTCTGTGTGAGAACCATGGCCCCATGTGTGAGCCATCCAGGCTTGTGTTCTGTGCTTGATTGCAAATGTGAGCAGAGTTGACAGCCTGCGTGATAGGATGTTATGGACCTGGCAGCAGAAACAAACACCCAGGGGGAGCTTCAGAATTCCAGAAGAAGCTTCACTTTTTTTCTTGTAGAAGATCCCACCAGTGCTCACTAGGTACCTGAAAACCTTGGAAGGCTGTTCTTTCATTTCTCTGCTCCAATACTCTGTGCACTCTAACTGTGCTGTGGGGCCAGCAGCTCTTTCATATTTCACGTGTACATGGTGAAGGTAAGTACAGTCATACTCTGAAACACTCAAGTATTGCAGTGATGAGAGTTGCATGAGCGTTTAAGACAAAGAAATGGATGGTCCTTACATACCGAGCTAGAGTTGGTTGCCAATCTTTAAGGCAAAGTAATTGATAAATCCTGTTGCATTTAATTCTCATTATTTATGAAGAGGGATTTGTGGCATGCATAGTGTTTTGGGGACAGTTGTGACTTTGGCCATCACTTCAGAAATGGTATTTTTGGAAGACTTGATTAAGCTTCTCATTGCAAATGTGTTACCTGGCAATTTATCATTACAGTTTTTTTGTCTCAAAATATGATTCCGTTGCGTGTACACAACACATTTATAACCGTATCATAGTTTGGTTTAGTGAAGCACTGATCTTAATTTCACTTATTTGTCATCTCTATAACTTATCACCAGCTTGCAGATGCTATTGCTTACTTCCCAAAGAATACAGGAACCTTTTAAAGCTGTAGATAATATCTGAGCACACACTGTTGTTGACATGCAAGTTGAAGTAATCTGATTTAAATCAGTCTCTTTCCAAACATTTACACAAGCAACAATCTACTTGGGCAAATTATGACCTGCTCTTCCCAGACTGGGGGCCTGCTTCTCTCTTCTGCCTGAGGGAGAAATGGAATGAGTCTACATAATTTCCCAGGATCTTCCTAGCTGTGTTTTCACAGTATCCGGGACAGAGAGAGTAAGCACTTAAGGCAAGCGAGCTGTAGTCAGCACTCCAGCAAATGTATGTGAAACTTGCACACTGTTCATCAGCTTCTCAAGGTATCAGGAATGATAACAATATCCCTTCCGTGGTCTTTCCTTTCCTTTCCTTTCCTGTAGGTGTTTTCAAGCTATACGAGTTAACACAGGTGCTTTGGTTGCTGATCCTGGAAGTGTTTCTAGTTGGTGTTATGGTATTACTTCATTGAGTGCGGCATACTTTAAGCAATGAAGTTCTCACATAAGAGACCCTCATCCACGTATGCCGAAAACTTTCTAAGCTTGGTCTCTAAGCCTTTGGATGAAACACAGAGCGGATGTAAGTCTGCTTTATTCGTTCCTCTTTATGGAGGAAGTAGCGATTCTAACAGCTACAGGACTGTATTTGTACTTTAATTTAGTTGAAAATGCTTTCTCTCAAGCTTGCTTCTATGACAAGAGGGCATTTTTACCCAACCTTAAGCAATAAAACTAAAGAAAGGACACAAGGCTCTGATATTCCATAGCAGAAAAGATCTGAGAAAGGAATCTCCAATTTCTTTACTGTGGGTGTGTACCTTTCAACAGTCCCCCTGGCTCACTAGAAATAAAAACAATCTGGCAACTGTTCTTCTAAGGCCCTACTGGTGCTACATGACTACATTATGACAGCCCTGTTCTGCAGTGACCCCCTATGGCCAATTAACAAGTAGGATACATTAACTTCAAAAACGATTTTTTGTCTCTCCTGGGCTTATGACAACTCATCAAGAGATCAACCTCTCAGAGAGATGGTGGGATTATAGGGTGGTGTCTTTGCCAAAGAGCAAGAATTGCCAGAGGGGGAATGTTTGCTTTGAGCCCAATAAATGGTATCAAGAAAGGGAAGGAAATGAATAAATCCACTTGCAAATCCATCTGTGTACATTTAAAGTGGGCAGAAACTAACGTAAGTGAAGCAGAGACAGAATGTCTGTGATAGAAATAAAACCACTTTACTGTTTAGAATAAAAGGACACTATAAAAAGTGAACATTATGCAACATTACCTTAAAAGACAATATACATTCACTGAATATAAAATTTATAAATAACATGGAGGAAAACTGTAAACAGTGCTAGAAAATTTAGCAACAAATACATTCCTTCTGGACAAGATTTTTCACGCAGGTTTGGTTCCCTCCCCAAATTTCCATGACTATCAGGAACAGCAGAATGGCTCTGTGAAGGAAGGATAGTGTCAGAGAGAGTGTGAAACCAGTACAAGCAAAGCAGCAGTGCTTAGCGGAGTGGTAAGCTTGTTGTCAACACTGGTAACACCAAAAGTAACTTATTCCAATTAAAAAAGGTTCTGCAAAAGTTTTGCCCTACCTTTCTAAGCTAGAACAGACATTTTAAATATTTTTTTCAAAGATATCTGAAAGAATGGAGAATGGTTTGTTCCCATGGAGGCTTTTACTTTGAGTCCTTAGTGTGAAAAACACTGCAGCGTGTTTGCTATTAATCACCCTGAGATAGTACTCCAACCTGCATGAATGTCCTATGTAAAAAGCCATGCAATTTTTCAAAACATGAGAAGTTTAGTCCTAAACTTGCAGTTTCGTCCCATGGAGGGATGAGGGAA
Organism: Tetrao urogallus; assembly: GCF_951394365.1. NCBI lineage: Eukaryota > Metazoa > Chordata > Aves > Galliformes > Phasianidae > Tetrao > Tetrao urogallus. The sequence continues at coordinate 141,351,118 of NC_136813.1, read as the reverse complement.
GCCTACCACAGGGGGGGACCACAGTATCTTGGTGATCCCAAGAGGACTTCAGTCAAGGTACTCCAATCACAGATCTCTTCCTTTTCTCCATCTCCATCTCTTTCCTTTTTGGAAAGGAAAATTAAGATAAATTATTCCCTATCCTTCAATATATTTTTCATACTTTTTATAATTTCTAAGGGAAAACACTCTCAAGCAAAAAAAAGGAAAATAATTATAATTTAGAAAGCAAGAGAATGGCTTATATAGAGATGGCATATGGAGGGGAAAATTGCCCTCATCCTACATGTGCCTGGAGATCATGCTCTCATGAGGTGGGCAGTTGATAGATTCCATCTAACCTTTGATTGCTTTGATTGCAAAGTGAAGTGAAGAGCATGGGAGAGGTGACTCGTGTGAGCCATTGCATGCTCCAGTACCCAGTTCTTGGGGGAGAACTTCATACCTGCCTCCTTATATCCTGTCGCTCAGTGCCCACATCCTTCGTGGTGTGTTCTAACAATTCAGAACAATCATAGAATCAGCAAGGTTGGAAAAGACCTCCACAATCATCTAGTCCAACCATCCATCTACCACCAATACTTCCCCAGAAAACCATGTCCCTTAGTACAACATCTAAATGTTTCTTGATCACTCTCAGCTTAGCAGGATAGGAGAAAGCAGAGCACAGAGAGAATGGAATAAGTGTTAGAGTCTGAGTTAGAGCCCATACAAGCCACATTAACAGCTCCCTTCTACTTCAAGGGAACCTTCAGGCAGGTCCTTAATGCAAGCACAAGCTAAAGCTTAGCCCAAGAAGCAGATGTCCCTGATAGCATGCACAGAAACAAAATTAAGTAGCTTCCCAAAAGAAATGTATTTTTACTGGATTCTTCCCCCTCCTTTTGGCTCCACATTTTTAAAAGTCTTAACAACTGTTTCCTTACACAACAAGGGAAACGATTTGCTACCAAACCCCAACCCTTGCTGGTCTAGCTGTATGCATCTCAGAAATATTTTACCGTCTGCAATACAAAATGTGAATTCAATTTATTTTCTGGTAATGTATGGTTGCTGTTTTGTTGTTTACAAAGCACATAGCTACATTATATCCTACCTGGGGGCACAAGCCCTCATAGCATTAGAATGAAAATATTTTCACAATAATTTGAGTGCAATACTGTGATGTCTCAGCTATAGCTACATGAATCAGTGACAGGTAAAATATGCAGAGCTGCAATTAAATGAAAAATCAACACCTCACTGCTTCGAGGGGCATTCTCATTCAGCGTCTGAAGCCATGATAAGTGGCTGCAGCTCAAAGAAACATCAGCTTTGCGAGGTCGCTTTGAGCTTGAGGAGCATCTCCCTAACTGCTGACTCCACACAGTGTGGACAGTGAGGGTGGAAGCATCCCTGCTGGCCAGGTTGGCTCCACTCCGCACTCAACTGAGATTGAGCCCTTGGAGATTTTGTTGGCAGCACAAAGCTCAAACAGAGGTCGCCCCACTATGTCCAAATGCCCAATCCCATACTCTGCCAAAAGGGGCAACGCTCTTGACCTGAACCTATGATGGGACTGATGAAGCACCCTACTACTCTCCCTCTCATCTCCAACCTATAATTTAGGAGTAGTCACAGGGAAGAGGACTTTTTGAAAAGTGTTCCAAGCCTGAATCACAGGAAAATCCAATGGATTTTCAGTGTGTTGAGTTCTGTATTGCCACTCAGAGCAGCTGGAAAAAAAAATACACAGCAAACCTAGGTGCCTCCTATACCAGCTCCTTAAAAATGTCCTTTAAAGCTCATGCTGAAAATGAAGCTGTAACAATATTTTTTTTTTGTAACAATTTTTTTTGCTGTAACAATTCATCTAGTGAGTGGGGCATTTCAAGGCACGTGTATCTGCCAGAGCACTGGTGGCACAGAAGAGCCATAAAAATGCATCAAGACCCATCTCAGACATCCATTCCTTTCCATTTAGCAAAGAGGCCCCAAACAACTCTCCAATAGTTGAGAAGGTCACTGACTATAAAACGCTGTATTGCTCTGGGCTGGGATCACTGCAACACTTTCTCCTGCTGGTGGCAGCTCTGCTTTCTAAGTGGAATGAATTGAAGATATATGGAAACTTAAGATAAATAATCACAATAATACAAAAATGAAGTTAAGCATAATCTTCTCCCTGCCCAAGCCCTCCCCATTCAAAACTCAGTCACCCATTTTGTCAGAACCCCTTCTTCACCGTCATTAAAACTTAAAATACTTTTATTTGATAAGAAAAATTATATTATAGTTTTCTTAATAAAAAAAAAAAAAACAAAATAGAACGAAAAAACTTCTCCAGTCAACAGCAAAGCACAAGACAGTAAGGCTCCTCCTCCCACATCACTGCAGGACACAGTATGAGCACATGCACAGATCTATGCTTTACAGTGCCTAGAGGGGGAAAACAGCACTTGACACAGAAGGAATCCTCTGGACAGCTGAAATTTTATGATCCCAGCCAGCACTTATCAGGAGACCACTCTTCCTTGCCTAGTCCCTCCCCCCTCCCCCCCCCCCCCCCCCCCCCCCCACTTCCTCTCGCTATATAAACAAACACAGCTAGTGTAGCTGCAGGGAGGAACTGTGGTGCTGGGGTACAGAGGAAACAATGACTGTAGCCACTACTGCAGATACACTGGAGCTTCAATATCTTAAGAACAACTCACTGACTCGGAATGTCAATATTTCTGTCTTTAAAACACAATCAAACCATTCTTTTGTTTCTAACACTAAAAAATTTCCACGTCTTGTCAAAAATAGCTTATGTCATTATGTGTATGTATATACATCTTAGTTCAGCAAAACACTATTTTGGCAATAGATTTTTTTTATAATAAGAGCTCTAGCAAGTCTCCCCTTTCCCTCTCCCATGTGATTGATTTATAGTTGGCATTTTTGCATGTTTGATTTAAGGTGTTTACAAGCTGTTTGTGCTGTTGAAGCTGAGCTGCAAAGAGTTCAGGCCCAACACTGTTCAAAACAGGATGCCACAGCATTTTATCTGCTCTGCTGCAGGTGGATTTACCTCCCTGAACACAGGGGATGGGGCTTTTGTTTTTTCAACAACAAAAATACAAAATACTCTCTCCTTTGTTCTGGAGAAAGCCAGAACTTTAAATATGCTCTTTAAATTAGCTAGGACAATCAGCCAACAATGCTTTTACCAGATGATGCGGTCAGACACACCAGGTGAATTTCTCCCACTGCTGGAGTCAATCACATTGCCAATCCCTTCCATAGAGGAGGATTTCTTTTGGATGTCATTTTTATCCAGAGTTTAAGCTGGGTTTCTTTTCAGTTTGCTTCATCTGCCAATCTGATTAATGAAACCTGTTTTTCTTTAAACAGATTTGTCTACGCATTTTCAGCATTTAGTGCATGAGGAGGGGTGAGGGGAAGCCAGCGCACAGAAGAATACAGTGCCTAATTGGCATAGTTTTTAGATTTTTGTTTTCCTAAAAAAATAGAGATTATATTGCTACAGCTAATGATACATGTAAGAGAGCAAGAACTCCATGGTTTTTTTTCCTCCATTTTTCCCTCTGGTGTGCAAAAGTAAGCTCCCAAACGTCATCTGACCAAAACGAGTGGTATCAAAAATGGAAAAGGTAACTACTACAAATTCAGTAAGGTAGCACAGACTTTTTTCTTTCCTTCTTTTTTTTCTCTCTCTCTTTTTTTTTTCCTTTTTTTTTTCTTTTTTTCTTTTTTTTTTTTTTTTTAAGTGTTCGAAGTGCTAGAATTTGCAAGAAAATAGGCACTAATTTCATTGTCATCATCATGATCAGGTAAGAGTTAGTGTCCAAAAGAAGATCAGCCACAAGTAAGGGAGAGGGAAGATAAGGAAGGTACAGCGTGCTCAGGGATCTGTGGCATTGATGATCGTTTTATCTGGAGGCGCCCATCCTCTATACCAGCTGCAGTAACCTTCCACCCTCTGGATGCAGGCATAGTGCTTCGCTTGGTGTCCTGAGTGGCCGAAGTTGGAGAGCATGTCTGTCCAAATGCACTCATTCTTGGAGGTGGCAAAGCAGGGCAAATAGTAGCAGGGCCGAATCTGCAATTGTAAAGAGCCGACCGGTGAGGCAACACAGAACTTTGTATAAAATGCCTTTCTAGCAGAAGCAAGGGATTAAAAATTCCTCTCCTTAGAACCTTGCTTACTAACTCAAAATTTGGCCTCAGTTTATTAAGCATGTAAACATATGCTTAACTTCACATACACAGGTAATTTCAAGTCGAAGAGGTTTCTCACGTTCAGAAAAGTTGAGCTTTTATCTATGTTTTTGCAGGTCTGAGGCCAAGAGAAAAATCTTGGTGCCAGGCTGACAGATTTTAACTATTCAAACTGTTTGCACAAGAGAAAAAAAAAAAAAAAAGCTGGCAACCTGGCCATATTTTGCCAAGCCTTTGGTGCTTGATTTCATTCATCTGCAAACAATTCTGTGTGGATTCTAAAAGGCTTCCCTAGCCCCAATTAGCTCCAACATGGAATTGCAAAGGCATAGACACGGCATTTTTATGTATCTCTTCTCTAATCTCAAAACTAAAGCTGAGCTGATCCATTTTCCCTGCAAAAACTGCTGTCCTTTATTTCCTTCACCGGCTGTTCACCATCATTGGGATTACCAGCTAGAGGAAACAAAATTCTAGGGTTCTAACATCTTAACACTACCTAATTAGAAACACCACTTACCTTGCATCCACAGCCCAGATGATAACGATGATTCAGTCCTTTACGCTGGGACAGAGTCAGTCGGTCCCATTTCTCATACCAATTGCACAGGCCAGTGTAAACCTTCCCCTCGTACACGCGGCCTTGAAAACAGACACATAGTCACAAGTTAGCACTTCTCAGCTCAAGCACTTTGCTCATTTCCTGAGACCGCTAATGCTCTCAGCATGTTTGGCTTCAGTCCCTGCTCAACAACTGCTTTCTTTTTATTAACTGGCTCAGGAATTTCTGACCAGAGAGATTACAGCACTTCTGTAAGTTAGGAGTGCTATGCCAGCTGTAAGCACCAGCAGCAACATACAGGTAAGTAATAGTGACAAGTTTGTCTCAACAATATTGCAAAACCAAGTGAATTGACACCTTCAGAAGGACTTGGCAACTGTCGCATCCCTATCTCCTTGCATCTCTTATCTCAACTGTCTGTACTCAGAATAGAATGGGTTGGAAAGGACCTCTGGAGATCACCTAGTCCAGTACCTTGCTAAAGCCTGTGGAGACACCATAACCACTCTGGTCAGCCTGTTCCAGTGCTCTGTCATCCTCAAAGTAAAGTTGTTTTTTTCCTCATATTCTGATGGAACTTCTCGTGTTCCAGATTGAGCCCACTGCCCCTTGTCTTTTCACTCCCAAACACTGGTCAATACCTTAACATTTGGAAGGCTATAAACAGAGTTGGGTACACAGCTGCCCATGTCTTTAGAAGCCATATGTATAGAATGGAAGATTTTGATTACAAAGTACGTTGTCCTTTACCTGTAATCAGATATTGGTACTTGTTGACCTCCAGTTTCACACCACAAAGACTCTCTGAGGCTTCTGTGTAGATGTACTGAACGTGCGGCATTATCTGGAAGCCCCTGTACATCTAGACAAAGAATAAAAAGGCATTAAGTCATCTAAAGATGACAACTTTTCATTCAGATTCTTTACAATCCATGCTTCTGGACTGTGGCAGCAAGCAGTGAACTTTTAGTGGTTAGGGTGAAGGACTGACAGCACTAGCTGGATTCTGAGAGAAGTCTCCTTAGCAATCTTCTCATAGGACAGAACACCCACCTGTAGTGAGCCACTACAGTTTTACAGGGGCATCCCCATCCCTGCTCTCATTAGTTCCAATGGCACAAAGGGAGCAAAGCACAAACATCGCAAGCTCTGCTAACATCCTCAACAATTTCATTTTTCCTTTATGTAGCTTATAATCAGGGAGAAATTGGTTCAAGTTTGGCTTCTTTCTCCTACATGTGACATAAGCAATTTCTTCTGAACAAAGGGACTTTTTCTTTTAAACAATGACCTTGTTTTCCAGTATCAATGCTGTAAGAGTTTCAAGCTTTTGCTGCTTGATCCAAGTCATCAAGCCAGATGCCTCCTTCTCAGATGCCTAGCATACACAACTCCTGCTGACTTCAGCAGGGATTTAATGTTTCTCTAACTAAATGAAAGCAGAAATAGAATTCTACTTAAAATTAGCCTGTTACTGATGCCTGCCATAAAAACAATATCATGTATACATAATTCCTCTATGCTTTTTCTCCTTTTTCATAATCATTAAGTGGAAGACAAGATGCAGTTCAATTTAATTAGAAATATGAACCCACAGACATACTGGCAGTTGGAGTCAATCAGGAATTAGCACGTGTCCTTATCTGACTTGACCTTACCACTGCCATTTAGGGAAACTGATACATACCTGTTTAGTAGCATAAGGAGTCTGTGCATAGCAAAGAAGTAACTATTACATGCATACACTGAATCCAATAAATCATATCCTATTTTTGAAACACTGAGGATAATTTTCCTCCAAATTTCATCTTTAGAATTTGCATATTTCAAATTATTCAGGCTCTTTTTCCTCCTCCACCCCAAGCTGTATGAGTTGCCAACATTCAAAAGTTAAACAACGGAGGGCAGAGAGAATCACTGTTTCACAGTCTTTCTTAACCTAACCTCTTCTGTGTTAACTTTGTTGATAGAGAACACATTCATATTCATTTTAACTATTAACATTGTAATGAGGCATAAGAAGAAAAAATCCCAAGCAGCCCCAGAGCTATAGATCCCTGCTGATGATCCCCACAGAAGTGGTAGTATTCTCTTCCGTGCTTTATTTTATTCCTTGCAGTCCCTTATTACCTAGTGTATGTGTTCATTCCCATTTGCCCATCTTTCACTACTCCTTTCTGCTTTATTTAAAAAACAACCCTTTTTCTTCCACAGAATTCAACAGTTCTATTTTTTCTGGTGCTAGGTGCCTGATTCAAACCTCCACGAAGTCAGTGAACAGCTCTCAGTAAGATGTAAGGGATGTTATGCTAGATGCAGGTACTGCATATACAAACAAACAAAAAGCTACTATTTTTCCATGTGCAGAGGTCAAATCACCTTCTGGGTATCCAGGGAGTATCCTTACTGCCAGTACTCCAATCAGCATTTTATGCACTTATCACAGGTCAGTAACAGCACTTCTGTGTACAGGAAAAGACATTCCAGAGGGTTTCTAGTTTCCAGCCTTCCTTCTACGCCCAACAAATATGCACGGAAAGCATTTTTTTAAAATTAATCATACTGTAAGAACAGAAGCTCACAGATCATGTTTGGAATAAAGCACTGTATTCTTAGGTCAGCAAAGCCTTACACTGAATATGGAAGAACTGAACCTTGCCTCATCTCTACTTTATTCCTGCAGTTTTATTGGTACAGGATGATTTACTCAGATTTTCCAATCACCATTGAGATAGCTGAAGATCTAAGTTCTGGCACAGGTATCCTATGTGTCCTTGGATGAGTTTTTTAGTCCTTAGTGCATTTTCATTCCTCATCTGCAAAACAGCTCTGTCTTGCTTCAAAGGGGTAGCGCTGTGAGGAAATGCATGCTGACTGAAGATCGTATGTTCAAACCCCAAGCTAGTGATAGTCACAGCAAGAAGTTACGATTGCAGCATCTAAGCTGATAAGACTAGCTAAGATAACAGCTGAGGGCAGGCCCACGCAATACAAGCAACCACTCATTCTGAGTGCTAAACTTCAAGGAGCATAAGGCTAATTAAGGATCTGAGCTACAAATCTACACCTGCACAAGCTCCCCTTGTAAAAGGGTCTACAACCCAGATCAACTATTCTTCAGAAGAGCTGCTCAGCCCCTTCCTACAGGACCCCTGCAGTCCAACTCCTTGGACTGCACCATCTTCTGCACCATTAAGCTCCAAATGATAGCCTCGGAGGTAATGCCAAAATGGCATCTAGTTTTTGACTCCTGTGCTTAATTTCCTGTTCGCAGTAGCATCAGGGACAGCACTGCCAGGGTTACTGAAGGCATCATGCTCAGCCTCTCACAAAGCCCTTCAGCTCACCCCTCAGCAACAACTGCCATGCTAACAGACCTGGAGAGCCTGCCTCCCCAGCTGACAACTGAAGAAAATTTGCTCTGACCTTGGTGCTCGGGAGGATACAGAAAATTCCCCAATCTTTTACAGATGTCCCCTTTCAAAACAAATAAAGCATTTTCTTTTCTGGACATGCAGAATATCCTGGAAGTGCTATTAGACCAGTCGGAAGAAAACCAACTACTAAACTAGCCTCTCTCCTAACTGCTACCCTCGGAGTCCTCCTGTCACCACAAATGTGTATTTTCAGAAACAAAATGACAGGGAACAAAGTATTACCAAGTGTCACATGGTGATGCCTGCTAGTGCTACTCTATTTCCAGCTGTGTCAGCATTCCCCTTCACAGCTCCATACTGCTCAACACACGTGCAAGTACTGTGGTGGCTCCTGCTGCGTGACTAACTTCTGCCTGTGATGTGATGGCTCTCCCCCATTCCTCCCATGTGAGGTTATACTAGATGCCACAGCTTGGAGTCATCTTGCCAAAATTCAGCTGCCTAAAATGTAGGTGCTTCACAGGAATTAAACACCCTCTCTAGTCATATGCCAAGGAGGTGCCCAGGAAAGTGGTGGAATCACCATCCCTAGATGTGTTCCAGAGCCATGTGGATGTGACACTGAGGGACATGGTTATTGGGTATGGTAGGGGATGGGTTGATGGTTGGACTAGGCAGCCTTAGAGGTTTTTTCCAACCTTAATGATTCTATGAAAGGCAACTCCAGAACAACTCAGCCCATCCTAAAATAGTTGTCTACAACTGATGGGCTAAATTACACTTTAGTGGTTCCTATCTCTCTCCATTGACAACCATGAGAACAGGGAAGACTCAACATTTCATTTTAGCACATCTAAAATTAAACTAAATTAATCCCACCCCACTTCTTCCCTCTTGTGACTATCACACTTCATCCCCTTCGGCTCACTTTACAGATAAGCAACAAATCAAAGAAAGCCTTCTTGCTTTTGGCAGCTTGTACTGAGTGCTGCCATGGTCAACCAGCACTGTGTGTGCATATGGAGAAGAAGTATCCTGTCTCCTTGTTTCCTTTGCTGTTTCCTGAAATAGCTCTGGGACCATGCTTAGAATGTACTGCAGCAGCACAGAGCATGCAGGGGTTAGATCAGTCCTGTACAGAGTTCTGATACGTGATCTTGAAATATTCTTACATTATTTGAGAAAGCAATGAAAGTAGGGAGTGCTAGAAAAAGCAAAAGGCCTTTTCAGACAACAAGTCTGAACACTAGGAAGCCTGGCACTGTTTTGTGCCTGAAGGCTGACCCTGTGCTCCTGTCTGGGCCCCAATCTGATTTAATTATGAAATTCAGCAATGAGTTTAGCAGTGTTAGCAAGAATAAGAATCAGTCACAGCAAACTCTAGAAAGCCGTGAAAGAAATATAGTTGGTTTCCTTTTAAGGCATTCAGTGCTTTTCACAGGCAATTCAGTGCACACAACTAGGCTTAAAAGGCTTGTTTATTTTTCATCTGCAGGTGCAGGCAGGTTTATAGGTGGCCAAAAAAACCCAAAACACTGACATGTTAGTTTTATCTTCAGAATTGCTCCCATGCAGCTGTTCAGAGCCACAGGCTGCCTTCATTTTCTTTTCAGAAGGACAGTTTTCATTGGGGCGAGCAAGAGAGATTTGCTGCATCATTCTCATGTCCCCATCACATGGAGCTAAATTCTTCAAACTGAATCCTCTAAACTCAGCAGAAAGACAGCAGGGTTTTGGAGAAGTCACTTACTTTGTTTGTTTATCAAGAAGTGTGTCCTTGGGACATTCCAGTTTTACTGAGCACTTTGACTGCTTCAGGTTCCTTCCTGCCAAAGGTCTGTGCAATGCAACATCTCACCAGCCCATCATTAGTGCAGCAGGGCATAATGTGGCAATACAGGCAGCTTGACCAACAGTCTTCCCTTTAAAATCACTCTTGTCCTTGCTGGGCATACAGCTTCCCAACAAAATGCTGTGGGACTGCTACTGCAAATTGCCAGTTGGTCTTGGCATGAGGTTTACTACAGTATCTGCTATAAATGCCTGGTCCTGTGCTGCAGGCTTAATTCAAGAAAAACAGCCAGGACAGGCTCCCATGTTGTAAATAGTGATACAACAGTGTCTGTTGACATTAGAGTGGCTGGTGCTCTGCTCAGCATGCTCACCTTGCCTGCTTGTGCTCTAACCTTTGTCAATAGAGACAGAGAAGCTTTTTTTACTCTCAGCACTGACACCATTGCAAGCTCCTAGGTAGATGAAGAACACTTATTTAATGCCGTTCCAAAGATTTATGACACTGCATCTTACTGGCTGACAGTAGAGCAGGCTGTATTGTTACCAGATGGAGGATGCTCTGGTTTCATCCTGACAATTTTCAAGGTTCACAGGAACATCAGCATGCCTCTCATACAGTCAACTCCATTACACAAAATGGATCACCTTCTTTGTTCTGACAGAGGAACACCAACCACTGGGACTGAATTCTGGTGGAGTTGTTAGCGCTACGCCACCATCTTACAACAGATTTCCCAGAAAAATGTGTAGCACTTGAAGGCTGTCATCCATTTCCTGAGCCATATTCATTTCTCTTATCTCATTTGCATGCTTGGCTGTCAAGATATCTTCAGGAATGTCATCTGATCTTCAGATGACAGGAGAGTACTATGCTGACCTTGTTCCTTAGGTGAAGTTGGAAAGAAAACTAGGGGCTCTTTCTGGGTCTAGAAGAAATGTTATTTTTTCACACACTTCCAAAGCAAGCGCTTTACATCTGAAATCTCTGTGCTCAGGGAGAAGAGCAGTAATAATAATTAAATAATTAAAATTTTAATACTGATTTTAAAAAGAGGGTAATAACTCACTTTGAGACTACTGTTATTCTAGATCACCACTGCAGCTTCTCCATAGACATGTGTTAGAAATAAAGCACTGAACTGAGAAAGAAGAAGGTTAAGGGCCCTGGACAGATGAGTATGTAATCAGGAAAAGAACAGTTGATGAACTCAATGCAACACAGTTTTGTGAAGTGAAGTACACCAGTTAACCTGGACAGTAAAAGCTGGACAGTAAAAGCTGGAAAAGAACAGCAGAGAGTGCTGTAAGGCTGGTAAGTCCAGGTACAGCTGTCAAAAAAACAGTGGCAGCACTGTCAACATAACCTGTTGCTTTTATGATACTAAATTCATCAGATTTATATATTCACTTTTGAATCTTAACAAGAAATTTTAAAGATAAAGAAAATAGTAAGCCCAGTACCTTGTGTCCTCTTAAGCAAAGTAGAGGCATTCCACTCTAGTGGAAAGGCTGTGCCAGAACCAGATTTGGCCACGTGTGCAGTTTTGCGATAGTTTATGCAACAGGCTTTGAGCCTCCTCCTCCCAGTTTTGTTGCTTAGCTATAAACTGCCTTATAAAGAGAGTTACTGTTATGAGGCAAGCAACTGTTTTTTTCTGAACCTTTACTTTGTCTAATATGTTTCAGATTTCTTCAGTGTCTGCCAAGCTTTTCCTTTCCCTTTTTTTTTTCCTCCCCCTAAAGACATAAACCAGTCTTATGACTGGAATAGCACAGCCAAGAAAAATAACGCAGAGCTGATTTTTAGCATTACATAACATGGGGGTCAGTTTAAGAAAAAAATTCAAAGCAACAGGTTGAATGCAGTTTCTACACCAAAGAGATCAGGGCTCTGAAGTCAGGAAATAGAGAAACCAAACAATTGGTGAAGGAGACCTACCTCTTTCCACCTACAGAGTCAACAGCACTTCCAAGCTGATGATACCTGAGAGCTAAAACATTTGCTTTTGCTTTATATAAGAGCTTTTGCTATGAGATTCCTTGGTTCTTAAGTGGAAAAAAAAATGCCATCATGGGAACTGGTGGTCACAAAGAAAGCAAGGCAAGAAGAGCACATTCCCAAGGCTGGCAGACCCCCCAGCACCATATTTTGAGCTTAATAAAAAACACTGCACTAAAAAGCTTCCATTTCCACAGTCTTTACACTGTTTATGTTGAACACAAACATGATTCCAGTATCTATCATCCTCTACTACCAGATACGTTAACAATAAAGGAGAAATGCAGGTATTCAGTACTGCATGTCAGAAATGAGCTCTCCCTGCTATTTTTCCATGCCTCAGGCAAATTTCTATCAATTGAGGGGCTGCTACTTTAAATACTCAATCTCATTCATTGTTACATGTTAATTAGAATCATTATTTTATGTAAACACCCACATGAAAAGTCTGTAAACATACCTTCATCTGCTTGACTGTGTATCTCATTGTTCCAAATGGTCCATCTTTCATGAGCTTCTTTCCCACAACTTTAGCACGGATCACTGTCAAGAGAAAGGAAAAATACAACTGATAAGTAACTTTGAATTTAGATACAGAAACCCTCACAAGGTTTAGGCTGGACCCTCCACTTCAAAAAAGCCACTCAGATAAATTGCTTTGTGAAACAAAACTCCAGACCAACATTCCTTTTAATTTATTCTAAAATTTCACATGCAACGGAGGCATGTAAAATGGGATGCCAAAGAAAGTATTTATTTAGAGGAAATCCAATTAAGTGTGAAGACAAAGAACAAGCATTATTTGTGTTGAAATCCCTCTCCAATTTGAAAAACAGATTATAGCTAGGACCAAGACAAGGTAAAATGCTTGCACCAAGCCAGAGGGCTGAAATTAATATTGAATGCCTTGAATCTCAACATAGAGAATTGCACGATGGGTGCCCCATGCAGCTTCTGTTTCCCAGTAACCCAACAACCCAGTACAGCACACTGCAGTGTCTCATATCTAGGGACTTCCTACACAGCTAGTCTTGAGGTACCACAAGACTCCCAACAACCAGCTCTCTCAAACAAACAGTTAAGGATTTTGAAGTCTGTCAAACAAATCTAGCAGGTAGCTTACAGTCAGGTTAATGAAGTGCTCTCCTGCTTCTGTATTTTTTGGGCATACCACACAAACTACTGTTTCATATATCCTCTGCTTTGAAATCACCTGATCATCAGGAGGAAAGCAAAGCTTAGTAACAGGGCAGGAATTATTCAGCTAATACCCACTACCATAGAACAATCGCATTCTGTTATAAAACCACCAGAAGTGGCTTAACTTTCACAGGAGCTGCAAAAAAATGAGATTTGAGAAGACCAGTCCTGACAAGAATCACTGTTACAAAAGCTGTACACCAGAGGCCACTCAAACCAACAAAATCAAACAAATGGGGAACTCAAAATTCCATGAAGAGAAACATCAAAACTACAACACACCCATGTAAATCCTGCCTCTGAAGTTATGCATTCATTGTGCTTCTCACTATGACGGCCATGAAAATTATTCCAGTAGAGTAATCCAAATAGTGCAACACGCTCACAGCACTAACAGAAGCTCATTTTTTCCTGGAAGAAGGTACCAGACACTTTTGCACAAAGGTTATATTGGTACAACATGATTGCGAACAAAATATCCCTGCTGAAAATACAGCCCAATGTTTCCAGAATAATGAAATCCTGCAACTAAAATGGACTACATACATCCCATCTTCTCAGCCTACAAAGGTCCTGATGGTAACTCCCTGTGCAGGACAGAGGTATTCCTTTCACAGAGATTGTACTAATGCATCACAGAAAACAATTCATTAAGAAGTAGGAAGGCATGAAAGGGAGATCAAGAGGTGGAGTTGCTCTTTGCAAGTAGGAAAACCCAATGAGCTATTATATGCATTACAGCCATATATAAAAGCCAAGTGCATGGACCCATTTGCTAGGCTTATAGGATACAAAACAAGCTCCTTGCTGGTTCTTAACTCATTTCAGGGTTCAGATGGCAATAGAAGCACCTCGAGAATTGGTAAGAAGAGAAGCACTGAGTTTTGTTTGCTACCTCGATCAAATTAATGAAGGAAAATGGTTGTCCTCACTCACCTAAAATGGTACTTTCTAAATAATGTGAAAAAAACAGATTTAAAGAGACAGATCTAGTTATATGCATCAGCCCTGGAACTTGTTCATGAGGATGGTGTGAAATGAAGATGAGCTCACTCTACTCCAATTTACATTCTGTGCCTTAGCCAGATTTCTCAAATAAACTTTAAATTCAGTAAGATAATACTGTTGGCTTTGATTCAAAAGTCCAACCAAACTTCTGTTTATTGAGTGTCAAGCTTGATTCTTTTTTTTCAAACTTCTATTATCCAATGGCAGTAAAAGCACACGAATTTGTACAATTTTGTTGGTTCCACTATTTAACAAGCAGCTCAGAGTTCAATTTACTCCTTCCTTCAAAACTTCATAGCTACACTGAAGAATGTCCTTGAGGAGTGCAAACAGCTTTCAAAAATGAGGTACTTCCCTTTGTTTCCCCCAAACACCACTGCAAGTGAAACTGCAGAAAGCGGCTGCCTAAGTCTCAGTTAAAAAGAACACAATTTCGTTAACGCTCTGTGAATTCCTTGGGTACTTCATTAGTAATACAGCCCTTAGCAAAGGGTATGAAAGGTCTTATCTTTATCTGTTGCTTATCTAACACACTGAAATTGAAAAACAACGAGTGTTTGCCTAACATAGGATTATTAAATACAGATAACTTACAATGGTAAGAAATATATTAAAATGCAATTTTGCAAAACCCTAAGGTTGCCAAGCCAGAACATGGTTAGCATTAAAGATGACAGGCACATTCCCAGTTGCTGACAAAATACCTAAAAATCTGTTTTCTTCATGTACTTAACTGCTAGTTTGGCAGCCCTTTAACTTTCTGGTTAAAGTAGCACAGCCACTTCAGAAAGAAAGCAGCTTTGATTTACGGACTAATCAACAGCTTCACCACAAGACCAAAGGTTCAAAACGTGCATCTTCACTAGCACATAACAGCATCCCAGTTTCAACACTGCTACCCCTGCAGTCAGGTGGAAGGATATATGACTAGGTTAAGACAGCCCCGTCTCTTCAGATTATTACTCTCCAGTAAATAGAAAGGAGCAATCATGCCAGCACATTCATCTAGTGAAAGCCATGAAGAACCTTAGCGTGGGCTGTCACTCCAAGCCTTTAGCAAGTGGGTGAGGCTGTCTGAATCTCAGAGAAGTTGTCTTTGTTATCCAAACAGTAACCTTTTGGATAAGTTCCTTCCTCTACCAGAAAGCTTGGAAGCAACAAGGAACTCACCCTATCTCATTTCTCCCATATTAAAGGAGAAATCAAGCTGTTAGTCAAGGAGCAAACGATGCTCCAGTTTCTGCCCTTTGAGGATCAGACACCTCTGAGTAAGAGAAAAACAGTGTTGGATGGATGGGACTGCTCAGAGGCTGCTCTTACACATGCAGCTTCATCAGCCGTGTGAAAGCAATCCACAAATCCGCCCAGAACAGGGCTCCAAGCTGCAGAACTGCAGGCATGTGGATGCTGCAAATTCAGTCCCCGTTATACTGGAGAAATCCACTGTTTGCTTATGAGGACTTCTGTTTTTTTTCATCAGAAAAAGGCAAAAGGTGCTGCGAGTGCTCCCCTGAACTCCTTTCTCCCCAAAGCTCTGTTAAAGTCCTGCTGTTACTGATGGGAAATTTTATCCCACACAAGTGGTCACCAAAATAGCTGCATATTTTTAAACCACAATTCCTTTGATGTACTGCCTATAAAAATACGCCGAGATGAATGTTTCTCAGTACTTCAGGGTTTCGGGTCAGGTCACTTTGTGGGACTGGAGCAGTTGGCAAGGTCTCACGAGTGATTTGTAATTATTATGAAAAGTTAAATTAAATGGGGATATAAATCTTGATAAGAGTGGCTGCCATATAGTGATTCAAAGAGGAGAAAGGGCTGCTTGTCCAATGTTGGTAGAATTTTAAAAAATGATGGGTAGCAGAAGACACGGTCACAGTGTGAAGACTAGACAATGAGTGAGAGAAGTGGGCACACATGAGACTAAGAGAAGCATTTCCCAAGCTGAGAAAACAACGTGCTGAAAAGACATGCAATTACAAAGCCGTTTCATCCTGGCAGAAAGCACTACTACACATGTAGTAGGAGCTCTTCTTCCCCCAGCTGAAAAGCAAAGGCATATTTAGTTAATCCAAGCCTGTCCTTTATGGCGGTCAGCCACTAGATGGTGACACTATCACAAATCTCACAGTAACGAGAGGGCAGCGGTACGTGTGGGAGCTAACACCACGATTCCCAGTTGTATGTCCAACCACACCATGAGAACCAGATGCTTCCACGCAAGCTGGATGCTTGTCATCCATAAACAGCAGCTTTCAGTGGAGGCACACTGCTTTCAGAGGCCAGGATTTGCTCCAAACCCATCTCCCTTGTGGCTAATGATTATGAAAGTCTCAGGGGAATAACACATGCTACAATTCTATTATTGTTTCCAGGATTTCTTTTACTGGTGTGCAAGAAGGGTATTTTTGAGTGAGAAATTTGGCTGAGCTGTACACTCGTTACATTTAAGCAAATGAAGGATGTGGAGGATTCACGTTGTTTACTAATGAAGACATAGGGGAGAAATAATTCTCTCAGCCCATTCTTAGACACCCAAATAGCAGCAAAATAACATATATGCAGAGCATCAATGTGACCAGGAGGCTAAGAAAGCCTCTGTCTGTTCTGAGGCCACTAGCTAGCCCAGCAGCTGGGCTGCGAAACAACCCCTCAGCAGAAGGGTGTGCTTGGAAATGCTGCCTTGACACTAAAGGTGGGACATGTTGTGCTCCTTTTTCCAGCCCCCCACCTGATCTGTTAGTAATTATCACCAAGACTCCTGGCTTCCCTAATAACAGAAGGCCATAACTACAAGAGGACTGTGTCCTTTGGACTGGAAGTCTGGCCCAGCTGTATACAACCTCTTGGGAACCTGTTAAATTGTCTGGTGGCTGTAAGCCTGTGTGAGAAGTAAGGGGATGGGGATGCCTCTGGAACAAGAAAACACCATCTCACCCATTTCTCCACTTTCACAGTACAGCAGAACCATGGGGAAGGCAATGATGGCAGCAGGGGGTTCATGAAAAGACAAAATCAGATACAAATCCCTGGTCTGCCTGTAATTAAAGTCTCATCCTCTACATAACAGAAAGACAATTATAAACATATTGAATTTGAAGGCTTCTTGTAAAGACCAAGGTTGAGAAGATGATACAGTAGAGGAGCTTTCTCTTGCCTTGTTCCACTGTGACCTCCAGCCAAAGCCACATGAGCAAAGAAAACGTTTTTTTTTTTTCTTTGCCTTGGAACAAGCCAAGGCCAGCAGAGCTCCCGGGAAGCACTGCCAGAGAAGCTCATCAAGAAAGCAAAAAATTAAAATAGAAAATAGCGAAGTAAGCAGTTCTCCGCTGGCTGCCTTCCTCTTATACCCCTCACCATTAAACTAGTTCCCAATTAGCCTTCTCAACTGGCAGGCTAAATCTCAATCTTCCGCCTTTTCATAGTGCCCTAAGGAACACTGACAGAGAAGGAACACCCCCTTGACCTCAATCACCACCAATTATCAGACCATTGCGATGATAATACCACGGTGGAAAGAAACTCAGGCTTATGTTGGCAAATTAGCTGCCAAGTTTGTTGGAACATTTTGGCTGACAAAAATCTAAACAAAAACAGGAAGGAAAACACCCAGATATCTTTCCCTCCAATTTTTTTTTTTTTTTAAACTAGAACTATGACATTTACTTTTGGCCTTTGTTCTACAGATCAAAATAAAAACCTTTCCCCTGTTGAAAGGTTTTAATTGCTGTTTGAAGGCCACCCCAAAAAGAAGAGGACAACTAAATGGCTTCACCCAGGCCCAAGTTATGGCTGAACCAACTGATCTTAATTGCAATTGCTAAACACTTGAAACCAGGTTTCATATTCTTTTATACTTTGCAGAATTCTTAGCCTCTGAGAGCTTGTTGGCAAAACAAATTGAATTTTCTCATTTCTAACACTGCAAAACAAGAGTGATGCACTTTCATGCAAGACTGATTACATCAGACCTCCCATCACTTCAAAAACTTATAAGCTGCTCTAGAAGGGCTTTTCCTACTTGGGAAAAAACTAATCCTCCCAACAAGACCACAAATTAAAGATGCAAGGTTGCACGAGACAAGCAGGACTTGGGTTGCACATGGCATTTATCCTGTAGTTTGTTCACTGGATATAATTTTTAACATGGCATCAGTAACAAGCACTTTATGCCTTCTCTGTATTGTGCCTCTCAGCCTATGCAAGTCTAAGCAGGATTGCCTTTGAAATACATCAGGATTGGAGAGGAAGAGGAACTGCAAGTTAAATTTTAGACCTTTCATACTGGTTCCTATATCTGATATTGTTGAAAGCTCTCAACAACCCAGCACTACATCCAGCTCCTGCTAGCTCCTTTGCTTTCCCATCATACGCAGGTAGTAGTCTGTTTAGAGGACAGAGGAAAGATTGAAAGGAGGAGAAAGAAAGAAGGGATTTAAAATGCATTTCCATCCAAGTAGAATCCTTAAGATCTATACACAGATGGTATGTTTCGTGCCAAGTGAGACTAGCTTCAGGAAATACCTTGTGATAAACAGAGAAGCCAAAGCTGGGGGGGGAGGGGGAACAAAAAAAAAAAAAACCACTTGTTTTTGCTAGCTGCTACACCTACTGAAGTCAGGGAAGCCAGGCAGGACCAAGAAATTAGCTAGAACAGGCAGAGCATAGCTAGTTGGGTCATAAAAGTTACATGCATCACTAAGTTAAACTCACAGCTTGCGTCAACACCAAGTTCTAGGTTTGCTACAAATGTAAGCAAATAGCATTGCTGCAGGCTGCAGAATGACTGTGTTCTACAGTTTCAGAATCTTCTGGGAAAATAAAATGAGGAACCAAACACACTCTTGTGAAGTAGCCACTTTGCTGCCTCCTTTTTGGCATGCTTCTTCCTCCTCTTCTTCCCCAGTCCTCTTTCCACCTAAACATTTAGGTAGTTACTGGCAGATTAATTCAGTGTAGGCAGTAGCCGAGTGACAGAATGAAGGAAGGAAGAGTGCTGTGAGTGGAGGAAGTGAAAGGAGCCCCCCATGAACAGAGCACAGCACAGCAGCACCTTACCATCCTCTGTAAGGGATGTTCTCAGCAGAGTGCACTTTACCTCATTTTCTGTCATCAACAGCTACCAAAGAAAGAACTGCTTTCAGCCAAGGTTGGCAGTGTTGGAAGGAAAACCAACGTGCAAATACCTTTCCAGAGCCGACTTACAACAAAGCATAGAAATAACATGCATGAGACTCAAAGCTGGTCAGGCAATGCTCCACTCAAAACACCTTTTCCATTTTCTTTTGGTCTGCATAAGATCTGGGGAGTAAGATGTAACTCAGTCCTCATATCTAGATCAAGTACTTCTAGACACAGTATATGAAGGGCAAGAGGAAGCTGAGCCGAGACAGGCAAGGCTCTGGCTTCTCGGAGCTCTTTGGAAGCATTCAAAGGAGCCATAAGTCTAAGTGTTCCACTCAGAGAATATGGCAGAGTTGAGGTGAGACCAATTAGGGGCAAATGGAAACCATATGTGGTTTTAATAAAACAAGGAGCTGGAGTGCATGGCTTACTGCTGGAGGAACATTTACTGCCTGAAAGGAATGCGCATCTGGCATTGATCGTTTCCCAACCCATCAAGTGAGCTGTAACATGTAAAGCAAATTGGAGCGTATGAAGAGAGATTAATTGCCTGAAGAAGTACAGTTAGGGGAGCAGCTAAGAAGGAAATGTGTCCTTTGGCTGTGATTTAGTGATATGGTTGCAAGTGAGACTGATCTTGCATTTCCACAGATCATGATCAGGAGAGCAAACTACAAAGAACAAGTGTGACTGAAAAGTCTGACAAAGAGTGACTGAAGTGGATTGTGAGGTACTTTAAAGAACCTACTATCCTAGAAACCCCATTTCATGTCACACAGAGTAGACTCTTATTCTCAAGGTAGTGGGCACTACTTAAAGAATAAAGTACTGCTGATCCTAAGCAAGGGTAACACAGAATCCTCAAATGGCATAAAATTGCTGAAGGGGAACGTGGTTGGTTTACTTGTACTTCAAAACACATAGATGGGAGATCTGAGGCTGAGGGGCCAGTGCAGATATGCCCTTTTTTCCTTTTTTCTTTTTTTTTTTTTTTTTTTTTTTTTTTTTTTTTCTTTTTGATGGCAAATTTCTTAAGACATTTCAGTTCTGCTCTGAAAGAAAAGTCTTTAGCCTGCAAAGCTGCAGATAAGCTGCTCGGCTGGGATACAGTTGCTTCTTTTGCGAGCTGTTGTGTTGCAGCTTGATATCTGCTTCTCAGAACCAAACCACTATCTTCGGCAAGCAGGAAAGAGACTACTCAACAGACACCAGAAGGCAAGAGAGAAAGAGAGATGCTCTCATCCAGCACTGAACCACATATATAGTGTGAAGTCTTCCTTAACTCACTGTGCAACCCAAGAATGCACTACAAGCTCTCAACCAAATGGACCAACTGGAGGAAGAAGAGGAGGAAGGAGAGTCCTGTAAAAAAAAAAAAACAATAAAAGAACATCTGAAAGCAGTTTTCTTCTGCATATTGGAAAGAAGGCAGCTCTGACAGCCCACGTAAGGCTTTCAAAACAGGGAGTATCAAAAGCCACAGGCCTGGACACTCCCCGCCGCAGTGACTTACTTCAGAGGACTTCCTTCAGCACCTCGGCTGGCTGGGACGGGTGCCAGGCTCTGCGAGGAGGCCACACTCTGCTGATCACATGGTTTACACATGGTTTACACTCTATTTTGCACGTAGAACTAGGGAGGAAGAAGTGCTTGGGAACATGTATAGATTTCAAGGGTACTGGGTGGGCCTGCAGATTCCTTCCTACATTAGAAAACTTGCATTAAAATGATAGACTAAGCAGCTGTCCATGCCAAAGAGGTATACATACTTAACCAGGTCAGGTCTATAAGTGCTGCTCTGCTGTTCCTACTTGCACAGGACCTTACAGGACCTAGTACTGAGCCTGCTGGATGCTGGGATTAAACCTGCATTCAAACAGTTTCTGCTATCAGAAGCTACTACCTTTGCCCACCATTATAGTACAAACTGTTCAGAAGCTGACAGCTGCCATAGACTGTTCATGGACACTGGATGTACCCATGACACAGTTCTGGTTTATCATAATGTTTAAGGAATTTAGTAATTACCCATCTTAAAAATCCATTATCTAACCACAGCCACTGACAGTATGGATTAAATCTTTGAGCTTAGCTACATTAAGAATTTTGCCCTGAAGTCTCGACACCATTTAAAAACAGGGTGCAGCTCCCAGATCCTTATTCAGTGTTCATTATAACAAGTGAACTTCCTGCACCCTGAGTCAGCCCCACATGCCAGAAGTCCCATTTCAGCCACAGTCAGACTGCCTACAGGTCAAGGTCAGGGCACTCCATGCTGGCCAGCTCACCCACCTGGCCAGAAACTGTCCAGGATCCCATATGGTACCCCGTGTTCCAGAACATCAAGCTTCAGTTTGATCCATCAGAGGGACACCAAGGGTCAAAGAGACTCAGCATTGATTTTTCTGGGGAGTAAGGTAGTAAATAAGTAATAGGAGAGTAATATGAGACAGCTCATGAAAGAGGTAATGGGATGGCCTGGAAGTCTAATAGCACCTGTAAGCAACAAGTGACTACATGAATAACAATTAATGCACGCTGTACATCCCCTGGCTTGAAGACCCAGGATTTCACCTATGCACAGGTGCAGATTGCTGGCAGAAGGGAGAATAGGCAGACACCAGCCTATTACCTTTTTTCTTCAGAGCTCAGGAACTAGCTCACTGTCCTACTGACAGACTGACCGACCACATTTGCTCCTTAAAGACCATGGCAGAGAGACACAGTATAGCCACCTTGTTCTTTTATTACTTTCTTCATCAAAGGGAATTTTAATCAAAATTTCATGTTGGCAGACAGCCCAAAAGGCTCTTTGTAGAATAGATTTCCAGAAGTTGTGCTACTACCCTGACACTCACATACAACCTGGTGTTCCCTACACAATACTAATGAGATACAGCTTTTGGCTAGACTTCTGCAGGCACAGAGAACACACTCAATAGTTAATAGTGCCTGCCCCACCACCAACTGCTGTTGTTATTTATTTTTTTTTTTTTTAAACACAAATTCAAGACTAACACAGTGTTTTATCCCTTGTCAGTATTGCTGATCAATGCTTTTTAGGGAAATGATCAAGTCTCACCACTCAAACCTGATGTGATTTAACTGAAATTAACCGACTAGTCAGTTAGCTTGCCAGTGCTATTGGAGCTATACAGCTTCACAGAATGGCTTAGGTTGGAAGTGATCTTAAAGGTCCATGAGTTACAGCCCCCTGCCATGGGCAGAGTTGCCAATCACTAGATAAAGTATTCTGACCCAAATCTTTCATTAAGCTCCGACTTGGGTGAGCCAAGTCTGCATTCTGTTATCAGTTCTTAGGCATTCAGGTAACTTCTTGGGAAGAAAAAGTGAAATGCCATAAGACATGGATGGTTAGCCCTTTCACAGGCACCTGGCACAGTGATTGCTATTTCTGAAGGCTGTAAGGCTCATTAACTGTTTTGGGAGGCAGATGTTCTCTGGACACTTCCCCGCTGAATGTTTACTGATAAGGGTAATCATTTCCAGGGTACACACCAGGTCTGGCTGCTTCCTGTCTCTGCAGGGCTCTGAGACACAGCTGTAAGAGGGCTTTATTGCAATGAAGTCATGAACCTGAACTAACCTCTCAGGAGCCAGCTTGTAGAGCTTTGCTTAAGCTCACACCTGGGACACAGGTGTAAGCAACCTTCAACATTTTGACAGGGAAATAACTGAGAAATAGGAGGGGAAATGCCTCGTTTCAGCCCATTGGCAGCAGCACAGCCACAAACTCCTTTGTTCATTAATGCAGCAAGCCCATGGAGAGTTGTCTACTGCAAAGAAACGAAGTGAAAGGTGGGTACGTGTGCGCTAAAAAGAATCCTCAGCACTCAGGAAAAGCAAATTGTAAGCCCAGAGGACCAATGACCCGGAATCTCTCCCAGCTGGAGGGGCAGCACGTAACCTGATCAGAATTTCCAAAAGGGAAGGCTGTTACTGTTAAGCCATCAGGGATAGGGCTGGTAGAAATGGTTCTGGAAACGCTTTTTCCTGTCAGGAAATATGGTTTTACTTAAGTCACAAATTTATAAGGAAAAGGATCAACTTCAGGAAAAAAAAGAAAAAAAATATCCTCAAAAATGACTGAAACCTATTTTCACTCTGAATCAGCATTTCTCTTCAATTTCACTTGACATCTAAATGTTAGTGTGATACCACTATTCAAAACAGACATCTTAAATTAACCCTTCAAAACATTAGCTTCAGATGCATTGGAGGATCTCTTTTTTTCCCACCAAAATTCCATTCTGAAGACTTCTGTTATTTTCATTTTTTATCTCATTTCATTCTGAACAAACTTCTACCACTTCAAAATTCTTTACGGAAAAGAAACCCCAATCCTCTCCAACATGTGCCTGGATTCCTCCTTCTCTCTATTAATCAGAGGTGACAGCAACAAGCTCTAATGACAGAAACAAGAGTACCTTCCATTTTTCCCCTCATTTTTCAGAAGCCACAAGTAACAAATTTATACCACTGAGAGCTGCGGGTGCTTCCTTTCAAGAAGTAAACCCGCTCTCCTTATGATCGCATAAGGTATCTAAACTAAAATGAGCACCCAACATGAGAGATCAGTCCTTTAATAGAATGTGCCAATAAAAGCCTGTCAGCACTGCGAACCTTAAATGAATGCAGACATACTAGAGCTATCTTTAAAAAAAACACTCAAGACACCACAAACACGGTAATTTAACCTGTTCCTCAAGCAGAGCTGAGGAACTGCTGAATAACTGTTCTTCGAGACTGCAGGCAAGTCAACTCTGACAAGTCTTCCTATTCCCTTTCTGCTTCCTAGCTGTTCCCAACATTTTGGTGCAGTATTGTGTGACTGCTGTTTCCCGAAGCCTCTTCCTTCAACTGCCTGCTGGAACCAGTCGGAATTTTGCCTCTGATTTTTAGCAGAGTAGGATCAGGCCCTAAATAAGTAGTGGTGGAATCCCCAGACTTAGGGACTGAACAGCTGCATCTGCCCTTCCGAAAGAAGAGGGAAAAGTTATTCCTGCAGCTGTTTTCCCCTAAGTGCCTTCACTCCAAACTGTAACAGGATTGGAGGGAGGGGGAGAAGGTGGAATTTTAATAACCCATTAAAAAGGAGTACGGGCCATTGCGCAGCAGCTCTTTCAGTTCTGCTCAAGCAGGGTCACTGCTGCCAGGCTCAGACAGCCCTAAGGGCACGGGAAAAGTCGTCTTCTTGTTTTCACATCTCATTCACAGAACGGATAATGAGGGGGAGGGAGGAATCAGCTTTTGGGTTAATTAGCACCATGAACAGACAGCTGCATTGTCATTAAAAGTTCAAGAAGTCATCGGGGTCATCACTGAACTGCAAGATGTACACACACGCACACGAGGCACACGTCTGAGCCTAGAGTAGTAGCAGTCTTGCATGGCTCTGATTTTCCACTACTCCAAGGGAAACTCTAAAGTTGTAAGACGACTGAGCTGTTGTAGCTCTGAAGGGAAACCAGAAGCACAAAAGCACTCCCTCTGAATGGTAGTTGTTCATCCCCCTTGGAACTGCTTAATTTCACACTTAATATACCAACTAAGAATAGTTAAATGGCTTATGCCCCCTGAGAAAAATCAGCAGCCGAGCTTACCAAAGCTTAGTTTCATCTCTGCTTCCAATGTTCTGTGGTATAAGCAGAGAAAACCAGAGTACCAAAACACATGATTTTCTTCCCCTGCTTCCTTCCATCAAGCAAGGAAGCTGAGGAAGTGCCAGTGCATATTAGCAAAACCAGAAAACGAACATATATGGAAAATAATGAGAAGATAAAACCTCCAAAATGACATGGACTACCATTAATAAGATTTGGAGCGCTGCTAGCCTCAGTCACAGTTTGGCTTAAAAACAAAACTAACAAATTATCCAACTATGCTGAACAGCCGCAGATTGCTTTCTCACTGCTATAGTTCTCCAAGTAGCATTTTCCAGTAAGGGATCTCAGTGAAAATACACAAAAAGAAGTATTCCTCTCTTACCTTCTGAAAGAGGGAAAGAATTGGAACTTAAAGCCTTGAGTAGCAGAAGCAGTAGAGAAAGCAGGCTGGCATCAACTGGTCCTGTCAGCTGTAGCTTTGCTGCCTACACTCTCAAGGCAAAAATGGGGCTGAGACTACTGTCACTACAGCTACACCTCACAAAAACATGGGTCTCCTTTACTGGGTGAAAGGAACACAGATCCTGTTTGCTGTTGCTATTATACTGGCAGACAAATTGGATGCATGTAGCTCATGAGTGTGTAGTTCCATTCTCAGCTTGCACATTGCCAAGGGAAATTACTCCAGGAACACAGAAACTAGACTGATTTTTTTTTTTTATTATTTTTTTTTTTTTAAACCATATAGCTCTGTTGATTCCCAGGCACATGAGTTGCTCAAAGCACAGAATTTCAGTATGCTTACAGCCATACAGTTTTTGTAGCAGTTCAGCTGGAGGTGTTCTGAGGAGGGAAAAACAGAATGGAGAGAGTCCAAAATTCCAGTTCAGAGGGGAAACAACAGTCATCAGCATTTTGACTCTAACTGCTTGAGTTAGGACAGCTGCTGGAAGCTCTGAAGGATTTATTTCATCAGCAAAGCAAACCCAAGTAATCTACGTAGCAATCCCTAGACTACTCCTTTGAGCACCTTCCCCTCCCTCCAAGACTCAGAGTACTTTTAGGAACAAAAGCTGCCCTTACTGTAACACCACAGTGAAATAACCTAGTGAGGTTGCCTCAAATATATAGCAGTAATCTTTCAGTAAGCACTGTGGTCAGTCTTCCCTTGTTGGTCCACATATGCGTAGAGGAATATATGCTGGAAGTAACTCTATTATGGTGGCTTGATGAACAAGTATAGAGGCTGAAGAGAAACATGACTGCATCAGGTGTGTTAAGCCAACTTGTTCCATTTGCCTTCCCGAACTTCCATCAAGAAGGCAGCCTAACCAGGACGTGTGTAGGCAATGTTGTTGAATTCAGAAAGGGGAGCTTTGAACATCACTAAGGACAAAGTTTACGTCAAAGGCCCAAGCTGTCATACTGCACAAAAGACAAACAGGAAAAGGTCTCTGTACAGTTTCTGGGGCTGGAGGAAAAGAAAGACCCGGCGCTTTCCTTTACCTCTTCTAACAGCAGTTAGCAACAGCGGAAATCACTTTTTGAGAAGGGCAATCCAAACCATACATGGAGATCTAGCATGGACAGGAAGGAACCTATTGGCTTGAAAACTTTCCGGTACTAGTGAAAGCTTTGTTTCCCATCTAGTCAAGCACACAGGTGCTGTCTGCTTTTATTAATCTAAACTATTTCTTCAACCAATTTAAAGGGGAATGAAAGGCATGGGAAGAAAGGCCAGTAAGGACCAGCTTCCCTGTTCTGTTCTGTTTTTAAAAGGCAGTCACTCTTTTGGAAAGGACAAATATCCTTGGCGTCAAACACATTTGGTCCAATGCAGCCTTATCTCAAATAAAGCCCTTCATTGCTGTTGGATGCCTCAAGATAAGAAAGTGTAAATGGTAAATAATTCCTTCAAACTTACCACGTTACCTCTCTTAGAAAGGCTCAGCAGTTTTTTATAACACTGTGAGCAGTACTCATGACTTCACAACTAGGGAGTAAGTATGAAAAGCAAATGAAAACAGCAAAAATAGCGTTGCGGACCATACAGCAATCCCATGAGCCATTCTTCTGCCAGAGCACAGGCAACTGCACCCCACAAAGCACACAACCCCATGTCTTCAGGGCTCTGAATCATGTAATTCTGAACTCGCAGCACCATCCCTGCAGAATCCAGCTAAGTCGCACAACAGAGATGCAGGGCTTTGCAAGCACAAGAACTTACTATTCCTAGCCTTGCAGATCCATAATTATTTGGTGTCAGAACAAAAATATGAATAAATGCATAACTCCCATCCTGTGGGCCAAAAAGAGCAAACCAGAATATGCTGGGAATATCAAGAGAGAGCTGCATCTTAGACTGCACTTGGGAGGTAGATTTGACATTCACACAGATAACAAAACAGACTCTCCAGAGTTAAAATAACAAATGCCTTGAAAGAGTTCTGGAAGGAGCTTAAAACCGCAGGGCGTGAATCAGTCTCTCTAACTACAAGGAATTAGGATGACAGAAGCAGGCTATGAGAAAATCAAGACTATCCCACATCAGGCTTCTGAGAGATGTATTCTAACAGCATTGGAAATCCAGACTAGATGGATGACATCTCTGACTCACAATCACAATCAGGTTCTGTTGCAGCACACTTGTTCCGAGTGGAAGGTGTAAACTGCAACCTACCATTAAGGATCATCGGCTGTTTGCCACCAGGTCTAGTTGAGTTTCTCTACAGATGGATAACATTCCATTCAAACCTTCCTGTGATCATCCACGGTCTCTCAAAGTGTCACCTTAGAATTCAGTTTGATGCTTTGGAATCCTCTACTTCTGTGCTTCTCTGCAAAGCCGCAGATTGTTATACACTAGAGAAAAGCGGGACAGCTGTTTAATTGTATTGCACATAAACTGTCTGTAGAGAAGATGGAAGCAGATTTATTGAAGTCTCCTTTTTATCTTGATTCTTGAAGGAAATAACCAACTAAATCCTTAAGCTTCCACTCCCTTGGACACAACAAGAAAGAAAAGAAAAGGAAAAAAAAAAAAAAAGAAAGAAGGGATAGGTGCTACTCTTCATATTTACAAAAGTAAAACAAAGATCTTAAGAACCCATCTTGCCCCTACCCCCAACAGTCCTTGCCATAGTAAGGTGCTTGCACAGGAACTGCTGCCCTTGTCTTCCCACACTTCTCCAGGTTGGTGATTTTGTCCCTGCAGGATGCTATGGAAACACTGCACACGATGGCTTCTTACATGCCCCAGAGTTCATGTGACTGCTCTCTTTCTTGCTAGACTGGCCCTCTTCACCACTGCATTTATGGTACTCACTGATGCAACTGTAGAACTTTCCCATGAAGTGTGGTATCTGTGCTGGTATCATTTGTTCCTTCTTAAGTCTCTCCTCCAAACCCTCCCTTCTCCCAAATACCAGACATGTTCCAGCTTTAAGCTCTGTGCCATATGCAGTTTATTACTTACTGCAATAAACTGTTTACTCAGAAACAGGCCTGCATACCCTAGTCCAGAGGTGAGAGAGATAAACAAGGAGACTGTGTCAGTCTTAAAGGACTCCCTCCATTTGCCAAGAGAAATTCAAAGCAGAGGACCCAGCAACCCCACACGTGCCAAGGGCTGGGCTGCAGGCCGTTCTGTTCCATCACCTCAATCCCCTTTAATCTGCAGCGTGTGTATCCCTGGGCTGATAAAAGGCAGGAAGATATTTATAGCAGTGTCAGACCAGGCAGGAAGTAGGAAACTGGGGCGGCTGTTTGGAAAGCATATAAAGGGCTCCAAAGAGCAGGGCTGGCCTGGAACACCTTCCCCAGAAGAACACAGAGCTAAAGGAGAAGAGCCAGGGGAACAGATATCCTCTGGCTCTCTTCTCCCCTACCTGTTGCCTTTCCAGGACCAGCCATTTCCCGTTTTTCAAAGTCAACTGGAAGTTTTCCATTCTGTGGTTTTCCTGTCTTGGTACAAGTAAGCACTTTTTTGTTTTCCCTAAATATTTTAACTGTTTGGAGACCATGTCCAAAACTATTTCACTAGAGGAAGGAGGTTCCTATTTACAGTTGACTCAAAAAATCTGAGAGAGCTGATTATAAACCTCAGGGGAGTGAGACCTTTGCTTGCTCCTGCATCCCCTAAGCAGGAGGGATTGAACTTGCTGTCTGAACAATTGCTCCAGTGCTCTTCCACAGCAATGAAGGCTAACACAGTGCCAGCAGGCCTCCCTGCAAGGCTGCACTGCAGTAACACCCATTATAGAGGGAAACACTGAGAAAAGGAAACAGATGTTAGAGTCCCAGTACTGCAATTACAATACAGCACGAGGGAATTAAAACTCATGTCTCTCAGCCTAGGCCAGCAGGAGCTTTGGACATTTTGAACATGGCCCTATGGAACAGAAGCATTCCCTTTTCCTATGTGCTGTTGTAGGAGTATTTATTTTTAAATGAATCACCCGGGAGCAATAAGTAGTAACGCATTACCTTCACACTGCTGCACCTGGTATAGCTGCTGCTGTCTGTGCAAGTATTGTGTAAACACAGCACAACTTATACCTGCTTTGCTGAAGTACCAGTGATCATGCAGGTCAGGAGAAACCTGGGTTTTTATGTATCAAAGTCAAGGAATTAAGGAGGGAAAAATCTGTGGGATCATTTTTTTCAGCCTTGAAAATACAGTACCCAGCCACTTGAACAATAGATGAACAACTAAAGAAGATCGTGGATTTTTGTTTAGTGTACATTTTTGTCCAGAACCCATAGCTAACAGGTGCTAATGATGGCTGTGAGTTGGGCTGCTACTGCCTGTAAATGATAAGTATTTTTAGACAACATACTATGTTTGGATCGATATCATTTGCTTCTCTAAAATGTAATCTGCATCACTTTCAAACTATACTCTATTTTCCCTATAACTCACCTGGGGGAAGAACGAAAAAACCAAAAAACCCATATACTTTCTTTCGGTTTTTTTTGAAGGCACTTCATATTCCCCTCCATGGAGACTTCTTGAAAGCCTTACTTGAAGGCTTACTTGCTCGGCAGCCAGAAACAAATGTGCTACAGGCTGTTAGAGCTGTCAGTAGACCACTGCGTTGTTTTACAGGGGTTCTATTGCTACTTTTTCACTTCAGCAGTACTTCCATACAGTCCTTTTCCCTTCTCCCGTAACCCTTCTCCCGTAACCCTTCTCTCCTCATACTCTAAGAGTACTCTTCGAAGGGTCTGCCTCTCCATTGTCTCTGAAGCACCTTTCCCATTACAAGTTTCCAGTTGAGCCTATTGCTGCAACCCTCCTCCTCCCCCCCATCAGTAACAATGACGAATTTTTTCAGAGCCCAAGCCCATGGACACAGACCACCATTTTCCTAGAAGCACAACCCAAGACCCTGCCCCTGAGTTGACAACAGCCTCCCCAAGCACTGCTCTATCCTGGTTCCTGGTGGATTTCAGTCCCAGGAAAGATATCCCGGATCAACTCCTTCCTTCCTGAGATAAAAATGTCATTCTACACCTTAGGCAAACCAGTGCTGACATTTGAAGAGGTCCGGTGGTATTTTTTTGCATACGTGTCTCTCTATTTAACTTGTTTTATTGTCTGTATACTGTTTCTAAGGGCTGAAATTGCCCTCTGGAAAGGTCTTGTATAAACATGAGAAGGAATTTGGACTATTCATAGTCAACATTTATTTTACCAGCATGAAACTCAAGAGACTTCTATCTTCTTTCCAAAAGACTCACAGAATCTTTTCAAGCTGGCAGAAACACTGACTAAATAGAATAATCAGGGTGTAAAACTACTTGCATTTTTATGTTATTAGGCATTGTCAGTTAATGCACTATATCTTCAGTCTGGTCACTCAAGTGAACTACTTCACATTACAGTAGGAGGTTAACTGTTGTGATTATTTTTTTAATGTAATAGTTTTATGCACTCTAGTGTTTGTAACATTCCTCTTAGAAACTTGAAACCATCAACTGAAATCCAACTCTGATAAAAGCCACTGAAATGCTATTGAGACTAGTGGCACTACACCTGCTTTATGTAAGTTGTAAGTACAATGTTGGTCCAGCATTCCCTTGCCATATCAATGACAGGGCCAGATTTAGATCTAGTATAAGAGGACATAAATCCATTTAACTCACCTTGGTCTTGCCTAATATGTTCAAACAGTAGAAATTTGAAATTCACATGCTTCATATTTACTCAGTGTCATGTTAATAAACACAGGAATTAGTACACTGATTCACAGCCTTTTCTCAAGTTATTCCAAAGCAAGTCCAGTTTAACCCCAGATTTAAAGAAGCACTTATCTCGCTAGGGCAAGATAACACTGGTAGCAGAGTCACCAATAGGCAGGTAGGCAGTTTCAATACACTCTTTCACACATCCATTTTAAAGAATAACTCTTGGTTTTAACACAGCCCCAGCAGCAAGCAGCCCTCTTCTGTGACTTGAGTGCTCAGATGCAGAGGGTTATTATAGAGGCAGGCCTTCAGTTAAATGCTCAGTGGCTCAAAGCTAAGGAAAAGTTGGGATGGTCTATAATAGTTCCCAATAGAGTCAGCTGCTTTGGTCAACTTTTCCTCATTCAAAAGTCTACAGCAGGTGTAGTTAGTTTAAAAAGCAGTATCAATCTATTAAAGTTACATCAGTAAAGTTCCACATATCACATGCAGAGGTTCTTCAGATGTTCAGATGAGCTTGAAGTTCAACAAATTCTGTATTTGCTTAATTAGTACTTGAAGGCCCAATTATCTTCTCACATCTTTTACATTACTGTCTTTTCACCACTAATATTTAAGTTGTTCCCAATCAATAATATCATGTGAAAAAGGAGAATCATACCCTGAGAGTCTATAGTAAGGATACTCATTGCTAAAAGGAAATTCAGATACGTGCATCCCAGGCATTAATAGGATTGAGATAGGGCCCTCAGCTTAGTTTGGCTCAGAGCTAGCAAGCACAGCACACCCAGCCTTGCCTGCTAACTCACACCAAACTGTCCTCTCAAGTTTATTAGCTCTTATGAACTTCCATCCGGTGCAGACAGTGGAAGTTTCATTTAATGACAAGGCCTCCTGCACAGAACACATGGGCTCCTTCTCTTGGGGAGCATGCTTGGTTGAGCTACCTAAGAGCACCAGATGGTACTGGAGCTGTTTGGAAAAAGAAATATGACCTCAGTCAACATTGTTACAAGGAAAAGCTATGTTCTCATCTTAGCTTTAACATCCAGTTATGGCCAAGGTGACACACCAAGTGCTCCTCCTGAAGATTCTTGGTCCCACTGTAACTGTTGCAAGGCCCCACCTGGAGTACTGCATCCAGGCCTGGGGCCCCCAGTGCAGGAAGGACATGGAGCTCTTAGAGCGGGTCCAGAGGAGGGCTACTAAGACGATCAGAGGGCTGGAGCACCTCTTCTATGAGGAAAGGTTGAGGGAACTGGGCTTGTTTAGCTTGAAGAAGAGAAGGCTCCGGGGAGACCTCATTGTGGCCTTCCAGTGCTTGAAGGGAGCGTGTGAACAGAAGGGGGGAATGGCTGTTTATGAAGGTGGATAGTGATGGCACAAGGGGGAATGGTTTTAAACTAAGACAGGGGAGGTTTAGGTTAGATATTAGGAGGAAGGTTTTCACTCCCAGGGTGGTGACGCACTGGAAAAGGTTGGCCAAGGAGGCTGTGGATGCCCCATCCCTGCAGGCATTCAAGGCCAGGCTGGATGTGGCTCTGGGCAGCCTGGTCTGGTGGTTGGCAACCCTGCACATAGCAGGGGGGTTGAAACTAGGTGATCATTTGTAACTGTGTTGCCACCAGTCTGCTTCTTCTCAGAAAGGCTAGAGGAGCAGCTGTCAGGTGGAGTTCTCTGGAACAGGTGGGAAATCAGTGGAAATAAGAATTTAAAAGGCATCTACATAAAGCAAGGAGCTCTAAGACTCAAGATTGGAACATATGATTATCAGGACTTGGTAGAGTCACTTCCTGCAGAAAATCTGGAGTAAATGCATGCAATAGTAACAAGACACCAAAGGAACCTTATATAATATTCTGCACTACATCTTCCAAGCAGTGCTTTCCATCACATAATTTTTTTCTTAATATTTGCATTTGGAGATGAGACTAGCTACACATCCCAGAAGGTCATCTCCTTGCTCAAGTAGAGCAGGATTTACTTCAACAGTAAATAACCATAAAAAACAGCAAATAAGAAACTTGTATTTCCATCTTTCCCATTTTCCAATAGGATCACCAGTTTACAGTGGTGACCCTTCTGTCAGAAGACAAAACCAGGCACAAAGAACACCGTCTTTCACCATGGTCTTTCACATGGACATAGGAATTCCATGTTAGTTAAAAAACTTCCTCAATTTCTTTAAGATATCATCTATGATCAAGTTGTTCTGCATCTCTCTTCTAGTTTTCTAACAAAAAGGTAGAACGATCATAAAGAAAACCTATGAAAGAAAAAGGGCTGGTTTTCAAGGTGTATGGCACAATGGAGGGATGAATGGCATCCTTCATACCAAGGGAATCCAAGAACTTGCCAACTCCAGCTTAAACAGGAGTGAGGCTATTTAGAAGGCAGAGGGGCACTAATCACAGCTACCCTTGCTGAGACATTTCTTCCCCCAACACAACCTATAGAAAAGAATGTTACTCTAAACTCCTTTGAACTTTTAAGATACAGCTAGTACTGCCATAGCTCTTTCTGAAGTATATGCACAAAATGAAATTGAGATAAGTGTGGAATGGAAAAAGTACTTTATTTATCATTTACAGGTTGGTTTGTAAAAACCCAGCCTGCAATTTCACATACTTGTCCTTTTTTTGAAGGGGATGTTGGGGGGAAAACTAGGGAGGAGGCATTTTTCCAAACCTGTGAATGCAACGTTCAGCAGCCAAGCTGAAAAGTTCCTGCTGCTCCTGCAAAAAAAGGACAAACAAGCCCTTTTCATGTCAGCTATGTCCTGCTGGAAATGTCACGGCTTTGTCACAATGGAACAAAGCATGCCTGGTGTCTGTTCTTTCAAAAGGTCTCTTAATTCAAACAAAAGAAAAATATTCACATCTGGAAGGGGTCGAAGGCAGGGGGTGGGAGGAGAGGAAGCAAAGTTCAGATGGCATGTCATAGGATTGCTGTTTGTCTAATTATTGTACTGTCTGTTCTGGCACTTATTGATCCAGTTAGAGAAAGAAAGCCAGGGAGTTAAACAATTTTTTTATTGATTGACTTCAAGGGGTCAGATGAGACACACCTCTTCGCTTTTGCTCTCTTCATCATTCTGCAACACTCAGACTGAGAAAAAAGGACCCTTTTTAATCAGTCTGGGAGTGGTTTCTCTTCTTTATTTGTTAGAGGAAGAAAGTAAAATTGTTGTGTGAGCTTGCTTTAAAAAGCTCACTTTGACATGCACAGGACGTACATCCTGAAGGGCTGCCCTTTCCAATGGGTTTATTTGAGCATCTGTTTCTGCGGAGATTAAAGCCTTCTAATGACTGCAGAGCTGGGAGGCTGTATCAGAATTGAGCCATGGGAAAATCAAAATCTAAGTGTCTAGTGATGTGAGATCAGAGGGGAAGAGAATAAACTTGAGAGTAGGACTTCACTGCCTAGGCTCAAAAAGCTAACAGCAAGACTGTATTAGTGCTAAACTCTTATCTCCTTCAGCATTTGGGGCTTCCAAAGATGAAAAGCCTCTCCTAGGCTGCCACCTAGCTAGTTAATTCCTTGTATTGTTTTAGGAGCTATTTTAAAACGCTCTTCTGCTCCAGCCCTTACAGCATTGACTCCTCCCTTCTGAGCCGGTATTTTGTCAGGAGTTTCAAGAGCGATAAAAACTTGCTGCCAAGTCCCTTTCTTCCTTGCAATGTGTTTTATAACCCAGCGTGTAGTTCAGTCTGTCCAAACACTACACCAGTACACTGCCACCAGTTTCCATGGAAATGGTTAACTCCTTCACGGCCAGAAGGCTTTAACATGCTTTTTGCCATGAAGAACATGACAGCATGCACTAAGATCTCAACCTGCAGAAGCACTGCATTTTCCAACAGTTCTAGCAAATTTAGCAAAGGCTTTACTTTTGCTTCAACCTATCACATCAAATTGCAGTCTTAACCAAACTTGCACTTAAGTCATCCTATAACATGAGCTGCTCTCTTCCCACATGCATCTCAGCATTGCCATCGTGTCTGAAGGCATGATGACCCCACTGACATCAACTTTCTGAATGCCACCACCCGTGAAAAAGCGAAGGCATGAGACACAAGGACTCCAGAATAGACAGACAGGAGATGAAGGACATGACTTCAAAATCAACCAGAAATGAGCAGCAAACAGGAAAACTTCCTGCCCTACAGTTGAGGAGCTCTGCTGTATGAAACAACATAGTTTATTCTGCTCCGAGTCATTGCACATTGACAAAAATATACTGGCATCATAACAAAAACTTATTTAATATCAGTTTTCTTAAAAAATTAAGTTGACTGAAAAACTACCCCTAATCTACTACAACATGACCTAACCAGAGCACCAAAACACAGCAAATGAAGGCCACGTACTATCAGCAGCTTTAGTTGTGGAAAAGTGGGTTTCCATCCTTACTGTCACAAAGGACAAGCTCCCTGGCAGCTGCCACTCGGGTGGCACGCTTGTTAACCCAAACTGAAAAACAGAGGCAGAAATATGGATATTCAACAGAACTTTCAACCGCAGTTTCCTGGAAGGATTCCCCACTCTAAAACTATTCTATAAATATTTTCCAGGCTCTCATCACTAAAGCAAATGGAGCCTTCCCAGCACTTTTAACATGTAATGTTTTCTTCTGGCATTCAGACACTCTACAGAAACTAGAACTGAACAACCAGACACAGCCACAGCTTTTGCACAGAAGTACCAGTAAGTTTGGCTAAAAGCAAAGTCACTGGCAGGGTTTGTAGCAAGAACTGTACTGTGACTTCCAAAGGAGCCACTTGGAGGGTTTCCTTGTAGACTCTGCTTGGGGTTGGTGACAAGTGGGAACCAACAGCCCCTCCATACACCGCACTACTACAACAACCGATGGAGGTGCAAGAAAACTCCATGCGCGCACTCTGCTCACAGCTGCCAAGGTGACAGCCCATGCGGACTGTCAGGAGGACACGTGTCCGGCTGTAGCTCAGAGGACACCACTGATGGGTTTCGTACTTTTTGCCACTTAGCAAACAGCAACCGTATTTGGCTAAGCAGTCTCAGCTACAAACAAAATAGAGAACTTGGACGAAGAGGTAATGGAAACTCTAGTCCCGAGACAGCTCGTGCGTCCCCTACCTCACGTTCGCGCAGGGCTGACCGTAGGGATGCTCAACCCCACAGCAAGGGGCGCCAAGCGAAGAGCTCCAGCTCTCCAAAAACACCCGCGTCCGCATCCCACGAAGACACAGCGTCCCAAAAGCGCGGTGACACTCGTCCCTGTCTCCCCAGCACTCCCGACCGCCCTCCCTCTCGCCCCACGCTAACGGAGCCGTGCGGGACGCCCCCCGCGGCGAGGCGCTCCCTCCCGCCCCGCAGCGGGCAGGTAGCAGCCCCGCAGCCCCGGGACGGAGCCACTCACCGATGTCGGAGTTGCAGAAGGCGTCCTGCGGGTGGATGGGGACGCAAGTGCACGCCTCCGCCACCAGGTCCCGCAGGCTCCAGCTGCACAGGAACACGGCGAGGAAGCCGAGCCACGCCGTCATGCTGCCTGCCCCGGGGTGCGCTTCGAGCTGCAGCCGCTGTTCTGTTCGCCCGACCCGAGCCTCGCCTGCTCGCAGCTCGCTCGTCTCTCCCTCGCTCCCTTCTCACACCGCCTCTCTCTCGGCCTCGGTAGCGCAGCCCTCGCTCGGCGACACGGAGCGAGCCCGAGTGAGCAGCACTGCACAACTGAGCGGGGCCGAAGCGAGCCGAGCTGTGCCGCGCTGCCCGGTGCTCCGAGTTATAGCCTCGATCGCGCCCTCTCGGGCTCCGGGGGCGCCGCCGCAGCCGACCAATAGGAGCCCCGCATTACCTCATCGGCGGGAGAGGCCAGCGGGACGGGGCGGGGCGGTGGCCGCGGCTTCAGCGCCTTATACGGAATAGAGCGGGGAGCGCCGCGAGCGGGAGGGAGTTGGGTTGGTGGCGCAGGTAGGGGCCCCGGGGGAAAAGTCCCCCTGAGGAGAAGTGCCTTGTCTCCCTGACGAGAAGTCTTCAGTTCGGCGGGGGCTGTGGCTTGTAAAAATGAAAACGTTCGTACCCCTGAGTTATCCACGAGTGCCTGCACGGCTCTGTCCCCGCACAGTCCCGTCCGCCCCAGTCAGGCTCTGCCTCTTCTCAAGAGAGGAAAGAGGCGCCTCAGACGCCCGTGGAGCTGCTTTTTACTCGCAGAGCTTGGGGTCTTTCTCTCACAGCCATCTCAGTTGGCTGTAAGCTGACTTTTGGTTGCGGGAAATGGGAGGAAACGGCGCTGCGAAGGATTTTCAGGAAGCGAGTGGAAAGCAGCACCTCACTGTTTTTCCTCCTTCAGTAAACAGCAAAAGGAGGATGGGGAGAGGTCCTAGCTGAACCCCTTGCTAGGATGGTGTCCTGTAGCCCTTCACCCTGCCCAAGTGCCCTTTCTCCTGCCTCCCCACCACTCATTCTTCTGGGGATGGCAGACAGCAAGGGCTCAAGCTGGGGAAAGCAGTGTTACATCTACCCTGACACTCCCAACGTTTAATCTCCAAGTGTATTTTAGCAGAGCAGCTTTAGAGGAATTTATAGAAAAGTCCTGCTTGTTTTGTTTTCCCTTATCCCCTTTTGGAACAGTACATTTCTATCAGCCGGAGAAATGTAAATGTTATAGTAGAGCTGGGACAGCAAGGAAGGAGATTGCCAGCTGCAGGATGCAGACAGCCTTATTATCCTGCAGAGGGGACCGAGGGGTGATTAATCACTGTATCAAACCAGTGTATGTAATGTCAGAGTACTTTCCGTGGGGTTTACAAGATTTAAGCATGTCTAGTTATAAATGATGCTGGTATTAAAGGCCATGGACCAGCTGTCCTAAATTTCTAGTCAGCTAAGTCTGTAGATTTACAATTCTGCTCCATCTGGGTGAACCACAGTCTGCCTACACCTTTTCTTTAATCATACCACCCCTATAAAATTAAAGCATCCAGCATTGTGGAAACACAGGCTCTCATTTAGGGCATAGGTATACAAAAGATTGAAGATGGGTATTGCTAGTGGCTATCAAAATAACAAAGCAAACAGCAGAAGTCATAGAATCATAGAATATCCCAAGTTGGATGGGTCCCACAAGGAACATCAAATCCAGCTCCTGGCTCTACAGAAATTTAGGTTCTTCTCCTTGCTGTGACACAGCCAGCCTGTGTGACAGTTTCATCTCACTGTGCTTCAAATCCCAGTCTGTGTAATTGGGGTAATGGTGATGGAGCTTCACAGGAATGGGTGTTAGTGAATGCAGTGAAAAAAATCAGATGGTGTTGAGGTGATAACAGGTTATACAGGTACACATGAATCAGGACATTAAACAGGACATTAGATGTAGGCATGCTAGTGTCAGAATCATTTGGGTTCAAATTGCAATATGAGAAACCCCATGCAAAAAGCTCCTTAGGTATTTGGGCTGTCAGCTCCACGTACTAGGACTGAAGTTGAATCTGTCAGCTTGGGCTGTCACTTCAATCTCACTGAGTGTAAACAAGGAACAATTCTACTGACCTCAGCAGAGAAACATGGAAGAAAAATGAGGTGTGTCTGGCACTTTCGTTTTTTCTTTACAGTTGTTAAAAAGTTTGATATCACCAAAATCATGATGCACCTGATCTATCAGCATCTCAGATCAGTACCTGAGAGAAGCAGAATTATTCCATAATCTGACACTGGTGTAAATAAGTGAGACTTTGGCCCCCACACAACTAGATTATAATCACAACTCCAGCACCACCTGTCCAAATAGATCCTCTGAGAAGGTTTCTTCATGTCTGTAATAACACCTCTCCGGTGTGTTCGGAGGACTAACAAGCTGAATACTTTATAACAAGCTTTGAAGATGCTGGGTGTTGCGTAAATGCTGAGTGCCTGTAATGCACAGACATGGGACACGTCCAGAGGAGACTGAAAAACAAACCTTTCTCTCACCCTGCTTTCTGCAAAGGGAGAAGGAAGAGAGCTAGAAGTTACTGAGGTTCCTTCCTTCAGGCATGGCAGCTTGTTTACATTGGGACTGACCAAGCTTGTTAAAGTAAAACCAAGTTTGTGCTGGTTACAGGAACTAGTTAACTTTTCAGATGTAACCCAGTGAAGTAATCTGCAGTTACTTCTCATGCTGAAAAGGAGTGCTGCAGTCTGACCTAGTGGCAAGGCACAGCTGTTTGGAAGGCATGATGCTCAGGTTGTCTATGTGTCATGGTGAACCACTGTCTTCTCTGCTGCAATTTGAGAGATGTGTACCTGTGCCTGAACAGGAAAGACTTAGCTCAT
This sequence comes from Tetrao urogallus, assembly GCF_951394365.1. Taxonomy (NCBI): domain Eukaryota; kingdom Metazoa; phylum Chordata; class Aves; order Galliformes; family Phasianidae; genus Tetrao; species Tetrao urogallus. The sequence continues at coordinate 141,311,743 of NC_136813.1, read as the reverse complement.
TTGTCTGCTTTTTTGACACTAGATATTCCATTTCAAAGAGCTGACCTTTCCTTTAGTAGTAGGGATGCAGGATACTATGCAATAATAACAGTCCAGTAGGACTGGATTATTGTGCAATAACTGTATTTATTTGCCACTTAGCATACACAGAAATGAGAGTGCTTTATTTTTGTGAATCACAGGTAAATAGCACTCGGGAAAGCTCAGTCTGCCCCATGGCCTGCTAGGAGGCCTCTGTTAAATGATTTTACCTGCTTATACATTAGTTTCCTCATAAATAGAGCTATTATGTATTATTCTCTGATTGTATCTATTAGATGTTCAATATTAGCCTCTCCGCTTTGAGCCCTGTCACTAAAATACACTCTGGAATAGCCAGGAAAGAGTTCTGTTTGTTTATTTATATGAAAAAATTTTGATATGTGGTCAAAGTAACACAAAGTCAATTAAGGAGCTGAAAGGAAAACTCATTCTGAGTCCCTACCCTATGCCCTGTCTGTGTGGGAGTAACTGCAGAGGGAAAAACAAAATTAACTAGCATTCGGCTCCTTTGGCTAGACAAAACTTTAAGCCTTATGTGGTCATTAAAAACATAGCAAGTAAAGAAGGAGAAAATAAAGACCTTGATCTTCATATGAGAAAATTAGAGTTCACATTTGATTTATGTCACCAAATAAAGAAATCTATGTTATTTCAGTCCACCACCAAGAACACACTGTTGAACACAATTAAGGAACTCTCTACTTTACTGGGCAGCCACACCACTTCATGCTGTGATCTTGTCGGATCCCACAAGCTAAGCATGACTGGGCTGGGTCAATAGTTGGTGTGAAATTTCCCAGGGAAAGCCATGTCTGCAGGTGTTGGCTGAGTAAAGTGGCATTCTTCTCTCAGTCGTGCACGAATGTGTAGAGACGGTGCTAGGGGGCACTGCGCTGCAAGAGATGTTTGCGTCTCGTGTTGATGAAGTTAAGTTCCTTGCGGTATCTGAAGAATTCACTCTTCACGAAAGGAGCGATGTTAAGCTGAGTGTCTTGGTTAAGCGTCAGGAGAGAGAACTACATTCGCTTCCATAGATACCCACTGAAGAAGAGCATAACTGCTAATATCATTTTCCTTCCATAAGTCCTGTTTGTGGCTGGAAAGGATCAGTCCAGAGCTAGGCATAGAGGCTGGGATAAAATCACTTTGGGATGGTCCTTCAAGAGGCATAAAGTGTTGATGTAAGTGTACTAAAGGCATATTCTCTTCTCTTCTGACCACCTTTCACAATGAGCTGTAAGGGTTTCCAGACACTGGCAGAAAGCTGCTTCTGAACTGACAAAAGCATCTGAATGTAATTCAGCACAGAAGTGCTTAATCAAACAGGAAATTTGGGCCAAAAAAAGAAAAAAGAGCAAAGAACAAAATGAACAAACAAACAAAAGAAATAACACTCACTACCACCAACTTAAAAAACCCTGGCACATGTAGTGCCCGAAGACAACCCAACTCCTCATAGAGCTCAGCTGGCTTAAACCAAGCAAAGCACAGATTATGTCGGGAGAGTTCGGCCTGCAGTTCAAACAGTTCTGCCACCTCCAAGAACAGTACATTAATTTTAAATGTTACTGAACTGTGGGCATTTTTTTTTTAGATTGTCCATAGCAACTTGACTAGATCCATGGATGTAGAGTCCTTCCATCAGCACTCCAAATTGTTTAGCTGCCAAGTTGCTTCATCTTGTCCTGAAAACCTTTTCTGAAGTTAATGACTCTCATATCCTTTACACCAGTTCAGCATCACACCCTGTAGAAGACGTCACTGCTCTTCTGCTTTTATATAGCAGGTAAGAAAGGACTTTTTTGACATCTAATGTCCTCTTTGACAGCACACCCACACTATGTCATAGAATTATAGAATCATAGAATGGCTTGGATTGGAAGGGACCTCAAGGATGATCACGTTCCAACACTGCCATAGGCAGGGCTGCCAAATGCTAGATCAAGTACTAGATCAGATTGTCTGGGCCCCATCCAACCTCCAATGATGAGGCATCCACAACTTCTCAGGGCAATCTATTCCAGCACCTCACCACTCAGTAGAAAATTTCCCCCTTACATCTAATCTGAATCTCCCCTCCTTTAGTGTAAAAACATTCCCCCTTGTCCTACCACTGTCCACCTGTGTAAAAAGTTGCTTTCCCTCCTGTTTATAATCTCCCTTTAAATATTGGAAGGCTGCAATGAAGTCTCCCCACAGCCTTGTCTTCTCAAAGCTAAATAAGTCCAGCTCCTTCAGCCTGTCATCATAGGAGAGGTGCTCCAGCCCCCTGATCATCTTTGTGACCTTCCTCTGGACCCTCTCCAACAGCTCCACTTCTTTCCTGAGTTGGAGGTCCCACACCTGCACACGGTAATGCAGATAGTGCCTCACAAGGGCAGAGTAGAGAGAGACAATCTCTTCTGATGTGACCCAGGATACTGTTGGCCTTCCAGCCTGCCAGTACACACAACTGGCTCGTGTTTTGTTTTTCATCTACCAGGACTCCTGAGTCCTTCTTGGCAGGGCTACTTTCAAGGAATTCTTCCCCCAGTCTGTATACATATCTGGGATTACTTTGACTCAAGTGCAAAACTTTGCACTTTCTATGTTGAACCTTATTAGGCTTGCATGGGCCCACTTTTAAATTTGTCAAGGTCCTTCTGGATGGCATCCCTTCCTTCTGCCCTATCAACTGTACCATACAGCTTGCTGAGGGTGCACTTGATCCCATCATCTGCATCATTGATGAGGATATTAAAGAATACCAGTCCCAAGACAAAACTCTGTGGGACACTGCTTTACCCCAACTCGAACATAGAGCCATTGACCACAACCCTCTGGCTGCAACTCTCCACCCAATTCCTTATCCTCCAAATAGCCCACCCTTCAAATCTGTATCTTTGCAATTCAGAGACAAGGATGTGGGAGGGAACCACGTCAAAGGCCTTGATATGTCGTAGGCAACCCTACTGAAATGGTCACACATTGCATTAACAAAAGATGTTCTTATTTCCTCATTATCTTTTTCAGAATGTCTGTTGTTTTGTGGGTTGTATTTTTTTTCTGACACTTTCCTTTGAGAAGACTTCTTTTTTTTCAATTATCATATTTGTTGTGGAAGTTGAACAGAGCAGCAAGGCAGAGTTAGAGGCCGAGCAACAATATTTACCATAATTTGTGTGTAAAAGAGGTTGGAAAAAAAACCTTCTCTGTTAATAACTGTTGTATCAACGGACTTCATCTGCTACTTAAGACGGCTCTTTCTTCAAAAATGTCTTTGATTCTGTTTATATATATGAAATTTTTTTATTTGATCTCTTTCTCTGAGGTTGCAGAGGAATTATGTCACCTTCCTGTCTGCAAGCCAGATGAAGGTAACACTATCCCATTCCCAAGCTTTTAATTAGAGATACACCATTAAACTTCGATCAGCTCTAACCGTTCTATGTTGTGTTTAATTCTCATGGATCCTTCGCAGATTGTGCTTGCAGAGATCAGCCAGTCTGGGAGCAGAACACAGGCACCGTGTGCCACCAACAGCATCGCATTATAAGGCACTGTTGAATATGAAATCACCCTCTCAGTAATGTGGGGATCCTCCCATCACGCTGTGATGTGGCATCAGCTGCAGAAATGTGACCAGGAAATATCTTCTGACAGCCTTATCGAGTTGAAAATGTTTCATGCACATGACTCCGCACTTTGGCCCCAATCCAGAAAAACACTAAGGCACGTGTTCAACTTTAAGCACACGAGAAGGTCCACTGAAGTCAACAGGACCGTTTACATGCACAAAGTTAAATATAAGCTTAAGTGCATTTCTGGATTCAGGCCAAAGGGCTCAGTACCATGCAGGGTTCAAGCCAGGAGGCTGTGATTAGATGGTCTGACACAGTCGGGGGCGGGGAACGGGATGTGATTTGCTTGGCTCTACCTGCCTATGCCTCATTCCAAAGCAGTTTTCTCTCATTTTTGTTTATAAAAGTTTTTCCATTTTTCTTGCTTTGCTTTCATGCTGCTGTAGCTATTCCCAAATTGAAGTTTTGTTTTGCTTTTAAACCCCTTCGAAACAGCATCAATAGCTTTAAGTGACTGAACAAAGAGATTTCAAATAGATGAGGTGCTTCAAATGGTAATAAGAGCTGGTGTTCACAGAGCTTTGGAGGCTGGCACTGAGAGGAGAGGGAGAGCGACTGAAAATCACTTTTCAGTTGTTCCTTTGTATGAACAGTTCTCTGGCTTATGCAATGCACAGTAATTAAAATGACTGAAATGCCTCACATTTTTAAGAGAGCTTTAAGGCAGCTCTGTGGCATTGTGGCCAGCAGAGTTCATGAGCTGTAGATTTGTGACTGCAATCAAGGTTTGACATTTCTATCAGTGTAACTTGAAGAAGACAGTATCTCTGTAGAGGCCTAGGAGAGGAGCTGGAGGAGGAAGGTATAGACACAGAAAAACAGAAACATCTGGTCCCTTCACAGTTGCATGAATACCTATGGAGCAAGCTTTCCTTTCAGTGAAGTGAGAGCCTGAAGGTTCGTGTGAATGTCAGAGGTCCCACTGCTTTCCTTAACTGTAGCCTGTCCAACTTCAAGAGTGGAACAGCACTTCCACAACCCTATCAGTCAGTGTAATGTCAAATACTCATCTGCCCCCTCCAATGTGCTGTACATTTCTATGAGGGAGGGTACTGGACATTGCACTTGCTGGATGTATTTGTGGAGGGCCAAATAACTCCCCAGTGTGAGCAAGGCAGACAGGCAAGCCCCTCTGCTCACAACCCCCATTCTTGTGCTGCTTGACAGAGATAATCCTAGAATCATAGAATGGCCTGGTTTGAAAAGGACCACAATGATCATTGAGTTTCAACCCCCCTACTATGTGCAGGGTCACCAACCACCAGACCAGGCTGTCCAGAGCCACATCCAGCCTGGCCTTGAATGCCTCCAGGAATGTATAAGGGAAAATCTTGTTGCTTATCAGTCCCCTTGGGAAATGACATGGGGGAAAGCCACGACATCGCTCATCTTCTCTCAAGGGTTGACCTGGCTGCAGCAGGCAGGGATGAACAGCCGTGGAGAAATAGAGGAGCTGAGCCCAGTCTCTATTGGGATGGAATGTGACTAGACTGAAGATTTTTGTCATGCTGAGCATCAAGATCCTTCTCCCCTTCCCTCTCTGCCTCTCACCAGCCTTCTGAGGACACCTACTGAACTCCCTCCTCACCCAGCGTAGTCTTTCTCCCCTTTTCCTACACATCAGAGACACTGTGTACAATACAGTGGTCTCCACAACACTGTGTTAAGTTAGGAGATGGAGAAAGATCCCATCAGGAGGCAATGGCCCCATATCTTGTACATTACGCTGAGTGCCAGCTGAGGCTAGCAGAGCTGCGGTCCCTCCACACCCAATAGGCCAGCCAGTCCGTTGGATGTGCCACTGGTTCTAAAGCATGTTGAAATTCTCTGAAATCACTGCATGCATGAAAAGCAGAATGCTGAGTGCCAGGGAGCTGACATTCCTCTTTTTGTTACATTAATGAGCCAGGAGACACTGTCAGGTTGTTGGATCTGAAAGAAGGGCCTCCTTTTTACCTGCATAACAGGTGCAGCTGCAGGAAAAGTTTACTGTCTTTTGCTCTCTTGCATAACCTGCAAACACTTCCCACAAAAATAAGCCAAATTGCTTCATCTCCATAGTCCAGCTGTTCCTAGTTTCTTACTTGAAGTTGCAAACAAAGGTGTTAGTTACAAGGATGATCTCTAATGATGGGACAGTGTCCCAGCAGGGATCAAAGTCAGCGATTCCTGTTTGTGAATGTCACCACATGCACGTCAAAAGTGAGAAGTTCTGCTGTGTGTAGGTCCCAATGGAGACGATTGCCTCAGGTTAGGACTTTCTAAAATCCAAATTGACTTTTTCAGTGCTTTTGTTCCTGTATTCCCAAATTACCAATGTATTGTAACTGTAAGCAACAGCTTCACTTACAACACATCTCTCCCACACAGACTCACTGTCCAAGGCACAAGAAGCTGGGGATTTCTGATGTGAAATTTCAAGGACAGACCTATTTCTTCTATAGAGCAAAAGGCAGCACTTCTTTTCCTCACTGTTCTGGAATTTTTCTCCATAAATCTTGGCACACAGTGTGAGACAAAAGAGGAGATGGTAGGTCTGCAGCCGGGAATGATGAGGATTCTGTCATTTGTTTATTGTCTTACTCTTCCTGAGTGATGAATAACGCACTCATCAAAGGACCCTTTCAGATCTGCAGTGTGAGTTCCACACCTCATGTATTAATGCTGGCAGTGAAAAGATCAGTGTTTGATTTAGCGCAGTGTGAAAACAGTATTCTTTCTCCACTGAAGAAAGCAAGAGAAGTCTACCGTCCTCATTCCCCTTTATGCAAAGGGCTTGAGCAATCCCTCAGTTGTGCCTTCCTCTGTTCATGCAGGAAAGCACCTTAGTTTTTTCATTGTGACTGGTAATGGGCATTGTGCAGTAAGAGTTAATCTGTAACCAGATGCAGCACAACTGGAGGTGAAGCCAAGAAAGAGGAACAGAGCAAACTTCCTCTGTTTTTCCTTCGCACTGAACGAAAGTACCTTTACCAGGAACCACGGAACTAGGACTACAACATCTTGCTTTACTAGCAAAAGCTGAAAGAAACAGTGTTCTATACTTGCAGAGTTCAACTCCTAATTTTAACTCAGTTTGTAGCAAGAGCAACAAGTAGCACACTGGATGCGGAGTGCTCTTTGAATGGGAAGCACATAGCATGGATGAATGTTCTTTCACCCCACTGGTACTGCCCAGAAGGGACTTCAAATGCATATCAGAAGCAGTGACAACCACCCAGAGCTGGCAGGAATCATAGAATCATAGAATCATAGAATGGCCTGGGTTGAAAAGGACCACAGTGATCACCCAGTTTCAACCCCCACCCCCGCGCTATCGGCAGGGTCGCCAACCACCAGACCAGGCTGCCCAGAGCCACATCCAGCCTGGGAATGAAGCAGGAAGGTGTTGAGTTCATGTATAGACTCCGCAGCAGGACCAAAGCTGTGAGGGTACCACAGCTTGAATATGTGCCCTGAGCAAGAAAATACCTCTCTATACCTCTGTTCCACCAAACTGTGCTCAGAGTGTTGACCAGAAGTGCAGTGTTAAACCAAGTACCTGGTTGTGGAAGCCTGGGCTGCTCCAGTGCAGTGGTTCATCAGAAGTGCTACAAGGCTGGAGAGATACTGAATTTTTGGTAGTTGCAGATGTCACCTCTGTCCTCCTCTCTCCTCTCCTTTCCTCCCATCCTCCTTAGTGCCCCACAGTGCAGCTCCCATTCTTCCCTTCTCCCAGTGTCTGTAGCAGTGGTTTGAAGCAATGCATAAAGCTCTCCCTAGACACCCAGCTGAGGACTGAGAGGAAAGGGCTCTCAGTGTGAAGTTTTGCAATGCACAGGGGGATCTATGGAGAGATCTACTCCTGGGATAACCCACAGAAAACAGCAGTCTGAGCAGTAACAACAGAGCTCTACCAAAAGAGAAGTGGCTCTCCATCAATCTTCTCCTAACACTAGAAAGTATGAAAATTAGATTGACAAGCATTTTAGGCTTTTTCATTTAAGCTGTGTCTTCATGTTACATAGATTTCAACCAAGCATTCTTTAACTGAAATCCTGCTCTAGTTCAAGTTCAGCAGAACCACAGCCTTGGTGAGTGGAAAGGGGAAGGAGGGATTGGAGGTCTTACTAGTGCAGATAAATCCTTACTACAGTCAGAATATAAGGCACTAATCTGATATCCCGTAGCTCACAGCATAGCTATAGGGATGTCTTCCAAAGGTGTTGCAATTCTCTCTCACTATTCAGATAAAATTATCTATTGCAGCATCAAAAAAAGCACAGATCTGCCTCACAGAGGAGGAAGGAACAGGCTAGAAAGGGAAATTTTTACTTCATTTGAAATTGCTTGCCCTATCCGGAATAAATCTTCACACTGAAAATCATATATAATTGTGACTTAGCCTAAGGGGGCTAGTATAGCGTTAGCTTACAGCACGGCTGTAAGCAAATAGCACCACAGAGAGTTGGCTGGAGGAAGTAAAATCTTATTCCCAGTAAATGCAAGAGCTTTTCCTTCTCCTTACTGCAGAGACAGAACCTAGCTCCTCAAATTAGACGATATCTTCAACTCCCCTAAGGTGTTTCCACAAATATCAATGCAATTAAATAGTTTTTACTTCATTGAAACTACAGTCTGAAGGCAGATATAGCCACTCAGTTTTATTTTGAGAAAAGTCTTCCGAGAATAAGAAAGTGAAAGAGGGAGAAGCTGGTGCTGTAAAACTCTTATTCCATCAGGCATTGGTGGGAAGGAGGAGGGGGGCAGCAGTAAAGGCATGCCTATGGCATGGAAGGGAAAGTTCTCAAAGGATTCCTTCAATCAGATTCTGCAGAAGATAGGCTCACTCTGTAATTCACTCCATGTCTTATTCAAAGGCCATATGCTCTGGTCATGTGGAGATTTACAGTCTCCAATTTACTGGCCTCAGAGAATCTAAAAGAATTATGCAAGAAATCATGTGCTATGATAACTGAGGCTTCACACAGCCACGCTTTCTAAAGACTGCTTCCAGCTCAATATAAGACCCCTCGAGGGCTTTGTAGCCCTTTCAGGGAAGAGAGTAGAGGAGAAAAAGGGGGAGCTGCTAACCATTGCCATATGTGAGAAGCGTCCCTGTCTGCACGTGGGTGTGATGTTCATGTTATCATAGGGGCTGAGCTCCAAATAGGCCCCCCATTTCCTGTTTCCAGTCAGCAACTTACTGCTGGAGCAGGAATCCCATGTCACACTGTACTGGATTTACAAAAGAGGAAAACGATGGCCAGTGGAGAGGGAAAGGGTGGGGGAAATCCTCTAAAATAACAGGGATACGAGCCAGAAGTCCTGAGAGGCAGCAGAATAAGTGGGAGTTCAGCAAATAACCATTTTCTTTCTTTGACTAGTGTTCCTTTGAGACTTAAGCACTCCAGTTCTCAGAGTTAATTTTAGCTATTTGTGGTTGTCCTGTTCCTAATGTCCCTTTCCTATCTCTCACACACAGTGAACCTTGGGATACTCTCTGTGGGCTGACAGATGACGTGAAAACCTCTAATCTGCAGGTCAAATATCAAAAATGAAGTGGGATCAGGAAATTGGAAGCACAATTTGTTTTTTTCCAAATAAGGGAGATATATTCATATTAGAAGTTCTTAGCATACCAAGTTTGTGGTTTTTTTTTAAAGAAGTGTATGAGAAGAATGACATACTCTTGAAATTTTTATGGTAACCACCAAAGATGTTATCATCCCATGGACATCCCATGGCCTTTCCTATGCAGACTATGACAGATATACATTTATTACTTACAGGCTCTTCTCCAGGAAAACCAAAACCACACTGTCCCAAGTACTGTACTCAGATGCAACAGTCAGAGTAAGTCCCTGCAAAAGGGCACAGAGTACACATTAGGGAGGGTTCAAAATGAACACTGTGACAATAAAGCTGTGGTGCCAGGGATTAACAAGCTTGCTGTATGTGGTATTCATACTGTACGTGTGTGATGTTAACAGAAGTCTGAGCTGTACCTGTTTTACACTCCTGTGCTGATGTGCTGCCAGTGTTTTATGGTTCACCACATTTGCCCTACAGCTTCTGATGAATCTGATGACCAGAGGCACCACAGGATGCAGAAGCAAGTTAAAAGGTTTGAGATGATGTCTCCCATCTCAGCCAATGTTTCTCATAAACTTGAGCAGCAAGTGGGTCTGTTACTTCCCCTGAATCTCCCATCCTTTACCAATAGAAATCTGTAGAGGATGCTTTACTCTTTATATGCTCTGAGTGATATATGTGTGGTATTGAGAACAGTAAAAAGGCATATAGTCCCCTAAGGAATCTGAAAGAGAAGCTGGCTCTACAAGAAAATTAAGTTCAGGGCTAAGAAATCAGCTCAGGACCCTTATTGTCAGTTGATAGATTTAAGGCTTTGAGTCAAGTGAGGAATATGAAGGTCTCTCATATAAAAGACCTTGGCTCTGAGAAGCTGTCTAAGAGAAGTTAGTTACTGTTCCCCTCAAGAGCGGAAGAGCAGTAGTCCCTGAGCTGACAGAGGGCAGATTTCTGTTATTAATTGGGCAGACTGCCCTGGTTTTGATTTGGACCAGAAACAGAATACTGACTAGGACATCTTGGAGAAGGCTGCCTGTAGCTCTCTGTGCTGGCTAGCAGGACATGGTCTGTCTTCATAAAAAACAAGCCTGCTGAGTTGCCAATGTCACTTTTCCATGCATACAAGTTTTTCTCAGGTGAGGTTATGCTACTCAGGGAGCTATTTTCCACTATACAGAGATGCAGTAGGACTCCGACAGCTGTAGTCAGCACTGCTGGCAGCAGAGACACAACACAGCTAAGCTTTTTGGAGAAGTCTGGCAATGAACAGAGCACATGTGGGGCACAGGGGGCATCCCAGGTTGACTCTGGCTTCCCACAGATTTCCTGGAAGATCTACAGATGTCTGAAGATCCTCTTCATTTTTTAAGAGCAAAGTTGGCAGCTTGTTTCAGTTTCAGAAGGAGAGGCTGTTAGGGGCTGACCTGCTGGACAGGAAGATCTGTGGAGAAGGATCTGGGTGTCTTGGTGGGCAGCAGGTTGGCCGTGAGCCAGCAATGTGCCCTTGGTACCCCGGAGTGCATTACAAAGAGCGTAGCCAGCAGGTTGAGGGAGGTGATCCTCCTCCTCTGCTCTGCCCTGCTGAGGCCACATCTAGAGTGCTGTGTCCAGCCAGGTCTGGGCTCCCTGGTTCAAGAAAGTCAGGGAACTTCTAGAGAGAGCCCAGTGGAGGGCCACCAAGATGGTGAAGGGCCTGGAGCATCTCCTTGATGAGGAAAGGCTGAAAGCCCTAGGACCGTTCAGCCTGGAGAAAAGGTTGAGGGGATATCTTATCAATGCTTCTACATATCTAATGGAGGTGTGTCAAGCGGATGGGGCAAGGCTCCATCTTCTTGGTGGTGCTCAGCGACAGAACGAGGGACAACAGACACTGGAACAGAGGAAGTTCCATTGGAATATGAGAAAGGACTTTGCCTTGAGGGTGACAGAGCACTAGAATAGGCAGCCTGGAGAGTCTGTGGAGTCTCCTTCTCTGGAGATGTTCAAAACCCATCTGGATGCTTTCTTTGTAACCTACTTTAGGGAACCTGATTTAGCAGGGGGATGATCTCCAGAAGTCCCTTCCAGCTCTAACGATTCTGTGATTTTATGATTCTGTATGTCCCGTCCAAACCAAAGGTATGAATAGTGGGGAGCTCCCTCCCGTAAACCATATACAGGTTTTCCTAATAATCCCTGGACAGATGGGCAGTCATGTGAGTCCTTGAAAATCTATCCACTTTGGAGCAGCCCTGGGTGTGGTGCAGTGGATGTGGCCAGATACATGTGCTGCCCTTTACAGACAAGCCCTCTGTCCCGCAAAGACTGAATATCAACAAAATTCTTCCTGTGGGGACTTCCAGCTCTGCCTAAGCCAGCTGTAAATTCCTTTGAGGCTGAAGACTAAGAAAACTGGAATCCTGGGAGGACCTTGGTACAATCCCAAAACCATTTCCACTGAACCTCCCCAAAAATATGGTTTCTCTGACCCAGGAATGCAAGCTCTGTAACAATGGCAAAGCTGAAGTCCTAGACCGTTGGCATTAACTAGTATTAGCTCATTATTTCTGTGCACTCTGTCTGCCTCAGCTAATACGAAAATCATTCATGTGATTTTGAGATATGTCTCCCTCTGGGAGACAGACTTATTGTTCTGCTTTTGTGCAGCACCTGGCATGAAGGGATTGCTATTTTTTGAGTGAGATGCTACCTCCACATAAACAAATAACAAAGCTTGTGGGACCCCTGGCTTCTCTGTTTACTGCTTTCTTTTTGAGTTAGTTATTTTGATGTGAGTAATTATAAAGCATCTGAGTTAGCATAGTAAAGTTAACAGCTGTTTCAGCAAGGAAGTGGCTGAAAAGGGGTGACAGCAGGAATAGAAGCCATGAACTGATGTGGAATGGCTGAAGCAATCAGAATCTGCATATACAGAGAGCTCCTCAGTTAGTTTCAGCAAAGCAAAAAGAGAACTACATTTGCTCTAGGGCAGGTGAAGGCCCTATCAATCCTTCAAACCCAGGAAAGCCAGCCAGCCTGACCACAGGATCAGCTACTGCCTCACTTTCCATACCTCCAGTTTTTGTGCTCTGTTCCCCACTAGCTCTGTCCTCATGTAGGAGTGGTACCTACCAGTTGTCACCTTCTGCATGAACCAGTTGAAAAGTTTGACTTCCCTTCTGTGGCAGGTTTCCTGCACATATTTTTTATGTTTCCTTCCTCGATTACACTTTCTTTTCTAAACATTTGCAGATCTCTCCCTTTACATACAGAGTTTTGAGGGGATGTACCACCTCTTGGAGGGAATGCATTCTCCAAAAGCCTTCCCCATGATGCCATGGCCCATTTGTCAACATACTTCTCTCCAAGGAAGGAGAATACAATCCAAACCTCCCTCCCCTGCCTGTGGTGTCTTCAAATCAGCAAACTGTACACCAAGCACCCTTTCAGAATAGCCACCAGCATGCAGGGAAGGGCATGTCAAGGGTGAGAAGGAAGAGTGGCTACACTGCATTGTGTTCCAGGCACGTTTTGTTGGCTCATGGTCCCAAGGGGATGCTGGTGTGTATATAGGCAGCTTCTGGGCTACTTGTATTCACACTGCTGATGGAGTTAAGGCAAAATGAGGCAGCTGAAGCTGGCTCTGAGGATCTCTCTTATTTCTCACTGCTTGTCAGCAAAGCCTGAGCAGAGCAGAGTACCTAGCCACACATCACACCATACACACACCAACTTCTCTGCCTCCTCTTCCCAACTGTCGAAGGAGCAGGTTAGGTATTTCAGTGAAATCTTCCCCCCCGGGGTAAGAAAATAGCAGATGAAGAACAGTCAAGTGGTGTGCTGTACTCTCATACTTCCTTGTGCCCTAGACTAGACCCATAGACTCACACACATGACTTTACACAGACATGCTCACATGAAATACTGAAACACTGAAGGGAGGAAGGCTGTCAGGCCTGGTTCCAGCTCCAGAACTGCACTCTGACAGGACTAGACTTTTTATATTTAATTATTTTTTTTCCCCAAAAGAGGGGATGGTCAACACCACCACTAAACTCACCTCCACCCCCAAGCAGCTGTTTTGCCAAAGGGTGGAGAAGCAGACCTCCTGATTGAGGGTGGAGCAGTTTGAAGGAGAGGAAAGCAGTGACTTCACTGTATATTAAGTAACAGCAGAGCAGGCTGTGCGTCATTCTGAAAAACAAGATTTTGGGTGGGGGCAAAGGCTCTCTGCAGCATCTTGCACATGAAGCCTTCCCCTTTGTAGGAAATAAGCAGAACGTGCTGTTCTGAATGGAGAAGCTCAGAAAGCTGTAGATGCAGTAAGCTAGACACCTTATAATCTTATTTAAGGAGATCCAGCCAGAGTAGCAATGAAAAGGGCACATAATGGCATAGGGGAGTTTGCTCTAGACTTTCTTCCGACATAGATAGAGGAGCATGGCAATAGATCAAGTTCATGTGAATGGAACACCATGGGAATAGCTTCAAGTCCATCCAAGTAAAATGCAAGTGAATGAGTGGGCTGGATGTAGTAGTGTGTCCAGCCTTCAGCCAGGGCAAGGCAGGGCAGGGCAGCACTAGGATTAGCTGTCTGCTTGCTGTGGGAGCTGGTCAGCCTTGGCACAAGCGCCAGTACTGCTGCAGCTCAAACCCCCCTCCCCTCCTTCCCCCCCATTAACCTTTCCTTGCCACTGCAGGCTGTAGGGCGAGCTCAGGCCAGTCTGTACCTGCATCCCCTGCATCCCCCCTCATCCTGATTCTGACTGAAGGAGTCTCTCAGGCTTAAGGGCACTCTAATACATTAGAGCCCATTTCAAGCTGTTTTCACCTTCGCGAAGAGTTAAAAGCAGTCTTAAGACTACAAAGAGGGCAAATGTAACACACATTTTTACACTGCTTATACTGTTTGTACTGGTCTAGGAGCGCAGTCCTGAGAGAGGCCATCAGAACAGAAGCTTTTTCACAGGTGGCCATGGGCTGGCTGAAAAAAGCCTTCCTGCTGGCTCTGGGCAATATTTATGGCATCACAGCATACCTCTGGCCCCATTTGCAGGGGGAACATAACAGCAACCACTTCCTTCCTCAGTCTTCCTAGGCGAAACTCAAAACACTCAGAACACTATCCTCCGGGGACAAGACAATGTCATGGGGACATGGCTCACCTAATATTTCTTTAGCTAGCCCAGGTAACAAAGTGCAGTGCCTTGGTGCTGGTGTGTGATTCTCCTGCTGGATATTTACCCAGGATCTCATCAGGGCTCTTTTGACCTATACTTAAGTCCAGGCTACAGAGTTTTGACTTGTGCTGTTGAGTTTGCTCTTCAGGATCTCCTGGACACCTTTGTACCCCATATCCCCAGAGGTTTTGTTTGGTCAGTATCCCCAGGAGAAAACATTCCTGTGCCTTTGTGTGCAGAACACTGTGTTTTCCCAATAGACATCACTGTCTGGCCTACAGCATGAATATCCAACAGTACAGTGAATATATGGAATAAAAATCAAGCAAGATGTTATGAGTTGGACCTAGACAGGCAGTGAGTTGGGCAGAGAAGAATGGGATGACATTCAACCAGGGAAAGTGCAGAGTTCTACACCTGGAGAGGAATGATCGCATGTATCAGTACAGGTGATGGGCTGACCTGCTGGAAAGGAGCTCTGTGAAGAAGAACCTGGGTGTCCTGGTGGGCAGCAGGTTGGCCATGAGCCAGCAGTGTGCCCTCGTGACCCAGAAGGCCAGTGGCATCCTGGGGCGAATTACAAAGAGCATAGCCAGCAGGTCAAAGAAGGTGATCTTCCCCTCTGCTCTGCCCTGCTGAGGCCACATCTGGAGTGCTGTGTTCAGGTCTGGGCTCCCCGGTTCAAGAAAGACAAGGAACATCTAGAGAGAGCCCAGTGGAGGGACACCTAGATGGCCTGGAGCATCCCCCTGATGAGGAAAGACGAAAACCCTGGGACTGTTCAGCCTGGAGAAGAGAAGGCTGAAGGAAGATCTTATCAGTGCTAATATCTAATGGAGGTGTGTCAAATGGATAGGGCAAGGCTCCATCTTCTTGGTGATGTTCAGTGACAGGACAAGGAGCAACAGACTCACACTGGAGCAGTGGAAGTTCCATACAAACATGAGAAAGAACTTTACCTTGAGGGTGATAGAGCACAGGAACCAGCTGCCCAGAGAAGCTGTGGAGTCTCCTTCTCTGGAGATGTTCAAAACCTGCCTGGACGCTTTCCTGTGTAAGCTACTGTAGGAATCCTGATTTAGCAGGGGGTTGGACTGGATGATCTCCAGAGGTCCATTTTAAGCTCTGTGATCCTGTGATTTTATATCTGGCCCCTACACACCTTCACATACTGATACCACACATGGTAAGCATGCCTCAGATGCAGAGAACTCAAACTCTGCTTAGGAAAGGTATAAAAAAGTGCTAGACTGTTAGATGTTCAGGCCCTTTATCTATCTCTTATAGTTGTATATAAAAACTGAACCCCCATTGTTGTGGTACCAAGGGAAAAAATGAAGGAAGTAAGAAGTGAACTCTTTCATCCAAACTTTGACAGAGGCAGAGTTCAGTTTCTAAGGGTCACTAATAACCAGAATTTCGTGTTCCGACTCCCCACCTGAGAAAATTAAACAGCATTCACAGAGCTCTGCTTCCTTGCCCACAAATCATAAATGGTTTAACAGAACAGCACTAAAGAAAAATGAGAAAAGGACAAAGGAGCATATACAGAATAACCAGTACAGATACCCATTCCTATAGCACAGGGCACTTACCAAAGCCATCTCTCATTGTCTTCTGAAGTGTCACTACAGCAGATTATTGCTCCCCTCAGATCTGGAAACTCTCTGCACAGCTGACAGTTTGGGCCCCCCACCACTCACCTACTGGGCAGCAGACAGTTCTGAGCTGCAGCTGTAGTGGGAGCCACTGACTGATCTTTGCAGCTTGCTGCTTTCTATAGCTGTTCTGGCTCCGCTAGCTGCTCCTCTTGGTGGCTCCAGCTAAGCATGCCCCATCACTTTTAGTTCCTGCTCACTGCTCTTCATCCTCACTGAGTCCTGGCTTTTGGCTGCTCAAAGATAAGTTCTTAAACTTTGCTGGCACTCTAGTTTGCTGTATTTCTGCCTCTTGAGGGACTGCAAACAATTGCTTGAAGCTAAAGGTGGTCATCTACGATGGGCACAGCTAGTCCCAGCTTTTCACACTTACTGAAAATTGTATTATCCACATTTTTATGATGAAATTATGATTGTTTTCTTATACAAATCTTCTCGCATATAGTGAGAAGACGTATGGATATTAGGTCTGCCTCTAGGCTCTTTCAGCTCCTTTTATTCAGAAAGAAAGGCAGCAGAGCAATCCTCCTCTTCCAGCTCTCCACCTCTCTGAGCAGCCCAAACAAAGATAAAAGAAAGGAAGGTATTCAAAGTCAGTTCTTAGCATCTTGCAGTCAGCTTAAGCATCTCAATAGGATTCACCAAAAAATAATAGTTATCTTATATAAGCCTCAAGACAATTCCCCTGTAATAATTTAAGACCTTACTGTTGTTTCTGCGCCACGGATGAGTGAACTCCGACAGGCTAAGAGATGCCAAGGAGTTTGTGACCCATTCCCAAACTTTTCTGCTCTTCCCTGTTTTCTTAGAGCAAGCAACATCCCCTCCTTAGACTAAGGCATTGCATTAGTAACACTAATGATGGGTTGTACCATCCCTGCATGCTGAGCATGATTCACAAAGTCAATATGGCCCCAGCAGCTGAGAAGAACAATGCAGTGTGCTCTCAGTTACTGCTTTTGGCTACACCATCACCAGAGCCCAGAACAAGGGCAGTGATGTCATGTTTGTAGGCTTAATGTGTGAGTAACATATACAATGCTAAAAGCTCTCTGTGATCTATTACTTCCACATTAATACAGCTTAGGGCATATATACACAATCAGTTGCCAGAGCCAAGAATAAGTCATTTGGAAGAGATTATTTTATTTTAGGCTTTTAACAGGAATAATTCTCAGTCCCAACAGGCTAATTCTGGAAAGGGAGTACCTAGCTAAACGTGGAGCTATATAATTTAGCCAAGACCTCAGCATTAAAGACAAAAGTTTGGAATGTAGAAATGGGCAGACCAGAATCCCACTGAGAAATAGCTTACATTTTTTTCTGAGAATTAGCCATTGTTGGAAGTATTTACATTAAAAAAAGAAAAAAGAAAAAAAAAAAAGATTAAGAAAAAGCTCAGAAGCAAAGAAAGAAAGTATTCCCAGCCATTTTCAAGAAAATGACTTTGGAGCCTTTTTGTGCACTTGTGTTTGAACAAAGCTTTTCTCCATTTAGCCTTTGAGTGGAAGGAGGGCGTTATTCTTTCCTTTTGAAGATGTATTATGTGTATTCAATGCCAAAAGAACCAGCACAGGAGGGGGCTCAGGAGCTAAGTATAGTGACATTGCAACCAGAGGCCTGTCCGTGGGTCAGGCAGATGAGTTCATTCTGGCTATAAACTCTATGGTGCATGTGCTGATAACCTCAACTGTGGAGCTCACGGCAAGCTATTAGCCAGCCCTGGGACTGGGTAGGCTGTGCACCCTGAGCTCTGGACCATCCCAGCAGTTACACTGCTGGTGCCATCTCTCTCAGGCAGCCCCGAGCCAGCATCCAGCTGCTATGTGCTTTCACTGTGGATAGATGCCTCAGGGGCGATTCTTCCTGCCTTAAAAAACCCTTCCTCAGTGCACTGCCAGGTGGTTTGCAGGAACCTCAGATGACAAGGCCTGCCTGTGTCCTCTGTTTTGGGCCCTTTCCATCATTTGCTGGGTTAAGCCAGGATTCCTCTGGCCAGCAAAACAGGGGAAGCCCTGAGAATACATAGCACAAAATCTTATCTCAAGGAGAAAAAAACAGAGGCTTGTGTGTAGAGGCTCGTTGAACTGCACATTCCTGTAATAGTTTCCCAACGGTGAGTACCAATGGGACAGTCACAGGCTTTGCTCTTTGTTCCCAACAGGCTGGAAGCTTTATCTCCTGGGCAGGCTGGGGCTGGAGCACTGCCAGCCTCCCCAGGGACGGCTTTGGCCCTGTAGATGCCTGTGCCTCCGCAGTGGGCTGTGGATTGGCGGAAGCTGGTGCAAAGCTGCCTGTCCGATTAAATTTGTTGTTCTGCAAAAGGATTTAGCTTTGTTTGCCAGTTATTACTGAGGAAAAATCCTAAGCTGCTTCTTTAAACTGTGTTAAACCTTTCAGGGGGTGAAAGAACCTGGCGTCTTTCCCTCAAAGTTGTAAACAAGGAGGAGAAAGGTAAGAGAAGGCACAGAGAACAAGCCATAAATAAATAAACAAATAAATTTAAAAATACTATTTTGATTACATTCTTTTTCCTCTGCAATCAAAAATATTTTTAAATTTCCTGTGCGAGGGGGCTGCCATAACAGAAGCGTACCTGAACTTATCTTCCAAAAAAAAAATCTGATGATAGGTCATCCGCCACCAACTCGAACACACTCCAGCTCCTACACATACCTGCTGTCTCCCAGGGACGTGCTGCAAGCCCATCCAGAAGGGTCTGCACAATATTAAGTTGAGGAGAGATGGAGAGATGTCTGAGATTCTCGTATTTCGTCATTCAGGCCTGCACAAACAAACCAAAGGCAGCCAAGTCAAATAAGTAACCTATTCCAAAACAAGATATCTGTACACAAGGTTTGCTCTGGTTTAATTGAGTTCAAGGCCAAACTACTCCTAGTTAGAACAATAAAATGATATCTGTAGATGTCTAATGTATTTTAGGTTGGAAAGCTACAAAAGATGACTGTGAATGTATAGTTTGAGCACAACAGTGTGCTAAAATACAACCATGTGTCCAAAGCCAGGAAGGGCTACAGGAAGTGCCCTTTCTCTGCCACTGAAGTTTTAATTTCCCTTGTTCAAGCCCTGCAATGTAGATAATTTCTTTCACAGGATTCCTGCCTCGTTTCTGCAGTTAACAGATTAGTGTTTCATACTTTGCTTTATCCTTCTGCTTAGTGGATAGACAAAGATCATCTCTAGCACACAGGATTTAAACTGTGCTCTGAGAGCAGAATGACTGAAAGCCCTCTTGAGTTCAAGGCTTTCAGCAAGATATCATATGTAGCTGCTTCAGGAACATCACAGCACTGCAGTAGCTATTATGGATTTTGTACATGAGAGGTTGCCTAATGAAAACTGTAGAGTCAAAAGACTTTGAATACCTTATAAAACAAGGACTTGTGCTTTCACTGTGTCTAGCATGCTGCTGCACTTTGTATTCAAAGCACAAAACCAAGATGCAGTTGTGAAGGCTCAGTCCCTTTTCAAGCTGGCTGTGGTTCAACTATCCAGACGTTCCAGCTGCAACACCAGCTACAACAAACACCAGTTACAACACCAGCTACAACGGCTTGCACCCCTGTGCTGCACTCAGCTCTTTGCAGGCCTGGTCTGCAGACAGGATCAGAAAAGCAATTCTTATTAAAAATAGCACTTCTGGGCCTCAGAAAACTGTTTCAAACCACTGGTTGAGGTATC
Source organism: Tetrao urogallus (assembly GCF_951394365.1). Classification (NCBI taxonomy): domain Eukaryota; kingdom Metazoa; phylum Chordata; class Aves; order Galliformes; family Phasianidae; genus Tetrao; species Tetrao urogallus. The sequence goes on along the minus strand of NC_136813.1, from coordinate 141,291,991 downwards.
CAAAAAAACACAAGGCAGCCATGTCACAATCAACTGCAGGAATTCTGGCACAGGACAACCTGCCCCAGGTCACACCGGAGCTGCACGGCTGTGCCAGGATGCCAGCTCTGCAGGGCAGCAGCCCATGGCACGAGTCCCACGGTGACTCTAGTTCTTCCTGCAGTCCCCTACCTCACTCAGTGCCCACCTACTTTCCACAACACTTGAGGCAAGGGCTAATGCAAAAAACTGTTTCGATGCTTTCACAACCCTTGAGCAGTTCCCTCCTGCCTGTGGAGCCAAGGAGTGCCTGGAGGAAACTACAGTCTGTGGACTTTGAAATGAAGTCTGCATCATAACCCATCTGCACAGACGTTGCCTGGGTAACTTTAGTCCCGGATTTCCTAACTTTTTTGAGCACTTGAATCCATAGTTTTCATGCAAGCTTTTTGTGTGTGAAATATGTCCTTATTCAAAGAAAGTTAGAGTACACAAAGAAGAAGTAAGAGAGGAGATAACTATCTGGGCAATGCCAAGGATTAGAACAAATGCTTTTTCCTTGCTCTTTATACTAGATTATTTGGAGATAAAAGAATTTGGAACAATTCCCAGCCAGGGCTTGCCGCTCTCAGAAGCTGGTCGTTGTTGTTAACTGCAGAGTTGAACAAAATCCTTCTCCATGCAAAATGATATTTTGTATTGGGCGTGAGGTGTCTGCTCTGAAGTTCAACTCTGTAAATAGGACCATTGCAAACACAGGAATTGGTGACTCTCTCATAGCATGTGTGATGGGATTTGCTCCATAATGCTGCCTAGCAAATTCCTTTTCTCTTGTAAGCAGAAATATATAACGGAGGTAACAGTTCTTCTTTAGTTATTACTATCTCTGAGGTAACATGGGAGTTGCCATTACTGACCCCTATACAGGACTGTTTAGCTGCCTTCATCAGGGTTCAGTCCCAGGCATAGTTTAGAGAACCCCGAAGGCCATTCTGACAGCTGTATGATATCTATGATATGCTGGGATATCTTTGTTCCTCCCATTTCCTCGCTGAGACCATTTTAGCAGAGGATGGGACAGCAGTGCTGGAAGATTCATTTTGCTTACACGCACTGAAGTAGTTCATCACCAGTTCACTGTGTCACTTTTAGTGCAGCTTTTCATGACTGAAGCAGCATAGGGGCCAATGCCTGGCACAGAAAGACTAGCTATTGTAAAGTACACTAACATAACAGGCTCATATTGCATCTGGGTCATCCTTAAAATCATGTTTTCTGGCTTCCTTTCTTTCAATGCATCAGACCCAAGCTTTCTGACCTTAGTTTTTATGCTTAGAAAATCTGTATCTTCCTACTCCTAGTACTAGACCTTTGTTTTTTAGTATTACCTTTGTTTCTTACATACTCCCTCTCTGGCTTAGTTTTTGTCCTGTGCTGATTGCCATCTACAACTCCAGAATCCATGGGGCAGACTCTGTGGCCAACTGGCTATATGAAGGCTCTCACACAGAAGAAAATAATTGAGAAGCACACTGTATTGAAGCAAAGTGACAGCAGCCTACATTCTGGAAGATTATTTACTATTAGCAGAAATTGTGCATATCCAGGCTAATCAAGCAGCAAACCAATCATACCTGTTCTGAGCCATGCCCCGTCCTGTAGAGTACCAACTGCAATTGTAGGGGGGCACAGCTGATAGTCCTCTCCCTCAGACAAATTCCTGCTGGGTGGCTGCCACAACAGCAAAAATGTATCACACACAGGAGATTGTTCATACTTTTTCTACCTGAAACAACTACCTCTTACTTCCCATACAATATGCACCCTTCTCGTTCTCATTTCCTTAAAAGCCTTGACCAAGATTGCTGTGCTGCTTGCAGGTTTGATGTCACCTGCCCTCCACCTGGATTTTCTTATCGTATCTGTCTTGACAGCCTGCAAGATACTGAAAGGCAAGCTTGATATGTACCTTTCCTCTAATGACCTCTCCATAAACATTTCAGTGTTAGTGATAGTAATAACCATAAAGATAATGATGATAATAGTGGGAATAATGATTGCTATGAGGTGAGTGGTAGGACTACTCTTGAAATCAGCCTTAAATTTGAAGAAAATGGAGTAATATCCCTTCTGGAGAAACCAGAAGCACTCTCCTTTTGCAGGATGAAAGGAGATGAGGAATGTTGGTTGGCACTGAATCCCTGTCCTCTTGGGCCTTTAATGGGTTTCCTGCTCCCACAGGTTCAAAGAGCAATTACAGTCTCCAGCAAAAGTACAGCAAATGGAAAACAGATTCTTTGGCTCTCACTAAAGTGCCAAGAGAATAAGTAACCAAAGATGAAGGACTTGTAGTCACTTCATTGCAGTAGCTTATTGAGCTGAAGGGAAATCTCCCTCCCTGTACCCGTGTGGCCAGAGGAAGTCCCTAACACAAAAGCTGGGTGGTGGCAAGCCGATGAGAAAACCATGTTCACCCACATCCTTCGAGATACTCAGAATGGAGTGGAGGGATGGTCTGCAACATTCTGGGACTGCACGGCAAGATGCCTTGGGAGCTCAGCTCCTTCACCTCTCTGTTGTCTGGTGCCTTTGAATTGGCCATCAGAGAGGAACAAATCCAAGGTCTGAGGAAAGCAAGGGCAGGGCAGTTTCCTTTCTGACAGCAAATCATTATAAAGGTCTGTGGAGGTACGTATCCAGAACAGAGCAGATGGATAAACAGATGGGGGCTGAGGAATCAGCCTTAGGTATCTCCAGCCTGATAGCTGTGATGCTTCCTAACGCACCAAGGAATGACATCCCCGTACTCTTTGCAGAAAAGGAAAATTGTGAAGAGGAGGAAAAAAGAAGGGCCCAGGTCACTCAGATTCAGGATAATCCTCTCAGAGAGCTGCTGGATGTATGTACCACAGCGGGTTAATGCTCCGGAATTTCATCAGGAGAGACCAGCGGGCATGAGCACTGTGAGCTGCATGCTAATCTCCTGTGACGACCTGCGTAGGCCACACAAGATGGCCTCCAACAGGGCAACACCGCCCAAGCAGTTCCACAGGGGTCTGCGCAATCAAGCACTAAAGATTAAAAATGAAATCCACAGGAAAAGCAGGAGTGGATTTAGGACCAGAATACCAGATATTTGGTTGTTTGTTTTTTTTTTTTTCTTCTCAGATCAGGGTTTTGATATAATAATTTAAAAACAAACAGAGGAATTAATTAATTAATGGAAGGCACTGAAAGTACATTGTCTGTATAAAAAGTATTGCTTGTCCAAAAGACAAACTTGCACTACTGTCATCGCCTACACCTGGTGCTGGGAAACGCTTTCATGTGATCAGCAACACCTGCAGTATGAACACATCACAGCGCTGGTATGTAGCGAGTGAGATTTCTCTCCCATCTCTGAAAAGAGTCGTAACTTTACCAGCACATTTCTGATTTGGTATTCAGTAATACATACATACATGGGAAACTAAATAAGCCTGTCTGAAGCAGAAAGCCCTTTGGGTTGCTTTGCATTGTGTTTCATTTCCACCTCAGATTACTCGAGATTAAATCCCATCACCGACGGCAGAGAGAAATAACTAATAAAGCAGTACATCAGCAATAATAGCAACTTTGTGCTCAAACAAGGATACTCAGTGTCCAGCGACTGTACAGGTAGGTCACCTGGCCAGCTTAGCAACCAGAGAAACTTCTCCCTTAGAACTTATGTCTGTTACCATTCAGTCGTACAGCACAAAGATGGGATGCAGCTCAACTCTGCAGTTTCTCAGGTGTAGAGGGGAAATTGTATACTTATATTTACACAACTGTGATGTAATAATTGCTAAGGATTTCCTTGGCAATCTTGTATTACAAATTGATGCTTCCTCTGGTTTTCCTTACTGACTATAGAGGGAGAAGGCATCCATTCTCTTTTTACCATATGGATGTGTAATTCCCCTTAAGCTAACAGGAAGCAAAAAGAAATTGGACCCTAATGAGGAAGGGTGCAAAGACGTGAATGAATAGAAGAATTCTTCTTAAAAGCTCTGATCTGGACCTATGGGGTGGTTTTCATTTCTGACCTCCTGCTGAGAGGTATGGACTACAGACATGGAGTTTGAATATGAAAACTCTGAGTCCAGAGCCATGCACATTTAGACAGAAAACATATTTCATTTGGCCTCATCTTTTCCACCCATGGAACATTTGAAGCTGATGCAAAAATAAAGACACTGATTTAATTTGTTCACCCTTTGACATTCTTCCAGTCTATCTGGGATGGTGGGGAAAGGCTGTTGTAATTAAATGTTTTGAAGGAATGTCAAATATTTTTCTCCTAATAGGGTATCTTTTGAGTTGACAGGTTTGGACAACACAAGGTGAAAGTGACTTTTCCCTGCTGCAGTTTGATTGGGATACTAGTTATCAATAACAGCTTCTCCATTTTTCCACACCAAGATTCATCCCCTCTCCTTAAGTAACCATAATTAAGCTAAATTTCAGTTTCTATTGGTAAGGAAAGGAATAAAGGCAGAATAAGATGGGAAAAACAGAAGCTGTGGAGGTTCCATTACAAGACAGCCACCTTGTCCTCCAACAGTGCATAATTTTAGTTTGAATATTGTCTTTCCTTTATCAAGCCCATACTTTCACATAGTATTCTTTTTCTGATGAATCAGTATGAATGCATTCAGGAAAATTCCTCCAGGCTACTTTAGTAGTGGTAAAGATCTACTGCCTTCAGGACTCTTCACTGCCAAGGTTAGAACAAAGAATTTCTAGATGAGTAGAAAATAAGCTAGACCACTAAGCTAAAAGGGTAACAACAAGCAACCTCAGCACCTGCTCACAGTCAAAAACAGATGGCGTACTCCAGAGATTGATTCTGTGGCCCATATAGTTCAATCTTCATAACTAGCTTAGATAACACAAAAATGCATCCTCAGCATATCTCTAGAAGGTGCAGTCTTACAACAGCTGACTGATACATACATATCAAATTCAGTTGAGAGGGGATTTATGCAACTAAGTTCTCCATTTCATGGAGACCAAAGTTCTGCACATGAGGTTGAATAACACACTACGTCCCTGCAAGCTGGGAGCCAACTGGCTTATAGCTCTGAAAAGGATGAGGAAGTTACAGTGGATGCCAGCCTGAGTGAGCTAACATAGCATTGTAAGGTAACTATGCCACAGTAGGAGGAGCATGGCTGGTAGATTTAGGAAAATAATTTTTCCTGCTGCCTGACACTGGGGAGACTGCATTTGGCTGTCCAGCCTGAAGCTCCTCCATTGCTGAGGGATGTAAAGAAGCTGAAGAATGGCCAGCTGAAGACTACCTCTAAATACAATGGTCAGAGGCCTGGAGCACATCATCAGGATCAAGGATATGTAGAGAGATCTTGACTTGTTTAGGCGAGTAAAAGGAAGGCTAATAACTAATAGCTACCTTAAGGGTAATTACAAACAGATCCATATTCTTCTCAGTAGCATCAAATGATAACACAGAATAACAGCCACAAATTGCCACCTGAGACATTAAGAAAAAGATTTTCCTTAAGGTCAGTGCAGCACTGAAACCACTGGTCATGGAATGGAATATTCCATTTAGGAGGCATTTGAGACAACTATTCACCAGTTTTGGCTGACATATCCTATGGTAATAGTACTTCAGTGAACAGGTGTCTGGACTAGATGACTTGTACAGCTGCTTCAACCAAGATGTTTATTGCTCTGAAACTTTTTACAGCTAGTAGATTTTTCAAGGATTTATCAAAATACACTGCCCAGTTAAGAGGCATGTCCTAGCAAAGGCTATTATCCTTGCATGCCTCACAGACATTTTTCCTCTAAAATATGATGAGTAGAATTAGAGTTATGCTTCCTCACGCTCACCACTGTGATTCCCACCTCTTTTTTCAGGCTATAGGTTGTCCATTGATCATGTTTAGATAAAACCTGAGGTTGAAATGTGGGCTTCTTGGAAATAATACTGGCATAAGCCACACAATCAACATTTCTCTTAACTGTTCTCGGTTAAAGGTAGCCTCACTGGGCAGTAAGGCATGATTTTAACAGCTTACACTTAACAAGTCAAGTCTTGTGGGCAAGCTGTGTTCCTTATGAACAGAGATACCTTTTGGATTTTATCCTTGGTTCTGAGAAATTATAAAGACATTTCCAGAGGTATCCAAACAGGCAGAATGAAGAGGTGCTGCTCCCAAAGATCCCAAACGCCAGTTGGCTTCAAATATTTTACCACCTAAAATGTCTCCAGAGACCTTTGCCTACATTCCGTATCTGTAAGACAAAGTTCACTTATTCAGGTGTTCACTCTGTCATCTAAAATGCTAAAGTTATGATGTTCTCTTTTTCCCAGTCTATTTATCATAGAGTATCCTGTGAGAATCCCAGCTATGTACACAGAACAATGACTGCCAACTATCTCTAAATCTGGAAAGAGCCAAATCACAGCCCACATTTCAGTCAATGACGCCTTAGCGGAGTGGTACCAAAGAAAAACCCAAACCCAAAGTGTTACATCTTCACAAAGAATGCAATGGTTTTACTCCGCTGTTCATGACTAATGAGTCATAAGGATTCAGTGAACAGGCAGATAATTTGTAATAATATTTGTGAAACAGAAGAGGGACAGTTCTTGTGGTTAAGGCTGGGCTGACACGCAGGATGTCTGGGTCCAGTTCCTAGTCTAGCACAGATTTTCCTTTGTAAGCATTGGCAGGCTGCTTGAACTGCCATCTTCAGTTCCTTGCCTATAATTTTTTTCCTTTCTTTGAGTTTTTGACTATGATCTCTTTTAGTTCTGAAGTATCTCTGTCGTTTCTGACATCCAGGAATGTAGACAATATAATACAAATTGTGTTATGAGCTGCGAATAGCTCAAAACAGCCCATGGGCTAAATGTATTCACTGCAGCTACCTAGCAAATATATTTGAAGGAACTAGCCTGGACAAGTGAATGGTTAGCAAACAGGCTACATTCAGAAGTAATGGTTTATAATGAATTTTGTTAAATGCCTGCTGCTGCTCCTACCATTCAATCCAATACCAGCACAGCCATCTCTGCTACCATTTCATGCCAACCCAGATTAAGGGATGGCACAGGTTTTCACTGATATTTATAGTATCTTGCAACAACAGCAGGGGAAAAAAAAATACAACTTTTTCAGACCACAAAATGTGAGACAGGAATTTTACGTCTGACGTATTAAAATATTTTTTTCAAGTTGCAACATTCAAAAGCCTATCAGTAATGTCTCCCAGGACTGATATCTCCAACTTTCAACACAAAATAGTTTTAAAATTGAGCTTACTACTGATTAGGTCACTTTCTAGCCTGCAATTTTCAGAGGCTGATTAAAATGTCAAGATACAAATACAAAAGTGAGCACAGTTATCTCTATCTTGCTGCTTAATTTCAGAAGAATCGCCTTGGCACCAATAGGTCCAGATTGAAAGAAATAAAATCAAGTATAACCAGGTTACATTTTAGTCACTTGATTCTTTTGACCCTTGACTCAAAACACATGGATCCCAGAGTATTAAAACTAAAAAAAAATCTTCTACCAGCAGAGTTTCATATCCTTACAAACATGCTAAGAACTGAACAAGCTTTTTCCCCTCATTGGGAAAAATGGGTGAAATTGTGGGTTGGAGTTCATGGGATAGTGTGCTCATTCTGGAAAACAGAAAGAGCTAGAAAGGTCTTGAACTGTACAAAAGGACAACTGAAGAACCCAATGGAGCTTTGCCCTCTAGAAAAGAGAATAATGACCAAATGGAAAACAGCTGCATATGCATTAGCTCTGCCTGCAACGCTGAAAACAGTGCTATGGCGTGCACTTGTCATAATACTGGTCACTGTGCACAGCAAATTGTGGCTCTTCATTATATTCAACTTTGAATGCAGTATTACTACCAAGTTCAAGGATCTGCTTTTCATGTAGTTCTGTGTCTAGTTACAAAAACAAATCCTGAGAGACAAAGGATCAAGCCCTCATAGGATTTTTCAAAGTTAGTGGTGGGAGGTGATGGACTCAATGAGTTAAACTTGATGTGCACTCTGAACTCTGATGAAAATTAGAGATAAGCCTTCACCATTTTACCAGAATCTGTGAGGTCCTCTCAGCTGGATGTTCAACATTCTAGGAGTTGATGAGGACTTTTTTCCCCGAAGTCAGTAGCATGGTAAATACAGCTTAAAAGTACCCATCTCCCCCTTGTCATGGTTTAATTCTATTTGGAAATGAAGCAGATTCTCATTGCAAAAAACATCTGAAGAGAAGTTATGGTTGTATAATCGTCCTGCAAGACTTCGGGCTGGCAGCAAAATGGTACAGCTCACTTTCTAAGGCTGTAACAAACACCATCTGAATCTCCCACCTAGGAATGGGGAAGAATTACAAATAGGCTAAAGATGGGCTAGTCTGAGAGCTCAGCCTCCCCTCCAGCATATGGTAAATCCAGTGACTTACCAAAATAGCGCATAGACAAAGAAAGGGAAGGTAACAAATCCAAACAGAATAGAATAAGGGGCAGGTTAATCAATTACCCTTTTCCTATAGCACAGCTATCATTTCAAGCCCTCTGTTTTTGGTGAAACAGCTGCTAGAGCTGCTTTACTGTTAACTGCTTGCAGTTTCTGTTTCCTGGTCTCTGAGGCTGTCAAAGCTGAGTAGCAAGGGCCATTTCAGCCAACCATATACTGTGTTCCACGATACGTCAGCCAGTCATTCCTAGCCATTTCCCATCCTTGAAGTTACTGCAGCTGACCACCAGCCTTGACTTTGAAGGCTATTTCTACTCCTCAGTAACACCTATGCTTCAACAACATAGATGTCTTACAGGCATATATATAATTCATTTTAAAGCATTTTTAGCCTTACTTATTCTTGTGATAAAACCTAGTACCAACTGAACAGAGTGAAGCCTACTAACTACTCCTTTCTAGTCCTTTCCCAAGATGGCTGCAGGGGATACTGCCCCTGCCAGGTCTGTCTCCTTTGGAGATAGCTATCCCCTTCAAACTTCAGCTCACAGGTGAAATCGTGCTTCAACAGTTAAAGGTTGGCAATTGTCAGGATAACTTACAGCCTCTATTCTTATTTTGTTTCCACAACAGAAAATAAAGACAGTAGTTATGCTACACAACACTTGCTTGTTGGAAAACAAGCTAAGTGCTCACTGCACTTAGACATTTCTGTGCTTGCACCAGCTTTGGGAGACCACTTATCAAGGCTGGCTTCAAACATAAGACCTTCCTCCCTCCCTTTCTAGGCTGACCATTTCTGCACCCCAGCTGATTTTTAATCTGATTCCTCGGGTATCAGAACATTATCAGAAAATAACCAGGGACAGCAGAGGACCAAAATGGGGATCAATCTCTGCCAGCTAGTGATTAACAGTTTGAAATGAGACTGTCAGAGCAACACTGTTTTGACTTGGACCTTGAGGCAGACACTGTGGCAGTCTGGTAGCAGTAGACGCTCATCTTGCCTCAGATGTAAACATGCACGAGGCTTTTTTTTACTACTTTTTGGGAAGCATCAACAGCTCTTGGCAAGAAAGAGGAAAGAGATTACTAAGAGCCTGCTGGCATGCTCCTTGAGTTGATGTCATCTTGCAGCCCAACTGGTGCTGGGTGCACACACAGTCATGCATACACACAGCTACCAATCACCAAACTTTTGTTATGGCTGAAAAAATTAAATTAGTCATTGTTGGCTGGAGAGTTCTCCCTCTCACCCTTATTACAGCTGCTTTCTGTCTCCTGCTGGCAAGGCAGCTCCCCCCCCTCCCCCCCCTCTGGAGTACCTGACGTCCAAACTCCAAGAGAAATCTATCAGGGAGCACTAAAAGCTGGGCTGCTCCTTAAAGGGAGGTGAGGCAGGAGCCATGATTGAGCCTTGCCAGCTAGAGTGCCAGAGAAAGGTAAGCAGGACAGACTCTGAGATGCTGGTCAGGTCCAACCAAGAGTTCAGATCAAAAGACAGTATCATAGTGATGAGGCAAATCAGAGGTCAAGCCAGGAAGTCAACCTGTAGGTCAGGGGTAGGATCAGGTCCAGTGATCACCAGGCAGGTCCACAGTGATAAAGCAGGGACAAAAATAAGCCAGTCTATATGTTGAGGTCCAGATCAAGCAGCTCCATTGCCAGGCAGAGAGAATGGCTGTGCTTATACTGGAGATCATCACTCTGTCACTATAGCATATGTAAGGAGAGAAGGCCCACGACTGAGCTTAAATAGAACTCCTGGGCCCCATGGGTGTGGGCACTGGGAGAGGCTCATCAGGGTCATTAGTGCACTGTATTTGTCAGGGCCCTGACAAATTTAGAGGCTCCATGAAGTCTGGGATTGTTTTGTATTTACATACTGCCTCCCAGTCATTAACTCGTTACCCACATGGTAACTAACATCTCTCCTTCAGCTCGACCCATTCTTCTTATTGTGCCTTCTGCCCTACCTGCACTGGGACATTTTTTCCTCTCAAAATCCAGACGTGGAAATCACATTGGCTTTTCCTTCCACCATTTTTCTGTCTTCCTTTGTCACTCAGATTAGATTTGCCAATGATCGGGAATAAATTGCTGGTTTTTCCTATTGTAGTCTCAAAAGTGATATACGTGAATTAATGTCAAGCTACAGTTACATACTTTACTGTACTGCATTTTCTTTTCTGTGTCCTATGGAGGACATATCAGCTAATAAACTGAGGAACATAGACAGAGAACTCAAGGTTGCTTTAGAAATTCCATAATCAGAGTTGATTGTACAACTTTATGTATCTACTTGTCAGTCCTTGATTATTGGATCACATACCGTGGTTTGTATTGTTGTGTTTGTTGTTGTTGTCATTTCATTTAGTTTTGTTTTATACTTTTCCCCACAAGACTTCTGCCTTATTTAATACTTAGTCCTTACTAAATTAGTTGTTATCTCCTCAAATATTTTGTCCACTATTCTCACGCTACTCAAGTGCTATCCTGTAGGGGAGAATTACTCTTTTACCCTTGAGCATTTCAGTAGTTTGCATCACTGAAGTTTCACAAACGATAATCAATGCCTACTCAAAACATCTTTTCCAGATAAGGGGAGAATTTCAGACTCATTTTCTAGACAGAAAATTGAGCTTGTAAGAGATTAAGTTCAAAAGTATGTACTACATTTGAGTGTCTTACATGAGATACCTTAGACCCTATTTTGTTTTGTCTGTGTAGCAGTATTTGATGTTTTATATAATCATACAGAAGTTTTCCACTGACTTCAGCTGCAACCATCGCTGCCTGGCACTTGAGTTAGTAAAGATAAGGGCTGTTAGGTCGCAGTCTGGATTTTATAGACCTTTATATACATTTCATTTAGCCCTGTAATTAGTCCAATAATTCAGGATCAACCAAAGTGAAAGGCAAGTAGTCCAGGGAAGCAGCTAGTATCAGTTTAAAGGCTTCATGAGATAAAGAGTTGATGGTGTGCTTGGGCTGATTTTTCTGGGGCAATTAATTCCCTTCACTGTTAAAGCTTAATGTAGAATTCCTCATCTGAATCTTCCTGGTTTAAACTCACAGACACAGATTCTTCTTTTACTTTTTCCACTGCATTAAAGATTCTTTATACGCCTGGTATTTACTCCTCAAGAAGGTATTTGTAACCTGTATCCAAGTCACTTGCCAAAAGTTCTGTGGGCATTTCTTTGACAGACATGTTCTTCAGCTCTTTAATAGTTTCCACTCCATCTCCAATTTTTAAGTATTTCTTTTCTTTTACATATATATATATGTATATATATACAACACACCAAAATGTCATTTTCAGGGTTTAACTGTAGCAGGATATAAAAATTGCAAATCAGTTTCCAGTGTTTCAAACTGAGAATGCCGAGAATTGAGGGGCAAAAAATTACTGCCTATGGAGAAGTGTGATTTCAATGATTTTCTCAGTATTTCATATGGATCTTTAGGCACAGTTAGGGACAGAATCTGATTCACTAAGGTGCTTTTCATGTGCCTTAATCCTCAAAGTGCCCTTTCTTTTCCTGCTACTCCCTGACTCATAATTTATGCATTTTCTGACTTTTGGAAGAAATGAAGCAGGGGTCCTGCAAACAACCTCCTCCTTAAGTCCGGATTTAGCCTCAGAACAGGTTCACCTGATGGACCCTTCTGTAGGGGATCTGTGGAAAAAATAACCCACGGTCATATAATTAAAGACTGATTCATAATGTTTATGTACAAGTAAAGAAAATTAAGGCTGCATTTCCTAACTTTTGGGTGCTTAACTTTTTGACCTTAGTAAGGTTCTTTTCACATGACATACGGGCATGACAATTCTTGAGTTTACCACAAAGTAAACTGAATTTAAAAAAAAAAAAAAAAAAAAACATATTCTCTCTGGCAGGCATAAATTGGCACTTGCATGACTTACCAAGACTGGCACTTTGACATACAGTGCATGAAGAGAAGGCATATGTTTATATTCATTACCTGTGGTCATACAGACGGCTTTGCAAATATTAGGAGAGAAATTTTTTCTGAAGGGAAAAGGCCACAGTGGAGACAGAATTTCCTCTTCTATTCCATCCAGTTCGTTTGTATTTTCCTTCTGGGTCTGTTCTTCCCTGGCTCCTTAGCCATGTCCCGTTCTCCTTACACAGTTGGCTTTAATATATGCCCCTTGGTTTTCCTTCCTTGTCATAAATATCTTGCCTACACAGTTGTCATATTTACCACCAGAGTCTGTCTGGTGAGTTCATCCCTGTCTGGTTGCCCATACTGCCTCCTCTTCTTGCAAATATTCTGCCTTCGACCTGATTTTCTCCAATACAGAGATAAGATGTGGTGTGGGATCATGTCAAATACTGTGATTTGACATGGCCTGTAGCAGATCAGAGAAAGCCTCATCAGCAGCTCCCCCCAGTCAGGCAACTGTAGCAGACCCCAACTACCAGATGTCATTTATTGGTTCAGTCCCTAATTTTAACCCACAAGCTCTTGTCTCAATCATGGTTGGTTTTTAGAGGCAGCTCTTTGCAATCTATGCACTTCCTAACATAGAGGACAACTCTTGCCTTGTCTATCCTTCTGAAAAGCTTGTAGTCTTCAATCTGTAGTATTCCACCACATTTCTGTGATAGCAGTTAGGTCATAGATTTCTGCTTTCACTGTTTATTTCCCATGCTATTTGCATTGGTCTAGAGACCATTCAGCCGGGTTATTGGCTGTGTCACCTTCTTGGAAAAGCCCTCACAAATTCATTTGGGAAAATCTGAGGTTTTTCCTTGTTGCTTCCTAAAGACTAGTTTATCTCTCCCACAGCAGGCCTTCAGTCCCACTGTTATCACCCAGCTTTCATTTATCTCTGTCCCTGTCCAGATCTGGTTCTTGTTTGTTTATGCATTTGAACCACAGGTTTCACATGCAGTGCCTTAGCCCTGACTCTGGCCCAGGGTAGGTAGGGTGGAGCACACACTGGAAGGGATAAGCATGCAAAAATGCCACCAAGTAATATCACGTCTTGTCAGCTTTTCATAACCATAAATAGGTATCTGCCTGAGTTAAGATCTACCATACTCAGAATTACCCCCCAGAGTAAGACTATACAGGAGTAATTGCTGCCTATCAGTTCACACACAGTCATTTCTTTTCCTGTGTTTGTTCACGCTTCAGTGCTCACAGATTCCCTTTTTTTCAGTTCAGTACATATGGTACCTACAACTTGAAATTGTAGGGAAAAATCTTGGTGAGCATCTGCACTTCAGCATCCAACTGAGTGCACATAGGTGCTTTCATGGCTTTGGAATAGATTTTTGGCAAAAGTGTACTTAGCAGAGGCAAACTGCAAGTTCCAGGAGATTGGAACTTGACTAGGTTTTGCCAAAATCTTCTTTAAGGATAAAGAAGTCCAATGGCAGTTACATTTCACTGCCTTTTTTTCTTCACAGCTAGCATTGCCAGTTTCCCAAAGAAGCAGCCGCAAGCATTTTTTACTATGGAAAAAACAGTTCTGCTTGTGTGTGCAAGTATATACATGTAAGTGCATGTAGCCTTCTGTTGTGCCTGAAGTGCTCTGCATTTTCATCTTAAGAGAGGTACTTGGGGTGAAATATTTCACCTCAGTGCACCCCAATATTCACCAGAATTCAAATTTTTCAAAAAATCCTATTGTAAGTCAGTATGGGCAGCCCAAGTATAGAATCATAGAATCCTTAGTTAGAAGGGACCTCTGAAGGCCATCCAGTCCAACTCCCCTGCAATAAGCAGGGACAGCACAGCTAGACCAGGTTGCCCAGGGCCTGATCCAGCCTTGCTCTGAAAGTCTTCAGGGATGGGGCAGCCGCCACATCACTAGGCAACCTGTTCCAGTACCTCAGCACTCTCACTGCATAAGACTTTTTCCTTATATCCAACCTAAATCTACCCTCTCTAAGCTTGAAATCATATCCCCTTTTTTCTATCACAGCAGACAGACAGCATAAAGAGTCTGTCCCCTTCTTTCCTGTAGCTCCCCTTTAGATATTGACATTCCTCTGACGATGCTGCCATGCTACAGGCCAGCACGATGGGTCACAGAGACCTGATGGCAAATCTGCATGGAAGTTGCACCTAGAATATGTTGTCAAGCATATGTACTATTCAAAGCATATATATTTACATTGTGCAGTCAGCTGGAAACAAAGAACAGACTGTCAGTACATCCATGCAATCCCCAACAGAAACACTTGTGATCTAAAATAACAACAACAACAACAGAATATGATGATAATAATGTGCATGAACATTAAACACTTCACGTTTATGCAAGCTCTGTTTTCGTACATACAATTTAGACAAACTAATATGAGTTAGCTTAGTGTAAAGCTGGGCTGAGTGATAGGAAACACATGTTACTTGATACTTGTGGTTGCACAATGACAAAAAAAAAAGAGTCCTGACATTCTATAGGCCTCTGGACAATTCTGCTATTGATGTGATGTGAGTCACCACAAATAGGCCATCCTATGTCTCTGAATCACTTCCTGCTCGAGGGGTTCCTCTGCTTCTTCCAGAGATTGTGTGCTGGGGAGGAATTCACTAGGCTAAGTCCATGGAGACCCATTCTAAATGCTTTCCCTTTCCCATCCTTCTCTGTGCAGCTGAATGACTCAGAGAGGGGATGACACCTTGAACTGATGTCACCATTCCCTTGATGGGATGGGAGAACCCTATGGGGAGCCAAGGAGGAAATTTAATTTGTATGTTTTATTTTAAGGAGATCCTTTTTCCTTTTGTTTTTCTTTATATTTTGCTGTTTTGAGGTTTATAAGGGTTGGGGAGGAAGGTGTTTTGAAATTAGAACCTGTCTAATTAGAACCCGTCCTTTATAAAATGAAGAATGTTTGCACTATTTTCAGTACAATTGCAATGCTTTGCCTCTCTGTCTCAAAAAGGTGTTAAGGCTTATACCACAGAAAGAGGAGTTAGATATGTAAGTACCTCTGAAGCCTAATTAACTTTACAATTATTAGTGCTTTTTACTGGCTGTATTGAGGTTCCTGGAACAGTAGTAGACGCTTTCCTCGGAAAAATCCATGCAGTTGTATTGATGGTGTTGCAACAACATGAGAGATTGCAATCCCAGCAGAAGATAGCAAGTAGATCATTACAGAATTCAAAGTTTTGCATGATTTGAGATATCCCAATAGTATTGCTCTGCATAAAAAGAAATGTCAATAGAATATTTTCATACATTTTCACTGGAAAAGAAATCTGCATTTAAGGAAAATAAAATGTTCTTTTGCTATTCAGAATGCTCCTGCTTTCATTTGACATTTCCACTTGAAAATGCTTTCTTGATGACATTTTTCACAAAAAAAAAAAAAAAAAAAAAAAAAGTTAAGCCATTGTGAAATGCAGAAACCTTGCATTTCAAGTACTTTCTGGTTTGTTTTTCCCAGGTTAGACCAGACTGATATGTGATCCTTTGGTAAATCAGTGTTGTGATGAAAGCACAATCAGTTTCTGAGAAATTCCAAAATTATTTTGACTTTAAGAGAGACTTATCCTGAATGCCAGCTGATGCAGTACTTTCTCAATAACTGACAGTGAACAGTATTTCTGAATGACCTCTGCCTGGAGTTCAAAAGTTACTGTGAAAGAGGTTCTCTGCACTGAGGTGTGACCTTCTAACTGTTAATGTATAACATCAGCCTGTGCTCAAGGCATCCAGGCTGCCCCTCAATTTCAGAAATCCTCTTGTTGGATATGGAAAAAGTTCAGTTTTCCATATGCATCTTCACAAACATCAATCTAGTATAGAAAGCCAGACACATGTAAGCAGCACAATAGCTAACACTCAGTCGGTTTCTGAGGTACCCTGCGGAGTTGTATGGACCTGTCCTAACACTTCATCAGCACAAAACCACCTGCAATTACTGATGAGCACCTCTAAGTTTCTTGTGCTATAATCTAGGCTGCAGGTGCCTCACCTAGCTTCAGTCATCCTCTGCTTGAGACCCTCCTGAACAAAATAACTGACTTTGTGTTCTTCATCTCTCTGTCCCTTCTGAAAAGCAGAAAAGCCACTTAATGTTTTTAGAGATCCAATGTTTGTAATGTCTTATAATGGTATCCTCATGAATTCAAGTCTGCCACTTCAGATCTCACTCCTACTTGCAACTGTTCTTTTTTTTTTGCATAGATCATCTTCTTGGCTTCCATGTAGGAGTAGAGGCTTCTATGACCTTGGACCTTAGTTCTTAAAGGTTTATTTTACCTCATCTGCTTCTCTGTAGATGTGCCAGGCTTTGGTGTCATCAATTTCTAACACTCCAGGCATTCTCACTTCTTCAGATTTTTGCTGAAGGAAATCTTAATAGCTGTCAAACCACTCATCTTCTGTGCAGTCCTGTAATTTAAGAATGCTAAATGCAGGTCACAGTTAACCTCCTTACTCTTTTCCAGTAGGTGGTTACTTATTTAGATATTGTTTCTACCAACCTGTTGTACTGAGTGTAAATTTGGACCAGCAGTAAAATGTCTCATACTGTGCTTCGCCACTGACTGCCTAAATTCATATCCACTAAACTGTAGGGCATTTTTAGCCATTAACTGTTCCAGGTGGCTAGATTGAGACAAAATGGATGTGGTCCCCTTCAGGGATTTTTACTAAGGCTATCTCTGAAATAAATACTTATTTCTCCAACATAATGTAATTTATGCCAGACTTCATCAGTCAACCAACTGTTCCCATTCCATGGGAGTTTTTACTTGACTGGCTTGTGCTTTCAGTGTATGTGACAAGCCTTAACAGGTTCCTTTTCCCTTGGAAGATATCCTCAAACTCTTTTTCAATTGTTTTGATCTTCTGCTTCTTTGGTGAGTTACCTCTTTATTATGAGATGAAGGGAGTGGCATGTTTTTATTCACGGATAATTTTTTCCCCTTGGTGTGATTATAAATTGTGCTTCTTCCAATTTGCTAATTGCCCATGAATTCAGTCACAGCTCTAATAGGAATTAGCTCACCACACTGAGTCCTGAGCTTCATCTATTTATGGTCAATTGTCCGTGGCTTTGCTTTCCATGCTAATATCCCTCCTCCTGGCAACATACCAGCTTGTGCCAAAGTCCACTTCCAAGGCACAGATACTCGATTTGATTTTGAGATGGTAGTGCTTTAATCGTCTGCAGCACTGCTCACCGGTCTCATGAAGAGTCATCTGAGGACATGGTGCTATTGTCCTCTTTGTCCATGCTGGGGAAACTCTTGGAAAGTGATAGGAATTACTGTGGTTCTCAAAGGCTTTTCCAAATACCAGCCATTGTCCTTGTGTTGTTGTAGATCTGTGCTGCTTTATGAGGACAGCAGCTCCGTGCCCAGTGTACCATTCTGCTTCCAGTTTCTTTTCTGGTAAAAGCCTACATCCTCTGCAGCTCTGTCCATCTTCTGCAGGTTTCAGTCTGAATTAGGCAATTTTCTATGGCTGGCAAATTCAAGTTGCATTGCCAAAGAATAATTCTGGCTGCTCCAGAAGATTTTCACAGCTTTGTCTCACATCCAGCCACATTTGCTCTCTTAGTAAAGTCTCAGCTCCTCATAATCAAGGAGATTGGCTCTTCAACCCCCTGACAACCACAAGCCCGGTTGTATTTTTGCCTGCTTATTGTACTATTTAATGACATACAGTTCACATGTTGTCTTTTTATGTGGAAGCCAGTATTCTTCAAACTGCTGTGATACAGTGTCCTGGTGAGCCTCAGATGTCAAGCCTGATTCAGAACTACTAGAAGCATCCAGGATTTCAGCACCAGTATTGTCAAAAATAAAACTGCCTCTGACTGTTACAGAAGCATTCCACCGAAAAGTCACTTAGTAATGTTTCCTAGTGCCACCGAGGGCCACATACAAATAGTGGATGCACATCACTGTAGACCACTGCTCAGCACCTCAGAGTGAACCAAGCTCCTCCTTTTCCTTGGCCCACGGTACCAGTTAGTAGAAAACAGTAGAATACAGATGCACAGATTACATTTGCTCCAGTTGCCTTCCTTACTCTCAGAGAGCATCAGGTCCGGTAAGGTGAGGCTTTCAGTACCTCCAGTCTTCCAGTCAGACCATTTTATTAGATTTTTTTCTTCTTTTTTTTTTTCTTCTTTTTTTTTTCATCTCTGGATACCAGGGTGTTGCTCACAATCAGTTACACTGAAATATAGGATTCACCTGACCAAATGCAAATATGTCCTATAGATGTATTTTATGCGGGCATGTATATTGCTCTAGTCACCAGTATTGTCTTTGTCATCAGTAGGAAGAAAACCAAGCATTGCTGTTTTTGAGCTGTTCTCAGCCTGAGGTCAAATAGTTCACACCAATACTCTACTCTGCACTGGTGAGATCTCACCTGGAGTACTACATCCAGATGTGGAGTTCACAATACACGAGAGACATGGACCTGTTGGAGTGCGTCCAGAGGAGGTGTGCATCCAAGAGATGGAACACCTTCCTACAAGGACAGGTTGAGAGAACTGGGACTGTTCAGCCTGGAGAAGAGAAGGTTCTGGAGAGACCTGACAGTGGCCTTTTGGTATCTAAACCGGGGCTGTAAGAAGGGAAGGGAAGAGACTCTTTTATCAGGTTCTCTTGTGATAGGACAAGGCAAAATAGTTTCAATCTAAAGAAGGGGAGATTTAGGTTGGACATAAGGAAGAAATTTTTTACAGTAAGGATAGCGAGACACTGGAACAAGTTGCCCAGAAAGGTGATGGAAGACCCATCAATGGAGACATTCAAAGTAGTGCTGGATCAAGCTCTGAGCACCCTGCTCCAGCTGTAGGTATCTGTGTTCATTGCAGACAAGTTGCACTAAATTGCCTTTAAGGGTCCCTTCCAGTTCAAACAATGCTATGAAATAAGTCTCTGAAAACCCCAATTTCTCTCCACTGTTTGTAAAATTTGTCCAGACTGGCTGCTGCAGATGTAGCTGAGATCTAGATGTTAAGTGAGATCTGATATTAAATGAGAAGCATCTCATTGGAGAAGTCTGACAGAAGTCTGCTCCATTGATGTCCGTGATTTTCAACTTTTCGTCAGCAAACAACATAAACCTGGGCACAAGAGTAGGATCAATCTTGGAATGCCGTGTGCAAGGCATGGCCTTTCTGAATGACACTGCTCCTGACTGGCACCTGCTCATCAAAACAGGGTACCACTGCAGAAGCCTATCCACATAATGATCATGAAATGGAGCCTTCGGTTTATAAGGTTTTCAAGCTTGAAAGAAAAGTAGGATGGAGCAGGAGTAGTGTCTCAGGAGTAGGCCTTGAAAGGATGCAGCCACTAGGTTCCAGGTAGCCAAATTTCTGCCTCAAACTTGTGGACATAACTCTGGGTACATCAGGTACCTCTGACATTTTCCTGACTCTCTTCACAGACAAAAAAATGCATACATTTTACTCAGGAAAATCAAAATTGGGTTTGTGTAGCACTGGCGTCAGTGTCACAGGAAGAGAGCACTGTGCTTTTTAAGCTCAGTAGACAAAAGCCAAGATGCTGCCAAACTGTCAAGTTTTGCATGAACGGTGGGAAAAGAACTGCGAAAGAGACTCCAAGACCATACAGGCTGATCTACCTACCAACAGACAGTGGGCAGGTCTGCAGTTCAGCACATGATCTAGACTGACCAGGAGATGCCCAGAGCACATGGCACAGCACCGAGCTCCAGCTGATGCGTTCTCAGCAGGGGCAGTTGCTCCAGACACAGCGTGGTGCTGCAGTGGTATTACAGTGGTATTACTGGGAGCTGGGAGCGTGCAGCATGCACACACATGGCTGGACTTGCTCCATGCAATGCAAGAGCAATCACCACAAGAGCTGTTGCCTTTTAACCTTTTCTCCATGGATCTGGGCTGACCAGGGCCACACAGCCCTTGACTGGTATGCAAGCCTAGCTGAATAATCTCGTGTTTCCTTGTGAATGCCATCCCCATTGATCAGTTTCCAGCTGGCTTATATAGATGGAGCCTAATTCAATGCAAGTGTTCTGCATGTAGAAAAGGCTCCGTGAATGTTCCCATGGGATCTAAATTGGCTCCTCTCTTTTTTCTTGCTCTTTAAATCCTATTGTCACTCATGTGTAGTTTTCCTGCACTCAGTACATGCCTATTCCTGGGGGGAACAATTGCCGGGGGCTTAATTTTAGAGAGGAATGTTCACTCTGCTGTCTGGGAATGAAGCCTGGTGTAGCCAGCTTCAAAGAGCAGACATATTTGTAGAGCTTAAAAGACATCTTCCCCTTGAGTGGGATTTGCTATTGTATCTCCTAGGCTCTCATCTCCCTTTTCAGTGCATGGGAGGGCTCAGGTGCTATCCAGACTCCTTCCATCTTTGGACTCTTCCAAATGCAGATAATAAGAGCTAGCAAATCCTCAGCTCTGCCTCCTGCACACTGAACATCATTCAGCAGACTGAGGATGTGGCAGATTTGACAGGATCTGTGCTTAAGGTTCCCAGCATTTGGCTTGTCTGTGTGCACTGAGCCCTGGCATTCAAACAGTACAGACCTAAACGAAGGATTATTTTTAATCCCAATAAACTTGCACAGAAGGAGAGAGTTCTTCGCCTTCTTGCTTTGCATCACATCACATCATGATTTTAGTCCTAACAAAGGACTTCACACCAAATATAAAGCACCAAGCTATTTTTCCTTTGTGCCTGTTATTTTTCTGACAGACATATGTGTTTGTTTATTTTTTGATTACAAAATGCAATTATTGAGTTCTCTGAAGTACCCCATGAAAAATTAAGAACATGTTGTGTCAACTTGCTGCTTAATTTATGTTAATTAAACTGTTCAGTGGGAAGGATGTTCCTGGTTAGGTTGTTTTAGTGGGATCTGGATCTTATTCTTGGCTCTGCCAGAAACCGACTTCTTGATTCATGGCAAGTCAGTTAATATCCCAGTGTTTCAGTTCTTCATTCTCAAAATGAAGACAATAATTCACCTACATCTTGTCTGCGTTGACTGCAAATGCTTAAAGCAGGGTTTCTTTGCACTGTGTTTAGCATGAGTTTCATTTGTATTTGTAAACATTGATAACTGACTTTCTTCTCTCAGGAAAACAATACCTCTGCAAGTCGCTTCCTGATGCCCAGATTTTGCAGACAAATATAATTTCCACCCTACTGAGAAAGGCAGCCAGGCAGAGCTCTGTCAGATCATGCTCAAAACTAGCTTTTCACCAGGGTAAATATGCTGAGTTCAGGTTTCAGAACACTGCCATTTTATTCTGGAAGTCAAGAATTCCTCTTCAAGGAGAGCTTAGTTCCCTCACTGCATTCCTAAACTTCATCTAAGCTGAGGAGTTTGTGAAATCTCTCTGTGAGTTTTACTACAGATCAGGTCCAGGCCTGCAAGTTAGGTAAGACAGAAGTTCTGGCTTGGGCACAATTGGCCAGCGCACCTGGGAAAGCTTTCTGTTGTGTGAATGGCAGAAAGACCTGCTTGGCCATGATGCTTTCTCATCTTTCTGTGTGTCGAGTAGCCAATCTCAGAATAGGCTCCACTGGGTGAGCAGGATCAGACCCTGCCTGGTACTTATCTAGCAGCAGTGATGTTTTTCGATCAGAATTTCATGTATTCTTGTTTGTCCTGACCATCTTCTGTTTTATTCAACAGTCATGTTTTGTTGGGATTTTGCCTTGTGGTTGTGCACAGTGCTGGTGCGCTCAAGGTCTCATCCAGATGCTGACTGGACTACCCATTATTGGAGGCAGTGTATTCGATTTTCAAGTCAGTGTTGGTTTTACATTAAATCATTTTCTCAAAATGATCATCTCTACTGAACTCCAGATTTAAGCACTTGTTTTCTAAATCTGGGGAATCAGACTACATCTGCAGTAAGGAGGGTGAGCAGAAGATAAAGCATTATGGGAATATACTGTTATTTTAGCTAATTATTTCTACCTGACAGCATTCAGAGTGCTTTTCAATGTAATCTCCAGCCAGTATAAACCCTTCATTATGAAGAGGTAAGGTATCTGGGGGGCTTCCTCTCTTCCTCCTGCCCGCATCTGCTCTAGAGCACGATGTAGGCACACTTCCATCAGCTCTCTCCTTCACTTGATGTACATAGCACCACTTCCCAAGCATAACTCAGACCTATCAAACAAGAGCTTCACTGAATGGCCAATGCTTTGCACGACCAGCTGGGCCTGGACTGCCACACTGCCAAAGAGGAAGAGTCCTAGCTTTTCACTGTGACATGTTTGGGCCTCACAGTCCACACTGCCCATAATCAAGTTCACGATATGGCCCATGCCTCAAGTATGACCCAAAATCCTGAAGTACCATGCCCCCAGTCTGATCACATCTACAGAAAAGAATGCTAGAACAGCTTTCTTAATGTCATTAGGAGTTAGTATAAACTCCTCTCATTATAAAAATTTCATGCAGTTTACATCTGCTCCTTGCTGGATACATTTGCCCCACAGCATTGCAAGCTCCATGATGCAGACTATCCTGCTCTTGAACATGATTGTGCAATAGACTTGTTTTGCAGGCTATCCCTTGAGAGGAAAATTCTGGATACCAACTGACACTCCCCAAACTAATAAGCCTGAAATAGAGGTCACTGAAATTCAGAGCTCATTCAGTTTGCACCTGGGTGTTTAATTCTTAATGTCTCTGATTCCCATTAATAAACTGTAAGCAAAGGAGAGCACTCAGGAAATGGGAGTGGTAGGAACCAAGGATTAGGGTATCCATAAGCATCTGCCTCTCATAACATTGACACTGAATTAAAGCAAATAGCCTCTGCTTCACTCCATTTAGTAAACACATTTGCAATTCACACCTATCCCCTACAATGATTTCCTTTTTCATTTTTTCCTCACAATTCACTGAAAAATTCTCCCTCACTCTCTCTATAAACTCAGCAGCCTGTCTTCTATTGAAGTTGCGAGTCAGATGTTAGCTTAGCCAGTGATTAATGCAACTCTTGAAAAGGTCAGCTTTGAATCTTATTGCCAAGTTCACCCACCTCTTTGGGCAACTCCTTATACCTCTTCTATTCCTTTTATAACCTATTTGCAATGGAAAATAATTAAAACTGTTATGTTGCTTTATATCTTGAAAGTACGTTAGTTGTTATCTTTCTCTTGGGTATTGGGAAATGTTTTGAAGCTGTGATTCAAGAAGCAGGATCTGTTTAAGCCATCTCTCACACGGATTATTTGAACCTAGGTATGAGATCTCCAGTTGTCCATCTAGGCTTTATGTGCCACCTAGCCACCTCTCAAAACAACCTGGTGGTTCTGACAACAGTATAATTGTTGTCATCTATTGGCAAGGACACAGAAGAATCACATCAGTATTTGCAAATAAACTAAAGGGTCTTCATTCTCCCTCACACCTAAGCCAGTCTTTGTAAGTTTGGACAAGTAGACTGCTTTAAAGATTAAGGTTGGATTTGTCATATAATTTACTGCTTATGTTGTTCCCATTCTGGGTGTTTACATGTACAGCATCACCAAAGAAGCTCTGTTCTGCATCAGCAGAGTCAAAATAGTCCTTTGATAGGTAATATTTTAGGAAATTTGATCTCAAAGGCTCTCACATAGAGAAATACAGTGAAGAGCAAACAGATTTTTCCTGTGCGTGTTTTTGTTTTCTTGTTCCTTTTGAAGTAAAAGAGAAAATGTGGGAACCATTTCTAAATTACCCATGCACCAGAGTGACAGAAGAAACTCAGGAACAGATAAAGAGCAACAGCTGGAACATATTGTGGTACAAGGAAGCAATTAGCTTATAGCATAGAAGAATGAAATCACATATAGAAATGATTCGTATCTCCTATCATTACCTTGGCAACGTGAAAACTTTGGGTCAAACTAGGCCCACGACTGCAGGCCAGTGTTGGTGCAGTACAGGCACATGCCACCATAAAGGCAACAGTCACAGCCTTTCCTGAACAGCTCCTGTGCCCTCATTGTGCATCTGGCACCACTTGAAGGAGAGGGTCATGCCTGGGAGAGAAGAGAATGCAGGGCACATTTCTGAGAACTGTGGAAGAAGCAGGCTTCACATCCCTCAGAAACTTTTATTCAGAGCACCAAGGCAGGTTCTTTGATCAGTGAGCAGGCTATATTGCATGGAAGCTGGCTGAGAGGGCTGCTTGACCTTGTGAAGTCCATCCCTGTATGCACATGTAAACACTGTTGTTCCCCTCCAAGAGGCAAACTGCATTTGGTTGAGATCTCATGCAAGAATCATAGAATCATTATAGAGTGATAGCATGTCTTAAGTTGAAGGGGACCTTAGAGATCATCCAATTGCAAACCCCTGCAATGGGCAGGGCTGCCAACCCCCCAGTTCTGGCTACCCAGGACCCCATCCAACCTGGCCTAGAGTGCCTCCAGAGGTGGGGCACCCACAGCTTCTCTGGGCAGCTGTGCCAGTGCCTCACTGAGCTCTCAGTAAATAATTTCTTTCTAACATCTAACTTAAATCCTCAGAACATTCTCCAAGCTAAATAAGCCCAATTCCCTCAACTTCTCTTCATAATAGAAGAGAGGGACTATAAGGTCCATACCTTCCCGCTTTCTGAGATTGCTCAGCACTGCTCCATATTCCCAGAGGAACTTGTTTCTCCTTGCCACTGGGGTGCCTTGAGGCAGCCATGTCCCACATCCCCCTGGGACCTTGCATCAGAAGTGGCTGACCACAGCATCTCAGCAGCCCTCCTACTCTCAGTCAGCCTCAACTTCGCAACTAGAGGCCATCCTCACAGGGTTGCTTAAAAGTTTCATCATCAAGCAATAAAACAGTGAAAATATCTCAGGGTGAGAGAGGAATTTGAGATAAACAATCTTTACCAAACATTGCAAAAGAAACCATAGTCTTATTGAAATGAATAAGCTAACTCCCAGTGCCTTCAGTGAGGCCAGGGTTTCAGTCTTTACGTGTGAGATGCCACGCTACCATAGTGATGAGGTCAGGATATAACATAAGCCACATGATGTCAGAGGACTGGATTGATAGACATAATCAAATTTCCTACCTCATTATAGTTTCACTGTGCAAAGTCTCAATTTAATCAGCAATCATACTCTCAGTGGGATTTGTTTCAGGAGGGACCACCTTTACCACTCCCAGTTTCTGAGAGATGGTTAATCCTTTCACAGGGCAGGGTTTTCATATCATGCCTCATAAACTCCCTCTGTGAGGGTTTAGGAAGAAAGGGCAGGATTTTTCATCAGTGCTCCTTGAGCATGTCTTCACAGCAGGCACAGAGATACGCAACCCAAAGATGGCTTTGCACCATTAACTTCTCATGGGTGGAGACTAAGGTGATTTTTCAGACAGGCACTCAGACCCATGTGTGCTAACCTCTGTCCCCCTCCCTAGAAAGGTCTGGGAACAGAAGCGACTGAGCTGTCCCTGCATAAGCCATCTACATGTGACTTTTTTGCCGAATTCATCCAGCCGTACGTTTCCCAGCTCCATACTGGTGAGTCTGCATCACAATGTGCTTCATGAGCCAATCAGCCTATGATTGGATCTCCATGCAGTGCCCCATTGTGTGGAGCAAGTGTGCCGGCTCTGCTTCAGTAGAGGTTACTGAAAAACTACATACAAATGCACAGCAGCATTCGTGCTTTGGGGAACCTTTCCTACCAAGGACCATCACTAGACCTGTGTGCTGTAGGATCACTTTAAAATAACTTCACTTGGAGACCTTGGTGGAAATCATCTGCCAGTCACCCTCCTCACGGTGCTTTTCATTCTGAGAATCAACAGTACTCAAAAATCAGCCTCAGAAAGGGTCACACCTGTACAGAATTTGCTTTTATCCCCGTAAGGGTTCCCAGATAATGCCATTGCTAGCCAGAAGTTTGCTGAATTGTACAAGAACCAAAGGCTTCCTTTGCTTTCTCTTCATCCATTAAAACCTTGTGAGTCAAAATTAGGAGGACAGGAGTGGAGCTTTTGGAGGCTGTGGTTTCTCACAAATACCTGAAGTTAAATACTAATGCGAAAGTAACCCATCACCACAGCAATGCCACAATTAGATTCAAATTCAGTCTAATCTGCTTTACATTTACAATACAGACAAACTAATTTAGCTAATTCTTATGAAATTGTACTCTGTCCTTAAGGTCTGGTATCAGAGAGTTGTTATCAAAGTCCAGAAGAGCACACTCACACTCCGATCACCTGCTACTCTCATTGAGCCACCTCTGCACGGGAAGTTTTAACACCTCCTTTGTCCTACCCACAACTGATGGGTAAAAACCTATCAACTGAGAAGTCCACCAGGATCTGTGTAGACAAAATTCTCTTTGATTTCAGGTTTTCAGAAACAAAATCAAGAAAAATAGAAAAGCCCCGTTGGCTTCTTCCACCCAGGACTAGTTTTTATCTCAGGAGTTTTGAGTAGAGACAGATACAGATTGAGGTATGATTTAGCTTCTTTGAGTCTTTGAGTGAGCAAGTATTTTTTCTTTGTGAGTACAAAGGCTTTTTTTTTCTTTTCTTCTCTCTTTGAAAGAAACTCCCACTCCCCCAAAGTTTTGTCTATTCATCTCAGTAGCAACTGTTCTTTCAGCATGGTTATCAGAGTTCAACTGCTGCATTTCTGAGATGCTGGCACTACATCCATGAGAAACAAAACAAGAACCACCATGAAAGACTTCAGCAGCTAGTTTGGATAAATAATTTAATGGCATGAGGTCTGATGAGAAGAAAAGAGGTAGAATTGTAATAGGAAAACAAGTACCCATCTTTCAGAACTAGTCCTGGGCTTTGCTCTGAGTGAGCGCCAGGTTAAGTGCGGCAATGCGATAGCAGGCAGGGACAGCGGTGGAGGTGAGCGGTGAATCTATTCCTGTTTCTTCTCGTGCTTGTCCCTGTCTTCAGCTGGCCAAATGCCCTTCTTTTGAGCACATGCCCATGCACCTCCATGCTGGCTCCTGCCCACATTCCAAAATCCTACCTGTATCCCATGACAGCCTGGGAAAGAAACAAATACCTTCCTTCACTAGGCGTGGACCGGCTCACTCACATCTGCCTCATTTATCCCAGAGAAGTGGAGATATTGCCTCACAGATGAAATCAGCTCAGGTCTCCACCTCTTTTTCCAGTAAAGGGTGAACCCTTTCTCTCCAGACAAAACAGAAGGAGTGGGCTCATGGAGACCACAGCATCCTTTGCCGCTCCAGGCTTGCCCAGGCTAAAGAAGAGGGGCTGTGTGTTACTGCGAATGGAATTTCTCTGCTTCCTGCTGCTCACTGTTCCTGGCCGCTGCAGCCTGCCATACATCAATGTGTGTGCTCAGCTGGGAAAAAAAAACGCTGCTGACTGAGGTGGTGGCTGTGAGATGAAAAAGGCTGACCCACACAGTGGTTTCTTCTGTTTCCTCTGAATGCATTCACTTGAGGAGCCCCTTTCTCGTTACAGCTGGGAAAGATGTCAACAGCAGCCAGTCCCAGCTGAAAATAACCCTGCCTACGTCCACTGTGCAGCCTGCTCAACTCCTTGGCCCTTTTTTACACAAAATGGCAAATCGGGTTTCCTCTTATCACTGAGATGCAGCCAAAGTTTGCATACAGGGTAATTGCACAGGACACCTCCATAATGCCTTTCTTCCACTTCATTGAAAGCTCTTATGTCTTTTTAGGAAAGAGATGTAGCAGGATCTTGTCTTATCTTGTGGAAGGATCCATGAGAGGGAGACAGATGCCCACATGGTGCCATTGTGGGCTTACACCCTTACACCCTGAGTAGGAGAAGGTTTCCCCAGTGCTCGAGAGGTTTCAAAGCTTCCCTGGCCCAAAGTCAAAAGTCCTCATGAATGAAAGATGCATAAATAAAATGCATATAAGGAATACTTTCCTTTTACAGGCTGGAAGCATTTCATTTCCCTGTTGGACTAAAAGAATCGAGTTGTGTTCATTCACAGAATCACTGAAACATGAAATTTTCTGCTACAAAATTTGCATTTAGAACCTTATTTTTTTCCTCCAGATAATTTGGAAAGACGGTGAAGTGGTTCCCTTCCTGCATTTTTTGGCTCCTACCAAAAACATGCCATTTGAGAGTTCCTAAGTATTCTCACCTGACACAGAGCTAACTCAATTGTAGAATACAGTGGCTGTTTTTCATGTCCTCAGTGTCTATGCCATAAGGCAAAAATTAGTCTGGAGAAACCTTCAAGATTTTTATCTGAAGAAAGAATCTTGAAACTGTGAAGCACAAGAATGAGAATATGGAAAGAACAAAGCTCACACTTGGCCTCCATCTGCTGTAGATGTCCACAAATTTGTTATAAGCTCAGGTCTCTGAAGAGCTGCTACCAGGGTTCATTGAACCATGTGCAGTCCATGAAGGAGATGGGTCCATGGAATATGCCTTTGAAGATCTTTACTCCCCACTTTTAAGACCCAGGGAGCCAAAGTGACCACAAAACACAGAGCATGTGTGTCTCACTGCCAGGCCACTTGGTAAAGAATTTGGACTCCTGCATAAGTCTAAGGGCTCAAAATGCTTAAAATAAGATCTGGCTGCAGAATAGGACAAGCTAGGCCCATGGCATAAGCATTTTCATGTGAGGTAATACTTGACTTTCCAGATCTGTGGACGAAATAAATGAGGACTAAAGAAATGCAATATAAATATTTGTAGTAGCAGGTAAAAAATGTAGCCACCGTGAATTCAATATGAAAAAGGTAGTCTGTGAAAATTATCTTATGGGAATGGTATGTTGTATAGCAGCTTAAATCTACTGTGCATGTGATAGACCTTTCATCTGTACAGCCAACAAATAACACAAGTGTGGGAGCATACACAGATTATGCATAATGTGAGATAAAAACTATTCTTCTGCATAGCCCTGTGTGACAGACGTGGGCTGTGTTGACAGTAGCAACTCATACAGTGCCAGGGCAGCACAGGCATGGTGTGGCCACAGCTGTACTATTAAAACTCCAAAATATCCTGAGAAAAAGGCTGCAGACGCATGCTGGTTTCTATGTTGTGCTTGGGAATTGTTTGGGGATTTATCCCTATGGGCAATTCAAGGCCATTGTCCTTGCTATGGCATTGCATAATTTATTGGTACAGGTGTAGCCTGAGATACCAGTTGCAGGGTGACACTTCCCATCTTCCTCATTCTTTTATATGTCCAAAGTCTTTTGTGCTCTGGAGCATTAGTTAAGGCAATCTGATCAAGCACTCGATCTGATCGTTGGCAACCCCACCTGCGTCAGGATGATCCTTGAGGTCCCTTCCAACCCAAGCCATTCTATGATTCTATGATTCTATGATTCTATGATTCCTTGCTGTGCTGGTCCCAGAGACTTTTAAAACATTATAAAAATAAACCATGGATTTTTCCAAAACGGACAGACAGGGACTGCCTTGTTCTCTGTGCCACTGCTTCTATAGCTCTGGGTGCAAGAAGGAAGGAGGTGATGATCCATCACTCACCATCTTTCAGAAGCCCAGAGGGCATTTCAGGTGTTCTAGCAGATCACGGTATCCCCTTCCTTTTATCAGGCAACATCCATGGTTCATTGCTTGTGGCCTCTTCCTTCTAATGACTGACATGGCAATGTCAGCCAAGGCCATTTGTGGTCATTGGCATGTTTACAGCAGCAATGAAACATCAGAGCCTTTTCTGTGTCAGGAAGAGTATTTCTTGCTGAATGTACTGACAAGCCCACAGCCTGCTTCTCACCTTGCACTGGCATAGCTGTGTTGCTCTCAGATGTGCTGCAGAAGGTTGTGGAGTCCCAACTAAGCGCTTGGAGGGGTGTGATTCCCTAATCACTGCCATCAGGGAGCACAGTTTCATTTGGTTTGAGAGCTGGGAATGCACCTGCTTTGCCTTTCAGAGGCAGAAATGCACCTGCAGCTGGACGTAGTCTGAGGTTAGAGACCCGTGCTAATGCATGAGCCATCAGCAAAGCCTCCTTGTTCAGTGAGGCCCTGTTCCTGAAGGCATTTTCCTTTATGGAGACCAGGGAAGTTTTGTTCTCACCAAAGAAACCCTGCGTTGGTCATTGTGAAATCAGTGAGAAATCAGAGTTTGCTCCAAAAAAGGGAAAGGTTTCTGAGTGAAGGAAGAGCTCTGCTGGTCAACATCTTCTAAACCCCAGGGGTTCTTGGAGTAGGGACGGCTTTGAAGACTCCACCATAATTTCATAAAGCATTTGCATCCCCCTATTTCCTTCCTGTAGCTTCTACCACACCTGAGGCACTACAGTTTTCCCAAAGGTAACCCATCAAAAGCAAACTCTTACAGAGTTCTCTACCTTGTCAGCAGCTGGCACTCGCCATCTCTCCCCCTGCAACATGGTGACGTGGGAAAAGAAAATTTCTGATTTGAGAAGAAAATACCCAATTCAGGTCAGGGTAAGGGACACAAGGGAGCAAGGGAGACAAGGGAGAGTTTCCTCCTGACCTTCCTTTACTGTTCCCACTGCATCTAGCAAAAAAATATGTACAATTTTTTTTAACATCAGAATGTGTTCACTCTCTTAGCAAGTGAGGAAACACAAGGGGCTTCCTTAATGGCAGCAGTGACAGAGGATAAACAAACCCCAAACATTAAGCAATTACAATTTCCATGTACTCATAATGACCTTTAAAAACCTGCCTGTATTCCTCTCAGAGGTAATGGGGATGTATTGAGCAGAACCGCTAGATATGTGTGTATGTAAAAGCGCACGCAAATAAATATGCTATATTATTTTTTTGCTGAGCATCTCATCTGTTTGTCTGGACTTGTTCAAAAAATTTTCACACTGGAAGCACCAAGGGAAATGAAATTGATTTAACATGCTCACACTCTTCATCCTCCAAAATACTGAGAGGGACCAGTGGGAACCCAAAGGCATCCTGTCTCAACTAGAAGAGAAGTTACAGTAACATTAGAGGTGGCATTAATGAGAAAAAGTTCCATGTTGTGCTTAACCCTTTCCACCTGCTTCTAACCACAGCAAGCATTATGAGCCCTGAAACATTGGTTTGTGGTCAGTTCTCTTGAGAATGTGGGGACTAAGTCATGCTGCTGTTAGGGTTTCTTTTTCTGTGTGTGCTGTGCTTTTTAGAAGTGGTGCTAGGATCAAAGAATAGGTTTTTACCACCACGAAGGGTCTTCTCAAACCAAGGCACTGCTGACCTCACTTCATAGTGCACACCAAGTACTGCCATATCTCCCTCCGGTTACTCAGTGTGTTCATTCTATTAGAAGCTAGAGGTCCTGGCTCCAGCACTAAATGAAATGAGCAGAAGTCCATCCATTTAAAGCATCTTACATCCAACCCTTTGCTTTGCACTTGTTCCTGTTCCTCTCAGGCCTGTAGCAGTGATGTCGCCATCAAATTAGTGAATGTTTTTTCTTCTCACAACCTTGTTATTAGCAACCTCATTCTTGCCTATTCTTTGTGACACCTGCAAAACCTTACACTTGCTTGCTGAACTGCCGGCTTCTGGCCTTACAGTGCTTTTTGCCATGTCTTAGTTTATTCCTATTTGATCCTATGAGCTTCCCTTACAGACTTCCCAAAATATTGCCCCGTCATACACCTTGCCCACAGCACTGATTTCATCACCCCAGCTCAGTGAAGCTCTGTAAAATTTACCCCATCCTAAGAGGCAGTGCTGTCTCCCCTTTTATGTACGCTACTGCCTCCCAATCTACCAACCACTGCAGTGCTTTGGGTCCTACCTTGCACAGTGCTTCTTGATACAGCTATGAATACAGCCCTCCTGTCACGAGTATCTCAGCACTTATTCCTCCTCAGGGTTTAATTCAGCTGGTTTGGAAGCATGGGACCTCTTTCCCTACCTAATGATTTTTTCTTCATTGGGCTGCAATTATTATACAGTAATGAACACACACACGTGTGTGCTTTGAAGGAATCTGTGTCACGTGTCTTTAATAGAGCACAGATGTGAATTCTGGCAGCTCTTATTGTTCAATATGTTCTCCTATTGTTGCTCGGTTTTTCTCACACTGTTCCTGATCTGGCAAACAGCAGAGGACTTGTCTGTCATACGTTGGTCTCCACAAACCTCCATGGAGCCAAAGTGTTAATCCACTGAGTCAGCCATTCTGCATGGATTTGGTGATTATATGAGTGAGCAAAGGAATAACAGGGAGCAGTAATTCTTCTCCTCCTCCATATTTCACTGTACAGCCCTGACGCTGCCACATCTGGCAAACCCAATGTGCAATCAGTGTTGATCTTTAGCTTAGACCTTCAGTAAGATAGTTCCATAAACATAATGACAACATGTCATGACATCATTAGTTTCCTCTGTGTTTGAATCAGCTTGTGTGCTTTTATAGAAAATCGTATACATTCACTGCTCCTCCAACTTAATTGACAACAGGGAAGCACCACACACATTACTTTCAACATCAGGCTCTCAAGGGCATGAGCAACATTCCCATAACCCATTAGGTACCCGCCCAGACCAGACTTTGTCATCTTACAAGTAAAGACAGCTAAATAAACAGAAAAGTCAGTTTCACAGCGTAAAAGCTTGAAAAAATAAAAAAAAAAAGAATAAAAAACAAACCCAGGATTCTGTCTGGGGGAAGGGTGAAGCAAAAATTTTGCAGTACCTTGTTCATTGGGACTTCAGGACGGATTTGAAAACACTAGATGCTATGGCGATACCATACTGGTCCCAAGAGACTAAAGCTTTGATGTCCCATTTCCCATCTTCCCCAGACCTTTCCCAGAACGAACCATGATTCTGCTGCTCCATGGAGTATTAATGTTAGTGTTGATTGGAAAGTCTCTGCAGAAGAATAACCCCTGGAAACTAGAAGTGGTATGTTGTATGATATGGATAATGTGAACCGATGCCTGAAACTGAGCATGGCTGAAGGATTCAGCATTCTTTATGGACAGGACAGTACATTAAATCGCAGACCCATGGCCAGCATCTCTTGAGAGCCTCAGTGAAGCAAAAGACTTGAAAATACTGTACTTACATGATAGATCAGGCTTTGTCTATGGTATCTTCCTGAAGGTCAGTTTATATCCACCTCTGTTCCGCTGCTCCACCAGAAATAAATACAGAAGATAACTGTACACTTACAAGAAGTACTGAAAGTCCCATTATTTGTAGGAAAGGAGGGGCAGAGAGTAAAGGGGAAAGTGTCATAGTTCACAGCCATGTGTTTGCAAATAGGGGCTAATGTATGCATACCGGCACTCAGTTTCACACATCACTGCTGAAACACTGATTAACTGCAGAGTTATCTTTGCAATGACACTACACACAGAGCACAGCCCATAAAATCAGGGGCTACAATGACTTCCTTTAGGCCATCGAAGTCCTCCATCCATGTCTCCCCAACCAAAGTCCCTAATTTAGGATTTGCACTCCTGCTTGACTCCGTATACTGATTTATAGACATCTGTAAACATTGCCATCTCAACTCTTTTGTGTGACAGCATCTAGGAATCAATTTATAGGATTTTAATTCAGTAATTCAGTGGGTTGAGTTGTGCATATGAACTAACACTTCCATGTCTGATTACTGAGCTAATCGCAGTGCCGCAGTCTCACCCCAAAACCCACAGGCGTCCTCTATCCCAGCTCTGTCAACAGTTCGTACACATTTTAAAAGCATAGAAGTTTTTTTCCCCATTTCTCCAAGAAAAAGAGCCATTACAAAACATAAACATAAACAAACACACAGAAAGACACAGACATTTGCATCATTAAAAAAAAAAAAAAGCATGCCTTTCTCATTAAACTCTGGTTTTATTCTTTGATTATAAGCATCTTCTTTCCCAGGAAATCTATGACTAAGTGTGCGTAAACCCACATCCCAGGGGTCTGCTCCTGTGGCAGTTGTGGCCATCCCCAGAACCCCCAGAACTGGGTCTGCGTATGCATCATATTCACACATGTAATACATCCTCTCTTCCTTCAGCTTCCCTACCCATCCATGTGCTTGCCAAGTATTCTAGCTGGTCACCTCGTTACAACAGAAATCCCAACCAGGATGTGGTAGAGGCTCACAATATTTGTACTGATTGGTCTAGCCCACATCACTTCCACCACTTAGAGTCAAAGAATTGTTTGACTTGAAAGGGACCTTCAAAAAGGTCATCTAGTCCAACTCCCCTGCAATGAACAGGGATACCTATAGCTAGAGCAGGGTGCTCAGAGCTAGGTCCAGCACCTAAACAGCAGCATCATAATTCTCATATCAGGTGGCTGTGGACTCTGGTTTCTTTAGTTCTGTGGATTATTGAGAGCATTTGTTCCTACTTCAGCAGTCTAAGGGCACTCCATTATCACTAGATCTACACTTCATGAAATCCAGCCAAATGCATACACTCCCTTCTCTCCTTGCTTTCCCCATAAGGAAGGTTCACATACACAGAAATTATACCAGTGTGGGATTTTGGTGATGCAAATGAATTTCCAGCAAGCCTTGTGCTAACATTCCCTCGGAACTGCAGCTTTCCTGGTGAAGCTGCCACATGTTTGCAGCCCTGGTCCCTGGCATTATGGTCAGCCCAAGTGGCTTGAGGTTCCAGCCTGATCCAGCACCAGCCGGGATGAGGCAAAGCTTCATGAAAAAAGCTGACATCACATTTCCAAGAAGCAAAGAGAAAGAGAGATACTTGAGCAGAGCTTTGCTAATGCCTGTGGTTTTTCCCAGGCTAGCATGAAACTTGGGTTGTTTATTGGATCCCAAACTATCTTTGCATGTACACAGGAAAACAGATGCTTCCCACTCCCAGGCCCTGTGCTTGGGCCAGGCTCCCTCAACAGAGCTCTGCAGGTAGGGCACACAGCCGGGACATCAGAGACATGGCTTCCTGCCTCACTGCTTGGAGCTGACGATACCGCGTTATCTATCTCACGCACTTCTTCGTCCCCTTGCCAGGGGCATGAAACTTGTGGCCTGCTTTTCCTGCATGCTGGGAACAGTCATCACATTTGGCTCAAATAATATGCACGGGGCACAGATGACAGAGCTGGGAAACAGGCCAGGTCTCCCTGAGCCCAAACAAGCGGGCACCCTGGCTGCTGGGCTCCCTTTCATCTTCCAGAGCTAAAAGTCTGGCATGGTTCATCCTATCCTCAGGTGCAGCCCTCTGTTTGACTCACAGGTGCCAGCGGCTAATGAAGTTTCAAGTTCTTACAATAAATTATAGAGGCAAAGGAGAAATAGAGAGTAAACTCATGTGCCTGGACATATGCTTATCTTAACTGTGGGGCTGCAGGAAGGCTTCCTGTCAAGGTCTCCTATCACAGGACTGCTGGCCTGTGCCAGCACTACGGCGTATTGCTGCTGAGGGTTCTTTTCATTCATGAAGTGGAGTAGAACCATACAATTGTTAAGGCTGAAAAGACCACTAAGATCACTTAGTCTAACTACCAACCATCCCCACCATGCCCACTAACCACAGTGCCACATCCATGTGGTTCCTGAACACCTCCAGGGAAGGTGACTCCACCACCTCCCTGGGCAGCCTGTGCCACTGCAGCACCGCTCTTTCTGAGAATAAATTTTTCCTAATATCCAACCTGAGCCTCCCCTTGTACTACTTGAGGCCATTCCTTCTCATCCTATCACTGTTATCCGGGAGAAGAGGCTAACTCCCATGTCACTGCAACCTCCTTTCAGAGAGCAATGAGGTCTCCCCTGAGCTCCTCTTCTCCAGACTGAACAACTCCAGTTCCCTCAGCCACTCTCCATTAATACTTGTGCTCTGGACCCCTCACAGCTCTGCCGCCCTTCTCTGGTCAAGCTCCAAGGCCTCCATGACTTTCATGTAGTGAGGGTCACGACACTCAACAGAGCACTTGAGGTGCAGCCTTCAGCTTTCTGCCTGAAGAATGTCTCCACAAGTGACACGGGTTGTCTGAGGGTGCGATGCACTCACTGTTCCCCTCTCCCATGACATTTCTTTACATAGGCAGCTGAACAGCAAAACATCGGCGCTGGTTACTAATTTTGTTATTTATAGCAGGCTGTCGCAGATGGAGACAGCAGCACCATTCTATCTTTAGGGCGTAGTGCCTGCCTGTCCATACAGACAATTGGTAATTAGCACAAGAACAGTTTGTTTATCTGTTCTCAAACTTAAATAAATAGGAGAACCATTTATCTGTCAAAACACAACTCCGGATCTCTAGGTTAACTGCTTGATGAATAGAGCTCAGTGCTTCAGGTATTTAGGTAGACTGAAGTTCCTTTTAGAGAACTTCCCAAGAAAGCAAATAAAAATATGCAATAAAAATTAGTGTGTTGCATATCAAAGGGATAGTAGATATATCAGATAGACCTGGTTGCTTTCCTGGTACAGTCACTTCCTACGTGGCTGTGCAACCCAACTCTCAGCCAGTCCCTACAAGTGAATCCCTGCACGAGCTGGGGAACAGGAGGCAGAGAGGATACTTCTGCTCTCTCCAAATAAAATGTACATTAAGATGCCCTTGGCTGGCTGGGATGGCAGGACCCTACACAATGTAAACTCCACAAGAACTAGAGTGAAGACATGACATAATTTTTTTTCTATTTTTATTGCTGATCCCAACCCTTCTTTGTTCTCTTTTATTCCCTACACCCACCCCTAAGTTAGAGGAGAAAGGGAGAGACTTTGTGAATAGATGGACTTTGTGAGTTGTATCCGAGAGCTGGCCCCTCTTCCCCTCTCCTTCCCCCACCACTGCTGGAGGGAGGGGAATGGGAGCTGCAGAGGGACTGCTCACACTCATGCTAAAGGCCAAAGCAATCTGTGTGAAAAGAGCAACAATCCTCATCTTTCTTAGAATTCAAATGTTTTCAGCGCCTGAAAGTGCTCATGTATTCACGCTGGCAGGTGGAGTTTTTTACATGCACATGCACACACATGCATATCCACACGTACATGGTGGGGGAGAAAAAGTGGTTTTAGAAGTTAACGTTATCACGCAGCAAAAGAGGGTCAGATCTGAAGAGTTCTGCCTGTCCTCTGTTTCCGACCACATGTGTCCCAGCAAAGAGCCACTTGCTTATTGAGCTGCCACCTGGGCAGTCTTTATTGGACCTGTTTATCTTCCCATCAGCATCTAGGCGGGGGATAAAAGCAACCAAATGAAAATAAACTATTTCAAATACAATGGCTGGAAATAAAGACTAATGAGTTCCTTCTTCTGTCTTTCAGCTCACGACTCCAAATTTCCCTGTAGTGGTCAAGCTGGGACACGCTCATGCCGGAATGGGGAAGGTAAGTAAAGGAAAAAATACATGCAGTTCAGGAAAGAGATATCTGTGTGGCACAGCCTCCTTGCGTGCAATCAGCCAGCAGGGAGTTAAACCTTCCCACAGCCTATCTGAGTGGCACTGGCTGTTCCTGTGGGAGAAAAGGCCTCCTGCTGCTGTCACGCACAGAGCCAGGCAGCGGTGTCAGTCTGGAGGCTGCCAGGGTGTGGGAGGGGGTTCAGAAGAGTGGGGGGAAGGCTGGCCAGGCAGCAGCCATTCAGCTTGGCTTTTATACATTTTCTGCTCTCTCAAAAGCAGTGATGTTGTTTATTCAAGCACCTGCAATGTGCAGCTACACCCCATAGCTCTCACAACGAGGCACAGCAGCTCTGGTCCTTTTGAGAGCGTGACGATGACCTTATTCAATAAAGTGGGAGCCCTTCAGCTATTTTTTTCCTCCTTGCAAGGAAGAACAAGACCTTACAAAGCAGAGTGGCTGGTTGCCTGCCAAGGAATCCTGAAAAACAGTTCGCTCCCCAGAAGGACCTGTTTGTTTTTCCCAGGCTCACTGGGATCTTTATTCCTCCAGTGAATCGCCAGCCCCTGTTTCTGGGGGTGCCTGGTCTCCCTTTTCAGCAAGGCATCTCCAGTATGTCTCTGCTGCACTTTTGCCTCCTGTTTCCTTCATATGCCTCTTTAAAAAAGCATCTTCTGTCTGTCCAAAACATGATCTGTTCAGAGTTAGGGAATTCTGATGCATCATCTCTGAATACAAATGGGTGATACATGAACTTTGTAATTGATATCCCCATCACTGCACTTCCCTAGAGCAGACCTTTCTTCTCCCTGCCTCACACTGTTTGCCTGAAAAGTATACATAGGTACACCATACCTAAGCCTGGTACAGCCTGTTTGCTTGCAATCTGTAAACAAAAGTGCTTTCTAGCTTTCTGAATCACATACAGAAGCTCTCATGACCATCCTTCCTTTGGCTGCAGCAGCATTCCCATGTGTGGATGTTAGCTGCTGCAGCGGAAGTGGGCAAGCGGTGGAAGTGGCCTTCAGCATCAAAGAGCAAACATTTAAATAAGCAGGAAAAGTTTGTTAAAATATTGGTGTTTCATATTTTAAACAGGCAGAGGTGTCATTGAATTAGACTACTTGCATGCAGACAGCTTTGAGCTGCTTGCAGCACGAGCTGCTGAACATGTCCCCAAGAAGGATTTTGTTAGCAAACTCCTAACAGGATAGAACTGGAGGAAGAAGACTCTCCCTGATGAAAGGCTTCAAGTTCTCTGAGGCCCTGTGGGGTTTCTTAGTCCTGCTGCAATTCTGGGTCTCTCTGACCACTACACAATTTCATCTGTAATGTAGGGAGGGATTCATGTGTCTTTCTTTGCAATACAGACTCTTGGGTGGCTACAGAGATGAGGAAAGAATCAAAGGAAAGCATCCCACCCTAAGCAGTGTTTGCAGACAAAACAGTCCTCAAAAGCTGTTGTCTTCTGCACCACCACAGATCTTCTCCCACCTCTTATTTTCTCTTCCATTTTGCTCTACAGTAATCTTGGTTTTTGCTGTTGCAAGCTATAGAGAAAAAGTGTTTCTATGCAAAGTGCAGGCTCAATTATATGCAGTGGTACAAGGGCGTTACATAGGAAATCATTCCAAAAGCAGATTTGTTGAGACCTGGCGTCCTAGAAGAAAGAGCTGGTCTGAGGCCAAGTTTATTTTGGTCCATTATGAAATGTAGGGACTAGTAGCAAAGTATGGATGTGGCATTGGGCACTTGTCTCTTTGGTTAATGGGGAAGGTACAGGAAGGAAGGGCTGTTGAGCTTATGGTTTTAGTTTGGGCTCTGCTCCAGCCACAGCCTCAAGGTAAGTTGAGGCTGATTAAATTAATTTTCTTGAAGTCCTGTTTCATTTCATTGCATTGAGAAAAAAAGAGAAAAGAGAGAGTGAAAATAAAGAACTAGTCAGTTGGTTTAGAATACAAGTAACAGGAATTTGTTTTATTTTATTTTTAAGGCAATGGCAGGGTTGACAGTAAAAAAAAGTAAGAAAATGACAGAAATCCAGATAAGCAGAACTATGGGCTTACTGAAAAAGTAGCACCTAGAGGTAAAAATATAGAGAAATAAATAAGAATAATCAATGTAAATGTCCTTTTAAGTAACTCAGAAGAGAAATGTTCCCTGGAGACATGATGATTTTAACCATCATAACATGTAAGTAATAATCAGTGATAATAAGAAGATTATAGAGAATAACAGAGAAATTAGAGAGAGAGATAAAAGATTTCTTGGTCTTCAGAAGTAAAGATGACAGAAAGAAACAGCAGGTTATTATCTCTGAAATATACACAGGAAGAAAAGAGAGAGGTTTGCTCTTGGTTTGGATGAGAGTAAGAAAGTAAAAGTTAATAAAGCATCAGCATCAGGTTATGTTTTATGTAAAAGCAGTGACTGAAGAAACAAAGGATAAAATAAACAACCTATTAGTCAAAGTACACACTCGTGCATTAAAAATAGTACTTACTGTAGCAAACGATGCCAAGATAGAGAGCCATGTACCTGTACCTGTAATGGGTGCTTCAAAGGATGTGAGTATTCAGATTACAATCTCATTACCAAGAGAAATTGTCAAGGAAGTGCTTACATTTTTCTTTTTATTAATGATAAAATCACGTACAATGGGAGACACCAAGGCTATGAAGAATGAGCAAAGATGGGAAGTCCATACACTGTTTTTTTTTTATTTGTACTGAGGTAGTGGTCAGGAGCCAGACAAACAGAAGACTTCTTCCCCAACCAGCTCCACTTGACTTGTGGGGATATATTTGTGTCATTTCACAGGTCCTCATTTTCTCTGTTACAGACCAGAGTGCTACCGTGATTACCTGGTGCTTACTGCTAATTCATGCTAATCAGGCTCATAGCACTGTAAAAAATACTGACTGTTGATTAGGTTGTGATACTGTCTAGAAAGAGCGTCATTGTAATAGTCAGACTTTCATTTTCAAATATCCTGTTTTCAAAGCATTTTTTATAAATTTATTCACCACGTCTTTTTTTGGTGAAAGAGCTGAGCAGGGAATCCTTAAGCGTAAAAAGGAAAATAGCTGCTTTAGGATTTTTAAGAAACAGCCTCTGATCGTTTTATCTTGAAAGAAGAGTAGCCAGCATAAAAAGACAGAACAAAGAGGGGTGACAGTACACCAGCAGTGACAGAACTGTTCTTGCCAAGTGATGTGTGCACGTAAGCTGTGGGTTGGAGATGAAGAAAAAAAAAAACGGAATAAAAAGCATCCCTTATAATTTCTATTGTGAAATCCAGAAGCAACAGCCTCTGTGTTGACTTGACCAGAAGCACCAGGAATAGCCTTCACCAAGGGAGAAGAAAGGGCCTCAGGCAATTTATTTATCTAAAAGCTGGATAAATGCTCCTCAGCCCCTCGCATGACTATGATTAACTCCCTTCCAAAATTTGAAGTCACCTCTATCTTATGGGCACTGGAAAATTGTAGCAAGTATTCTGTGTACTGTTAGTCCAATACCGTGTTGATACAAGTGCAATATCAGAAATATTGCTTAGGTGATGGTTTACAATGGAGTCAGCAAACAGCTTTCTCAAGCTGTATTTAAGCTCCTCAACAATACCCAAGGTCTTTTCCAGGAAAATCGCAGATGGATGCTGGGAGCAGTGCTTCCTCGTGTTGCACTGAACTGTTGTTCACCCAGCAATTCACAAGAGGTCAAGGCATTCTGAAGCACTGTGAAGTTCAAGCCTATCTATCCTAAATGTGGCTGGAGGGGTCTCTGTTGAATAGGGTGAGTGCTACAGTGAGAAAGAAGCAATACTTATTCCTGACTCCAGATCTTGTAATGCCAGAGCCCACTGGAAGAAATAAAGCTCTGAGTGTGTTAATATCTGGC
Organism: Tetrao urogallus; assembly: GCF_951394365.1. Classification (NCBI taxonomy): domain Eukaryota; kingdom Metazoa; phylum Chordata; class Aves; order Galliformes; family Phasianidae; genus Tetrao; species Tetrao urogallus. The sequence continues at coordinate 141,250,368 of NC_136813.1, read as the reverse complement.
ATTTGTATGTTAACATGACCCCAAAGTGTCCTAGGAACAGAGCCCAGCACTACAAAGTCACTCAAAGAGCCTCTTCACCTCTTCCTGATCAGATCATGAGAAAGAGACAACTGCCAGATCTGCAGAGAGAGGAAAAACAGTTTCTATTCGTGTGGTTTTACATATATTTATATAAATTTAATAAATATATACATATATTGCTACTTCTGTTTTATTTTTAGATCTCTCTAATTAGGCCAGTTTAAGAGTCACCTCCTCTCTATGCCTGCCCCATAATTATGAAAATGCCTCCTCCAGTACAAATCCTGGCTCAGATGAATTTATTACAGTGCAGAAGAAAAACTTGTTGTTCATAATAATGTGGTCAGAGTTATTTTCTCTCTTACTGGATGGGAAAGACTTCTCTCTCTTTTTTCTTTTTTTTTTTTTTTCTCTTTTTTTTTTTTTTCTGATATAAATATAGTACAAACTAAACAGAGCCACTATGTAATGTAAAAATACCACAAGCTTTTTATCAGGAAGGACAGCTCATCACCTTGTCTCTCTCGGGACTGGAAATAGAATGTTCTAAAAGTGAAAGCTTTGAAAATCCAATGCACTAAAGAGGAAAGGAAGGGGAAAGGGCTGCCTTGGTTTGTCAAGGAACAAATATTTTCTTTCACAGAGGGCAAATAATGACATGTAACATTCAGAACAGAGAAGCCCAATCACTGTGTTCCCACTGACTCATGAGTGAGGAGGTAACACCCATCTTGAAAATAGCAAGAGCATCCTCCTCATTTCTTGCACAGCAGTCTGGAACCTTTCGCTAGATGCAGAAAGTAATGACTGAGCCAGGATACTGGGGTCCAGAGCTGCCAAGACCCGTGGTTGAGAGCAGCTATTCATTGGAAAGTTAATAGGGATTATAAGACTGAATGTAGTAGAGACATTTGGGAAAGCCTCAGTTTGAGGATAATAAGGAAGTGAAGACTTTAGTATATCTTTATTATTTTGAGATGGGTCAAAGGGCAAACCACATTTGGTTAGGCCTAAACTGAATGTGTGTCAGCTTGCTCGAGTATCTGCTGAGAAGGGGGGTGTGATATGGGGAAGAGGGAAGCAGAGGGGCAGGAAGCCCTCCATGTAGAGCCAGCTGTCCCAAAAAGGCAGAGTCACTGCAGAGAGGCAACGTGCAGGTCGAGGTGGATGAAAACTCCCAAACTCCGTGTGGCCAGGCCAGCTTCTATGAAGGAAAGCAGTCAGAGCTTGCATTTTTACAAGCTTATTAGGACTCAGTTAAACACCACAGAGCCAAGTCTGGCCCTGGCTCAGTTTAGGACATTCACCTTGCAGCTCAACCTGCCTCTAAGCCCAGTTTGGACAGAGAAACTGCATATGCAAGCCATGTCCCCAGTGGTGTGGGTTTAACCGGTAAGACTGAGCAAACTCTGGATGGCACTTGATGAGGCAAGGCAAAGGCAGCCCTTGCAAACTACTGTAATTCTGACACTCCAGCCAACTGACAGTTATTTTTTCATGTGGCCACATCACTAATGAAAGCAAAAGGGCACAGTGAGGCAATACCTGCAGTGCTTAGGTTGAAGATGAGAGAAGAAGGCCACAGCCCTAGGATCATAGTGTGCAGAAAGATGTGGGGTATACAAGAAGCAGAGAGGAGATTTGGGGCCTGGAGACTGAGGCAGTAGAAGTTTAGAAGCCTTTCAGTATCTAAAGGGGGGCTATAAGACGGAAGGAGACAGACTCTTTCTCAGGGTTTCTTGTGATAGGAAATGGGTTCAAACTAAAAGAGGAGAGATTTAGATAGGATACAAAAAAAAAAAAAAAAAGCTTTTATTATAAGGGTAGTAAACTGAACAGGTTGACCAGGAATGCAATGGAAGCTCCATCCCCGGAGACATCCAAGGTCAAGCTGGAGGGGCTCTGAGTGCCCTGCTCTAGCTGTGGGTGTCCCTGTTCATTGCAGGGGAGTTCAACTTGATGACCCTTATGGGTTCCTTCCAACTCAAACAACTCTATGAATCCATGAAGTTTCTGCCCAGTTCTGCTCGGGAAGAGGCTAGATCAATGCCTGTTGGGAAAGCTGCAGATGGGGATGGGAACAGTATCTTCTTCTGAAGGGCCACTGCTAGGCAGAGAGCAGGACCCACTTGTGTGAGGATATCCCTGGGGATCCAGGTCCCTCTCTACTGCACCCAGAGGAGTGTGGTGGGACACTGCTGGCACCCACATGGAAGAAGAGAGCCAGAAGGGAAGCGGGGACTCTCCTGGAGAGATTTCTTGCTCAGAAAAGGCATTTGTCAACACATTGCCCCAAGATCTTCACAACAGGTCACTAAAACGCTACAGCAAACAGCAGCTGATGGCTCCAGAATGAGCCTATTGCTGCTCAAACAGCCAGCACAGCTAAGCAAACAGGCTGGCAGGGCAGGGGCTGTGTTTGCACTTGCTGTTTGCACTCCTCTGTGCAGCTAGTGGGATATTGCGTTTATCCTAAGAAGGGTGCAAGAAAAAAAAAAAAAAAAAGAGAGAGAAAATAGCTTCCTGCTGATTTCTTTCCAACTTCTTTTCTCGCTTCCACATTGTGGCCAGCCTGCTGTTTTAGAAAGTAGATTTATCTCTTACTAGGTAAATCGATAACTATTTGATCAATAATCATTTTTAACAGTCCCATCTTAAATGATGCCCTCTGATGTCACACTGCATACATTCTGCCTTTGGTTATCTTCCATGGATTTTTTCCTCCTGTTAGAAGAATGAATACTTTATCAATGTGTAAGACAGTTATAAGTCTGGAGGAAATGAATTATAAAAAACGTAAAAGTAGAAAGCTAATAAAATGGCGGACTTGATAGATAAGGCAGGAAAATAAATCTAATTTGACTGTAACTGGAGTGCTTCCTGTTTATCAAGTAATAACCGCATCCAGGCCTAAGCCAGCATTAACCCAGGACACAGTTGTTATTTTGTCAGATTTGGCTGGCTCTAACAATTAACAAGGGGCAGCTCAGATTTCAGCTTTGGTGTGGTGATTATTTTGATGCCTGGTGGGAAACAGGGCCTTGGCCTCCCAGAAGGGGACCTGGCAAGGTACTTTCTCTGAAAAGCCCATGGGAATGTCTGTGGCACTGGCTGGGAAAGAAGGCAAAGCTATTTCCAAGAGGCGGTGCAATGCGGTAGCACCAGGGGAATCATCTGCTGTGTTCATTTCTTAATTTGTGTCAGGTCCCATGGAGAAAATGTGCTTCACGTTTATCCTCTCTCTCCCCATAGGGAGGAGCTGATGGAGAGCAGGAAGGAATTCACCCTTCCTTCCTGTAGCACACCACTTTTTTGAGGAGAAACCCTATTTAATGAGAAGAGCATACAACTTCTTTATAGGAACACCGAAATGGTCTAACTCTAGCCTGTGAGGGGAAATGGCATCCCTTCCTCTACCTCAAGGGCCAACACTCCTGGGCTGAGACCACAAATGCCTCAAACCAAGGCCCAGAGACATCTGTTGTACAAGCACAGCACTTTCTGTCAGATCCCACAGAGGTCCCTGTTCCAAGTAGGTCATTACATAATGACACAAACTAAAAGAGAGGAGATTGGATATAAGAAAAAAGGTTTTCTTTTTTTTTTCCTATTTTTTTTTTATGATAAGGGTAGTGAAGCACTGGCACATGTTGACCGGAGAGATGGTGTATGCCCCATTCCTGCAGACATCCAAGGTCAGGCTGGAGGGGCTCCGAGCACCCTCATCTAGCTGTAGGTGTTCCTGTGCATTGCATGGGAGCTGGGTTAGGTGGCCTTTAAGGGTTCCTTCTGACTCAAACTATTTTACGTTTCTGTGATTCTATAATGGCTTTTGTCTTTCCTCATGACTAAAGTGGTCTAGAAGATTGAGGCAACCCCCTGCGTCGTGCACTCTCAGGTCTCTTCTGCCACTGTCTCCTTGCGGTGCCACTCTCCACTTCCTGTCACACATCCCAGCCACTCTTATCTCTATAGCAAAAGCACCTGGCACTGCCCAAGCTGCATGCCTGCCCCTCCTCCTTCCCCCCACCCCAGGATTTTGCGAGGTGTGCCCAGACTTGGGGCTCCCTGGCCTGGAGTGCTCCCCATCAAGACATAAGAGGTAAAAGCCCAGCCCAGAGCAAGGCAACTCTCTCACACAAAATACAAAGGTTTACATTGACCCTTTCAGTCTTTTATTCCTTTTTTTTTCTTAGTTTTCCCCCATCCCGCCATATGGCCGTAGTTTTCCTCTGCTCCATTTCTCATTCAGTCCTGAGTAGCAGAAGCCCAACTCTTGCCACAGAAAAAGGGAAAAGGACAAGGAGTATTCTGCATTCAGCAAGAGGAAAATCAGACACTAGGCCCTTTTTCTCTTTGTTCAGGCTTCTAGAAGTGGTCGTGGGTCAGATTGGTTGTGTTTTTCACCTTCTCCACAACCTGTGCAGTTCTCAAGAGCTTCTTTGCACCAGGATGTGGAGGCATCTTTGGCTTCTGGTACTGGAGCTTGCACCAAGCTGTCCAAACAGTGCAACAGGTTAGCCACAAGCTTGTTTTCTGTTCTCTAGTGAAGATGGCTCCTGCCCTCTCATGGCTGAAGGCAGATATGTAAAACAACTTGTTTGTTCTTCACAAGGAAAAACCAAATGCCATTGCATGTGTTTCCCTCAGCCGGCTCCACGCAGTCCAGCATCTCCCTCCTTTAACATACACATTGACGCAACTGGGGAGCTCTTCTGGGGCAGAAACCATCTGCTTGCTGCAAGCAACCACTCAGCAATGCTGGGCTGCAATCCCCAATCGTGATCTCAAGATGTTACCAAACTGCAAAGGATAGGTAGTGTGTAAAGAAAGGCACTTCCTTGTTCACCCTTTTCACACAGTGCTGCTCTTTTTCTGCTACTTAATCCACCCTTCCTGCATCTGTCCTGTTCTGAGCAAGAAGAACTGGATGGGTTTCTCTGATTCACAAAGCAGATTTTTGCCAGTTGACTAAAGATTATGGTTGGTGGTGTGAATGAGATGAAGTTGTCCACCATGTCCAGCTTGTTCAGTGCTCCTCTCCCAAAGCACATATCATTACAGCTTGCACTGTTTCGGTCCTTTTTTTTTTTTTGGATAAAGTTCAGAGTGTTTCTCATCAGTGAACACAAATCCATGAAAAACGAGCTTCTCAGAAAATCTCCACTTCATAGGTTCTTGCCATCTCATCTCCAAGTGTGACTCAAGCCCAACGCCCCACCAGCTGTCCTGCGCACACCCATGCCATCCTGCTCTCACAGATCTCTGCAGGCACCATAGGCTTCCCCAGAGACCCTGTTTTTCTTCTGAGCTTGCTTCCAGCAGGAGACCTGTACCACTCCTCAAAGACAATCAGGGAGGGGGCAATGTGAAATGCCAGAAAAATGAAGCCTAGAAGTGGCAGACAACCAACTCTCTTGATTTCTTGGCACTGATTGTGATTTCCTGGCCACCCAAAATGCTCAGTTTTTCTCCATCTCAACATGGGAAATAGCCGTTCCAATGTCTAAATGAAGTAATGCTTCTTAAGAGATCAATTATTTCTTTGAAGCATCATAAAAGCAATGAGCATTAGCAGGAGCCATCTGGGCAAAACTCAAGCTCTCTCCAGGATGCCAGCTTCACCAGGGCTCGTGCATGAGGCAGAAGAAAGGGGTTGCTCTGGTCTGTTTTGGTCTCAGGAAGCTTTTTCTTTAAACCACGCAATTCCTGCTCTGTTCTTAACTCTGTCTGTGCTAATTGACATTGTGTGATTCAGGCATGGAGATGACTTCCACTTACCAAATATTCCTGTTCTTTTTGCACCTGTCATGTTTTCGCTGAAATTTTGGCAATCAAGGTCAAAGTTGAGAACCAGTATGATTTCCGTGACATAGCCAGCATCATAGCCATGGCAAAGACCTACGCCACCTCCGAGCCATTCATCGACTCCAAGTATGACATCCGAATCCAGAAAATTGGCAACAATTACAAAGCTTACATGTGAGTGTGTGGCTATGTCGGGGTGACATGTGGGGAGATATTGCTGGGGATGCAATTCGTTTAGCATCTGGGCAGGAACAGGAGGCTGACTTAATTTATTTGAGAAAGTGGCCCCATTGTTCTCCTCCCACCTCTGAACCCAGATCCCTCTGCCACTGATCATCCTTGTTACTCACCATCATTGTCACTGGAAAATAAACCCTTCTCTATCTGTTGTTGATCTTCACTTCGTTTCCACTGTAAAAACCATGTTCTACCACCACTTCCCACCTCCACCTTTCCTTGCAAAAGGGGTCATCATATCCAGCCATTTAGTAAACCCCTCCATCTCCCTGTGTCTTCCTGTGGGAACCAAACCCACCACCTTCCCAGCTGGACACACAATAAAAAAGGGGAAGCAATAAAGCAAGAAGGGTGTCCCAACAACACTGGGGAGCTGAAAACTTTATCAGAGCTGGTTGCACCTTGTGGAGTCCTACAGTGTCCAACCTATAGCAGTGCCCTGTCTCCTCCCACGCCAGAGCTCATGGCACCATGCTCTCAGGAGGGCATGAGGAGCATGCAGCATCAGGTAAGGATGGTCTCAATTTGGCCAGCATGCAGGGTTTCCGTCGGCATTTTGCATGATTGCTCCCTGAGGCATACAAAGAAGGGGAAAAAGGAGGACAGATACTCGTGCAGGTGCCCTACAGCTCCTCCCTGCTCTGCGGGGTAATAAGGGAGTGGCACGAAAGCAGCACTCAACACTGGTGTGTCTGAAAATATTAAAAAGTGCTCGGCCAAATTTCAGGAGTCGTCAAGTCAAGCTTAATTGAAGATGTAACCACATGACTCAACACCTGTTTCTTTTTACTGCAAACCAGTAGACAAGCACAGTCAAATAGCACGACTTCTCCAGCAACACCACTCCTTACCCAGCTGCAAAATTCAGGACAAATAGCTCCAGCAGTGCATTCTTCAGATCGCCAGATACATTTCATGTCTTACCTAAGACCTGCAACACTGTGAGTTGCAGGCCATATAGCTCTGGTGCAAGTGTAGTTAAGTAAGATAATCAAAAGCATGTGCTCACACATTTTTCGGTTCTAGCTGCCTGGTTGGATTCCTAGCACAGAGGTATTTAAATTAGCTAGATAATGACTTCTTGGGAAGGATGTGTGGGACACTCAGCTACTTCATATGAACCTAATGAGAGAAATGTTATTTTAAATCTGATCAGGTCGACAACAGTTCAAATTGGCCAAAGGAAAGAAGGTATTAAATGTCCATTAAAATTCCCTGTTCCTGCCAACCTACTCAGCCTTGGGACCTTAGTCTGCTCCCAGCCTGTCCCTGTGTGAAACAAGGACCCAGTTAGGCTGACCATGCCCTGTCCCTGTTTATTATTCACACCCACCACACTCTCATCCAGGCAGTGATCAGAAATAATACGGGATAATTGAGGAAAGAGAGCAGTCACACTAAAAGCTAATCTCACTGGGGAATATAGCTGTGCAAGTAATTGTTTGGTAGATGAGGTATGTTTCCATACAAAAACAGCCATGAATAAGAAACACCTTAATGAGAAATTAAGCTTCTTCACAAAACAGCAAAAACAGCCATGTGACTTGCTAAGCCAGAGTATTTATTTAAATTTAGAGAGCCATTTAGGGAAGTGAGCTTGGGAGGATGGTATAACCAGTCTGATCATGGGCTCTTCCTTCAGGGCATCAGACTGAATAGATTATTTCTACGGTATGAATAAGTCCTTATGATGTCAGAGGGCAGAAGTAAAAGCACCCAAAATATCAGAACTCTCACTGGTGTCTCAAAATCGTTAGTTATGATAGCAAATCTCAGCCTCAGAGGCAATGCAGCATGTGTCAGATGAAGTGAATTTCTTTGATGTGTGAGCCATGGAAACTACCCAGGATTTCTATACCTACACCCACACATATAAGCTTTAAAAACTTCTTCCTTCTGACAACAGACAGCGTACCAGAATTTCTGCATATTATGTTTACTTTGCACCAAGCATCTGCCAGAGGGAGGATGCTGAGGGTGACTCATGCATTCCTTCCCGCCCCAGATGTTCAATGCACTTCCTTCCAGCCCATGACCCAAGGCTTGAGTTCAGTTTCCCATTGACTTCAGTGCAGTGACTCCAGCTTTACACTACTAACAAACACCTACTTAGCTCATGCCTCAGGCCAGCCACAAAACAGCAGATAAGCAGCATGTAATACGTGCCTAAAATTCCACCAAATGCATTTGACCGACATTGTAATACTGGTGAAGAGAAAACATGAATACTTCTCATGTGGCAGCAGAAACTGGGGGAGAGACTATACACTCCACCCTTTCCTCAGCTCAGGATCGAGGGATCATCCCCAGTTAGGATTTCACCTTTCCTTGTAAAACTATGGCTATGGTTTGGTTTCCTCACCAGTGAATCAACCGCTTACATTTGGTATGCTGGCTACATTTTCTGAGCACTGATATTCAGTCATTCTGTTACTAATCACACTCAGAAGTTCTCAGTAATAATGGAATTCTAGATGCCACCTGCCACTGCAGGGAAACTTTCTGAACCTATATGATAGTGAAGAATGGCTCTTCCCATTACAGAACTGAAGAACAAAATCAAAGACTCACGTGTCAATAGAAAAAGAGAGGTTGAGGGGTGAACACAAGCCATCAAAGGACTCTTAACAATCAAAGCTCAAGGAGGAATCTATATTTTTGCTTAGAATGTAGGGTGGGAAGATGGATGTTGGGTGAAGGTAACAAAAGGGAAGAGCTAACAGTATAAAAACACAATTATTCGAGAGTAATTTTTGCCCCCCTTCCTCTCTTTTAAAATATGGGTTAGAAAGATGATTTAAATTTCACAGCAACTGTACATACCACTTCAGAAAAGAAATGGAAAAGGACACCAGGCTGTCCCTCACCAGAGTGAAGGGAAACCCTAGGTAGCTAACTATAATGATTCAGATTTACTATAAAGCAGGACATCAGTATTATGACTGATCTATATAATCTTATGAGTTCAAAGTCTTTTCTACATCATGTTACAAAGGTGAGAACACAGGGAGAGAGGGTTTCCAAAACCACATGTTGAAAGCGCTGGATCACACAGCACACTCCTCTTCCTAAATCTTTTCCATTGTGGAGATTCTTCCTAGGTGTATCTGTCAGCTTGTTGATTTGCTTTAGCAGGCTATTCTGCCAGGGTTATCTGCACAGTGATGTCACAGCAGGCTGTCCAAGGTCTGCCCTGTGCCTAAGGTCAAGGAAAGGAAAATTGTCACCTTCTCATGGATGATGGTGAAACCCAGCAACACCACCTTTTTTTGGAAATTAACCATCACTTGCAACTAATGAGACAGTAACCATTTTGCAATTATAAATTCTCCAAGACCAAAACATAGTAAGCCACAGAAAGGTCAATGGGAAGTCAGTGGAAAAAGAGTGTATAATCGTATTTTCTATGACACCAGTACAACTGAAGTCAAATTTACGGAGACCCAGAGTGTTAGAGCTGACATTTGTGGAACTGCTTAGTCAGATGTTTGCATGGAGTGTTGTTCTTCCACAGATGGAGGATGCTACTATTGCAGAACACAAGGGTGATTATCCCAGAGACCTTCTCCTGACATTTTAGCTTTCCTAGGCCTGAGGTGTAAAGAAAGAAAGTATTCATAGGGCTTGATGTGTGCTCAAGATTCCTTAGAGATTTCCTTGCCTAATTCCTCATTCGGCCTTTCATGAGTTTGAACAACGTATCCTGTATGGAGTGTTGCTGAGGCAGGATTTGGAAAGATTTCTACAAGGAAGAACCTCACCTCATCCCCTCCCATGCAAGCACTAAGTCAAGGATGAGAACTGCAGTATGAGGGAGGATGGGGCAGGAATGTATGCATTTTCATGTTCTGGTTCTGTTTCTGGTTTGTTTTTTCTAGGAGGACGTCTATCTCTGGAAACTGGAAGGCAAACACAGGTTCTGCAATGCTGGAACAGATTGCAATGACAGAGAGGTAAGGAAGAGGGTTTCAAGAGAGTACTAACTATTCTTGGCTTAGAAGGGAGGAATTGTATTTTAGACCTCAGTTAATTGAGAGAACTGGTAAGAGAGGTCTCCTGGGAGGCTGGATAAAGGAGTTTAAAGACCAAGTATTTCCTTAAAAAAATACTAAGGGCACAAAGGCAAACTGTCCTATTTTGGAGAACGGACTGGAAGGACAGCTAGAGATCAGCATTGCCAGGTCATTAGATCTTTAGTGAATTTAGCCACAGGAAGCAAGACCAGCATAGTAAGGTCAAGCACACAAGTACAAACATGTAGGTACAAAATCAGCAAGGTCACAGCACAAAATGAGAACAAGAAGTTATTCTAAGCACATTACAAATGAGAGGCAGACGTGGAAAAAGTGTTTTTCTTCTGTCCAACAGAAGGAAAAATCTGCCCGTTGAAGTGTTGAAAGCATTAGGCTCTCAAAAGTGGACGCTGTTTGCATGAAAGTCACACTGCTCGACAGTGCAGAAGGAATTGCCTCATGCACCTTGCACTCTAAACTTTGCAGATGGTACTTCTGTATATTCAAAACACTGTGATATTTGCTAATATTGAAACTGCATGGTATTGTTGACTCCCGGTGACTTTTGCTTTGATGTATTTTCCATATGCTTTTCTATAGAACTTCTATCAAGTTACTTGTTCTCCATCTTGCTTTTTTAAAGTAGGTTATTCACTGATTTAAAGAATCCATATAATATGTGTACTCAATCAGGCCTAGTGAATCTAAGATATTTTTTTTTCTTTTCAGTTGGTATCTCCTGTTCCCCATGATCTTAAGGTCATGGTTAATTCTAACTCTGCCCAGGTTTGGGCACCACATTTGAAGAGAGATAACAGTGAGCTGGAGAGAGGTCAAAGGAGAATAAAGGGGATGCTCAGAGTAGAGAATGTAGAAATTGCTTATGTCGTGTTCTACCTTTTCCAGTTAGCAGACCGTGATATTTTTTTCAGGAGAGGTGTGCACTCGTGCACAGTGAATGTATGCCTTCAGTTCTGATGTTCAGTTTTCTTCATTAGCTTTCAGAGAGCTGGAAGAAGTTGTCCACAACCTGAACAGTGCTTCATCCTAGAGGATAAAAATTAAAGAGCATAAGGTCTTGAAATATATAAAAGACATTAGCCACCTTTATATTGCTAGCGCAATGCTGTAAGAAATAATAAGTTTAAACTACAGCAGAAAAGGTTCACTTGGGCTTAGTAAATATTTCCTAATAGTAAGGATAATAGCACAAAAATGAATTACCTGGAGGGAATAGGGGATCTCTGTCCTCCTTCACACTAGATTAGAGAAATGCCTCCTCTTTGAAGTGGAAGAGTTGTGCAGGTGATCATATAAGGTCCCTTCTGCAGCTTTAGTTCTGCGAAACTGGGAAACCAAACCAAGCTACTAAACTGATGCCAAAGGTGATGCTTCAAGACCCTACTATGACTGTGGAAGCTGGACATTAATATGTATCCTGGTTGTTTACAACACAATTGAAGCCAGAGAGATGACAGGTAGACATTTCTAATTGCACCTGCTGCCTGCTTTAGTGGTTGGCAACCCTGCCCACAGCATGGGGTTGGAACTAGATGATTTGAGGTCACTTCCAACCCAAGCCATTCTGTGATTGCATGATTCTGATTTTAAAGCCCAGATCACTGCCGACAGACCAGCTGAATCTTGAAGGTTCAGATTATAGTAGTACCACAACTCACTGAGCCTTATCTAGCCACAAATGCAACAAATCCCATTGAAATCTAAGTCATCAGTGCATACAAGGCAGAAGCATGCCAAAATGCTTTGCCAAGTGAAAACAATCTGAAGTACGTACTGTACTCAACAATAGCCCAAAGGATTGACATATCCAAGTCAAACTGGGCAAAACGATAGTGAAACTCCATAAATGCTGCTGATGATTTGTAGGCATAAAGTGCTCCCCTGCCCCATAGCACTGCAAGCAGAGCTTCAGAGCTCAGAGGATGCACAGCTCTCCTCTTCATGCCAGTTATTTATTCTCAGGCTCTGCCCTCCTCACAGGGCCTGGGGTGAACATACTTGGTCTCCTCATTAGGAGCCATTTTCCCTCAGACATTGCGTTCACACAAGTTGATCATTATGTTGTCAAGCCATGGGGACTCTGGCTGGCTTCAAGGATGTAAACTTGATCTTTGGCCAAAACAGCTCTTTTCCCAGTCCCCTGAGGGCCTGCAAAATGTCAGTGTTTTCAAGAGGCTGTGGCCTCCCCTCCCCACATCTTGTCACAGTCCTGCTTACAGATCTGCTCTTCGGAGATTATTATTTTTATTGAAATGCTCAGGACTGCAAAGCAGCTGCACAGGAAATAAAACCAGGCCGCCTCGTTCCCTCCTCATTTCCACAGCAGGGGGGATGCAGTCCATTCATAATATGCCTCTTGTCATTCCCTCTCCTCCTCTGACACCAGGACAGCTAAAGGGGCACCCTGACAAAGCTGGCCTCAGCTCAGAGCAGCTGATAGTCCTGTTCTGGGATGGCCAGAGAAAGGGGCTGCAGCCTGGTCTGTGTGATGAGACCACCTGGCCGGGAGCAATGTCCAAGGGATGGGAAGGTGGTGAGGAGCTGTGGAAGGATGACATTGAAAGAGTGAATTGTAAAAAGAGGAGCCGCTGGGTAACAGATCACAGAGGGGATGGCTACTCTGCGAAGTTCTGCACTCGCTTTCCCATCTTAATGAAGCCCCGGTGTCCTGAATGTCTTATCAGGAGAAGTTTTCTGCATAATGGAGGGCTTTCAGGCAAAGCCAGTACAAATTCTAAGGGGCCAAATCTTCTGGGAGATAAAATGAGCTAAATATTTATAGCTTGGCTAAATGACAACCGGCTGGATATCTGATGTAAATACCAAGGAGGGAAAGAAATGTTTTAAGGTGGCTTTGAGGGCAGAACTGAGGCAATCTGAACTAACAGGAAGCTTCAGACAAAATTCTCTTGGTTTTTTTGGGTGCAAAAAATGAGGGCAGAGCATATCAGTAATGCCTTACGATTAAAGGGGCTCCAGAATCTCTTTGTGCGGGCGTTGGGATGGGTAACTGTATTAGTGTATCACCAAGGCAGCTAATCGTAGTCCATGCCTCTGTGCTTTCTGCAGGTACAGACTGTGGGTGGATGCCTGTGCGGAAATGTTTGGAGGTCTTGATATTTGTGCTGTCAAAGCTGTCCACAGCAAAGATGGAAAAGACTATATCATTGAGGTGAGACCAAGAGCAACCTTGGGGAACTGTATCTGCAAACACTTTCCCTCAGAGTTTATATGCACCAATATGCTCACTCACACCAACACGCGAGGTCCAGCAGTCACTGCTCTAGGGTGCCCATTTGTCTCCTCCAAGCTCTGGTTCACTGATATGCAAGAGTCTAATTCACAGCCTCAGGCAAGCTGACTGACTGGTGAGACTTCACCTGGAGTACTGCGTCCAGATGTGGAGTTCTCAGTACAGAAGAGATGTGGACCTGTTGGAGTCCATCCAGAAGAGGGCCACAAAAATGACCCAACGGATGGAACACCTCTCCTACAAAGACAGGCTGAGAGAGCTGGGGCTGTTCAGCCTGGAGAAGAGAAGGATCTGGGGGGACCTTATAGCGGCCTTCCAATATCTGAAAGGAGGCTGTAAGAAAGAAGAGGACAGACTCTTTAGCAGGGTCAGTTGTGATAAGAGAAGGGGAGATGGTTTCAGATTGATAGAGGGAGATTTAGACTTAGTGGCTCTTGGAGCTAAGAATCAGTGTGTTCCTCAGCAGACCAGAGGCACAGATGGGAACGGGTGTACAGGATGCTCAGGTCATTTGAACAGGGCAGGGGGGGGAAAAAACTGGCCAGAAAATCCAAGTGGAAACCCAAGAGATGCCCTGGGGGAGAGAAAATGTGACCAGTAAGCAAGTGCCTCTGTCACTATGTGATTCAAGGAGGCACAGCATCTGACCTGCTGTAAACTCCGCCAACACAAGCCAGCTGAGGAAGATGAGCAGAGCCAGCCTATGGCATCATGAAGGGGTGCTGACACACTGGAAAGATATGTGTGGGAGAGCAGTCCCACCCGCTGAGGGTTGGGATGCTGATGAGAACCACATGAGCCCTCCAGCGACTGCACATTCCAGCATTATGTATCTGCTCTCCAGGGAGCAGCGACCTGTCAAAGGGCATGTGATCCAAGCACCGTTGCCAGCAATGAAACGCTGGTGAGGCTCTGTCTTTGCTGTAGTGATGAGTCTGCTCCTGTGTGCAATTCATCAGCACCTAGAGGAGCATCCCCCAGAGCAAACTGCCTCCCTGCTCTGCACTTGTATATCTCTATGCACATGTAGCTGAGAAAGGAAGAGCAGAAAAGCAGTCTTGCTAAAAACGAGCATAAGGACATTTGGACTGTATCCATACATGGTCAGATGTGAGATGTGGTTTTCATATCCCCACATCTATTCCTGCACATAAGCCTATGTACGTGCACACATGGATAATTCTGTGCTTAAGGATTATATGCCTCTGCCTGGATATACCTCTGGCTTTTCACATCTGTCTGTGTCTGTGAGTGACTGCATGAAAAGCACAGCCACCCGCTGACAGCCATCACCACACACAGAGAAATGCACACTAACACTCCCCTCTCTCCAAGACCAAGGTAAAAAGCAACAGATCTAATACAGCACAAATCAGAAGACACACATTAGCTTCAGATGGGTCATGCTGAATTATCCCACCAGAAAACCTGATTGAGCAGCTCCGATGTACCAACACCAGCAGGCATTCAGATGCCAGGCTGACAGACACCGTTGGGAAAGGAGTAAAGCAGTGCAATACAAATAGCAGAACAAAGCCAAACAGGCATCTTTTCTACTTTATGCAGATCTGAGAGAGATGCTGATAAGTAATTAATTGCCTCCAGCCTATTTCCTGGGGTACTTTTCTTGGTTTGAAACTGATCCTTTATTTTGCTTTTTTCTTTTGATAGTGGGAAAAAAAAGATGTTTTTTGACAGTGCGACAGTTGTGTTTTTCTTGGTGAAAAGGAACAGTATGCTGTGACATGTTACATGAAAGCATGCCTAAATGGCCTGAACAAATACGGAATTTGCACAATGCAATTGCAGGCAGTAATTAATTTTCACAGTGCAAAGCTGTTCTCTAGGAAAGAATTGCAGAAGCAGTGATAAGCAAGTCTATGAAATGCAATTTATCACAGTGGTTCATTGCAAACAGAATCAGATTAAAAGAGATGAATTATCAGCAGAGGATAAGAATAATCTTTTACTCATGGTATTTGCTGCCACTTGAACTTCACCTTCGTTTCCTTTCCTGTGGCAGATACCAGGACCTATTGCCCTTCTGCCCTTTAAAGCAACAACACACGTTGTCACTGGGCATGGTGTGAACGTGCTGACAGTTGGACTAGATGATCTTAGTGGTCTTTTCCAGCCTTAATGATTCTATGGTTCTACAAGTTCCATTTTCATACGCAAAAGGAAATCTACTGATTTCTACAAAGTTTCACAGCTGTGAATATGATGGCAAATGTTGATTCTTCCTTTTCCTCTGATTTAAATAACTCTATCATTTTAAAAGAATATTCAGCATGAACATTCCAAAGGCCAAACCCTCAAAATAGCACAAGTTAGGTACCACCGTTAGCGGCCAGATTCTCAAAAGAGCTCAACAGTATGTATGGTCTCTCCCACCTCCTTTTTTGGCAGTCTAACCGCTTTCTACATCTCTGCTATATTGACAAATATGGAGCAAGTGAGAGACAAGTAAAATGATCCACTTGATGCATTCTTCCTCCTGGATTGGCTAAGCCCTACCTGCTCTGGAGCCAAGCTGTGTGATGAGAGACATGCTCCCTGCTGGCCCTACCCATCCCTTCACCACCGTCTTATCTGTCCTTTTGAAATGCTTTATCATGTGTCCTTCCTTCTTTCCTTCCCTAAAAAATCCCCTAACACCCCACTCTTGCACACCAGAGCACAGAAGAGCATGACCATCCTTTAGGCTTCAGCATCATAGAGGGGCAGGAGGAGGAGCAGGACGGGGTTTACCTCAGCCTCTTCTTTGCCCTGCTGCTTTCCGTTCCCCCACGTCCCTTATCAGGCAGCAGCAGCTGCCTCAGGAGCAGCCACTGACCTTGGGCAGCTGTGAAGGCCAGGACCATGTGTGTCAACATCTTATTTTGCTCAGCTGCTCTGTGTTTTTCTCAGCATTTGTGCAATCTATCTGTGATTCTGACATTTATAGAACCATAGAAACATTAAGATCACCAAATCCAACCGTCAGCTCATTCCCCACCATGCCCACTAACCGCGACTCTCAGTGCCACATCCGTACAGCTCTCGACCACCTCCAGGGATGGTGATTCCACCACCTCTTCGGGAAGCCTTCCAGTTTGTTTATTTCGGCGCTGACGTCAGTGTCTGCCCAGCTGCAGGGCCACTCACCTTTCCTGGAGGAGACACAAAGTGACATCTCATGCTCCTTTCCACTCAAGTGACAGCCAGCTGTGTTCATTTTGCTCACCGAAATCACTGTCATTCTCACAGGCTTTTTCCTATGTGTGTGACTGCTCACCCCCATATTGGCAGTCTCCTACAGTTCATGTCCCTCTGCCAGACACACACCACACACACTGCAGGTGCCCTGATCCCTGGTGAATCTTCCTGATAACCAACCTAATCTCCTTCTATGACTAAGCGATGCTCCTAGTGGATAAGGAAAAGGCTGTGGATGTACTCTACCTAGACTTTAGTCTCCCACAGCATTCTCCTGGAGAAGCTGGCAGCTGGCAGTGGCTTGGACAGGTCATAGTCTCCATTGGGTAAAGAACTGGCTGGATTGCCAGGCCCAGAGAGTGGTGGTGAATGGAATTAAACCCAGCTGGTGTCCAGTCATGAGTGGTGCTCTCCAGGGGTTGGTACTGGGTCCTGTCCTGTTTAGTATTTTTATTGATGACCTGATGAGGGGATCGAGTGCACCCTCAGTTAGTGGGCATGGTGGGGATGGGTTGGTGGTTTTACTAGGTGATCTTGGAGATCTTTTCCTACCCTTGTGATTCTGTGGTTCTCTGGCTCAGATGGGACCTGCTCCAGTGTTCATTCCCCTAGTACTTCTGCTTTATAAAATAGCAACTTCCCTTTCTGCTCCAGCCACTGCTGCCACAGAAATAGGGAAGAGCATTCTCAACGTGGGGAAATTAGGAGTTTTATTTTAGTTCGTTGGTTTCAAATTGAATTTTATCATTGGGAGGGTTAGGCTGGTCTGTCAGCAGACTAATGGCACCATCTAGTGGTCAGATGGGGCCTTCGAACGGTGCCTTGCGTGGAGCTGAGATCTCTTCTCGCACGTATGAACTGCAATCGCCAAACAAGATGGGAATGCTTTTAATGAGGGAGTTGGGGGGAGAAAAGCTGCTGAGAAACCTGCTGGAAAGCTCCTAGGAGCAGTGAGGTACAGGAGCATGCTGGCAGTTCCCTGCCGTCATGGATTTTACACTGCTAGGGAGACATATTTTCCTACCTCCCTTTTCACAGAGAAACAGACTGGACAGCGGAAAGATAAGTCACTTTGTGTATTGAGCTGAGCATTTTTATCAGATCTTCTGCCTTCCTTCTTTCACACTCAGGGTCAAGTAGCCAGGGATATAAATGCCAACTTCATGCAAACTCCTACTTTAAATCTCCTGGGCATCTTCTCTAGAGTTTGCATGAGTCACCAATAGAATTAATGCAAATTAATAGCTTTTCCACAAGAACTGGCTAGCATCAACATACAAACTCAGTGAACTCGTCTAGCTGATTTCCCTACTTTAACTTGAAAAAAAAAAAAAAAAAAAAAAGAAAGAAAAAGAAGTGTAAAACCTTCCATTTCACTCACAGCCTTGCAGCCTTGCCAAAGTGGATTGCACATCCAGTTGTTATCTGAGCATGAGTCAGTGCCTTTCTGGAGCAAAACAACCTTTAACTCTGCATCTCCAAGGTTCTTAACATTTGGTTTAAAAATAAAAGCAGAAACAAAATAAACTCTGATATTTGGGTACAACTATATTTAATCCAGCTGAATCTTAACTTCATCATAGCGCAGCTCTTCCTGTGGGATTTAGCTAATGTTTGTTAAGAACTTGATTTAGAATGAACTGCTGAAAATGGTGTTCAGGACTGCTGTGCACCTGAGGGGTTGCTGTGTTTCATTGCTATTGTTGTTGTCAGACCATTTTTTACCTTTTACAGCTCTCTTTACCCCGTAGCCACAGTTTTACATGCCAGCTTTCTCCAGCACAGTTCTAGTATTTGTTGGGAAGCAGTTGTGTCATGACAGTATCAAGAAGAAAAGCAGAGAATAAGTTTACTTTTCTGTATTAGATGCCATCATTTTGGTAATGTTCTATTCATTATGTATCTGTGAAGTTTATTTCCCCTGTCAGGGTGCAGTATTTTGTGTTTATTAATCCCAAATGTTTCCTGATTTGTGCCAGCACTAGTTACTTTCATCTCCCCAGACTTTAGTACAATGTGTTTCCATTCTCCTGTGCCTGCATGTGACCCTTTCTTCTGCAGTGTCTCCCCCAAATGCTGTGAAACCCCATCCATGAGAGTCATCTCCTCAGGAGATGAGAAAAAGCAAGTTTGTGTTTACTTGATTTAGAAAGCCTTCAGACACCAGAAGACATGGCTTGGCTTTCAAATTGTTAAGGGATGGAAGATGGGGTGTGGTGGAAGCATTGGAAGGCACTGGCACAGATTGCTCAGAGAAGTGGTGGATGCCCCATCCCTGGAGTCATCCAAGATCGGGCTGGAGGGGCTCTGAGCACCCTGTTCATTGCAGGTGTTCCTGTTCATTGCAGGTGCACTGGACCAGATGGCTCTCAAGGATCCCTTCCAACTCAAACAATTCTGTGAAGTACATGTCATTTCCAAAAACACCACAGTGAAATCCCAACCAAATATATTTTAGCATGGAGGGGATCGATGACTAGAGGTGTTTGTAAGAATGCCAGGGACATGAAGCAAGGCAGTGTGATAGGTGATCTGAAACACGCATCTGCCACCAGGAGCTCTCCTTATTAACTGCTGCTTTTCCTTCTCTTGGCAGGTAATGGACAGCTCGATGCCCCTGATTGGGGAGCATGTGGAAGAGGACAGACAGCTGATAGCCGATCTGGTTGTTTCCAAAATGACTCAGCTTGTCAGCACTGCTGGGTCTACCCCATCACCACTGAGACCTTGGGTATGAGAGAATAGAGACTTTTTGGTCAAGACGTTTCCTCAAACTCTTTTGTTCCCTCTTTTTCCTGTGTGTGTGTGGTAATCAGAAGTCTCATAGAGTTGAACAGTCCCACATGAGAGAGTGTTGTATTGATTGATTCCTGCCCTTCCAAAGAAGTCTCTTCCAGGTAACTTGCATTGCATGCCCCTAAGAAATGGTTTGCTCTCCCTTCCTCCCCTTCTGCATAGCTGTGGTACCACAGTGGTACTGTGAGCCATGCATGTGCATACACATTCTGGCTTGCTAAATTAAATCCCATTTTTATTGAAGACAACATTTTTAGAGGTGTTTGCAACTCTCTGCTTCACCTCCATCCAACACCCAGTCCTCAGGATAGGCTTCACTCCTGTTTTTGCATCCCTGATCAGTAGGAGACTTAACTACTGCTGAATCCATATAAGAACATGTCATTGTTGCATTTAATGTGCCTCATGGCATATTCAGTCTAAAGGTGCATGTGCTACACTTCTTGCAGCATCTAGCAGGGAGCCAAGAACAAAGGGTTGAGGACAACAAAGACTGTACAAAAGAAAGAACAGGAAGAGAAAGCAGGATAAAGGGGATAACACTGATTGCAACACACTGGATTCTATGGCTTTCTGCCTCTGTCATACAGCAGCTCACTCCCTTCTAAACCAAGTCCCAACATGCAGTGTACTCAGAATAACTCCAAAACAGATTTTTGCTAGAGTGGAGAGGGAAAACATTTAACAGACACTAAAAATGGTTTGGGATAGAGAAAGTGATACAGACAGGATAGGATTTACTCTGGCCAGAATGGAATCAACAAATGCCATCTGAAATAACAAAGATATAGAGTGTATAAATGAAGAGCAAAGGGGAGGCCTGCAGAAACTGAGAAGAAAATGGACAGATACGTCTGTTGTCTGTGTCTGTGATGTACTGGTACAAGACTGGATTGAATTACAACGGACCTAAAATAGGGCTAAAACAAGAACAAAACAAATGGTCTTGGAAGGATAAGATGTCAAATAGAATATTTAAATAAGAATCCTCATCAAGAATACAACGTACAAATAATCTGTACACGAGGTCAAGAAAATTAAAATCACAAATGTTTTAACTGCTGTTTTACTGTAGAAAAAGACCTGGGTACAACAAACATTGCAGTAACTGTACAAATTCCAATTGCCACCATAATGTCATAATGCATAGTTAAAAATTGACAGAGAGATATCATTGAATGCAAGGCAAGTGAGATGCAGAACTGGAGCTACAGCTGTAGACTTCCACAGAATCAAGAAAAAGAAAACAATTCTTAATACAAGGTGAGCAGTATTGAATACAGAATCACAGAATCGTAGGGGTTGGAAGGGACCTCCAGAGATCAGCGAGTCCAACCCCCAAAGGCAAAAGCAGAGAGATACACAGAAATATTGATTCTTCAAAATCCAATGTGTATGCATAGAATATCTACACATTATTGTGGTTATCTGTACAAGTTTCTGGATCAAAAAAAAAAAGTAAATTAAGAAACTGACAGAAATGGAAGAAGCAAAAAGTTTTATTAAAGTGAAACTACAGCTATTGAAAAGCAAGTCCAATAACATAGTGGAACAATAAGTCAGAGAGGGTTCACAGTGCTTTTAGGTAACTTCTTCTGGGAACTGCAGAATCCAAGTGCAGTAGGAAAGAGCAGCTTGACCATTCCATGATTCTGTGATTCTATGACTTTATGATTCTATGACCTAGCCTTCTAAATCACCCAGATACTGAGGAAGTGAACATGTAGTACTAGGCTTGATGTCCCAAGAACAGATGTGGTATCAAAAAATAACCATATGGCACAGACAGATAGAAAAGGTGATTTTAGTAAAACTAACAAGTTAAGAAAAAGCTCCCTTGTACTATAAGCAACTCTTTATGGATGTTATTTAAGAGAACATTGTTTTCCTGAATGCATACATACATGGCAGATCTGCTCCTGTATGAGGAATGCAAGAAATAAACTCCTAGACCTAATGGCAAAGTAGAAGGAGACATTGAAGATGGACAAAAAAATCTTCCAGATTTGGAAATATGACATTTGCAAAGACCTTTACATACAACCATGCAGGTAACAAAAGGAAACCGCAATGGGATGGAATTTGATTCTGAAGATCAGATGAAAGAAAGAATGAAACAATTTCTCGGAGTTCATCAGAAGATGGAACCCTACCAAAGGATTGCTACCCTACCAAATCTCTGTTGATCATCCAGCATTAAGGGAGGAAAAGAAGACAACACAGACAGAATGTGGCTCTACTAAATGTAATTGCTGGAAGTGAAGAACTTCTTAAACTATACATAGATTTTCCTGATAAGAAAGACACAGCAGAGCACAAACTCAGTGATTAAATTAGTGATGATCGATATTTTTAAAAATTATTAAGCCCCTGATCCAGCTGGCTACATCCAATGAAACGAATGTAGGAAGTGAATCAGCTGCCAAAAAAGCACTATTTCATTAGAAACAGTTATTACTCCATAGGATTGGTGTATAATACAAAATCTATATTTGAAAAGGCTTTAAGAGTAATACAGAAATATGTACATAAGGAAGCCATAGACCTTAAAAATTATCTCAATAACTAATTTTAAAATTAATGCAGAAGACGTATAAACCAACAGAACTGTGACTTAAGAGCATTCACCACAATCTTTTTATACTGAAGAAAAATGATCCATCAATCTTCCTTTGATTCTTTGCCCATCAGCAATTTGAGAATATATTCATAAAGTGGTAGATAGCGGGAAGTCAGTCAAAATAATATAGCTTCACTGTCCCTAAGGCAAGGTACCAGATGAGCTATTGAAGAAAGCGAGGAGAGAGAGGGACTGAAAGGCAAAGTTTCTCTGTGGAACAGAATCTGGCCTGTGATGAAGACATAGATCTGAGAGATTTTAAATCTTGCAAATAGTTAGCAAAGTGGAAATTAAAGGATACTAAACATGGTCCTGTCACATTAATAACTAGCTATTAATTGGGTTGATTGAGCGCAGGACTTCATAGAATCATAGAATCATTGGGTTGGAAGGGACACTTAAAGGCCATCTATTCCAACCTCATTGCAGAGAGCAGGTACAACTACAGGTAGATCAAGTTGCTCAAAGCCTGATTCAGCTTGACCTTGTGAGATGTTAATAGCAACCATTTTTTTCATGGCAACCGTATGATGTACAGTTTTATGGTTACAGCTGCAGCTCTCTCACGGCTCCCTGCCTCATTTCTGCTGTTTCCCCTCTTTGTTTTCTTTGCAGAGGCTGAAGGACCTTGGGTGGCCCTCACCCCTTCACCTCTGCCTCAAAATGCTGTTTTGCCTTCATCTCTTGGAAGCCTTGGGTTGGGTGCAGGCAAAGGCTATAGAGGCCAATATGATTCCCTTTCTCTAATCAAGTCTAATCAGAGATGTCTTACAGGATTAGGATAGTGCACTTCCACCAAAACAAGACAAGGTTTAGTGCCTCAAGCTATGCAGCACTAGAAGCTATGAAATGGAAAATTTCCTTTGTTTCCCCCACCACTTTTTGGCATGTCCTAGATAAATAGCGCACAAGATGGGCTGGCAACCTCATCACATTGATGCTAGTCAGTTGAAACTCATTTTAAACTGCGTCCAACTATGAAACATTTCTTCCCATTTCCAAAATCACTTAGCTCATTCTCCTGACCTTCCAGGATCTTCGACAACCCCTTTATCACTGTGTTCCCCATGTAAATAATCTGGCACATACCAGTCTATCTGTCTCCAACTTCCCGTGTTCTTTCATAAACAATTTTAGGCAATAGGCTTACACAGACTTTTGTTAGCCTTGGACCAAGCTCTACGTGCAACAGTTCTGTATTGCTTAATCTATTTATTAAAATATATGTCAGAAAGAGTAAACAGTGAGAGGGAAGAAAGTGCAGATGGCACCAACTTATTTGGGTTAGTCAGAACCAAGGATGGTAGCGAAGAACTTCTGACAGAGCTGTGTATGTTAAGTCACCACAATAGTAAACTGTGCTGGAGACTGAAAAGTAAGCTGAACTAGGGGTAAAGAGAGGGAGAATATAAACAGTAGGTACACCTTGCAAGTCCCACTAACGGTGCCACTTGAGAAAGACATTGTAGCAAACAGACTAATGAAAACCATTACTCAGACTAGGGCTGTGTTGGCATGGGAGAAGCAAGGAATTTGGATGCACAAGTAATGATTTGGTGACAGAGAATCAAGATAGTGCTTCATCTGCAGTGATGCAAGCAGACCTGCTTCTGGCATCTGCAGGAAGGACTGCAAAGCCAGGAAAGAGAAGTGTGTGATGAAAATGATTAGGAGCCTGGAAACATTCCCATGGAGGGAGCGAAGGGATTCAGCCAGTTGGCTTTAGAAAGGACATAAATCAGAGAGGGGGCAGTAAAAGCCTACAAAATAATGAATGGCCTAGCAAAGGTAGGTTGTGAGAACTGTTCTCAAACTCAAATAATGGAGTTGAGAAGTCTGGAAGGTAGTGAGGCTGAGAGAGGAATAAATTTCCAAGGGTCCAGGTGTCGATGTTTGAAAATATCTGCAATTGTTGCAAAAATTACGTGGAGCAGATAGTAAGCTTCATGTTTCATGGTTTGCGCTGGTCCTTACTTACTAGCAATCAAGATAAGACCCCTTAGGGTAAATATATGATTACTCCATAGAGGTTTCCATGGTTCACCCCTTTTTCCTTTGGAGCATCTGGTGCTGGCAACTGTCCAAAATGGGAAATGGGACTAAGACTAAAATAAATTCAGCAATTCCTGATTGCCTAAAAACATTATAAACCATAACTTCACTGTTATTCCCTGTGAGCAAACAACTTATGTGCTCATTATTATTCAGCTCTCTCTTTCAGTCCCTTGAAATTTTACCAGCGAGATGCTGTGTGTATATACTTAACGAACACTTCAGGATTCCATTATTCCTATTACCTCTGGGCTTCTCTCTGGGGACTCCGTTTTAACAGGAATGGCTTTTTTCTTTTCTTTTTTTCCTCTAGCCTCCACAAGTTCAGCCTCAGACAATGAAAACTCAGCCTGGACCTCAGCTTGCACAACTGTCTCAGCCACGGCCTCCTCCCCAAGGTACAGTTGTTTGGGACCCTTATGATCACATGGACTGTGAGACCTCAGTTTGCTTTCCAAATAAAAGCTCTGAAGATAAAGGTCTCACTCATTGTTCCAATTCACTGATAAGCAGCCAGCAGATTCTGTGAGCCATTAAAGGAGCTACTGTAATGCTCTGCAGTAGCTCAGAAAGTGAGATGAAAATCTAGTACAGATTCAGCTGATAACACTGTTAGGGTTTGGATCAGCAAAGCATTGCCACTTGATGTGGCACTGGAGCAGGGTTTTGGGCGCACTGTATTTGTGTTTACACAAAGCTGTAGCAGCTAAAAGTGTAAAGAAGCAATAGGGAGATGTGGGTGCTGTCACACCTGGAGTAGATACCAAGATGGTGACACTGGGATCCTTGATCCATCCATACACACATTGCCCTGTCACCAAGGAAGAGCACACCGCCAACTTCTCTTGACAGCAGAAGCAGTCTTGACTTGTGGCTTGGCCAGAACAACACGTTTGGTTTACTGTCCAGATTTAGCCTGAGGTGTTGAGGAATGGGGCTGCTCTATAGGTACCTCACATCACAAAAAGCATTCAATTCACCTTCAGACCATCTTTTTTTGCCACCTTTGTCCCTTCCTCCCTTTGTAATCTCCTCCCAAATAAAATCACACCTCTAATTACCTTTTCCTCGTCAGTTCCAGCTTTGCTATTTCTAAAATTTTGCATTCCTCATACCAAGCATGGTATTACTGATATGATGACTTAGGAATCATTGGCCTTGTAGGATACTTCTTTCCTGAACGTGCCCAGCATTCCCCTCCAATTCTCTGTGATGATTTTTTCTCACAGCTCCCACTTTGACCACGTGAAATCCAACTAGTCTCACAACACTAACTTTTGCCAGCTTTTCACACTGCTATGTTATATCCAGCAATATCTCTGAGCCAAGGCTGACTCAGTAGCCTAGTCTTTGCTCACAGCTTTAATGACTAAGATTGAGCTGCATGCATTTTTTTCAAATTAGCAAAAATGAGTAGTGACCAAAATAATCAAGTTTAGAATCTGTTTTGAGGGTCTGCTGCTAATATGGCTGAAACCAGCTGCTGATAATGCTGGAACAAACCCATGGATAATGATAGGGTGTACAGTTTTGCATAAAAATGTTGGCCCCGTGAAGAGCCTGTTGACCCAAACCAATCTTCCTTCCCAATGCAAGTGCTTACCAAGAACAAGAAATATTAATTACATGGAAAAGTACAGCACATTGAAGCAACTTCTTCTGGGTAGAGTGGCAAAACTTCTTTAATTTTTAAAGAAATAAAGAAATGGACTACAAAAGCTCTAGAGACATGGGCATGACACCGGTGCTAGATTTTCTTTTTTTGTGAAATAGGATTTTCCTTATCCTTTCGCATGAAACTGCTCTGAGTAGTCTCTCCTCTTAGCAAATATCATCCCTCCATATAGATGCTACTTGCTCGTTTTCCACGTGACCTTCCTCATGCTTATTATCTACACGACCCTTCCAGGTGGACCACGCCAGCCTCAGGCATCTCAGCCTCCACGGACAAATGCACCTCCGCAGCAACGGCTCTCTCCTCAAGGACAGCAGCCTCAGAGTCCCCTGTCCACTTCACCTCAGCAGCAAAGGTCACCTGGATCTCCACAGCAAATCCGATCGGCAACTGGATCCTCTCCAGTCCAGGCTTCCAAGGCAGGCGTGTTCCCACCACAGCAGCCCAGACCTCCTGCCCAAGGCCGGGCTCCGAGCCAGCCAAGCCCCACCGAAACGTCCAAGCAGCAAGCCACCCCACAGCCACATCTGAAGTAGGTGCTCTGTTAAACCACTGATTTTGAGTAATTGCAGATACTAAAATAAGGCTTTCAAAAAAAGTTTGTCAGGCAAAACTGTTGTCAGGCAGCAGTCCCCAGGGACAAAGGCCTGGGTAACTGTGAGAGACTTCAGAGGTACAAATGCCAGGCACAACTCAGGTCACCAGTGATTCTGCTGTCTTCCTGCTATCAGGAAAAACCAGTTGTACTTTACATCTATTAAGACTTCACATTCATCTTCTTGTTCACGTGCTCATTGCTAAATGTGTGCTCTGTCCCGACCTTATCAATACACTACTACCTTTCCAGCAGGGTATGCAATCATTACCCTTACCGACTAAGCAGCACATTATCATAGAATCACAGAATGGCTTGGGTTGGAAGGGATCTCAAAGATCATCTGACTCCAACCCCTTCTCTGTAAGCATGGTTGACAACCACTAGATCAAGTACTGGATCAGGTTACCAAGGGCCTCATCCAACCTGGCCTTGAATGCCTCTTGTAGACAAGGCATCCACAGCTACTCTGGGCAGCCTGTGCCAGCATCTCACCTCCCCCTCTGTGAAAAACTTCCCCCTTACATCTAACCTAAATCTCCCCTCCTTTAGTTTAAAAACATTCTCCCTTGTCCTATCACTATCTACTTGTGTAAAAAGTTGTTTTCCCTCCTGTTTATAATCTCCCTTTAAATATTGGAAGGCTGCAATGATGTCTCTCCATAGCCTTCTCTTTTCCAAGCTAAACAAGACCAGCTGCCTGAGCCTGTCTTCATAGAAGTGCTTCAGCTCCCTGATCATCTTTGTGGCCCTTCTCTGGACCCTCTCCAACACCTCCACATCTTTCCTGAGTTGGAGGCCTCAGATCTGCATGCAGTACTGCAGATGGTGCCTCACAAGGGCAGAGCAGAGAGGGGCTATCTCCCTGCTGGCCTCCCCTCTGCTGATGCAGACCAGGTCACTGTTGGCCTTCCAAGCTGTAAGGATACACTGCTGGCTCTTGCTAAATTTTTCATCTACCAAGTCGTTTTCAGCAGGGCTACTCTCAAGGAGTTCTTCCCCCAGTCTGTACGCATATCTGGAATTGCCCCACCTCAAGTGCAACACCTTGCATTTGGCCTTGTTGAACCTCACTAGGTTTACACAAGCCCAGCTTCTGAGTTTATCAAGCTCCCTTTGGATGACATTCCTTCCTTCTGCCACATAACTGCACCACTCAGCTTGGTGTCAGCCGTGAACTTGCTGAGGGTGCGCTCGATTCCATCACCTATGTCACTGTCCTACGTCATTGATAAAGATGTAAAAGAGTGTAAGTTCCAAGGTAGAACTTTCTGGGAAACACCAGTTGTCACTGGCCTCCATCTGGATATACAGCCATTGTCCACAACTCTGACTGTGATCTTCCAACCAATTCTTTATCCACTGAATAGTCTACGCTTCAATCTCATCTCTCTCCAATTTAAAGATAAGGATGTAGTGAGGGACTATATCAAAAGCTTTGCACAAGTCCAGGTAGATTACATCAGTTGCCCTCTGTGGTACTACTCATACATAAACAGAACTCCAGATGGTGACTGTATGCTTAAGAGCACTGATGGAACACTGAATTATTGCACATCTTTTGTAGCAGCCTTTTCTGCCACCCTTGGTGGAATGTATCTGACTCCACCAGGGCAGGAGAGTTTGGCAATAAAATGTTTGGTGTTGACCAAGTGGGTGCAAAGAAAAATTGGCACAAACAGACCAGCGATAGAATGTCAGCTAGAATTGTAAAGAGAGTTTTTAGACAGAGAAGAGTGATGTTCTGGAACACATTTTCAGTGATCATGTCAACAATTAGTAAGGCAAACTGAGAGCGGAGAACTAACACATCAAAATACTATTGCTAAGGATGCAGTCTCTGTACTTTAGTTCAGGAACTTTAATTCAGAGTCTGGTCTTGTGCTGAATTCCTACTATGGACAGGAGAAAGCACTCAGTGACGAAGCACAGTAGAAAGAAAAAAAAAAGGAAATTTACTTCATAAGCACAGACCAGATCTGAACTAAAACATTCGGGGGTGTACACCCAGTGAGGCCAACCAAAAGACTGTGCACACAGCAGAGTCAGAGTAGGCGTGCCAAGGAGGCTAGGCAACAGCACACTTTGCATGGGACACGGCTACCACTTTGTGCAGTCCCAAAATGGATCACAATTCATGGTGTGGCTGGTGAAAGAAAGGTGACCTTCAGTATAAATCTATTCTTCTGTATTACCAGTTACATGATCTCAGTATTTGTTGGAAGAGTAGCACCAAATGGCAATTGTAGGTTTTTAATCAAATGCCTTCATAAACAGTTAAGAGTTCTGGACTGTGATATTGGAGCCACCCATCCCCTACTCTCCCGTTCTCCTCAGTTCCTGGATGTCTTAGCATATGGAGATTCTCCTTGCTTTTTTTGTTTTTTTTTTCTGGAGTGGCTCTGCAGTGAAGCACAAAGCATCAGTAAACAGCTGTAAAAAAGCACCTTCTCCTGCTGAGTCTGAGTTTCAACTCTGTTTTCCATTTCAGCAAATCGCAGTCCCTGACAAACACCTTCAGCATATCTGAGTCATCTCAGAGGGGGAATGCCAATGAAGATGAAGCAAAAGCTGAGACCATCCGCAACTTGAGGAAATCATTTGCTAGCCTGTTTTCCGATTAACAGCCCTGCAGCTGGGTTTGTGCTTCGGCCAGCCCTCACTCTTTGTATAGCAAATGTCATATTGGAATATACTCAGTGGTACCCAGCAATTTACAGCTAATACCTGGGTAAAAGGAATTGAGAAAACTACAGTTGTTTTAATACGAAGAAGATATTCTAATGACGGCCTGAAAGGTGACTGTATAAAAGCGGCATCATTTCATTGTTTTTTGTGCATAATCAGAATTATGTTTGTTCAAGTGACTGAGTTGTAAATCAAATTTTACTCTTGCTAATCCCTGTGGAGACTACAGTTATGACAGTGAAAACTAGATTTTATTTTGGTTTGTATATAGTCCATACAATCACTAACTTCCAATTACAGAATCCTTGTTGAGGCTGAGCTAAAAAGAATATAGGATTATTTCAGAAACAGATGTGCAAAAAACAAGTAGTCACAGACTGATAAAGCCTGAGTATGGAAATACAGTGAACTATGGAACTTCACGATACCAACTTTACTTAAAGTCATTTTTCAGAGTAAACTACATTCAAATAAGATACAGTGCCACGCATCGGTAGCTGCCAAAGATCACATGAGCAGGTTAGCCAGATGGACTGATAGTTTGTTCCAGATCATTCTGCTCATAGCAGTTAAAATGTACTTTTCATGCCTTGCATTTATGTCCCCAGCAAGTGATTCCCAAGTCTTCAGAAAAAAATGTTACGTTCAAATCCAAAATAAGCTGAGAAATGGGCTTTCCAAACACACACACACACAAACACACACACACACACACACACAGACACACACACAGAAAACAACTTCTCTCCTTGCCCCAGGAAACACTGTAGAGTTCAAATCGACAACCCACACAAATCCACTTTGGTGGCTTAATCACATCTGGCTATGTATGTCCCCTGGGAACATATTTAATTAATAGCAGAGCTGATGAAGTGCACATACTTGGGTGCTGAGTGTTCCATAATGCAGATTGGACAGAGAAATGGAGTGAAATCCTGTCTCACTCCTTGAACTCCCACTGACTGGGGTGAGTGCAAAACGAACCAAGGTGACAGACCTGTGATGGAACAGGAAAACTGTCATCTAGAAATAAGATGAGCTGGGGTCCATCCAGAGACACCAAGCAATGGGAAGGCATGTATGTGACTGCCCCAAGCAGGTAAGGACCTTCTGGAGAAGACAGAGACGCATTTTTGCTGGCTGTGCTTTTCTTAAGACTGTAATATAGAATGAAGCTGTATACAAACGTGCTGCAACTAGGACACAGCAAAAACAGGAATGACACAAACCACATTCATAACTGAAAAAAACTGCAGAAATCAATCTAACTATGGCTACTGCTACCAGCTGAGAGCCCACCCTGTGTATTATGCTAATTCTATTTATAATACATCTGATGAAAGCACCAGTCCCCATCCCATCGCCTGACATACGCGAGGCAGGGCTCCAGGAGGAAGCAGGCAAGCCATTCTTCTGTCAATTATTTGAGCCACAACTCATACACACAGCTTCAAGGCCAGGCTTCTGACTTTATGTTTCCCTTTGCAACTTCACATCAGTTGCACTTAGGAATACCAATGAAGGAAAGGTCAGTAAGTTAGTTACAAACATCTGAGCCAGAGGCACAGATCTTAGCTGTCACTTAAAGAGGTCCCCAAATCAGAAAAAACAACAGCAGTATTTGCCATCTTGGATCTCATGATTCACTGGTGGGAATGAAGCCAAACGAGCAATTCCTTCAGCACCTGTAATGAACATCTAGATCCGTTGCAGTCATCCGGACCTAATACGACCAATCTGAACAAACCTGCACAAATATAATTGCTTTTGTGACCTGTGCACTTTCAGGCAAGTAACTGCATGGCTTTTCCAGCTTGGAAGGCTCTGAAGAGACTCATCTGGACCAATGATTTATATCTCAAGTTCAGAACTATAGAACCACTCAATTCCCTTATGATTTATCCTTTTTTTTTTTTTTTTTTCCAGTTCTGTTTTGTCCTTCCAAGTTTGCTAAGCAGCTTACAATGCAGCATCATAAACACATGTCATTGTCTGAGAAAGAAAACAGACCCTGCTGTTTTGCAATCTCCAGGAGCAATAAAAGAGTGACAAATGACTTCGAGCACTGTTCCACTGGCAAGAACAATAGCAGATTAACAAGCACCACTATATGGACAAGAGGTAATACAACTCTGGTGGAAGAGGATTTCCTTCGCTAACACTTCCCTCAGCATGGCTTATGTCTTGCCCTACTAAGCAGTCACCAGAAATGTAGCAGTTTACTGCCACAATCCTCAACTGTTCTAACCCACAGATCTTTGTATATCTCTTACCAATACATCCTACACACACATACACACACACACACACTCACACCAAAAAGAAAAGAAAAAAAGGTAACTACTACTGGTAAGGCATGGCCCCTTCAATTGACTCCAGATAATCACAACAGTTGGATCATTTGTGGATGCTGCACTTAAAACACAGCAGGACTGTCCTCCAACTGAATACTGCAACAGGACAGCACTGCTCACCTGAGAGCCAGCAGTGACTCAGATCTCTTCATCTGCCTTCAGCTCCCAGCTGGCACCTTTCAAGGGACAAGCAGACAGAACAGGCTCTCCCCTTGATCCAGCCTCCAAAAATGCATAACAGCAACAGGCACTACCAGCTTATCTTTCCTATCCCTATAGTTGCTGAAAAGCATTTTCTGTTCTGTTCACAAAAGTGCTTTAAAGAACATACTGAGCTGACATCCTGAATTACAGAGATGAAACTCTGTACCATATACTATAAATGTTCCAACAGTACAACTAGGGCACTCTCACACTAGATGTTGTGGATAGCAGCAGATTCACCACCTTTGATGTCGGGCTATTCTAAAATCCCTACAGTCTAACAAAGCAATAGACAGAGGTAATAAAAGGTGTATATTCTTGTTATGAATGGTGCACTAAGGTATACCTAAGCATTATTTAGGTACCCAAATGCAGCAGCTAAAGTAAAAGGAAATTGAGAAGGCAATAGAAAAGTTGTAAATGGAAGTTACGTATAAATCACAGTGTAGACATGGCCCACAGCATGCCTCGGGGTCTTACTGCTGTGAAAACTGAACACCTGGTCAGAGCATGCTTTCATTTTCTTCACATGGAAACCAGGAAACATGAATAGATGCGTGCGTTTGGAATCAGCCCAAGATGGAGCTGGGACACAACTAAGACACCCACCCGTACTCACCACCTGGAAAATGAATTTACATCCTGCTGTTTAGACACAGACTGAAAAAACATCATGTCTTTCTTGTAATATCTAGGTGTGGTATTTCAAGAGGAATGTAACTCATGTTCTCATGCAATTAAACATCTTGTATAAAGCTAAGGCTTAGAGTAACAGTTCTGCTCCGATGACTGCAGCTGTACTTTCTTTCACTTATCACAGATGGGTTTGTAAAACCTTATACCTTGCATATGACTAGGTCATTTAATATGGTCCTTTGAAGTTCCATGAATAAGGTAAAGCAAATTAAAAAAAGAAAGGAGTAACAGTTCCCAATTTCCAAGCGACTGCAGTGCATGCAAATGAACAGTACAGGTAAGGAATGGTGGCCACCCTCAAGCATTTCACCTTTGTCTCTCTTCTGCAGAGTTTGCAAACAGCAATGACACCTACACCTGCCTTAGAGCTGATGAATAACCAAGTGGCTGGTTTTCAAGTATTTCCTTTGTTCTGTCATGTCATTTTATACTGGTCCTGAGATATTCACATTGTATTTCATGTGCTGTTTTATGAATTAAGGAAATGCCTCTGTAGGAAACTCAACAGTTTGGGATAAGGCAAATTCCTTTATCTTTAGCTCACAATGCCTTCACTACGGTGCAAACGAACAAAGGGAAGGAACACCTTTCAGGTCACTCATTGGCGTACCTGTAATGATGCCTGATTTATTCTCAAACAAATGTCCCAGTGACAAAATCCAGGATAAATAGTATCTATTAAATGTGTATGACCTTGCCCGAGTATTATGTATGCATTTCTGGAGGACAGACCACAAGGGCAAAATGGTGCAAGACACACAGTGTAGACTTCCATTTTCCTTTAAAGAATCACTGTTAGCTCCACAGTGCCTGACTACAGACTTAAATGAAAATTCCACTGGAACAAGGCAATTCAAGCACTTCAGAAAATATTAAAGCTAATCTTGATATTGAAGGGGAACCACTGCCCTCAGGCTCTACTGATAATTATGTGGGATCAATAATGGCAGGACTTGCATTGCTTTGCTGTTGCTTTGAAGTAGGAAAAGAGAGAGAAAAAAGAAACACAACATTTGAGAGAAAAAAGAAGAAAAAAAAGCATTATTTTACTCCCACAGAGTTAACAGGAGAACCTCCTGACCCAACTGAAGTCAGCTGATTCGTGAAACAAAAGATGAATCACTGAAATGTCACCTGAAAAAGCACAAAAGTATTACTGATGAAACAGCTTGTATTTAATAGGAAATGTAATTCATTGCCATTGTTTGAATTCCAAAAGGATTGCAGAAAGCAATATCAGCCGTCACAACAGTCATCGGTACCATTTACATTTTCAGAAACACTGACATAAGCCATCTTAAAAAGAAGGAAAATAAGAAATGAAAAGTTCTAACAAAGTTTAGTTATTCCAGTCTTCCTTTAATTGAGCTTCAGTATCAAACTGCAGATCTCATCAGGAAAACTGTAACAGGGATGTTGTTAGTTGTTCATTAGTTGACAAGACAACACTTGAAAGCTCTTAACATGCTACAGCATGTTTTCTTCTGTCGAGATAACTTTTGACACTGCTCTAATGAAATTAAATGGAATTCACTGAAGTAAGAATTCGTTGTTCCTCCTGCTGTGATCCCACTTCCACTGCAGCTGGGTCGACCTGTTTAATTCCTCAGTTAGGCAGGCAGAAAAAACTCATTTTTGCATCGATTTTAGTTCACGCACAGTAAATGCGGCCATGTACTACAGCTACTTATTTGTAAAGTCAACCTGTTCAAACAAGGAAAAAGACAAAAGTTTTGCTGCTGGCTCTTTGTAAAATTGCTCTGCTTCTGTTCAGACTTTCGAGTTGCACTGTAGCATGGGTTTCACTCAGCTATTTGCAAAATGAACTGATTTGCGTTCTAATATTTCCACTTAAAACAAAAAATCCCTTCCCTGTATTCTTTGTGTATTAAGTAACAACATAAAAATGCTTTTTACCTAACAAAAAAAGGAAAATGCAATCTCTGAAAAAATCTATGGAAATACACCTACCACAGCAGTGGTAGTACCCTATTCTATCTGGGATGTGGTAGATTTTTTGTTAAGAAAAATTATTAGCCAGGTAGATTTGAAACAAACTATTTTTTTCCTGGCAAATTAATAAAACTCTTCAAATAAGACAGAAAAAGATAGGATTTGTATTTAAAGTGCTCTTTATCTGATGCAGCAAATACTTAGTATCCTTCTAGTCTCTAAGTAGCACAGGTGATTAAAGAGGAGAGGTGGGAGGGGAACAACGTGTATTGTAAGTCATAGCCCATCTTGAAAGAGACCTTAGTGCCTGGTACAGCACTACTATCAGAACACTAACAAACCCTAACTCTGGGATCAAAACATTACCATGCAAACAAGTTCTTGCCACAATCTGAAGAGAAGGCAGATGTTAGTGCCTGGGTTTTACAACGTCCTGCAGTTAGAAAGCAAGCTCAGGAACTAGAAAATCCACTGAGGGAGAAAACAGCAATCAAATGAATGCACGGCGAACGTCCGTGGGGCGGCCCCGGCTGGGTCTAGGTGGAAACCTGTCATTGGGACCGGCTCGTCCTGGAAGCGTAGGGTTTGCTTCAGGCAAGGAACCAATGGGGTCAAAATGTGGTCTGAATGGAGGAAACTGGCCTGGTGCTTCCCCTGGGCCAGGAATGAGTGAATTAATTGGGTCTCCAATATACAGAAGCGTTGGTCTCTCACTATATTCTCCAATGATCATGGGGGGATAGATTGGGTTTGATGGGAATGGGTTGGGAGGAAAGGGACTAGGATAAAATGGGTTGGGATGAAAGGGAATTGGATGAGGTGTAGGGGGCAGAAACATGTGCCTCCATCTCAAGGCCTCCTTCTTCTGCTTCAACTTTTTCTTGTATAGCTGCAGACAGAAACAAAAGTATTTTAAGGTTCAGTGTCTCTTACTGATGTTCATTTTTTCCTACTCCAACCAAACTCAACTTATGTTTACAGAACACCACTTTTAAACTAAAACTTAACTCAAAACTACAGCCTCCCAAAGTCTCTGTTTTAGCCCTGAAATTTTCCCATGTAGACTAATCTCAGTGAAATTATACAGAGAAGCCACCTACTTCTTTCCAGTCAGTGTCACGAGGCCTTGCAATGGGATCTACAAGAGAAGCAGAAAATCAAAATGAGCAACCTTTTTTAAGTAGCACTCATGCCAAGGATTTGTGGGAACATGCAGAAGGAGATGAAAAAACATCTCTGGTCAATACATCTTCCATAAGGATAGCGTGTTTTTAAAAAATAAAGCTGTAGGACCATTCAGTATGTAATCTATTCATATTCCACATAAAATACCATCTCCAAAGCTTGTAGAGAATCCCAGGAATATTATTCCCATCTTTGATTTGTAACAGCATTTCTCTTTACCACCTTATTTCTTCAGTCTCTTGTGAGGAATTCTAGCAGGAATATCCCTTCTCTCCACTCTCAAATAGCTGCAATAGCAAGTACATCTAAGTAGCAAGAGCAACAGATGAAAACAACAGAAGTTTGTACCACATGATGGGCAGAACTACATGGTCCATGAGAAATGGCTCAGACAACTTTTACTATTTTTCACGACAAAAAACAGAATACCCACCTGAATTACATCTAGTCCACTGGTACTGGTTAGTATCACTAATGACTATTTGATGGCAGTATTTAAAAATCAAGAGTGGCTACCTGAGGAACCTCTAATCAAAATGTAGGACCTAATTACCCCTGCTCACATGAGAATGAAATTGAAGGAAACGTGTATCACCATTACCTCTGAAATCTCGCAGATACATAAACCTCCACAGAAGCTGATCATTTGAGGCTGCATAAAGATCACGGCAAACAGCAGACAGAGAGATGAGTGAACGGACATCCAGAAGTCTAAAAATCCGAAGCTTCAGCTCAAGAGGGAGGACCACTAACCCAAAAACATCTGGCAAGTTCAGAGCTACAAAGTGGAGGAAATAGAAGAATTACTTAAATGGTGCAAAGCTGGTGACCCTGAAGAAAAGAAGGACATCATAACCTTTCCCTTAAATCATTCCCCTTTGATGCCTCAGTTAAACAATTTTTCTCCAAGAGCACCGTGACGTGACTTCTTAGAAAACCCATCTCTTCCCCCCTGCAGTACATTTATGGAGCTCTTGAAATAGGCCAAATGGCATTTTATACTGAACACCACTGACAGCTGTAAACCCAAGAAACATGCCGCATGCCTAACTATGTTTACAGGCTACACAGAACAAAGGCTAAAGGAAAAAGGTCTGCCCGATTACAAGAGTCCATAAAAAAGATATTAAATACACAGCACATGTTTCACATCAAACCTGCCCGCACTCAAGTCTAGAAGGAATTCCACTGTGTCTTCAGAATACTAAGCTACTCTTTTATGGCAGTATCTATACACAAAAAGCCTGATTTCCTACTGCTTCACAAACACCAGCTAGGATTACTTCTTCCCATTCCTTCCAAGCCCTCGATAACCAGTTAGTAAGAAGACTGTTTTTGGGGTCAGACTTCCAAATAAGAGGTCTGCTCCAAAATTAGTGCCTCCATTATTTTATTTTCCATATTACATATTATTTCTATATACATACATTATTCCATAAAATATTTATCCATATTTTACTATGTTGGCCAAAGACGTTAAGAGGCAGATATCGGTAAGGCGGTAAAGCATGAGTGTACAACCTTCAGGCTTGTGTAGACCACACTGAATAAAGAGGAATTGTCTTGGGGCACGTATCAAATATATAATATAGTTAATGTATATAAGTAACAAAAAAAAAAAATTAATTAAAAAAAAGCAACAAAACATAAAACTAGTGGGATATTTGATGTTGTTTCAGTGAAACTAATGCATCAGTCCAAATCAACGGAATTGGTTGCAATTCTTAACAAGTTCTCATGGTGCTCATCAGAGATTTCTGATTAAATTTTATCCTTCCTGTAATGTATTGCCAAAAAGGGATGACAGGAATAAGGCGTGACTGTGAAGCAGAGGTATTCTTCTCTGCTGAGATAGGTCTTAGGAAAGTCTAGTAAAGAGACACAATCAATATCTGATTGCAATTTTATACATTCCACATGAAAATTCACAAGTAATGTATTTATGTCAACTGAAAACAGAAAAATGGCAAATATGAAAAAAAAATTGATTTTCTTTTTTTGCAATCTTCTCAAATTCCTTTATCAAAATAGAAAACTGCAAATATTTCACTGTTCACAGGACAGTTTAGCCAATGTATCAAAATGCTTAAAATTATTCACCATAACTTCAGTTAGCATTGCACTGTGGCTCCCCTGTGTCTTGAATTCAGTGTCGACTGCACAGCGATGCTTGGC
Organism: Tetrao urogallus; assembly: GCF_951394365.1. Lineage (NCBI taxonomy): Eukaryota > Metazoa > Chordata > Aves > Galliformes > Phasianidae > Tetrao > Tetrao urogallus. The sequence goes on along the minus strand of NC_136813.1, from coordinate 141,212,824 downwards.
TGCCGCTCAGCCATGAGTGCATGCCCAGGGCTGGGCTGGGCTGCACTGCATAGCAGGGAAGAGCCTGCCATGATGGTGTGGGGTAGGGGGTGGCTGCAGGATGAGCTCTGCCAGGCTGCATGCAGCCTGTGGGCTGGACCGCCTGCAGTTCTACTGTTGAACTTTCTGTTGAACCAGTTCTACTGGTTGAGCTTTCCCACCAATATTCCCTTACATTTTGTTGCTGTGCGGCTGATGGAGCGGTCTGACAAAATGGCGTCTGAAATGGAAGTTTGTATAAAGCAAAGGGTGTGTGTAACTGAATTCTTCCATGCAGAAAAAAATTGCACCCACTGACATTTATCAGCATTTGCTGAACATTTATGGAGACGAAATAGTATATGTGAGTACAGTGAGGCGGCAACTGTGATGTGAAAGGCAAGCCATGTTCTGGATGGCCACACACAGCTGTCACACAATGAAACGAAGAGTGTCTTTGTCAGCTCACCATGCAAATCAGTGGGTTACACCCAGGGAACAATGTACAGAGCTGAGTGTCAGCTTCAAGGAGTTAGAAAAGATGGTGGCAACACTGGAATATTGAGAAGTTTGTGTCAGACAGGCCCTGCCAAGGCTCATATAGGAACCAGAAAATGGAATGTATACAAGTCTGTCAGGTCCCATTGCATCAGTACCAGGCTGACAGTGACAGCTTCCTGTTCCATTATCAATCATGAGATGTGGTGTCACCACTATGAGCCAGAGTCAAAACAGCAGTTCATAGAGCAGCGATACGTGAATTTCACATCAATAAAAAAGTTCAAGATGCAGCCCTCAATGGGCAAAGCGAGGAAAGGGATGATCCTCCTGGATTTCCTGGGACGTGCACAAACCATCAACGCTGACCACACATCACAACAGTAACTAAGCTGAAGGCTCCAACTTGCAGAGTCAGGACAGCAAAGACAACCTTTTGCATCATGGTAATGTCAGGCCCCGTGCCAGTTTAAACACAGTGGAGTACACTGCCTATCTTGGCTGCACTGTCCTGCCTCACCCATCGTACAGTTTGGATTTGGTGCCTTCTGATTTTCATCTGTTTGGACCAATGAAAGGTAGACTGCATGGGCAACGTTCTTCCTAGCGATGTTGCTGTCACAGCAGCTGTGAAACAGTGGGTTTCCTCCACTGGTGCAGGTTTTTGACAGCATAGCATGCAGGCTCTTGGTCATAGCTAGGGAAAATGCATAGCTAATGGCAGTTACTATTTGAAAAACAGTGTTTTGTAGCTAAGAATTTCCTCTATCAAAGAGTGTTATAGAGCTCTTCACGTCTGCTGCAGTTTACATGGAAATAAATAGGAGACATTACTTTCAGGGTGACCTACGTATAACAGTTTCACAAAGAAATGGACCAAAATACAAAACCACTCCCACAAAGTGTCTGTGGCATGTTGTTCTCATCACCAAGTATGGAAAACAGCCATTCCATCTCAGTATCCTAAGTGAGAGTAGAAAGAGGTGTTTTGTTTGTTTTTTTTTTTATCTTGAGCAATCAAATATTACAGATGGGAAATTATCATTATATTAACTTATTTTAAAATACAAAGATTCATTTCTTTAGAATGTCCATTTTTTTCTTACTCTCCACATACCCACCACTGAGCAGCTGCCTGAATTGTTTCTAACACTTCTACGTCAAGACTTTGCACAGACTCCCTCCCTTTCTTCCATTCACAAAAATTAAGTACCATCTCTCTCACCTTGTCGGGCAGCAGCCAGAAGAGAATAAACCAGCTGGTCTTTAAAGAGACGAGATAATTTCTGAAGGTCTTTGTAAACACCCGCAACCTTTTCTATCAAATCAGAGAGATAAAAAGCTTAATTTCAAGAGGTTATAATGCAATGATTATGCAAGAGCAGAAAAACCATGGCTTTCTTATCAACAGAATGGTGATCTGCCTGCCATCTTGATGGGCCCAGGTTTGCAACGAGTGTGTAACAACCATGGAATCGCAATTTATTGAGAAACTACAGCCTACATCCGTGGTAAGGCTAGGCTACCCCGTGGCCTTGAAAAGCACCATTAAGAGAAATACATGAGTTCTCCAGAAACCAACTGGCTCTCAAGCTGTCAGAGCTTGTTTCAAAGCCCAGGTGGCACACACCTATGCTATACATGTCTGCAACATTCATTTTTTTGACAAGAATGCTTTTCCATCCTGTTATCCTAAGAAAGAAGAGCTAGAAGGCTCTACCATTATCCTGGACATGTCAGTGCTCAGTTATTCCTCTACAGCCTTTTGACTAGCCTCATACATCAGTGACTGGAGATCTGATAGACACAGTGTAGGACACTAAGTCATCCTCAACTGGCAACAAAGAGGTTCATTCATACATCGTAAAACAAAAGGCTAGTCAGGCCTCTGCTCACAAAGGATCCACATCCATCTGTCCTTCTCCTCCCCCACCTTAGTACTCCTCTAATTTTGGCTTTCTGGAGAGAGCTGTGTGGTTGGCACCTGTTTTATAACACAAATAACAGTTACAGTGTCGCAGTAAGAAGGTAGGTATCACCAGCCTCTAAAGTCCTGACCAGCAGGGAAAAAAAAGAGGGTCTAATCCAGCACTGCTGCCTCAGAAATTTAGATTTACATTTAGGACTTCATAAATAACAGGCACTAGGGACAAAGCATGACTCAATCTTTGCAAAATCCTTTCTTTATTCAGTTAATCAAAGAAATTCAAATTATTTTAGCAGCAAAATACAAGTAAATGACTATACTCTGAATTCCTTTTACTATAAAGCAATAGCCCATCTAAAGAGTGATCACATTTTTATTATGTCTTGCTAATTTTTGCCCACTTAGTCCTCCACTTACTATCCTTACTTATTACATCACTTACCAACTTCCCAGTTTACTATTATCAGTATTATAGCTCATGCATACCTGGTTCCTGAAAGCAAACAAAGGATGCTGGCAGCAGCTGTATTCTCTTCACACCTTTAATCTCTCTGTTGATTTTTAATGTTGCTGCAAACATCAAAAGAAAAAAAAAAAAAAAAAAAAAGAGGTATTTCAAAATTGAAAACATACTGAGAGACAGCCAAGACCACTTCATTACTGCTTTACTCTCAGAGGTGCTTTACTTTTCTCCCTTACCAGCTCCTGTCAAGGAAAATACCAATGACAGCTAGCAGTTAGATAAATAGAAATTTCAGAAGATCAGAACAGAACTTCTAATTGAAAAGAATAACCAAAGATATTGGTGACAAATATTGTCTTCAACAATTCTATTACATGGAAAGAGATCTAATAGAGCTAGGAGTGGTACATAATGAGCCATTGTAATAAACCAGTCATTGAAGACATATCAATTCAGATATTATAAATTCTAGGAAGAACTTCAACAGCTTAAACCACGTATGGTTTTTGAGACCACAGTGAGAATGGTCATGTGTCTCAGTAAGGACAGAAAAGAACACACCTTAGAACTAAGGAATATGGTAGTCTAGAAATGGTTTAAGTCTTGCAAAGAGTATGAGACTAAATAAAATGGATGAAATCTATCTCTTTTTAGTATTTATTAATGTATACCACAGTTCCAATGAAATGAGATAAAACCCGTATTTTTACAACACTGTAATAAAAATGCTAACTGAATTCCCCAAACATTATTCCATTCTCATTAGAGAGAAAGAAGTTTATACTGAGGCAAGAAATGTCAACAATTTTCCGCATCAGGAAGTGGCATCTCTTGCACCTCATCAATCTGGATAATGACGTGATTCCAAAGAAGTTTATGTAAGTCTTCTCTTGCTAAGCAATGCTGATATTTAGCAACCTATATCCAGAATAAAAACTTTAGCAATTTACCATTAATAACAACAAGATCTCCCAAAGGCACACAAGTCAAACCAGCAGAACCCTCTTCGCAAAGGGGATGCGTGTACTGTAGCTTGTAAACACCATTCCCTCTCCACTTCTCTGGCATAGACACTGCCTTGGCTTCTGTCCCCTGAAAATACACAGATAATACTGTCATATCTTCAGATGGAAAAAGAGGACTTTTTAGCAGTTTGAAAATGCCACAACTGTGTTTGCAATTCAGATCTTCAGTTTAGTCCCAATCTGCATTACGATACAGACTATAACTGCGTGAGTATGTACTTTTTTCCCCCAAACCTAACAGCAAATCTAAGGACAAGTTTAGCAATTTCTGTTTTGTGCCACTTTCTGGCAAAGTTATTCAGCATGTAGACTTATACTCACTGTGTAAGTCTGCACTTCACTCTACCATTCATTCCAACATTCTGATAACTCCTGAATGTATGTTAATTTTCTGCATTTAAAACATCTTATTGCACCTTTTCTGCCATCTCTGACTGGTCATAGCTTGAAAACAATTTGAAAATCTCAGTGGATTAACAATTTTTCTTTCAATTTCAGTATGAAAATACTCAGACAGAGTCCCACAGAAAGAGATACACATAACCACAAGGATGAGCAGGGTCTCTCTTTCTTCTTAAACTTGCACAAAAATTATCTTCCAAGTCCACAAATTGAAATAAACTTTGCTCCCTATGGCAAATGTGTTCACTGGACAGTACCACAGCCTATTGTTAACAAATTAATTAAACTGATATTTGTCAAACAGACCTAATTCCATGTGCTTTTAGCACCACAAGGGAAAACAAGACACTACCTTCTCTGGTAACAAGTATTTTATGTTCAGTCACATAACAGTAAACATGTAATGCAAGCTGCATGAAAACCTAAAGGGAAAAGATGATCTCACTGTACAGAGACAAAACCACAGGTGCTTAAGTATGAAGTCTATTAAGTCTAGATACCTCTAGACATCAGTGAAACCAAAGGCTAACTGAACCCTGCTGAAGATGATCCAAGTTAGATGACAATAGTTAGGTAGACCTAGGCCTTGTTAGCCACCATTTTAACTGTAGCCTATTGAGATTATACTCGTGTTGAGGACAGCACTATAATGAAGTGCTACAATCCAAGCACATCTACACAAGCTTAACAGTAAAAAGCAGAAATGGGAGGTTATCAGCTGAGTTCCAGTTGAGGACTGTGAGGAACATGGAGGGAGGCCTCTTTTACACCTAAAAGCTGCTCTAGTGTTTAGCGTTAAGCCATACTTGCCAGTCAGAGACGCTGATACTTCAGCCAACTGGGCAGCTGACTGTATACAAACAGCCTGATGCACATCTCTAGAGGCACCTTGCATTACAGGTTCTTATAATATTCTACAGTTCTCTCCCGCTGACCGAGACATTTCCTTTTTGGTTGTGCACATACCTGAGGTACATAGCCTGTCTCCATCATGAGAAGATGTACTAGGACAATCAAGGCATCAGTGGCACTGGTACACTCAGCAGAAAGGTAGAGCACCTCTAAGGAATGCGGAATCTCTCCGTCAGCAGCCTCACTGCACAGCATAGGTTCGGAAGGATAGGAACCGGCACCTTCATCCAGATCAGCATCTTCTGGGACTAATCCAGAAGGAAATTCTAGGCTGGATCCTGCCTTCAAGAGATCACAAAAGATACATGCAGAAAATTATAGTATCAGTATTACTGGTCTGTCTGGCAGTCTTCGTGGGCACCAGGTCTACACTACAGATCTCCCATGTAACTTTTACAGTCTCAATTCATCTCCATTTCCTAGCATCCCACCTGGAGACTGGGATTATATACACAGCCTCTGTATTTTTTCAATATTTATAATGCAAGTCTTTAATAAAAAAAGGTCTGTCATTTTCTTGCCAATTGATAATAACTTATTAAACATTCATCGGAATTCTTGCAACGCTTACAGGAACAATTACTGTGGTACTTCAGCATGTATAGCAAGAAACCAACATCATGAACTCAGACTGCTCACAAATACAATAGGCTTAAGTAGCTATAAGAATCATTAACAGAATGCATCTGCTGACATTTCAGAAAGATTGTGGCTTTACTGTTGTTTCCTTTCTTGCGCTGGCTTGCATGCCCACAGCACCAATGTACTAGGGACACTTTACTCCTGGAAGAATATATGGGACAATGGTCCAACTATATTCTTCTTCACTACTCAGAATTTTTTGGATCCTAAATCTTAATTCCTATACTTTGAAACAATGCTTTATACATATGTTTAGCAATATTTCTCATAAAAAGGTTGTAGTAAGTGATATTATTATTATTTTTTTTTTTTTACAACTAATCCAAAATCAAAGAACAAATAAGCAGATTCTCAAGCTCCTGTCTAGGAAGGGACAAAATCATATAATGAGATAGGCACCAAGCAGCATGGCACCTAGGGTCTCTTCTAGAAAGACTACTTTCACCACGGGACTCAGCATTGGGCAGATGCAGTTATCTGTTTAACTATTGTACCTACAGGCACAAACAAAGCACTGAATAATATGCAAAAGACATGCCTATTAACTGGAAATAGGTGTGTGGGTTCATACAACAGTACACTTCTGAAGCACTGGCAGGAGCCACCTGTAACTTCATGCACGGGATAGACAGATCTATCATTCCAAGCAGACCACCTGAATCATAGATAACTGTTGTAACCACGAGAAAGGAATCACCCACTCAACTTGTGAGTGGTATTTCAGTATTTGCTGCATTTCTGTGGTACCTGAAGTAATTTTTTTCAAGGAAGCACTGAGGCAGCTAATACTCATAACTTCCTTAAACAAAGTGCATGTTCCAGCAAAAGACATGCAATTCTGTAAAAATATAAAACCCAAAACATCTCAGGATACCTGTCGGAACTGGGACATAATTAGCACATGATGAACACAGACTTCCATCCAAATAACTGGCAAATATCAGACAATCATAAGGAGGCAAATATTCTGAAGAGATTCTTTGTAATGCAGTGCATCACCTGATGTAAGATACCTCATTTTTTGTCTTGTGTCATACAAGCCCATTGTCAATGTGCTTACCCTACTGTCACTCTTCTGAGCTTCCACTTGAGATTTCTGGTCGTCAGACTGTTCATTCTGCCTTTCTTCTTTTGGACTGTCAGCTTGACTTTTGGGAGTGAAGGTGGATGTCTCACGACCATTCTGAAGTGAGGGAGGACTTGAAGATGAGGCAGGAGGTAGGCTGGATTTGGCGTCTGTTTCTTCTAGTAATAAACATATCAAATCACCAGGAACAATCCCATATGAAGCTAAAGTCTTCTCATCTTCTGTAAGAGCATCCTTGCCATTCAATGTTATTGAAAACTCTGTATCACAACTGCAAAATGACAGAATAAGGAAACACGGTTAGCTGCATTTGAATAGCTGTACACAGAGGTATAGTTAGAAAAACATACTGTGATCTACAAATTCTATTCCTTTAGGTTTTAATCCATCAGTAAGGTTCAACAAGGGCAAGCATAGCGTCCTACACCTGGGGAGGAATGTCCGCATGTATCAGTACAGGTGAGGGGCTGACCTCCTGGAAAGGAGCTCTGTGGAGAAGGACCTGGGTGTCCTGGTGGGCAACAGGCTGGCCATGAGCCAGCAGTGTGCCCTTGTGGCCCAGAAGGCCACTGGCATTGCAAAGAGCGTGGCCAGCAAGTCAAAGGAGGTAATCCTCTCCTCTGCTCTGCTGAGGCCACATCTGGAGTGCTGTGTTCTGGGCAGCCCAGTTCAAGAAAGTCAGGAAATTTCTAAGAGGGGCCAGCAAAGTGCCAATGAGACAATGAAGGGCATGGAGCATCTCCCATATCAGGAAAGGCTGAGAGCCTTGGGACCACTCCGTTTGGAGAAGTCTTGATGGCAGAATCTTATTAATGCTGGTAAGAATCTAATGAGTAAGAGTCAAGTGGATGGGGTCAGGCTCTTTTCAGTGGTGCCCTGCATCAGAACAACAGACACAAACTGGAATGTGGGAAATTCCACAAGAACTTGAGGAAAAACTTCCTTACTATGAGAGTGACAGAGCAGTGGAACAAGTTGTTCAGAGGGGTTGTGGAGTCTCCTTCCCTGGAGATACTCAAAAACCACCCAATTGCTTTCCTGTGTAAGCTACTGTAAGGAACCTGCTTTAGCAGGGCACTGGATTAGATGACCTCCAGAAGTCCCTGCCAAACCATGTAATTCTGTAATACTCAGCAATACATAATATAGCAAGAGTGAGGAAATAACTAAAGTTTGAAGATTTTCCCCTGTTTCTCTCCACGTACACTTTAATGGAAGCTGCTTGGTAAGTATCACAATTGCCCATAAAAGCATTACAAGGGAAAGCAAAGGGTCACTGAACCTGAGCCTTTCAGCTGCCTCAGGAATGGGCCACTTCTGGAGATGTTTATCAGCTGAGGCAACAGGTTTGACCGTGGAGACTGCCATGAGTTCCTCACACCTGAAACCTTCTGTGCTGTCTGAACGCAGAGACTGTCCCCTTCTGTACTATGTGAAATAGACACCCTGCCGGACACTCTGTGAGACGAAGGCCACACAGCAGGGCTCAATCAGCTCCAACAGAGTCACAACCCATATTCCAGAGGCTAGCACTCCCCACAGTACGCCCTCCTTCCTCACTCTGCTGCTGACAACCGTACAGCAAAACTCTTCGGAAGTTTTTATTAAGTTTCTCCTCACAACCGTTCGGACCGCGCTCCTATACGAGGGTAGACGCCTCGCCAAGCCCGGGGCCAGGCCCCGAGCAACTCCCACACCCCTACGGACCCCTCCCCGCAGGGGGCAGCAGCGCCACATCCCGAGCAGGAGTGAGGAGGAAGAGAGAAATGGGCCGGGCCGCCCCGACCCCACCCAGCATGGTACGGCCCCGCTCTCCGGCCGCCCCCCCGCCGCCGCGGGATGGTTCGCTCCGCGCACTACCTGTAGCCCCAGGCGGGTAGCAGGGCCCGGCGGAGCTGCGCGCGCAGCTCCCCCAGCGTTGGCTCCGCCCCCTCCAGCTCCAGCGGCGCCGTTCGCTTCTGCAGCCGCACGCGAAGCTTCATGGCTGGCGGGGCCGACGGGGCCGAGCGCCCGCCCGCTTGACGCTCCGTGCGGGCCCCCACCGGCTAACGATGGTGGCAGGCGGCGGGCGCAAGGGCTGCCGGGGCGTGGCGGTGTTTGGGTTGGCGCGGAGCCGCCTCAGCCTCCGGCCGGCCCCGCCTCCGGCCGGCCCCGCCCCCGCTGCCCGAGGAGCTGTTGCTCGGTGTGTCAAGATGGCCGCCGCCGGTGGCGCGGTGTGCGGGTTGCTGTTGCGCATGCGGGCGCGCACGCCTGGTATGCTGTGGCGGGGAGGTATGAGATAGGAAGGCGGTTGTCAGCACGGTGCCAACTAAACTACGTCCATCAACGGCAAGGAGGGAAATGAGAGCGCACAGAAAGGGCACCGTGAGCACCGTGCCTGAGTCTTGGAGGAGGTTGGCTCTGCAATGTGTCATGCTCCTTCAGCATCGCGACCGTTTTTGCAATGGCTGTGGATACCCTCCTCTGTTTTGCTTTTTAGAGTTTATCCTCTCACAGCCACCTCCCATGTTTCCACTGTGCTCTTCTGAGAAATAAACGTTCATTGCTTTATTTTCAGCAGAAGCACCATGTTAGCCACTTGCACAAGCTAAAGAAGCGTGGAGTGAGATGCTTCTGTTCCTCAGAACCTGGCTGCGCTAATTGATGCTTGTTAGTTAATCAGCTAATAAGCATTTCTGCTGCTGTTCTGACAATTTTTCCTTTGAATTTTGTAAGTCATGCCACAGGTTCAGACATGCTCTGCCCACAGCTCTAAATATTAAACAGGAGAAACTGAGAAACAAAAGGCTGAAATGGTATGCAGAGCTTCTGTGTTGGCCTGTGCCCATTTCAGATGGCCCAAGTCCACTGTCTTATTTTTGTAATAAAAGGGAAATTATTTGATGAATGAATTTCTGTGCTGTTTTGATTTTCTTTTGTCTGTAGGGGAGGGAATTCCAGTAATCAAGTATGAAACTGACCTCAGACCAGAGTGCCTATGGTCAAGGTGCTTTACAAAAATAGTATGGAAATCACTAAACCATAAAATGGTTTAGGTCAGAAGAGACCTTGAAGATCACTGATTTCCCACCCTGTGTCATGGGCAGGGCTGCAACCCTCCAGAGCTGAGGTTGCCCAAAGCCTCATGCAACCTGGCCTTGAGTGCCTCCAGAGATGGGGCACCCACGGCTCTCTGTGCAGCTGTGCCAGTGCCTCACTGCCCTCTGAGTAAAGAACTTCTTCCTAACATCTAACCTAAAGCTTCCTTCTTTTACTTTAAAGGCATTTCCCCTTGTCCTGTACGAAGTCGCTCCTCTTCCTGCTTATAACCTCCCTTCAAATACTGGAAGGCTGCAATGAGTTCAGCCTGGAGCTTTCTGCAGGCTGAACCAACCTAACTCCCTCAGCCTTTTTTTGCAGAAAAGGTACTCCAGCCCTCCAATCTTCGTGGCTCTCCTTGGGACCCACTCCAGCAGCTCCAGATTCTTCTTGTACTGGGGGCCCCAGGTCTGGATGCAGTACTTCTGTGCTTACAAGTTTGAATAAATGGTTGTGTACAAGAGTTTTGGCTTTATCAGAATTGGTAGCTTTTATTAGTCTAATCCTTTGAAAAAAGACTATACAATATAGTGACAAAAGAAAGTTCTTTGTCAGTATTAAGTAGCTGAAAATATGATTTTCATGGTTTTCATGAAATCAACATAATTTTGCAATTCAAGTACCCCACACACATGTGGTCAGTGTAAAAAATAATAGAAAGAATTTTACCAAAGAAGTCAAACTATTGAGAGCCCTAATGGTAAAATTTATCTTGAGAAACTTGAAACTTAATGTAGCTCTAGACCTGTTGACCTGCAGTTAACTTCCCATGGCAGGGGAGGACTATAAAAAGTAAAGGTCTCTTTGGATCATTTGCATACCTTATGGAATATTTTTTTCTGAAAGCTGAGTGCAGTAATAAAGAGTGAACCAGTGGACCTTTTCCAGTGTTTTTCTTTCTATACTTACTACTGCAAAGAGTGTGTTTTATAAAATATAAAAAATATACATTAAGCTGTAGGATTCTGATATTTTGAATGGCAGAAGTGGTAGGATGAGCAGATGGGCATGGAGAAAGCAGTATCATCAGGAGATCTGAAAATCCAGGGTACCATTCTGAGTGTGACACTGTCAGGGATGTTCAGATCTAAGCCAGTGGAAAGAACCTCCTGGCTTCTTGCAGCTTGATGGTGGTCAACTTTACTCCTAAAATGTATTTGAAATTCTTTATACTGGTGTTGTATATCTAACACCTTTAGCAAAGCTCTGCTTTACAACATCTCAGGTTGGCTGCTGGCCTTTACTCAGCATCCTTACGCAGAACCTTCATGTGGTTCTTAACTGCTCTACTCCTGATGAAAATCTTAGCCATATGGAGCACAGGACCTTCCAGTAGGCTTTCAAGGATTTGCTACATTGCTTTAAGCCCTTTTCGCTACCACGTTTTCCTCAGTTTGTGACTTAAGAGATTGCAGCGTAGATTTTTATAGTAAGAGGAGGCAGTGGGGCCATTGACAGCCATTCTGTTTCCTAAGCCTACAGAAAGCACTTTTTTGTGCTGTCACTTGGCATGGAGACTCACTCACAGTGCTTCTTGCATAAGGTCTCGTGAGTGTCACCATTTCTGTGAATGACTCCTCCTCGGAAGGAACTGAATATGTCACATTCCAAAGTGGCCATCTAACTGTTACTGGACATGAAAAAGCAGCACCCAGTGCTGCCTGTCAACATCAAAGTAGGGAAGTTGTCTCTATTTAGGATGACCCAGCAGCACTGCATGGTATACAACTACACAGGCAAGATTATAGGTATGATGCACTGCCATGTGGGCTAGTAGGTGAGAAAATCATAGAATCATAGAATCACCAAGGTTGGAAAAGACCTAAAAGATCATCCAGTCCAACTGTTCACCTATTCCCAATAGCTCCCACTAAACCATGTCCCTCAACACAACATCCAGCCTTTCCTTGAACACCCCCAGGGTTGGTGACTCCACCACCTCCCTGGGCAGTCCATTCCAGTGCCTGACCACCCTTTCCAAAAAGTAATACTTCCTAATGTCCAGCCTGAATCTCCCCTGCCGTAGCTTGAAAACATTCCCTCTGGTCCTATCACTAAAAATACCCCCAAACAGAGTAATTGTGAACATGTCTGCACAAATCTAAAAGCAGTTTTGCTGCAAAGGATAATCCAAAAAAGGGATTGCTTACTGTGATTGATTATATCAAACACTGCAGAGTAACATCTGATATATGATTACATGTTACCTTAGGCAAACCCACTTGTATTAATTGCGTGTATGATCCTTGTACAGGTAGAACCTAGGAAAGGTATCATAAAAAGCACAGCTTCCAGTGGTGGTAGGTGCACGTCCTAGGCAGCACAGGAAAGAGTTCTTCCATTATTATCTGCAATTGCCATGAACTGGGATAGTGTCTTCATTTTGCTGTTAATAGGTAACTGCTTGCCAGAATTGGCATCCAGGAATCTACTCATGGGAAATCTGTCTACTATGCTGGTAGAAAAACACTCTACTGTATAATTTATTTTGCTTTCCTTCATCATTCTTGACCAAAGATCAAAGTACTCCTCTACTGGAGGCTCTAAAAAATTTGACAGAGGTGTCCGAATCAGGAATGTCCTTCAGGACATCCTTCAGGACCAATTGGTCGCTATACCGTCTTTCCTCCAGAGCTGTCAGCTGTGATGTGAGAACCTTAGATTGGAGAGGATCCTGAGTTGCAGAATATATGATCTTACATATCTTAGGCAATCATGTCCTATGTAAGATTTTATGAGTTTGTCAAGGAAATCTTAGGGTCCTTGAAGATCAGATTACCTCTCACAAATACCTGCTTTTGTTCTTTATATATTTATTTTCACTACTGAACCACTGAGAGCTATGTGCAGAGCAAAATTCTTTGGAATTACACCTCAGAAACAGAGTTTGATATCTTTGCATTAGCAACACCCTTGCAATTCTTAGCTGTGAGGCCAGTGTGCAGTGTGAGAACACCAACTTTGTTAAATAAACTTTGTTAAAAGTGAATCAAGTAGTCCTGGTTCAGGTGCTAAGACAGGACAGTTACAGCGGTCAGGAATGCAAACTAAATGGATTAAAACAGTGGGAAGTGTGTGTTTGTTTTCCATCAGTTCATCAGACAACTGCCTTTCAACATAATTATACATCATCAACGAGTTCTGTGTAGGCACTGCAGCTACGGGTGTTGGTTTGGTTTGGTTGTTTTTTCTGTGGCCCAGCACAGATTAGTAGCTCTCTGGCAGCTACACTCCAAGGCTTTCTAGTGGCAGTAGGGAGCAGAAGATCACCTGCTTTTATGTCCTTTAGCAAACTTCTCTGTATCATCTGTTGGATACTTTAAGCATTCCTGGCAATATCTTCTTCCCAGTAACCATATAAAATGTTGTATTCCTTTTCCCTTGAGTGATTTTCTGTATGGAATATCATTGTATAGGAAGGGTTAAAAACATGAAGCTATTGAGTCATTTTGATTTGATATTGCAGAGCGAGCTGCGGAAAGCATACCTATTCCTGAGCGTGCTGCTGAGTAACTGGAAGAAACGGAACAAGGAGGAAACTGAAAAGTCTAATCCCAGTTCTGTGCTAACAGCAGAGAGATTGTGAAACTAAATGCTCTTTCTGGAGTGCAGGTTGGGTTTATGCTGTTCTTTACTGTTGCATTTGAGAACTGTTTGTTTTGTGTTTCTTAACTATTCTTCGCTGAATTTTTGGAAGTGAAAAAAATTCTTTTGTGGGCAGTGATTGAAAAGTTTGTTCAGGGCCAACACAAGACATTGACAACATTCTTTCTCAGGGATATTCTAAAGGTTGATCAATTTAAGATGGTGTGTTTTATGGCTGTGTTAAATGTGTTAAACAAGACAATAATAGTGACTTTTTTTTTTTTTTTGTATCAAAGGCTTTGATTCTCAGTCAAACTTCAGCTGTTATCTTTATTGCAAGTTTCATTTAAGCTGTTTTGCAGACTTCACAAGGCAGAACTCTAATATCTGCATTCCGGTGAGAAGAGTACTTCATCAGGGTGAGACAAGTACACAGGCTGAAGCAAAACAGTTTTTCATCTTTTTTCTTTATTTAAGATACTTGAACACTCTATCTCTGAAAAGACAAAAGAATTAAGAGAATTATTTATAGAGAGGAGTTGCTTGATACGTGCTCAGTTAATTAAGATAAAAATCAGAGCAATTTGTCTATCATCTGTTGTCATCAGCAATGAAATTGGCAGCTCTTATTTAGATTATCAGGCAGCTGATATCTTCCACCTCCTTAGTTTTGTCTGCTGTGGTCATCTGACTAAGCTTGTACAATCAACCCTGGCATGTAACAGAGGCTTTGGTCTTTGATGAAATTGAGAATATCAGCCTTAGAGTGTGAATGTAAAGCTTGTTGATTTGAGAAAACAATATGAAGTGATACCATCTTCTAGCACCATGAAAGTTCAGTTTGTTCTTTCAGTTTCACACTTGGGATACATTTAAGATATTAACAAAAGCATATAACTACAAAGAGAAGAAGTAACTAAGGTTGCTGTTTTCTGTTCCTCAGTGGGAGTGAAATTCAATGACAATGAGGTACCTCACCTATGTTAGTGCTGGTAGCAATCCTTTTAGATAAGTTAGGTAAATATCTAGTATATATCTGCCTTATTTAATGATAGAAAAATCTGTCTTTTTCTTTTTATATTGATTTTTAATTGACTCCATAGAATTAGTCTAGAAAAAGTGACATTTGCAATAAAAGCTAAGACTTTTGGAAAAATGCTAGAGTTTGTGACTCCAGCTGGCTGTTTTATGTAATACTGCTATCTTAAATTCTTCATGTTGTGTTGATTAAAATAGAGAAAAGAAGCATAAAAACTAGAGATGGAAAGACCACGTAAAGAAGAATTTTCCAAATTTGTCTCAATTTGGATCATATTTTCGGATTTATCTGTTTTTTTGTTTGTTTGTTTGTTTGTTTTTCTCGAAACCACTTTTTCTTGCATAGAATTTCTGGGGTGATTTCAGAAGTATTTCATGATTTATATGATTTTCTATTATTCTTATCTATGATTTCTATGATTTTTAAGGATTCCTTCAGATAACTGTTATCAGAACAACACTGATAAAGCATTTTGTGTATTTTACAGTTCAGAAGTCCCATGAAGAGCAGTACTTTATGAGCTACTGGGTTGATACTGGATTTGTAGCTGTTCGAAGTCTGGTCTCATTAGTATTAATTCCAGCAAAGAAGTAAGACTATCAAAGGTTTGGAGGAGGGAGTTACATGTTTCTTCGTTTGTTTTGTTATACATTTGTATGTTTTCTGGTTTTGTACATAAGCAGATATGATCACAGCCTTACACATTGGAAAAGTGTGATCCAGTCTCCTCAGTGTTAAGGCCAGTGTAAAATCACCATAGATCCCTAAAAAAATTCCACTCAGCACTTGGTATACTTGAGTTATCATAAGAAACAACATTCAGTTTTTAGGGAATCGAACAGTGCCTGTCACTGGTAATGAAAATCATGATGAATGCAAGTTTTGAACAAAGAAACCTTACTTCTGTAAGTGTAAAAATAAAAAAAAAAAACAAACTGATTTGTCACTGCTTTTGTGAAGCTGTGTTTCGTGTTTGTGTCCCACCATGTAGTGTCTTACTTGCTTTGCCTTCAGACACACTCGCTGTACTGTAGTATGCCATGTGATCACTGTGTAATTGTTGTACATGTTTTGAATTAACCATTGCACTGCCCTCTTAGGAGCTGATTTGATCAGTGTTTGGATTAAGTCAGAAGTTTGTCTATCTATATGAAAAGGGTGTTGGCTTTTAGGAGGACGGATGTTTCTCAGCTGGTATTGTTCTGTCATGCTCACTCTGCAGGAGCTAGGATATGGTAAAATAAACCAGCTAAAACATGGGTGAGAGGAAAGCATAGTGGAGCAGGACCATGCAATCTCACCAATAGGTGATGCCTACTGGAATGCTATCCAGTTAATCACTGCTCCCACAATGACCACTCTGTGCAGTAAAATCACCAGCTAAACCTCTCATGGGTATCCACCCTTGTCCTCATTTCTTGGAGGGAGCAATGACAGATAAAATTTTTTTGTGACTCATGGTATGCATCATTTACAATCACGTTTGCATCATAAATGTTCTTAACAGGTCCCAGTAACCAAGGTGAGAAGATGCAAAAGATGTGGTATTCTTTCCTGCCCTGTTTGCTCTTTTTACAACTTGAAGCTAATCCTGGTCTTAAAGTGAGAATTACTCAGAAAGGGCTGGATTATGGTATGTCTGTCATTACCACAAGTTAATTTACCATAAATATTCTATGTACAGAATATAGTTCTTTAAAAAGGGTGCAGTGTAGAAGTCTGGTCCTTAAATACCAAAACAGAATATATTCCTTTTGTCACCTTGCAGCAGAACACCCTTTGTCCCTTCTTTCTCTTAGTCTCTTTTTTGGACTGAAGGTACAAATTTATCCTCGAATTTGGGACCGCATGCTCCTGCAGTCCAACAGTGTTTCTATTACACTTCTCATATTTATCTACTGTCTTAGAACTAGAATGAGATGGTCATATAATTGTTTCTTTTTAAAAAGTGCTAAAATCTTGATTGAAAGTGTGATATTGAAGATAATCAACATATAATTGAGAAAAAAGAAAGCTTACGATCTTGGAATGGGCATGTAACTGCACACTTTTACTGTCATTCTTCTATTTGAGGTGAGATAGAATCTGCATGTGCTGTTCTTTAAAAAAAATTAAAAAATCTAGCAACCATCTGCTGTAATTTTGACCCTTAACAGAACATCAGTGATCTTGTACATGGCACTCCTAACCTCTAGAGTGTATTTTCCTTACTCTTTCTATTCAGGCTAGCTCTCACTGCCTCCTGCTGAAGGTGTAGTCTGTGGGTGTGGAGGGCACTCAGTACAATTTCAATTGTTTACAGAATTAATATTAATAATAAAGGTTAACAAGGTACAGATTCAACAAAGGCTGGGTCGTGCTAAGGATTAATCATTACTTATGTACTGAACACACTGACAGCTAGACAATGGACTTGTGAGATGAAAAGTAGAAGCTTGAGGCTTATGAGTTCAAGATGAAAGTGAGGATCAGGTCTACTTATTTCTCTGTATGAACATTGTTTTTAAGGCTTTTGGGGAGTTAAGAAGTGCAGGGCAAACATCAGTCATCCAAAACAGAACTGTTCTTTGTATCTCTTTATGAAATGCCAGGAAAAGCACTCCCTAGGCATCTCTGTTGTCTTTAGAAATGAAAATTCAGTCTGCTATTTCTTAATATGAGCTCAGCAGTAAGCATGGCTTTCAAGTGCCAAAGTTATAGACTAACCCTGGGTTAGCCGTTGGGGGTAAGAACAGACATTGACAGTGACTCTGCCAATGGTATTTCTTGTATTTGAAAAGTGTGGTGCCTGTCATAGAATCATAGAATTGCTCAAGTTGGAAAAGACTTTAAAGATCATCAAGTCCAACTGCAACCTAACCATACTACCCTAACTCTAACAAACCTCTGCTAAATCATGTATTTTCCTTTAACATGAGATTTGAAGGCTGAATCAATAGATCCTCCCTGCTCACCCGTTCTGCCAGAACTTTGAGAGAGACTCCATTTGAGGTCACTGGCTGCTCTCATTTAGAACCATAAGTGAGCTTTAGGGTATTTCTGTGAAACAGAGTCTACGTTTTTGCTTTTGAAGAAGGAATTTCCAGGGAATCATCATGAGTTATCATTTATTGTCATTGTTTGCTTTTTTAATTACTGAATTCTGGGGGGGTGGGGGGGAGGGGAGTTTTTTTCTTTATTCAGCAGCTGTGAGGCTCTAAAGATAAAGAAACTCCTGTAAAAATGTATTTGACATGCCAACACTTCATATGCATATGTTCACACTTCTTACATAAGTAAGGACTATGCATGTTGGTCATCTTGTCACTTAACAGGCCTCTTCAATCAACAGATGTAAGACAATCTGAGAGAAATGTGATGACCAAGTATTTCCAAGGTTATCCACACTGTGTGTGAAGTGAAGGAAGTATAACAGTTTCAAATAATTGGTAAGAGTTCTAGAATGTAAAATGCAAGTCAAGATCACTGTGATCTTGAATTGAATGATTCATATGGGGACAACAGATGCAGACATGTAAGTAGTTGGAAAGAGGTCTAGGTAAGGGTTTAAGAACGGGAGAGTTTTCAGAACTATGTTAAAAGTGATTGAATGATTTCTCAGTATATCTGGACCTTTGCATGCCATAATCTGGCCTACAAGGTATCTGATTTCCTCTGTCCCATTGTAGGTAGGAAGATTGGGATAGAACTACTGAAGCAAAGAGTACTGAAAGAGACCTTCCCAAGCTGGAGTGGGCAGGAGAGTTTCTCCATTGTGAAGGTGAATTATACAATCTCCAGGTAAGTGAAGAAAATGCATTTCAAAGTTTTAGGATGCAACACAGTAATAATTACACAGCCTTTTTTTATTATTGTTCAGTACAAAACTTTAATGGTTCATCTAACTGCTGAAACAGTTTTAAAAGTATTTCACAGAATCACAGAATCATAGGAGTTGGAAGAGACCCCTGGAGACATCTAGTCCAATCCCCTGCTGAAGCAGGTTGCCCACAGTAGGTTCCACAGGAAAGTGTCTGGGTGGTTTTTGAATATTTCCAGAGAACAAGACTCCACAGCCTCTCTGGGTAGCTTGTTCCAGAGTTCGGCCACCCTCAAAGAAAAGAATTTTTTTCTCATGTTCATATTTTTTCTTTCTACCATGCTCAGAGATGAGCTTTAGAGGGCCTCTGAAAGAGCAGTTTGTCTGTTTTATTAGTTGATTTGTTTCAGAGTTTGGGGCAAAGGCAGTTGTACATGTGGATATGACACAGTGGGAAAAATGTATGGGATAAAGGGAAAAACTAGTGTTCTTAACCATCTGCTACTATGAAGGAGATGTAGCAGAGAAGGTGATTTGTTTGAGTTTCATGAGGGAAAAGCCATCACAAAACAATAAGATGAAAATGTGTGTATGGGGATGATGTATCTGAGTTAATGGGGCAGGAAGATGACTTTTGCAGAATCTTTTTGTGTAGATTTACAATGGCTAAAATAGCATTTTCATTAGGTAAGGCTCTACTCTTATTTCCTGCTGAGGAAAGTTGTGTGCTGGGAACAGCCTGTGGAGTAAAAGATCTATGGAGCTTTCTACAATATTCCCAAACAAGGAAAGTAATAGAAAAACACGTTGTTTTACAGCCTTCATTTCCATCTTTCTGTTTAAGCTTTTTCAATATACTGTAACAAAAAAAACCACAGTAATTTCTGACCTTTTAATACTACTTCCAAATAAAGTTCTGTTGCCCAGTAGTATTTTACTTCATTTTTTCTTCATATCAATTTCATTTACTTATAAATTACCCAGAGCAAAAAATAACAATCTGGGAGACTTCACATACTTTGTGCTGGATAGGACCCGCATCCTCTACTAACATTTGATATTTCAGTAATGTTCTAATATATATATTACTAATATTCATCGTATTATAGTATCCTTGGGACCTTAATTTTTGCACATCTGAGAAAACTGGACTTGGACAGCCTGAATAAGAAAAAACTATGGGGGGTGGTGGGATGTCTTACTGCACATCTTTCACTGTCTGCTGGGTGTTGATTATGGAGAATGTGGAGCCAGATTCTTCCTGGAGGTACCCAGTGAGGAGATGAGGAATGGGCAGCAGACACAAGTTACATCAAGAAAATCTTCAGTTAGAAGAAAATTGCTAAGGAGAAGCAAAGCAAGAACAGAGAGGTTGGAGAATCTCCATCCTTGGAGATGTTCACGCTCAAATGAACAGGGCCCTTACTTGGCCTGGCTTGGATTAGGGCATGATCCAGAAGATCTTAAGGTTCCTTCCAACCTAAGTTGAAGTGATCTTCAAAATCACAGTGGATTCTCGCAACCAGTTATTCCTTTCCCAGTACACAATCTGATCTCACCTCACTGAAAACAGGATTAATTAGGCCAACCTTAATGTTGCCCAAGATGTTTTTGAAAAAGAATGTTCATTGTCACTAAAACTAGCTAGTACCTCCAGTCCCAGGTAAGCAGATGAAAGTCAGTTATTTCAGAGATCTCTGCCAGATAGCAGGAAACAATGAGGAATGTCCAGTTCATGATAAGATTGCAGCTGATACCTTTACAATGTGCAGCTCAGTTCAACACACCCATTTGCAACACAATGTCTTCGAATATCAGGAAAAACTGTTTTCATGGGGAAGTCTTTAAGACTTTATTTTCAGAATGAGGATGAAGGGGAGATGAGGAAGGGGATACAGAAGGGGAAGGAGAAACTTTGGTCTTTGTCAGCGAATGCTAGCATTCACACAACCTAAGTTTTTTAAATAGATGCAGCATCTGGGTATAACAGCCAGACTTATTTTCCCTCAGTAAGCAAATTTCACTTCAAGGACTTTGTTTTTCTCCCAGCGGGAGGTTTTTGTTTTGACTGGGCATCCTTTTTCCCTAGCATTGTATTGAGGATGTGTTTTGCAAGGATGCTACTCAGTATAATGGTACAGATACTTTTCCAAACTTCCTGGGAAATTCTTTTAACAAATCATAGACTTTGCCTTTAATAGCAGAAGAATTCAATAGGTCAGTATTCCTTCTTAACCTTTTACCATGCAGTCTAACATCCTGCTTCCTTTTCTCTGTAGGTTCAGAGTTGATGCTGTAGATATACCAGAAACTTCTGCTTCCTTTATTCCTGGCACTGGTGTTAGTCTGTCAGTGGCACATGCTTCTGCTATAATCAGTGCAGACTGGAAAGTGAAAACATGGCTACTGTAAGTACTGTACAGCAATTGGAGTTGGGAGACAGTTCTGGAGTGGAATTAGAATTGTAATTCAGAAATTTAGTTGCTAGTTATGATTCTACAATTCAAGTCACTGTGGATAAATGGCTTGGCTTCCTGAGCCTGTGCAGTATGAGATTGTCTTCAATGACATCATCACATTCAGATTTTTCCACTTCTCTATCTCAGCATTTTTCTTACCTATCTTTATCACAACATTATTCTTTTTTCCTAAAAGGGAGGGCGAAAACATCTGGGATATCAGAAAAGGTTTCAAGGTGCTAATCTCTACAACTGGGGTTAATAGAGTACCTGCTAACAGCAGTAGGCGTTGCTCTGTTTGCAATCCAGATAGTACAGCAAGATGGATCACCAGGCTGCACATTTCACAGTATGTCCTGATTTCAAAGGAGCACGTACATGCAGTTTTGCATTCAGTTTTAGTACTGGTGCCTGGAAAGCACTGTCACTGTGGTCCTAATCTGTGTTTAGTTTTCATACTGGCATTGTGAGGAAAAGGATACTGTGTTCAGCAGAGCACATCAGCTGTTCCCAAAAGCTAATTTACCTCTCCCTCTTGCTAAGGATAAGGACTGGGGGATGATCTAAAGAAATATAGAACTCTGAGGACTTCACCAACTGCAAAGGAGATGAGGAACTGATATGCAGGATATGGGGGAGTGAGTCAAAGCCAGCTTTGGTGAAGTGCAAGGTTATGAAGGAATTTTCTTTCCTTTTTGAGGGACATAGGGAACAATCTATTATGTTCTGTTCCATATTATGTTTTGTACATAGCTGTAAGTTTAAACAAATCCTGAATATGCCTTACTTTTCAACCCCTCCACTCCCTCATCCTAATACACTGCTTTCAGCTTAAAATAAGAGATCCCAACTGAAAGTCAGCTTTTGAAGGGAGACCCTTGACAACCCAGGCCTACTGGGCCGTATCTAGGGTCAGTAAGATGGGTTTTATCCCAGCTTTTTCAAAATTATTCCTGAGTTTCCAAATCTCACTGTATCTCTCCTCTGTTTCCACTGTTTTCCAGTGCTCTCTGCCAGTTCCAGAATCTCATGGCAGGCACTTTGCTCCTAAAAGCCTGCAACCAGAGAATCTGGATTCCTCCTAAAGAAGAGCAGTTAAGGATGCAGCAACGGAGACCTAAGTAGCTAAAATTTTCCCCATCTCCCATGCAGCCCAAAAAGGCAGAAGGTCTGAGATCCTTTCACAGTGATCTCTATCTCTGAAGTATGGGAAAGGCTAGTTTGGAAGCTCCAGAGGTCATATTGTTCTGCTTAAAGCAGACTGGCCAGCACATTGGGTGAACTATGCACTATCAGGCAAGGATGATGATACCGTTACCTCTCCACATCATTTCTGCCAGTGCTGAATTACTCTCCTTGTGAAAATGTTTTTCCTAGTGGCTTGTAGGAAAAATGAGGGTATGAAGAATGGTGTTTCCTCCAGGCAGTCACTTAATGCACATATATTGATTGAGAAATGTATTTGAAATTGGTTGTGGTAGGAGGGATTTTATGACAAGGAATGGTACTTACTGGTCTGGTCACAGGTAGCCTGTGCTTTGGAGCTGGATTGAGATTATTCTCTCAGCATGACTGTGTTTTCCCACAATTGTTCTTAGCCTGAATAACAGAGAAGAAACCTGAAAGGTACATGGTTAGTGCTTGCTATTGGGCTGGGCTCTTTCTCCATAGTAGTAATAGTACCTAAATTTGCTAGAAATTGTAAATAAGGAAATTGGAGAGGGGTGTCTTAGTAGGGATTTTTACAGAAAGGAGAAAGAACAAATGTGTTTGGAGAAAGAATAAAAGGGATGAACATGTACATTAGAAAGGATTATTGAAATTTTTGACAGGAGAACAAGAATCAGAACAATTACAAAGTTGAGAACCACTAGGTTATATATTTGTTAGTTAACAGATTTCTAGTGCTGCAGTCCCGAAGGCCGTCAGGATGACCTATCATGAGGTTCTGAAACGTCTTTTGTCACTGTGAAATTCTGACAGTTTTGCAAACTCTTCAAATTCTGCACAACACTGGAAAATTCATGTCCTGGAAACTCACACATCTAACCTGTTTTGAATGCAATGCATGTGCCTGATTGACTTTAATCACTAAAGAAAAACATCATTCACTCTAGATGATAGAAGCCAGAAGTCCTTTCAAAACTGATTTACAGGTAGTATCTTAAATTAGTCCCTTGGTGGACATGTTTCCCTGACTGAGGTTTGTTTTTATTTTATTTTACTTTGTTTTTCTAAGTAGCAAAGACCAAGGAGGATTTACCCTGTCCATCTCAGAACTATTCATTGCAATTGTCTTCAAAGTATCACGGGACAGCACAGGCCACTTGTCTGTGTTGCTGCACAGTTGCCAGCTGAGCATCGGTAGTGTAAAAGTCAAATTAAATGAAGGATCTAGGTATGTATGCTAGGTATGTATAGAAGATTTTCTAATTACTCTGAAGGAAATAGTGGAGTTTGTCATATATGGGCCACTTTTCAAATTTTGCCTTTCAGAGATCCAGCTAACTACTGAAAGATCAAATTAGATTTTTAAAGGCCTGTTTTTTGTAAACAGTCTCCTTTGCTGAGTGTATGAAGGGTGGTTAATCTACATTTCTTTGTGCACATGCCAAAAAGTGAGCTGACTAGATATGACTATATAGACTGCATTTGAAAAACTTGACACTTGCGTATATTAAAGAATACAAGATGGCAAATGGAAATTTGCAGGAAGGAATCTAGACTCATTATGCATTTTGACAAGCTGACCTACAATTTAAGTAAAAAACTTTATATTTCAAACAAAAATATGACATAATTTTTGTAGTTCTCCTTTTGATTTTCTAGAGAGCTTTTTGTTATATTTAAAGAGAAAATGTGGCTGTTATCAGCATGTTGACATTAATATTCACAACTTTGCAGATTGCCTTCTAAATAGCTCCAATGAGACCCAGAACTTACAGCATTGATACAGTCTACCAAAATTAGTAATTGCTTTTCATTAATCTAAATGACACTGATGCCCTAGCTTGGAATATTCTACGATTTTATATTTCAAAGACTTCAATCCATGATAAAAAGTGTTTGTGTTCATTTTCTTTTCTTCAGCTGGATCTATAGTTTCCTATCTGGTTATCTTGAGAAGGCCATTCATTCTAAACTGGAGGAAAATGTAAGTTTGAAAAGGTGATTTCAAATAGTGTAGAGAGGAGTTGAAATACAGCCCTTTCATTGCTGACTTTTCTCTCTTTTCCTATAGATATGCCTAAATATCAAATGCAAAATACAAATGATGGATGCACAGCTTAGAAAGCAG
Organism: Tetrao urogallus; assembly: GCF_951394365.1. Classification (NCBI taxonomy): domain Eukaryota; kingdom Metazoa; phylum Chordata; class Aves; order Galliformes; family Phasianidae; genus Tetrao; species Tetrao urogallus. The sequence goes on along the minus strand of NC_136813.1, from coordinate 141,188,592 downwards.
AAGGGTGAGCTGCTGATTTGAGCTTTTTGAGTAATTTTCACAGTGTTTGTAGTGTTTTTATGACTTGCCAATCCATTTCTGTGTTCACAGTACCAAAAAAAAAAAAAAAGCAAAGAGGTAAAGACTGAGCCATTGTTCTCTGCATTAGTCCATTTCAGATTCTTAGAAATCTCTTGCAAGAACCTTATAGGCAATATTTAGATTTCTTCTGTCCCCATAGCAGGTCACCTGTAATCTTTCAGTTTGTTATAGCTAACAAATGTTATTTCCTTAGATTCTCAAGGAATTTTCCCAGTGATCCTTTATGCTCTTGCTACAGTGCACATAAGAAAATCTAGCAGTAATCCACTAAAAAGCTAACAAATATCCAGTCTTGCACTGTAGTTCTGCAAGATCTCACAAGCTTAGCACATCATGTTTTAAACTTGAGGTCAGTGAGATAATGAGATGATGCAGGAAGACAGAGTCACCCTAAGCGTATTTCTCTTCACAGCAGTAACAGTTCCTGTGTCACTCATGTCACAGAGGCATGAAGACAGTATATATAAATGCTCAAAAAGTGTTTAAGATTTTTACAACTATAATCAGTATCCTACACCTTTTCTTTTTCTTCCTTTCTTCATTTTTTCTTTCTTTCTATTTTTTTCTGCAAGACTAAGAATACTTGTCTGTAGTTCTCACTAATTTGAATTCACATAATTCTCCTACGTTATTACATATATTATGTATATTTTATATTATGTACACACAGAATCACAGAATCATAGAATGGCCCAGGTTGGAAGGGATCTCAAGGATCATGAATCTCCAACCCCCCTGCCACATGCAGGGCCACCAACCTCCCCATTTAATACTAGACCAAGCTGCCCAGGGCCCCATCCAGCCTGGCCTTGAATGCCTCCAGGGATGGGGCATCCACAGCCTCCCTGGGCAGCCTGTGCCAGCACCTCACCACTCTCATAGTAATACACATAATATATAATATATATTATTATGTATTAATGTCAGAGATTTCTTTCCAACTCTTCAGTTTGCATTGCAGATATAGCCACATGTTCAGAAGCAGACTTGTGTTTGTTTTCTTTCCCCAAAATGGCTATGTGCCAAACACTGGGAAATATTACTGAAAATCATGGTTATCAAGAACATTGTTTGCATATCAGGTACCCAAACAGTTCAGGCTCAAGATTGCTGAAGGCTGTGCCATCACACTGAGGAGTTCATAATCTCTGTGTGAATTCACCATTTCTCTTTAAAACCATCTAATTATTTATGCAATGTGAACAGAACTTACAATCCAATCAAAAAAAAGTCAGAAGACAGATGTTGTATATGTGTACTTTTCAGAAAAAGAAGTCTTTGGTCACATTGTCTGATAAACAAATCATCTTCAACACTGATATGGGTAAAATGCTAATGTCATCTTCCAAAGTATTTAGTACTGTTTTCCTTTACTGTGCTAATCATATAGAAGTTCAGTTCTCTTGTGCAAACACAAAACAATTAAGGGGATCCCGCCCTTGGTATTGTATTGCATGAGAGCAGATTTCTGAGGGGTCCATTCAGTTGTGAAACAAGAGAAGTAGGCCTGTAACTGGAGGAACCTTTCCCTTACTGCAAGTTTTTTGTTTTCTTCTTCCTTCTCCCACTATTCCCCCTCATCAGATTCATCATTTCTAGAACATCTTTGCCTTTAACTAAATAAAAGTTGCTATGATGCTTTTGTAATAATGCCTATTTTGTTTTTATCTATTATTTTTTCTAGTCTTAAGCCAAATAGATGCCTTTGCACAAATAGACTATTCCCTAGTTAGTTCTCCAGCAGTCTTCAAATCACACATTAACTTGGATTTGAAGGTAATCTGACATTAATATCTCTGTGCTCTCAAAGTCTGTTCTGATACTCTTCTGCCTTTTTTCATTTTCTTTCACTACAGTCTTAGTCAGCTTCTCCACTGTTCAGTTAGAAAAGCAATAAGGATTTGGGATGTTTCAAGTAATTAACAGCTGTTTTAGAAACCAGACACAAGTGTTTATTTAATATAGTAACTGCATTGGTTAATTCACCAAAATAAATTATTTCAGTTCAATCCCTTCAGATGTGCTTAATAATGACTGATACATAATCTATGATGCCTACCACTGTGATTGGGATGAGTCCATGTCTTGTATATGGGGAGATCACACCCAAAAAAGACTTCTCACAGAGAAGCAACACACAGCAGTTCCATTCTCACTAGTTTTTCACCTTTTCTGGCAAGAGATATCCCAGCAACACTCAGCTGATCCAGCAACTTCAACCATCTTTGTAAGGTAGAGCATCCCTATTGCTCTCAGTTGGCTTCAGTTTAGAAAGACATGCTAGAGTAACATTTGAAACTCTTCTCTGCTTATTTTATTCAAGAAGCACCATCCATAAGAAAAAAGAAAAAGAAACACATCAAGGTTCTTTGGACACCTTTTGCAAGGAAGATATAAGCAGTTTAAGAGTATTTAGCAATATCGTTAATTCTGGAACTATAGCTAGTTAGAATTTGCAAGTTAAACTTCAACATGCTGACACCCATCATGAGATTACAGACGAGTCAGGTAAAGAAGTGATTGATCTTCAGTGTTCCTTGGAACAAGCTGATTTTTGGTGGTTTTGAGTTGCCGTTTTCCAGCTCTCAATCTTTTTTTATTAGGGTTAGGTGTTTCCTTTGTGTCTCTCTTTTACACTACTTTTAGTGCTTATCAGGAGGCGAAGAAGAGTTCCTGAAGAATTTCCTTCAGTGTCACTCTTAGATTAAGTCAACAACTGTATCTTTGCAACAGAAGAAAACTGTGCTCTATTGCATTTTTATTCTGACTCATGGTGGCAGTTCAGAACTTTCATTTGAGTGCTCAAATTCAAATTTTGAAAGGTTGGAGTCCAGGTTCTCTGTGATTCCTGTTTTTTGTTTTTTGTTTTTTTTTTCCAAAAGAACTTCAATTTGCTGATTTTCAAGGCATATAAGAAACTCTTGTTTGCTGTAGGTTTTACTTATTGTCAATTTTATCTTCAGGTTAAGAAGATAGGATAAGAATTTGCTCTATTCAACCACTACTAATGCATTCTGACAAATACAGATGCTTACAAGTAGAAATACTTGTTAATGACTCTTTGCAGGGCACAGTCTATCCACTAGGAAATCACACAGACCCTCCCTTTGTGCCTGCTCCGTTTGGTCTCCCAAACAAAGGTGATTCCATGCTCTACTTAGGAGTCTCCAGTTATTTTCTTGAGTCTGCTACATTGGCTTACTACAGAGCAGGGGTCTTTAACATCACCATCTCCAAAGATGTGAGTATGATTTGTATATAATGGAATTACAAATACCAGTAGCATGAATGGTCAGCAGAGGAGGTCAATACTTCACAGGCTGCCCAGGGAAGTAATGGAGTCACCATGCCTGGAGGTGCTCAGGAAATGTATGAATGTGGCACTGAGGGACATGGTGAGTGGGCATGGTGGGGTGGGTAGGCAGTTGGACTAGGTGATCTTAGTGTTCTTTTCCACCTTAATGATTCTATGATGCTGTGATTATGTTTGCCATGTCACACAGGTCTGGATCAGAATTCTGCTGCTTACATGACTGAACCAGGACATTTTTTTTTTTTCATTTCATCATTTTAGATAGTCAAAGTCTCCCTCAGGCCTGAACTTACTGGCAGTTCCAGGCAGTAAATGGCAGAGATGAATGTCACAGAGCTGGTGTGCAAAGCATGCATGAAATAACCAAGGAAAGCTTTCCTCTGCATGAGTTCCAAACAACAATGGAAAGGGCAAGATAGGACAAAGAATACTTAGTCCACCATCTGCTGCATAGAGGCCCACAGCACGTGTATTGGCTGTGCTGAAAGTAGCAAAATGAGGCAAGAAGCAGGTACAGGGAAAGTAAGCTTTCAGTTGTGGGTGAAGAACATGTAAGACTTGTCTCAGAAATGCTGTTTCCACAACAGCATTAGTAGACAGGGATTGCAAGAAGTTTTGCTTGCTGAAACATTGCTAAGAGGGTCTGGCACTGGAAAACATCGTCACAGTGATCAGCAGAAAAAGGGTAAATAAGATTTTTGAGTCCTATCTGACATATTCAGTGTATTTCATCTGAGAGAGTCCCAAAGGCAGGAAGAAAGCAGGATGCCAGGTCTGTTCTTTCAAAGCTTAACAGGTACTCACTGTCTGGTAGGTGCCTCTGAGATAGATCCATGGGAAAGAAATCTTTCTCTCCTCTCTTCCACAGATTACTGTGGCTCCCCTAGGAATCATACTGGGCTAAGGAAATACTAAATTAAACACGGATTATTTAGAATCAAAGTAAATAGAGTATGCTTTTTTCAAGGAAGCCCTCATTTTTAAGCTCATATAATGACCTGACTTATTTCATTTGTTTACAGCTAGCTAGTACTTTTAACCTAACTACAGCCATGCTGAAAGATTTTGTTCCTGAGGTGGGTACTTCTGCCTGTACAGATCTTTTAAAAAAGAGCAGTAGCTGATGTCTGCTGTGGATATTATTTGTGTAACATATTTGCAAAAGTTTGGAGAAGACAAGGAAGCTGAGTTCGTTGACAATTAGTGGAAGATTCAAACATACATGTCCTCTCCTGATAACTCCATGTTCTTCCTAACTATATCACACTAATCTGAAGTCATTCTCTGTCCCCATGAGTGCCAAATTCACTCTCAGTCTCTGAAAAACTTATAAAGACTATGTCCTGGACATCTTCTGCAAGGTCAGTCTCCTTTTATTCCTGTTGAAGTAAAGTCATCTCTGTTGGGCTAGCCTGACTTCTCTATTTCAAGATACCTTCTAGCTGCAGGAAATTATATACAATGGGAAGTAATAGTCATGAGGAGCACAGTTTATAAATGCAACGCAAGACATTAAGATACTTACAAGATGCTTTAAAAATACCTAACATGGCAACATTTGCTATGAAGTTGGGACATTTTTTGTCCTCTAAGAGTTTATCTTTTTTTTTTTTTAATGACTCTCTGGAAGGCTGCTCTTCCAATTTTCTGTATTGTCATATTGTCAGGGTCATCAGTTTTTTTGTGCGTGTTGGGGGGGAATTGTTCATTTCCCTCATTCCCTCACTTCTTTATCACGTGTTACCAGTCCCCTCCTTATGAAGTCCCTTAAATTATTTCTCCAGATATATCTAAATATATGTTGGTGGATTTAAAGCTTCTTCATTTGCTTTGTGGTCTCTGCAACTCAGCATGTATGCCATGCTAGCTTCAACATTTAAACAGGTGTAATAAAAATTGACTATTTTGAAGTTACTCTTGAGTTTAACAAGAGTATTGTTATATAGCACCTTGTTGTGAGATAGCCACAGAAACTGTAGTTTAAAAAAAACTGAAGCTGCAGGAACTGCACGTTTAACCTTTTCTCTCTGAAATCCCACAGCTTGCTCTGCATTGCCCGACAGCATGCCCAGTGCTTCTGAAACTGATGGCTACATCACCACCTGTTGTCAGTTTGCAGTCAGACACATGCAGACTGTGGATCACTGGGTCTGTAGAGGTGTTTGCTGTTCTGCCAAATTCAACCATCCAGTACATCTTTAGAGGGAATCTAGTAAGTAGCATGAAGATAACATACAACATATAACATATAACATATAACAGTAAGATAACATTCAGTGCCGAGACTGAACAAATTATGCAGTAATCTTTCAAGTCCTTCTAAAATCAGACATCAGCATAATATACCATATACAGGTCTGTCACAAATGTACATACTGTTCTGTTGCATTTCGCAGGGAGAAAACCTGCACTACATACTGTAGAATTTAATACACATGTACAGCAAGCAATTTATGAAACTTATTCTTCCTATGTGGGAGGTTGAGTGATTCTTTGAGAATAAATTATAATATATATAAATGGGATTATCTGATGTTCCTAACTTGTTCCTTCTTGTTCAGTGTGTTCCCAGACATCTTTTGATTAGGTTGAAAGTGATCCAATTAAGTCAGCCATGCAGGGATTTAAATGACACTAATGATAAGGAAGGAATCAGGGCAGTATTATCACTTCACTCAGGTAATCCCTGCTGCACTCAGAAAGCAGCACATTCACAAATGATTTCACTGTTTATACATACTGACTAAATATAATGTTTAGGTGTTGTGTTTCCAATGACAAAAAGCAGTTGCTGTGTACAGGCACAAATGTATACAGTCACAGAAGACTGTTCTGTTTTTTCCCCGCAGACAACAAGTATCAGAGGCAATTTGACTGTAATCAAACAGAAGTTGATCATCTCATTACTTCTGAAGAGGTAATTAAGGAAAATTCAGAAAGCAAAATTAATGTTTCAAATGCTAGGACCCACCAGAACATCATTCTGCCTATCTAACAGCACTTGTTTCACCAAGAGAAGAGTAATGGTTACCTTCTTTCTCACAGGGGCTCTAAAATACTTTTGACTATTTAATCTATATTGTGCAGAGAAAATATAATAATACTGTGGAATAACCACTTCTCCTGTACAATGTGATATTACCCCTTTCTTAAGGTTAAATACCCCTCCAAATGACAGTGTTCAACATACTCAATATCTTAAAGTTTAAGTCTGTGCTGATGTTAGAGAATGAAGTTCAGTTGTTTATTCTACACCCTTTCCATGTTGCTGCCTTGTCATGTCTGAACATCATAAACAGATGCCACCATGAAAATGCTTTAGAGGAGCAGTACAACAAGCTCTTTGTACACCTTTACATGCAGGAAAGGGAAAAGTGACACTAAATAGCTGATACTATAACATGCCATCAAACAAAAGAGACTGGAAGTGTCTCATTAATTTGAAACAATGCTCAGAATGTTTTAGATTCTGCTTACATCTTGCTGGTTTTCTGGTTACCTACATCTACATGTGTTTTCAGCTGGCTTTCAGCAAAATTTATTCACACTTCAAACTCAGTTATTTTTTAGAGCTACTTTCTCCCTAAATGTGTAATTATGTAGAATTGACTTTCAGGCATATCCATGTTCCTTCTTGGTAGCCCTGCTCTGCAAGCTGGATCATAATTCCAGAGTATATTGTATTTTTTAACCTATTATAAATCCATTGGAGAAAAATGTAGGCAGCCTTTTTTGAGTTTTGCTCACTGGTCCCTTTTAACAGGAAAAGAGGACTTGGAATGATCACAGCCTGTCAGCATGAGTTCAAGAAAGAATGTTGCCATGCAAAACTTTTGACATGAGATTGTGTTCTTCTGCTCATCAGTATGATGTGTTTGTTGTTGTTGTTGTTGTTTTTTCCTCCAGAATTATGTTTACAGTTATCTGAGTGTGTATCACAGACATCAGCAAAAAAAGTTAGACTGGGCTGGGACTGAATAGTTCATCTAAATCATAGCAAACAGTTGAGGAAAGTGTACTTCAGCCATTACGGGAAGTAGCAATTCCAGAGAATTTTTCTTTGCAAATCTTGTAGTTGTAGCCCAAGACTATGGATGACTGTAGAAGTAGGTTGATTTCAGAAAGATCCCCCTGATTCCATAACAAGCGGATAGTCGTCTGTTTTGATAAAAACACTGTTAAGAATCAGAGTCTCTGGCAAAATTAAATATGTTAATCAGCACGAAATCAGTAAGAAGTTGCACAAATGAAATGTAAAGGAAATGCAAATTCTGACTACCTACTATACTTCTGGATTCAATTTTTGTAGACACATTTTGCAGCACTTTAAGAAAAAAAACAAAACAAAACCACGTATATTCTGTTTTCTGGAGAGCAAATGTGTGTTTCTTGAAGACTGTTCACTTCAAGCAGTGACTATGCAAAACTATTTTTAGTGAATCCTTTTTACTTCTTCGCTTTAGGCTCCAGTTCTCCCTGGTGCACTCTGCTGTTAGATTCTCTCAGGTAAGTTAACAGTTTCAGTGCCTGGGACAGGTAGCTGAGCCCTTCGGAGTTAAAAGCAGTTTAGCCAAAGTTGTTGCTGGACAATTCGCCATCTGAATTCGAAATATCATCTGCCACTGCTCTTTCTGTTTTCAAATACATTACCTGTTCTGTTTGTTTGTTTGTTTCTCTTTCTAGTACGAGGAAATAACTCTGGGGATGTTGTTTCCTTTGTCAGTAGAGACACCAAATATTATTATTATCATGCAACATTAATTGAAACAGGGAGAAGTGTCTGCCTAGACTGCATGACCTGGTCTGCCATCACAATTGATTTTACTGGCTTCTGCATCCAGCAGGACAAAGGCAGGCATGGGGCTTGCACTTCTTCTATCTGTTTCTGACAGCCAGCCTGAATTCACAGCTGGATTAAGTAGACATAAAAGTAGGAATAAGTACAAAGTCAAGCTTAAGCTCAGCTTCAGGAATTATCTTGAATCACTCCAAGCAAATAAAAGGAGAGTAAAAAACGGGGAGTAAAAGAAACAGCATGCCACTGGATTGGTCATTCATCATATACCTAGAATTGGTCAGGGCAACTACAACAGCTCAACCCAACCTACACCTTTAAGTGAAGGAAGGAAAACACCAAGCACAGCAGGATAAGACAGAGCACCAAAGTGGGAGCAGTTAGTGCCACCCAGAACACAGTTCATTTCCGAAAACTTAGACTTGAAAGCTGAAAAGGAGTTAAACAGATTGCATTCCTACAGTTAAGGTTGAGTTCAGGTACTTAACACACAGAAAAAAAAATAGTATTGCAAGAAAAATGAACATTGCATTGCTTTGTGTATTCACATCATCCAGGTGCCATTTAAAACAAAAAAGAATCTTTTTTTTTTTTTTTAACCTGAGATTTTCTTTGCCAGTTTTCCTTCTTAGCAATGAAAGGTCTTGTTTCTGATCTTTTGTAGTTCTAACCCTTGCTTTTCAACCTCGAGAAGCAGTCCCCTGGGCATCATGCAACAATCACCAAGTGTGTTTTCCCCCTTACTGCAGGTCTCACTGGTGGAGAATTTGCTGTCTTACACTTTACGGAGGGTAGTGATCCCAGCAATCAGTGGTAAGGACTGTGGCCAGTTCCTGAGCACAGTGGGTGGGAAAGCAAGACTGAAACCATTAAAGAGAGTGCACAGCTTCAAGGGCTGTAGTGTGAGAGGTTCTCTGTCAGTTTGACTACACCTGGTCAGCCGTCTGTGCTGATCCCTCAATCACCTGAATCAGACAAAGGCTGGGACAGAGCAAGTCTCAGCTCCTTTCCAAACAATGTGCATGAGTTTCCTTCTCATTGAAAGAAGTGCAGCAGCAGAGGTCAGACATGCTTGAGTCTCATCTCAACAGAGTCAAGCCATAACAAGAGAATGGTACAGATCTGGGAAGCTCAGAAGTGCATCTGCATGTTGTGGCTTTGGGACAGTGTAACATTATCACTTCCCTCTGCATTTATGCTCTGCCTGCTACCCCAGGCAGGACAAAGTAGAAAATCAGCTCAGTGGGATGTAGAGAGTGAGGGATGATGAAGAAAGAGGTGAAAGTGAAAAGAAACATATGGAATAGTAGAGAAGGTGCCTGTGGGATAAACAAGGGCAAGGAGACTGCTGAGGAAGGAGGTGAGATATTGATGAGGGATGCAAAAGTCAAATGGTTGAAAAAGCAAGTAGGACAAAACCTGGGGCTTGACCCAGGAAAGTAGGAATGGATGAAAATAAGAGGGACCCACAGGCTTAGATGACCATATAGAGAATAAAATGGAAGGAAGATGGCAAATAAGTCAGAGGGGGAAACACCAGAAACCACATCCCATGGAGTAGATGTCTGAAAAGAAGCAAAGGCAGATTGCAGTGTCGGACAGCTGAGAAATTTTGAGAGGTCTGTCCTCTACTTTTTCATGGGAATTGTTGCTTCTTAGCAAATACAAGCATCACAGATACAGTGGTTACTGATTAAAGGGAAATCTTAAAACTGAGTTCCTACTGAAAAAATGCTTCTGAAGTATTTTATTATTACTTATAGATACATTTGTCCTTTTTTAAGATAAATTAGGAAAAGGATTTTCTCTTCCTAACTTGGCCCACACCAGCCTGGTTGGACCTGTAATAAAAATGAATCAGGTGAGAAGGTCTCACTTTTAGTTAAATAATATTGATTCTTTTTCAGTTCTGTAAATTTGTGCATATTGCTGTGTTGTGTCATTCTAAAGATAGCTAATAGTAAAGCTTTAACTATACAGTAGATTGAAAATCCACACTCTGGATGAAAAATGTACACACACGCACCCCACCAGACCCGGGAGCTTTGAGCATTTGTAGATTATAAAGGGTCCTCTACCCTTCTGGGGGAATCCCAGCAAAGTGGAAACACCACAGCAACAGCTGTGCTATCCCCAGCAGGTCTTAGGAGCATTAAATGAGCTCTCACTACTGTGACCTTTCCATAGTACTGGAAAGCTAAGATGCAACCTCAGTGTCCTTGTGGTTAGCATTACCCAGCATTCTGGAGGGCTGCTAACATCAGAGCCTATCTGTACCCTGAAGTCAACTGAATTTCAGGAAGCACAAAGCCATGCTTGTTTCCTGCACTGCTGAGGGACTAATTGTCAAATCTACTAACACTGAATATGTCTGTCTGAAATTTAAGGTAATTTTACGTGTTCTTGTTCCTTCCTCAGGGTCATCTTGTGATTTTCACTGATGTTCACTACAAACATGAACAAGGGGAAGATGAGGACCTTCACAGACACCCCTAATGCCCCTTTTCTTTCAAACAATAATAGAGAAAAAAGAGGTCTTTCTTCTTTTGGCTTGTATGGAATAGATGCTATAACATTAGAATCTTGGATCTTGGTCACTATTTTTGATGTTTCTTCACTTTTCATAAACCAAATCTGTTGGTTTTTTAATATAGTGGGTATAGCTGACTTTTATTGATGCTTTAGAAAACTTGTTTCAGTCTGATGGGAAGGAGTGACTGGGTCTTGTGTTATAAACACCAAGTTTTATTAATTTCAGGAACCAGTTATTGCATTATTCAACTTATCTCCATTAGTGTTAGTGACGTTTTATGTGTAGAGTGAGATCTTATTTTTTGTAATATTTTTACAGTTTGTCCCTTTGTAACTGGATACCATGACTGGGAACAGATTTATGAAATCTAGTGAATTATCACAGAATTATAGAATCAAAATTTATGTTGAAGTAACCTCCAAAGGCCATCTAGTCCAGTGATCACCTAAGAACAGGACTGGTTAGATCACGTTGCTGCAGACTGTGTCCATGTGAGTTTTGAACCTCTCCAAGGACAGAGATTCCACAACCTTTCTGGGCAACATTTTCTGCTGTTTAACCAGCTTCAGAGTGAATTTATTTTCCTGATATCGAATCAGAATTTCCCATGTTCCAACTTGTGTCCATTGCCTTTTTTCTCTGCACTGTGCACTTCCAAGAAGAGCCCAGCTCCCTCTTTTCTGTATCCTCAGATCAGAAAGTTGTAGAAAATAAAAAAATCTTGGCAGGCTCTCTCTTTTCCAAGCTAAGCATACTTGATCTCTCATACTGTCCTAGTAGATCATGTTCTCCATCCTCATAACCATTTTTGTGATACCTGCTGGACTTGATCCAGGATGTCAATATCATTCTTGTAGTGGGGAGCCCAAATTGGACACAGTAATTCACAGTCTTGCAAATGCGAAATAGAAAGGAAGAAACACTTACCTTCACGTGCAGCTTTATGTTCAACCTTGCTGTCCACTAAGATTCACAGATCCTTTTCTGCATAGCTTGTTTCTAAAGATCCCCTAGCCTGGACTGATGCAGGGCATTACTCCCTCCCGGACATGAGGAGTGCACTGACTGCTCCTCACAGGTTGGTGTTGTGTACAAAGTCGCCAAGAGTGCACACTGTCCCATCATCCACACCATCAGTGAAGGAATTAAGCAGTGCTGATCGCAATATTGATTCCTGTGGGGCACCCACTAGTTGCCAGTCAGCACCTTGACTTTGCTAATCACAACTCTGATTCTGGCCACACAACCAATTTTCCACGTTCCTTCTCCACCCTGTAAATCACCAGTTTGATGAGATCAATGGAGACTGTTTCAGAGACCTTACTGAAATCAGAGTACATCATATCCATTGCCCTTCCATTGTCCACAGCACCAGTCAGCTGATCATAGAAAGCACTGAAGCTGGCCAGGTGTGCTCTGCCTCTGGAATACTCATGCTGGTTGCTCCCAATTACATTATCCTTCATGTGCTTTAGAAATGGCTTCTAAGATATTTTACTCCATATCCATCCCAGGGTTTGAGGTGAGACTGACCATCTTGTATTTCCCTGCATCATTCTCTTTGCCTTTCTTGAAAGCAGGTGTGATGTTAGCCTGTTTTCCAATCATGAGGAACTTCTGACTGCCATGACTTTAATAGAGAGCAGCTCATTTCTGTGATCAGTCAGCCAGCAGCTTTGAGTGCTTCCTGTCTAGTCCCATGGATTTGTGTACATCCATGTGGGTGAAGTGATCCCAAACATTGGCTTTCTCTGCTGTGGGTTATGCCTCACTCCCACAGGCTCTGCAAGGTGCTCAAGGACCGGTGTGTCTTGATGACAGATCTTACTAGTGAAGACATCTTTTTCTACATCTCTAATCACAAGTCCCTAGCCTCCTGAGCAATGGAGCCACACTCCCCTGAAACTTTCTTTTGCTATTGATGTATTTACAGAGCCCTTCACCTCCCATGGTTGTTTCAGCTCCAAATGAGTTTTGGCTTTCCTGACTTCATTTCCACATTTCAAGCAATGTCTTTGCGCTCCTTTCAAGTAGCTGGTCCCAATTTCCATCTTCTGTATGCTTCCTTTTCTTGTCTGAGGTCACTCAAGAGCTTTGTGTTCATCTACTCTGGCCTTCTGCCACGGTTGCTCAACCGTCTGAACATTGTTCTTGTGCTCTGAGGAGGTTGTCCTTGAAGATTAGCCAGCTTTGGGCCTTTGCTCTGCAGGGTATTTTCCCACAGATCTTGCCAAGCAGGCTCCTGAAATCTTCACATCTGAAGTCTACAGCTGTAATTCTGTTTTTTGTCTTGCACACTCCTCTCAGGATCTGAAACTCCACAGTCTTGTGCTCACTGCAACCAAGACTGTCCTGTCCTTGATTGTCATCCCGCAGTTTTTCGTTGTTTGTAAGTAGCTGCAGCTCTTTGAGGGGATCAGGCTCCACATAATTCTTTAATTCTAGAACTCTCAAATTTCTGGAACTGAAGAGCTTATTTTTCCCTATGTCACTGTCACCACCAGAGGAGTTACTGAAAGTGCATGAAAAAGGAGAAATGTCTACAAATGTTACACTACAGAAAGTTCTGTTCCAACTTGGGACAGAAATGTGGCTTGGGGTTGATTTTTTTCTGAATCCATATATACTGGTGCTCCTTTTCTTAATTAAAAAAATCATCCTGAAACCAAAGAGAAGTAAATCCCTGCAGGGCTTTCAACTCATTGTATTATGTAGTGGGAGAAGAGCGACCAGAAAAAGAACAGAAGAACTGAAAAAAAAGCTTTTAAATAGTTTGATGTCCCTCATTGATAACAGTCCCGGCACTTCTTTCTGCCTGTTTGTGGATTCATGAGATAGGGGAAAAAGAGAACAAAAGCCCTGCTACCCATCTCTTCTCTCTTCCAATGGGACACGTGCTCCAGCACCAGCCAACAAGTGCCATACCCGGATGGGCCTTTCCAAACCAAAGCCATGCCTTAGTGTGATGTTGCCCCTGAAGCCCTAGTCCTGAGACTGTTGTTAACAAAGTGATAAAGCAATTGTTCCTTTGATGACTAAAGAAGATGCTGTATATACCGACTGTTCCCCTGTATCATCCTATTCTTGCCTACTGGCCAAAATACCATTTTTGGTCTGGTATTACTTCTTAACTGACAGAATAACTGATTACCTGTACCTCAGCATGCTGCAGACTAAAGAGCATGGAGAAAGGAGGGAATTAGGGAAGCAGGGAAAGGGGACTGCTGCAGCACCAAGCTACAGGCAATGGCTGGCATTGTACAAACCAAAGTGATCTGCAGAGAAACAGCAACAAGTCTTCACTGCTATACTGATAAGTTCATTTTGTTTCCTGTATAATGGGTAAAAAGGATTGCAATCTGTATCCCCATTATAGGGATCTTATAGGTTGTTTTCAACCTAGTGATTCTATGATTCTATGATTCTACGATTAGCATTTAGATTGGAGCAAATGTTTTGTTGCTCTATAAGAAAATCAAATTAGAACATTCTTTTTAGAAGCTCTTTCTTCTAATATCTATAATCTATACCTTGAAAGGCATAAAGTTAGAAAGTAGAAACAATTTGCAGGGTATGTTAGTATACTATCTGAATATATCTATAAGCAAATATTTGGCTTTTACTGGGATATTTGTAGAAAAAAATGTTGCAACTGTTCTGGAAGTGTTATTTTTTTCTTTGCTAACTTTTGCTGAACGTTTTATCTAAACTAGTGATACTCCTTTAGAAGAACCATAAAACGTTAGAGGGCTATGATGAGCATAATCTGCTTAGTTTTTGGACAATTTTAAGTTGTCTGTAGATCTTGGAGATTTACATGGATGGAAACAATGGTGCTTGTCCTTTGCTCTGACAGAACAGCAGCACTTGTGCAAAAAAAGTGTAAGAAGAGGTTTACATACATGACGATGTGATTTTTATTCATTTTCAGTAGACAGAGGTATAAATAATGGAATGGTTATGCACGTGACTGCCTGTGGTGAATGTTAGATCTGTATATAGCCCAAGTATTTGTTGTCTGACAAATGTTTTTACCCTTTTCTATTTGTGATTGCACAATGAAGTGACTCAGATTGTCCAGCTAAGTGCTCCATGCCTGAGGGAATACACACAAGCTGATTGATTAAATCACCTCTTTCACAAGCCAGGTAGTACTGGTCAGCTGAAGGACCGGCAAGCAGAAGAAAGGGAAAATACTGAAAGTACTTGACACTATATATTGACACCACATTGGTATATATACACAATAGTTTAAATACTACATAATTTATTATTTTCTGTATTTTAACCAATTTCAGAACAGATGGGCTTAGACAGTTGTTTTCCACCTGTTCTTCCTAGCAGCTACACATTTCTTTCTTTCTTTCACAGTACACATTTGGTTATGAATGTTAGTCCTGTGGAACTACTGGAATATATTCTCCACTGGGATATCTTGTCAGGTCCATCTGAAAAGCCAGTGCAGAAACAGCATGCCACAAATGCAGCAACCACTGTGAGCTCAGCATCCCAGTGCCTGAGGTCCTCCACCTACGGTTTACACTGCCCTCTGCTTTGTCCCTAAATTAAATTAGAGTGATACTTTTAACTCTGTGACACTCAAAATAGCTCAAGACATGGTTATCTGAAAGGCCACTCCCTGTGTGATACTGCTGAAGGTGGCAGCAATTGGCTGTATTCAAGCTCTCAGCTCCTTCTTTTAAAAGACAGCACTGTGGCTGCAGAGGGTTTTCTTGCAGCGTCCTCAACCCTGTGGTCTGATACAGCAAGACTCCTCTTTTCAGCCTTCAGAGAAGAGGTATGGTAACAAATAATTTGTGACTGTTCTTTGCTGTGGAGTGCTTTTGTTGGGAAGGGATAGATGTAGATAAGTCTGGCAAGATTTGGGGATTTTAAATTATGAGAACTGTGCATGCATAGAAAACACGTTTCCTTCCAGCATTTTGTTTTAGTTGTGCACAAGAAAGATATGTTTCATTTGCCTCTCAGTTTCTGACAGCGAAAATTAAAAAGAAAATACTGGCCTTACCAAAAGGCAAAGGTGTTCTGTGGGATTATTTAAAACTTTACAGCAAAATTAAGTCAGTGTAATATCATAATTTTGCAGCTTACTTAAATTGTGATTGTGACTGAAATTCTTCAGTTTTGAGTTATAATATTATCTCTAATGGGTGATGAAATAGGTAGTGAAAGATAGAGCAACACCTAACAATTTTTCATGTGTTAGGAGAGAGTGTAGCCTTCTTCTAACAGATGGTTTCATCCCAGCTCTGCCCTGTGGTAACTAGAGGGATTTTTTACATAGAAGTAATGCTAGGAAAGACATGCTAATATTTTGAGCTGTCCATGAGTGGGCTTCTCCCACTCTCCCTGGAGACTTTGCTGGCAGCAATAGATTCTGGCTATCACACAACATGCAGTTTGGGGTTCATGCAGCATAGTTCCATCTGAATTTCAACCCCCACAGAAGGCCCAGGAACGGGAGTTTGTTTTACTTGTTCACTGCCCTGCCATAATTCACTTAACCAGGGGTTAAGTACATAACTAGTACAAGTTCAGGTTACCTACCTTAACCTCCTCAGAGGTAGACTTTAAATCCTGTAGCCACAGGAGGATTATAAGCACTCCCCACAGAGCAATTTGTTTTAAGATAGGTGGGCTATGTCCCTCTTCACTGTAAATATGGCTGTTGCAAACAAGAGACCTAACTTTTGAATGGTTGTAATTAAATAAGATCAATCCCACCCAAGTGTACTGGGAAAGGCAAGAAGTAAATAGTAAATGATTTTTTTGTCCTGGGCTGTAAGTCACTGTCCCCAGCTCTAAGTATCTCCTTAACATTTTCTGAGAAGAGATGATGGAAGAGTAGATAGACTCTATTGCTGATTACCCCAAACAAGGGAAACAAGTGGCAGCCACTAATATGTAAATCATTATTAAAAGCATTTATTTTGCCATTATTAATTTGGTTATATAGGACTTTCAACACTGATGTCCCTCTCTGTGAATGGAGAAACTAGCTAGAGTGTGCTTTGGACAAAAGGCTGGAAACCTCAGGTGCACCTAAGTGATGACATACATAGGCACAACAAGAAGCAAAAAGGGGAATACGTGATAAAATACGTGATAAAACATGATAAAATATCCACCTTTAGGGGTGTCAAAAATAGCCAGTTTGAGAAGCTTGGTCATGATGCTCAACCTTACTAAAAAAGAAATGGTGAAGTAACTAAAATAATAGAAAAAGTAGAAATGGTCCGTTTGTTTCAACACTTTACTTGTTTCCCACAAGGCACTAAAAGAGTCCTGTGGAAGATAAGAAATACAACTCTATTCCAGGCAAAAGAGTTGTTTAACAGGAATGAAAAGCACAATTCTACTACAGTTTCAAATATTTCTTTTAACAGGTCCTTTAAAAAACAAAGGCGATGGTGAAGATTTGCTGTTCTCTCCTCCTCTTAAGTTTGCTCAGTGTGCAGCTAAAAGCCAACCCTGGACTCAAAGTGAGAATCACTCAGAATGCCTTGGAGTATGGTAGGTGTGCTGAAGCTTGTGGTGATACTGCACTGAATCCTGATATGACAGGTATCTTCAGTAATGAGGGCAGTGGGAGGAAGTAAGCTAGTCAAAGGCTATAGAGAAAAGGAATGGTTAAGAGCACAATAATTTATTCACATCCATCCCGTCAGCAAGTAATGTTTTAAAATCTGCTAACGTGGTAGCACATAAATATAAACCTATTGTCAGTATCAAAGGCAACTGAACCAGTCTTTCTTTTCCTTCAGCCAAGAAGGTTGGGCTAGAGATCCTGAAGAAGAATATAGAGAAGGAGCAATTCCCTGATTTGACAGGCTATGAGAGATTTGGGCTTGGTAATGTCAACTACAACATCTCAAGGTAAGTAACAATCCTAGAAAAATAGTTCTGGTAATATGCTACTATTATATTTAGCTCTGTGCATGGATTATAATGGGAATGTTGATGTGTTTTACAGTAATTGTTGCTTAAAGGAGGGCACGTGTAGCTTACATCCGAAGCCTGATGAAGTCAAAGCAAAAATTCTCTTGATTAACCCCTGTTTGGATAAAGTTATCTGGTCTAATTTAGTCAGCTAAGCCCTTGCTATGATCAGTGGAGAAAGATTTACATACCCAGAAGGCAGTTACACCTATGACTTAGACACCTATTCTAGAACGAGTTTAAACATCCTCTTCAGCTGTCAGTGTTTCTCCACTGACCACATGGGGAGCCCAGAGGAACAGCTTTCCAGCTTCCAGGTGGCTGGAGCAGACCAAAGTGGAAGCTAGATCAGAATTAGCTGCAGACCATGAGTACAGCTGTGAGAATAGATTTTAAAATGCTGCCCAATGTAACATAGCTCCTGGCCCTGGTAACTATCCCCACCAATTTGGTCACTGGAGTTAGAGACTCCCAGGAACGGCTGCTGAATGAAAGGACATTTTCACTTTGCTAAAACCATCAGGACTTCCACCTGAATAAATTATCCCACTGCACAGTGTGATTCTGAATGCAAGCACACATACTGTGTAGCAAACAGATATTAAGTCCTTCTAAGGCAGCCAGCCTTATGATGCACAAATCACGCAGAAATATTACATGTTTTGAAATACTAAAAGGGACAAAGCTGCAAAATATGTGGGGTCTCCATGTATAAACACACAGGTCAGTGTTTAGATATAACACTTTTAGGTGTTTAGTTTGGAGTGTTATTAAGTTCATTAGGTGCCCTGTTGGTTGCTCAGCACTTGACAAATATGCTTTAATGACTTATTTGTGCAAAAAAAAAAAAAAAGTGTAAAACTAAGTGATACCATAAGAGTGGAGTAGCAGTTATGAGTCCTGCTCTCCTGAAAAAGTGTGAGCAGGACAAATCAAGTAAAATTTGAGGTTGCCTGAAATACTCATTTTTATTTTTATTTTTTTCCCTTATCTTTCTCATGCTGTAGAATAAGAGTCACTGCTGTTGAATTCCCCAACGTTTCCATCTCCATCATACCCAGGAGTGGGATAAAACTGATGATTAGAAACGCTTCTCTCACCATCAATATGAACTGGAATATAAGGACCTGGATGTTGTACGTGTAGCCTCGTGTTCTGGGATTTTTCTTGATGAAAAATATAAAAAAACAAGTATTGGTTTGTCCTGTGAGCTCTTCATGGCAGAAGTGGCCTTTAACAGCTCAAAGAAAAAATCCAGTAACAGTCTGGTTCTCATTGACAGGAGGGGTAGTAGGTCTACCTACAACATGGCATGAGCTTCAGTGCAGCTCACAAACAAAGGGTAGAGGCCTTCACTGAGGCTTTGCACAGCTCTTTCTCACAACCAGGCTATGAACAGTTTGATCAAAAATACCACAGCTTCACCACATTGGAGCTGGTCTTGAGCACGGGCTGCCAAACCCCTGGGATGGTGGTGGAGAGGAGGGCACCCCAGGCCCTGAAATAGGTTTGCCTTTTAACAGACATAATCCAGTTGCCTTTGCTGTGGGCATGTCTCGTAACTATACACAAACTACTTTAGAACAGTGAGTTACCTGTTTTTCCTAATTCAGCACGTTTCAAAACTCCTAGCATGGAAATTTGTGTAGAATACACGATTGTTTTCTCTATGAGCAATACAATGAAAAGTATTCAGACAAACTTCATCTTCAGTGAACAGCAAGAATCTGTTTAAGCCTTAGAGAGCCTTTAATGTTCACTAAAATAGGTTTTTCAGTTGTTTATGTACTTTTACTTTATGCAGCAAAGACGGTGGAAGAAGCACAGTGCACATTTCCAAGGTGTTTGTTACTGCAATCTTTTCAACACCCCTGGATAGTATGGGTCGTACTTCAGTGTCCCTTAACAGCTGTCATACGACTTCTGGTGATACAGACATCAAGTTGAATGGAAAAAGTGGGTAAGTGCAAGAGATCTGTGTACATGCTGGGAGAAAATAAATGTCAATGAACGGCACAAGGACAACTTCACAAAATAGGAGAACTAGAATTGCTGTTAGGTGTCTGTAAAGAACACATGTGAGAATCAGGGCCCTAATCTAGTGCTCAAGTGGCCAAGTTTAACCTCTGTTCTCATCTTTGTGCACCGTCATTTGAGTAGAGAATAAATACAGCAACTTCTGTCAAATCAGATATTCCCTTGTGCTTCTTCAACACAGAATTCTTTCTAAGTACAGCTCTAATCTTCAACTCTAGGCAGAAGCCATATGCTTATACTATGCTTTATGTACTTTAGATCAGAAAGCTATAAAAAAAAAGAACCAGACTGCTGTCTATCGTTCCTCTTGATATAAACCTGTGCAATGTGATTTCTTGTATTTCTTATATTTCTCTCACTGTCTGAATATAGCTCTTGTCACCCAGCTTTGGTTTTCTGTTTGGTTGGTTTTTTTTTATATATGCATTGAGAATTCCTACTGCACAGACTATTTATTTTGTGTTTACACAATGGTGCTAATATAAACAAATTATTATTCATAAAGATGAGCCCAGTCTAATTACTGAGTAAAATTACCTCCTTTTCAGTGGTAGCTCCCTGATAGCTCTTGAATTTCAGAAAGCTCCCACGTGTACTGGTATATCACACTTAGAGACCACTGAAGTCATGTTCCACAGAGATGTCTGATTTCCTATTAATGACTGTAGTACTTGACCCATGAATTGTTTTTTTCTTTTCCTGTAGCTTCCTGCACGATTTCTTTATCAAATATCTGAAGAAACCCATTCACAGGAACTTGGCCACTAATGTAAGCCTTTCCGATTGTGTACGGGAGAGTTTAAGGAATATCACTTTCAGATGTCAGCGCTGGGAACTTGGCAAAGGATGAACCAGAAAAATTATAGTTTGGTTCTGGGCTGATCGGCACACTTATTGCTTTGCCAGACAGAGAAACTTCCAAATAAAATGTTGAGTTTGTGGCTGGGATATTAACTGATCCAGAGATAGGTGAGTTTCAACCAGAGCCAGAATGTGCAGTTATTTTCCCATTCCAGTGCAGAACAGGACTGTGTGCCTGTGTACAGACATCCTAGTTGTCGGGTAATGTTCATTCTCAGCAGGTAAAACACATACTGTGTGACACACAGATCTCATGATACACCATTGGATAGTATGACTTATTTAAACCTCTTGGTTTCAAAGAGATAAGCAGTTGTGACAACATCCTGCCTATCGCCTCTAAGAAGGTAGAGCTTGAGATGGGTGTGATTCGCTCCAAGACAGGGATCTGCTCTGAGACCAATATGAGATCTCCTTCTCACACTTCTTAAACTGTGGATTTGTCACCCCCATCAGGCTGCCTTTAGCAACTTCCCACTTCATTGCCTAAAGGCAGCTCTGACACAGGCCATGCTTGCATTGCACAGAATAGATAACCATAGAGTCATAGAATCATTTAGATTGGAAAAGACCACTAGGATCATCTAGTCCAACCAGATAAGATGCAGCAAGGAGCTTTATTATTGGAGTTCTCTTTAAAGTGACTGAAGAAAGACATGTTCCTTTAGAAACAGATTTTTAGTGCATTAAATCACCTCCTGGACCTGATAGCTGAAGAAAAGCAACCTTAGGTATT
The DNA here is from genome assembly GCF_951394365.1 of Tetrao urogallus. NCBI lineage: Eukaryota > Metazoa > Chordata > Aves > Galliformes > Phasianidae > Tetrao > Tetrao urogallus. Next base: position 141,167,276 of record NC_136813.1, on the reverse strand, counting down.
TTGACAATTGCTGAAATTGTAACATAAGGAGACAGATTTGCTAGCACACAGGTAAGGGGTGTAATACAGTTCCATGATAATCATGCTGTAACTTGAGTATGCTTTTATGCAGTCTTGTCCCAACATCAGATCTGGGATCCAGCTGATAGCTAAGGACCTCCAATCACTGAATGGTGAGTCCCCTGTGATATCTTTTCTTTCTGCCTCTCATCTTCTGTCCAGTGAAATTCTGTAGTTTCCTTAACAGCAGCTGGATAGCAAAGCCTCCAGGAGCTGTATCAGAACCCACATTCTGTCTACTCCTTTACTTAGAAGACCACAGGTAAATAAAATAAATGATACTTGGACAAGAAAAGGACATTTCTGAAAAGCCAAGGACTTGGGAACTATTCTTAAGTTGTACTTTTGATGTTAGGAATGCAACTTAGAGATCACACAGCATTTACTATCAGTGCTACGTGGCCTCTGAGGACTCTTATGCTCTTCTGCTTAAAAGAAAAGAAAGAAAAAATATTTTCTTATGTTAACCATTTTAGATTTGCAGGAAGCAGCCAAATTGTTGAGCAGACACAATCTGCAAAACACAAATGCCTAAATAGACCAGGCAACCACCCTTTTCTGGGGAAATATTTGCAAATCAGAGGTACTTCAAATACTCTCGTGCTGCTTAACAAGAAAACCCACTACAGCCATGGGCATTTCCTTTTTCATTTGGTTAAACAAAATGTACTTTTCCACTCTGAGAAAACATTAGACAAACTAAAAAAAGATGCTTTGAAGAACATACCAGTAAAATGTCAAGCCTTAGGTCAGAAATTATGTTTGGATATCACAGGTTTTTTTTCCTACCCTTTGGAACACATGTCATTTTCCTTCAGGTGCTGACTTAGTTTTAACGCACATAAAATTCATTCTGTGGTTGTATAATATTGGGTATTTTGCTTTGTTTGCCACATACACAGTCCCAGTGCGAATTGATGATTTGGCTGAAATTGACTACTCCTTAAACAGCTTGGAAGTATTCCGACCATACATTGACATGGCCTTAAAGGTAACTGCTGTAGTGTTATTTGTCAGGATTGCAAGAGACAACAGAAAAATGAGTATTTGATATGCAAGTCTTGGGTAATGTCACTGATACTGCAAAAGATAATGTGAGTGATTTTAGGATTGTCTGAGCTAACTTTTGTGCGTTCTTTCATCTGCACACATTACTTGCTGATTTTGACCTTTGTCATTTTAAAAATCCATCTTGTAACTGAGACCATTGGCTGGCTCTGGGCAACAGTTTTCAAATCTAAATTTTTGGAAATGGGGAAAGGAGACAGTAAAGCTTTTCAATAAGGAGGTCATTCAATACATAAGTCCTTCATTTGGTTTTCTGAGGTGGTAGACTGTCTTCAGTAGGTGATCAGCATCTGAAAAGAGAAGTCTCATGTATCATCTGTGAAGGTGTCCAGTCTCTGGAATTTGTCTTCACCACCTGCTTGAAAGCACCAGAGCTCCAGGGTGTAATACAAATCCTATGTACTTACTTATACAACAAATGCATAGCTTAAGCAAAGGGAAAAAAAGTCTGCGGTCATTTCAAAGTCATGTTTTGATTCTGACTTTTTGTATTAAATCTCTGAATATACATTTCAGGGGATGGTCTACCCAGCTGGAAATTATACTGGCCCTCCCTATATGGCAACTCCCATTGCTATCCCAGACCAAAGTGACTCCATGCTCTACCTTGCCTTCTCCGAGTATTTCTTTCAGACATTCTTATTTTCTTACTACACAGCAGGGGCCTTCAACATCACCATTGCAAAGGAAGTAAGTAGGACACGGGAATGGGGTCAGAGTGGCTCGGTCATTCAGTGTGGAGCTTTGACCTGCCAATTGTCAGTATGCAATAGATTCACTGCTAATTGGGCTGTGAAGTCCTGAGACAGTAGAGCACAAACGCTAAGGTATTGTAATGCTCATTTTATGTTCTGTACAGATTCCTCAGTCCACAACCAGAGATGCCTGGTTCCACTGAGTAAAGTACTTAGCCACATAAAAGAAATTTTTTATAGACCTGTGGAATAGTCAAGAGATGGTCACATAACTTACTCTGGGCAATTTAGCTGCCTTAGTGGCTTTTTCCTGACGGGTCTTTACAGAGTAAAAATGCTACAGAGACCATGGAAGCAAAGCATAAGACAAAACAACTATGATTTGGAGCTAGGCAAACTTGGATATACAGTCTACAGGAGGTTCACTAAGTCCCCAGACCTAAAGACTGCAACGCAAACTAAGATAGTATAAAGCATTTGCTTTCCCAGGAAGTACCTTGACCTGAGTTATTGGGAATAAGCTTTAAGTATACTGAGTCTCTTAAGAATATTTCCGAGAACAAAAGGTATAAAACAAAAGATCCATTGAAATGACAGTATTAATGCATTAAAGAAAAGCTGAGAATGGTGGTCAAACCTGGTGAATTGATTTCTTCTAACTTTATTTTTCCCCCAGGCTTGCAGATATTTAAATATAAGCACTGAGATGTTTAGTAATATCATCCCCAAGGTGAGTGTCATTACTTTCACAAACTGTTAGAAAACTGCCCAGTGTGAGTGTTAGACACCTCAATACTGGCGTGTCCCAAAGGCCTTGTAGGTGCAGTGGGGCTCTTGCTCTGGAAAAATGGGCATATGCATGCATGGTAGCAGCAGAGGAGATGGACCTTGTCACCTCCCATCCCCACAACTGAATGACTATTATCAAACTTGGCCATAATCTTGTACATCAATCTTTACTCCAGTCACTGTTTCAACACTTACAGCAGTTCCCACATCAAACTAGTCCTAGACAGGGAAAAGCTCCCAGTCTAAATCCTGATCTGGGAGAACTCTGCCAGAGCTTCCAGTCAGAAATAACTTATTTCTCCTGCCCATATGTGCATAATTGCCTTTGTTTCACTGCCAGCCGGTGACTGACTAGCAGAAAGCAATACAGGAAAGACCTGGGAAGGGACTGTAGTGCTCACATGCAGTAAAGTGAGCTAACAGATGGGCAGGAAACATTACATCCATTGAAAACAGAAGGCAAATGTACAGGATTTCCATTTACTTTAGGAAGAGGAGAAGAGATATAACAGAAGAGATATAAGAGATACAAGCATGCATGGCTTCTACCAGCATTCTCAAACAGAATAAGAAACCAAAATGAGCACAAGAGACCCCAGCCCTTGAATGCCTAGGATGGATAATTCTGGATTTGTGCTTCTAAGAATCACAGAATCATAGAATCATTAAGATTGGAAAAGACTACTAAGATCACCTGGTCCAACCACCCCATGATACCCACTGCCCACGTCCCTCAGTGCCACATCCACACAGTTCTGGAGCACCTCCAGGGACAGTGACTGCACCACCTGCCTGGGCAGCCTGTGCCACTGCAGCACCTCTCCTTCTGAGAATAATTTTTTCTTAGCAGGCAACTGTAAGAACTTCTTATATTTGTCTGCTTCCTGTATGATACTAGGTTCCCTCCTTAGAAATCTAAGATTGCTTCAAGAGCAATTGTCATGTGGTCTTCTTAATAAAATGCCATGAGCATTTACACTAATATTCCACCTCTCTAAGTAATGAGCTTGTGAACCTGTGCGCTCTTTAGGCAATGGAGAGTCTGAGGCTCCTCAGAGGACAGTCCACAGCAGGTATCTGTCTTATGAGATGGATTAATCTCAAAGTGAATGACCTTTGAGCTCCTTTATTATTACTTAAATGTCATATTTTGTTCCATTCCTTTCCTGTGTTCACAGACTAATATTTAATTTAATTTCTCTACAAGTGATACAGAGGAAATAATATTTCTAGAGTGGAAAGAACTTACCATTGCATTCCTGATTCAGCCAAGATTGGTGATTTATCACCACTGAAAATTTCTATTTCCAGCTTGTATTAAAGAATTTTATGTTAGCAGCTGTTCTTAACCTCATCTTAAACAAATAGCTCTGAGAAAGAGAAAATGTATATTCTGACCTGTTCTACAAGAAGAGCATTTCTCTGACTTTTTTGATTTTGCCTTGGAATCATGCAGATAGCCAAATACTCAACTATACCGTATCCAGTTATGATGAAGCTAATGGCCACTGAAATACCTCTCATCAGCCTGCAGCAGGATTCTTTTACTCTAGAGATTCAGGAATCCATGGAGGTGTTTGCTGTTCTGCCAGACTCAACCACTCAGTCATTGTTCACAGTGAATGTAGTAAGTACAGTAAACAAGGTAACATTTAACTCAGGGCTAAGTATACTTGTTCTTTCCTGCTGTTAGAATTCTCTACAACAAAGTACCATATTTTTAGTATTTAGACATGCAAGTTCCCTTTAGTCACTGGTGATGCTGTGTGGCCCCACTTAACCTACTGGAAGGGGAAGAAATTTTTCTATGGGGAAGAAGTTTTTCCTGTAGATAAATGAGAATCCAAATAAATTGACACTTATTAACCAAAGATTTGTTCTCTGGAATGATTTTTGTAAGCATGGGTCATGTCCCATGACATCTTGTTCTTCTAACTGAAAATGGTTTTGATTAGTGAAATCTCATTATCCACATTTCACCTGGCCATGGAAGAACCCCACATACACAAAACAGCTCCTATACACAGCCAGGAAGACGGTGCTTCTGCATTTGTGACTAATTCTGAGCAAGGGTTCTGTTTTCTGTGTCTGTAAACCCATGGTTTCTTTCTTCTGCAGGCAGCCAACACCAGCATTGCTCTGAATGTCTTTGACCAGAAACTCACAGGCTCATTATGTCTGAACAGGTAATTCAACAAGGTTGGCCTGTGCCTGTCTGGAAAACAACACTAGCAATCTCAGCATTGCAGTTTTTACATGTGATCAGCTAACCATAATTTACTCTCTCCTCTGAGATAGGTATGCAGGGCAGTTACGATGATCATGAATAATTTGAGAGCTTCCCTCAATCCTTTCCAACTAGTTAAGATATATCTGCTCTCTAGTCTGCCTGTGCAGGGGTCCAGGACACAGAAAAGAACATGGACACCTGCAGTTTTCTCTATGTAGAGTTAGGGGGAGATGCCCCAAGAGAAGCACCGCAATGTCTAGACTTCAGAAAGCCAAAGCAGAGAGACTTGGACATTTAAAAATCTACAGTATTACATTTTATAGAGAGAGGCTCTGTAAACCACAGCCTTATAGCTGGGAATTGGGACACTTACTTCACAAAAGACTCCTTGGGAACAAAAAGAATATGCAGATTCTTTCAGGACACAGCAATATTAGGAATGTAAAGAGGATAGTGTCAATAGTATTGGGGATTTTTTTTCCAGCAAAATTAAGAGAAAAAAATCGGAAGCATGCAAGTAATTGGATACTTGAATATGTATGGAAAAGTATAAGTATTTGAAGTTGGAAATATTGACATGAGCAGCACAGCCATCAGTGGCAGTACCATACTGGGAACAGTCATTCATCCCACCCCTAGAAAGGCTCACATCAAAGTATTATGCTTAAGTACCAAATCCTTGCAAATGTTCTGAGAGCGTGCACATCCATAATGCTGGCCCTACTAACATCAAATGCTGATTGGATTTTCAAGACATAGCACAGAAGAAGTGCACTCACATCCCTGGCTACAGCCCTTCTAGGATTTTTCTGCATGCTTAGCTATGCCCTAAGAGATCACACCTTTCTCAAGTAAAAGATATTTCTTCAAGAGTCTGCTTACAGATGTCTTATAAGGCCTAGAGCTCTGAAGCAGTGACTGTACATCTAGAATAATACCTGTTTGTCCTTTCTAGTGACTCATCTCATTTCACTTCTTTCCCTCAGGCTCCAGTTCTCCCTCGCCCATTCCAATGTTGGCTCTTTTGAGGTAAGCAGATAGTTTAAACACATAGGAAATACAAACCAGGACTAGTAATGATATCAAGGCTAAAGTAGTAAAGAGTAAAGATATCAAGGCTAAGCAGCTAAATTTTATCTGTATTCCTAAATAATTTGGCTTCATTCAAGGATGTCTCTTTTCCTGTCTTCTGGCAGCCACCTCACTGCTGTTGATTAAAAAATAATAAAAATAATAATAATAAGTTTATTCTCTGAGGCAATTCAGTGTTCTGAAAATTAAATATTCTGAAGTTTTTCTGACTAATGTATCATATTTTATCAGTAACTGGAGAGATGTCTCAAATCACAGCCGTGGAATCTGCGCACAGCAGCAATCTGAACTCTGGCAGTAGGTGGAGCAAGTGTGCTGCAGTCTGGGCAATCACATGTAGAACTGTGAGCATTTGCATTTTGCATCTCACTTTCTGCATCATTTCAAAGACTTAAGATCCAAAGGTTACTTTAGCTAATGGCTCTCTGTAGCTAAATGAGAGCCAAAAGCTGAATGAAAGCCTACAGATCTCACCCAGAATGTGGGAATGATGATTCTGCCACTATCAGAAAGTGATGTCTAACTCAGTTTTTTTTTGTTTGTGACAGATCTCATTTCTGGAGAACATCCTGTCTTATATTTTACAAACTGAATTAATTCCATCAGCCAATGGTAAGGCTATAACACCAACCTGTATCATGTGGTTGAAACACCTGAGGGATGGGATGCCATTCAGAGAGATCCAGACAGGCTCAAACAGTGGGCGCAGGAGAACCTCATGAGGTTCAGCAAATCCAAGTGTGGGGTCTTTCACCTGGGTCGTGGCATCCCCTACTATCAGTATGAGCTGAAATGAAAGGATAGAGCACAGCCTTGCTGAAAAAGACTGGTGCATAACAGCTGGACATGAGCTAGCAGTGTGCCCTCACAGCTCAGAAAGCCAACTGTATCCAGGCCTGCATCCAAAGCAGCATGGCCAGCAGGGCAAGGGAGGTGATCCTGCCTCTCTGTTCTGTACTAGTGAGACCTCACCTGGAGTACTGTGTCCGGATGTGGAGTCCTCTGTACAGGAAAGACATGGAGCACATCCACAAAAATGGTCCAAAGGATGGAACACCTCTCCTATGAGGATAGGCTGAGAGAACTGGGGCTGTTCAGCTGGAGAAGAGAAGGGTCCAGGGAGACATGAGAGTGGCCTTCCAGTATCTAAAGGGGAGCTGTAAGAAGGAATGGGACAGACTCTTTAGCAGTCTATTGTCTTATCAGACAAGGGGAAATGGTTTCAAACTTAAAGAGGGGAGATTTAAACTGAGAAAAATACAGTAAGTTATAGCAGTGAAGTGAAGCAAGGTAGTGAAGCAGATCCTTGGAGACAACCAAGGTCGGGCTGGTAGGGCTCTCAGCACCCTGCTCAAGCTGTAGATGTTCCTGTTCATTGCAGGGAAGTTGGACTAGATGGCCTAAAGGTCTCTTTAAACAATTCATTTGATTCTATGATTCTGTTCTTCTAAGAATCAGCTAAAAGCTTTCAGCTGAGTGGGTGATTCTAGGAACTTTTGACATTCTGCTGACGTTACTGGTTCCTATTAACTCAGGTGGAACGTGACCATCGGCTAGTAAGCAGCAGAACAGGAAGCCAGATTTGTAAGGTTCTAATTTCTGAATAAACAGGAGGTTGCTGAAGGGCAGATATTTATTATCTTTCTCATGCATCCTTAAATCACTGTGTTTGTCTTTTCCTAAGCTAAACTATCCAAAGGCTTCCCTCTTCCCAATTTGGCCAATGTTACCTTCACAAGACCTCGTATTACAATCGCACAGGTGAGATTTTAACATTCTTATGAAAAAGGGGTTTTTTGGGTTTTTTTTTGTTTTTTTGGTTGTTTTTTTTTTTTTTTTTTTTTTCCATGATGGTGGGCACTTACTTACCTTCCACTAATACAGGGAATTTTTTGGATTTTGAACTAGTTAAGCAATAAAAAAACTGGATCTAAACTGCGATCTGTAATAATGGCAGAATCCTATTAGATACAAATCTATCCTTTGAGTCTATCTCCTGAAATACTCTCTAGATCTCAGTTTGAACATACAGATTGTTGCTAGACAGTCAGTCAGTACAATGCTATTGCTGACAGATGAATTTCCGGAAGATGTGTAAGCGTGGTGCATTTCTCCATTTGCTTACCAGCTTCTCAGATATTTTCTGCTTTGCACAGTCAGCCCCAAATCCTTCTTTGGGGCCAGGCACAATGCGCAACTCAGGAAAGGCAATGCAAAGGGTGTTTTAAAATCTTTTTTTGCATCCCACATACCTTGAAGCATCCAGGTACGCAATCCCTACAAAAAAATAATTGTTTGGAAGTTGTTTCAGTGACTCTAGCTGCCAATCACCTTACAAGCTAATTATGTACAAAGGATTTTAATGGTTCTGTGGGACCCATTTCCCACCTCACTTTCTCTAGTCAGTTTTCTCATCATTAGCTAGGAATGAGAGGACATGGGTGAACTGGGCTGGTAGTTGGACCAGGTGGTGATCTTAGTGGTCCTTTGTAACCTTAACGATTCCATTGCCAGCACATTGCAAAGGGATAACGGTGGGCAAAGATGGGGCTCTCTTGCAGTTTGAAAGACAAGAGTTTAATAGAGCTCATCACTCCCAAGTCCCAGCTGTCTTCAGTAGACTTTCTGACTTTCAACAGTAAGAGTTGAATTTGAAAAAAAAAGTTTTTGTTTTTGTTTTTGTTTTTAAATTTTATACTTGATAGCATTTCTGTGACCGTTCTTCTCCCCACAGGGATATGTGTTGATTTCTACCGATGCTCACTACAAGCACTGAAGGACAAGAATCACCGCCTGTTAGGCATGAACCTGAAATTAATAACGGGACTGTTGAAATAAAGCCTTGTCTACACACTTCTTGTGTCTGTCTTCCTGAAAGGTGCCGCCGCCTCTCACAAGAAGTGCACTGTCAGATCTGTGAGTACAGATCTATGCATTGAGCAGGCTGAGGCGCTCGGAGGGAAAATGGCGCAGCACGGCCTGCGGTTCTCTGCATCCCCAGCGACCTGGCCCGCCGCACACAGCCCTGCCCAGCGCCTCTCAGTGCGGCTCTCGGTCCCAACCCGCTGAGGGAAGGCCCGGCCGCTTCGCCAGGGGGCGCGCGCGGGCGGAGGATATTTGTCCCTCGGCGGCTCCCGTCCGCCTTCCGCCACCGCTGAGGTGTCGTGGCCCTCGGCGGCCGCCGTCGTGTGTCGCTGTTGGCCGGGCGCTGTCGGAGGGGTTCGACACGAGCGGAGCCACCATGAGCCGCAGCTACAACGATGAGTTGCAGTACTTGGACAAGATCGACAAGAACTGCTGGCGGATCAAGAAGGGCTTCGTGCCCAACATGCACGTGCGTGGGGAGGGGGGGAAAGGGTTGGGGAGAGGAGAAGGGGGAAGCGGGAAGCCCGGCCGCTCAGACCGCTCTCCCCGCAGGTGGAGGGAGTTTTCTACGTGAACGATCCGCTGGAGAAGCTGATGTTCGAGGAGCTGCGCAACGCCTGCCGCGGCGGAGGTGTGTCTGCGGGGCCTTCACACTGAGGGCTGGGCTGGGCTGGCAGCGCGCCGGTTTGCCCACAGCTTTCTTTTATCCAGGCCGAACAAGCCCAGCTCCCTCAGCCTGTCTTCACGGGAGAGGTGCTCCAGCCCTCTGAGCATCTTCTTTGCCCTCCTCTGGACCTGCTCCAACAGCTCCGCATCCTTCTTGTGCTGGGAGCCCCAGGCCTGCATGCAGTGCTGCAGAGTGGAGGAGATCAGTTCCCTCCCTCTCCCTGCTGCCACTACTCTTCTGATGAAGCCCAGGGTACAATTGGCTTTCTGGCCTGCATCACACACTGGTGTTTTTATTAAATTTTTCACCTATCAGGACCCCAGAGACTTTAGCAAGGCTGCTATCAGTGAGTCCTTCTCCCAGTCTGTACATGTATCTGGGATTGCTTTGATCCAAGTGCAACACTGTGCACTTGGCCATATTGAACCTCATTAGGTTCACATGGGACCAATCTTCAAGCCTGTGCAGTCTCTCTGGATGGCTTCCCTTCCTTCTGTCATATCAACATAACAATATGTCAGATCTTGCTTAGAGCTCACCAGATTTGAGCAGTTGCTTGTGATTTCTGGTGAGCTGGTATTTTGAGCAGACCCTTCAGAAATTGTGATTGCCATGGTAAGCTATCTGATTACTGATGTATTTTGTTTTTCTTCTTTTGGTTTTAAGGTGCGGGTGGCTTTTTGCCTGCTATGAAACAGATTGGGAATGTGGCTGCATTGCCTGGAATCGTTCATGTGAGTCATTGTTCTGAAAAGTTGCTTTTTGTTCCTGCTAGTCACTGATCATGGGAATACTGGTGCGAGAAGGTGTTTGGATCAGAGATCTCTCTAGGACAGTTGGTGTGTTGGGAAACTGGCTCTGAGCATTTGCAAGGACAGGCTGTGAAATTGTCAGAAAGGGGAGTATCTACTTATTTCATTGACTGTCTTTTGACAACTTGCATAAAGCAAAGCTTTGTTGGCTTTGCTTTATGCTATTCCAGTTGCTTTAGCCACTATTTTTCCACTGTTTGTTGTTTTTTGTTTTTGAATCCTCTCTGCTGACCTGCAGTGCATGAAGAAGAAAGGAGAGAGCAGGCGGTGACGTTATTTGTGTTACTGTTGCTGCCCTAGTGTTGGTAGTGAGCCTTTCCATGCACTGTTTTCTCTGGCCCCATGCATTTTGGAAATGAAGCATCAAATTCAGCGATGCAGGAAGAACATCACTTTTCAAGAAACATTAAGTACAATGTGGAAATGATCTTTTTATGTTCTGTGTTGCTTACATTAATAAGTACCAGAACTGTCTTTTTTTTTTCTTTTTTTTTTTCTTCAATTGTTTCTCATGGTGACTCAGCAAAAGTTTTCAACTTCTGGCTACAGTAAAAGGCTAAACATCAATTTGCTAAAATGCCTTAGTGACCAACTAAGAAGAAGGTGAGAGAAAATTGAAGCAACCTGTTAAAATGGGAATTATGGCTGATAGTTTGTAGGAGAGATGTTATTATTACCTTTCTATTCACATCTTCACTCTTTTTAATAAGATTTCTTGTTGATGGTAAGGGGAGGGAGAAGAAGCATATAAGCCTCTGAAAAACAGTTCTCCCTTTCACGTATAGCAACAGTTTAACACATTCAGTGGGCTTCAGAAAACAGACAGAATGTTTTGAGTCCTATTTGCAGCGTGTCATAATCTAAATTTGCCATGCCTCGAACTTGTAGAGTTGTGTAGATGCACACTCTTTAATTGGCAGTAACGTGAAAGGTTCAATTAAAAGTAATTCTTTTATGAATTGACTCAGCTCCCAACTTATCTTGACATATCAAAAGAATGTCTTTTTCCACCCATAGCATGCAGTTTTAAGTCAACGTTCAGTGACGTAGCTAAGAAAGGAAAGTGCTGACTGTTGTGTGATCTTATTCCATTGCACTGACTTACTTCTTTGTTAAATTTACTGCATTTAAGTATTGCTGTAGATGGCACCTGACAGGGACAAACTCATCTTCAGTCTTCTGTCTCTGCTCTGTGCCATTCATAATTTATTGCCTACAAAGATGTCAGTGCAAAGGCTCTTGAGTCCAGGGATAAACTAGATTTCAGTTTGAGATCACAGTTCTTATACTTGAATGTTTTGTGTTTTCTATAAGTTCTCTTGGGACTGGGTCAATCTCAGGAGGGGCTGCTCAGCTGACTAGCCTCTACAGCTTGCTCCAGGGTGAGATGAACTGCTCTCTGCTTTCTTTGATGGTTTCTCCTATAAACTGTAGGAGTTTACTTTCCTGAATTCAGATGTCTACTCCATCAGAACATCCTTTCTCTGTCTGGCGTATTGGTCTGTACATGTGATAACCACTATCACAAGTCAGAGCATAACCAAGATGACTCTTAGTGCAGTACAAAGTTTGCAGAACTTTGAAATTTCCTTTGTTTCCCTTCAGAGATCCATAGGTCTCCCAGATGTCCACTCTGGCTATGGCTTTGCCATTGGCAACATGGCAGCCTTTGATATGAATGATCCTGAAGCAGTGGTGTCACCAGGTGAGATTACCTCAAGACTGACTTAATCTGCACTGAGGAAGGTCTGCGTTGGCGTAAAAATACGTGGCAAAATGGCAGATCTGTACAGTACTTTACATGCAGAACAAAGGCAAAAGATGACTGAATTACACAGAGTTAAGAGACACTTAAATTTCTGTGCTCAGAATCTTTATTCTTCACATTGTGAATGGTTATTCTGTAAGCATTTAAACAGTACAGAAAAAAATTACCATGTTTTTGGCTTGGCCTTGTATCCCTCAGTCTTGAAGAGAGAGCACAAGACTTTGGACTTGGTTTCACCATGTTGATAAAGAATTGACTCTTCTCTTTGAGCAAGATTTGAAGCCCCTTTTTAAGAATATTTCTGTATTTTGTTAAAAACATGACCTTCTTACATTTCTGACTTTTACATATATACCTTGGTCTTTAGTAACTGATGGTCTACAGGCGCTTTTGTGGTTGTACCTGAGATTCATGTGTTACGCCTTACTTTTTTCAAATTGTGTGTTCCCAATGGACTCAAAATGAAGATCTCCTTGTCTAGCATCCCCACTCTGACACTAGTAAAGGTGGCATGATTGGTCTCTCACACTCAGCCTCTCTCTGTGGTGGTAGTTTATATTAAATGCTGAGAATTAAGCAAAACTAAAATTTCATATTACTTTTAAATCTTTTCTGCTTATTATAGTATTTATTCCAGTGAAGATTCAAAAACGATTTGCTTCCAAGGACTTGCTTTTGGGAACTGTGCTAAGATTTTCGTCTGTCACTTTCCTTGTGTCCTGTGGCAGCTGAATGTCCTCTTCAATTTCTGTACATGTATTTAATTAAAGCGGTATACACTTGCTGGAGCAACTAGCAGATGCATAGAGCATGTGTTTGAGATGGAGAGGCTGTGTGTGGGGTTTTCTAAAGAGTGGTCAGGTTTGTCTTTGCGAAACTATTTGGCTCTCTTGAAATCTATGGCTTCTTGTAAATCCATTAAAATGTAACTTAATACAATTCCCAATATTGTCTTAGAAAGATGTAAGATCACATCATTTGATACGTGCTCCCTGTCAGTAAGGACGTTGATTTAAGATTAATATGAATCTCATCTTTAATATTTCAAAATTAGTGTTTAGCAAACAGCATTAGCACACTACTAACTGTATGGCTCTTCTTGCACTGTTAGGTGGTGTCGGATTCGACATCAACTGCGGTGTCCGCTTACTGCGTACAAATTTGGATGAAAGTGATGTGCAGCCTGTGAAGGAGCAGCTCGCCCAGGCTATGTTTGACCACATTCCTGTCGGTGTTGGTTCAAAGGGTGTCATCCCCATGAACGCCAAGTAAGAGAACAACTTTATGTGCACGTCACTGCAGTGGTCATCTCTTGTTTTTATGAAAGATTCAAGGGTGGGAGACTTTATGAAAGAGAAAAAAAATCAAAGCCTTTCTATACATGTGCTTCTCCAGGAGGAGAACCATCAAGTTTCTCAGGACCATACCTCGTTAAGTTTTGAATAGTTCCAAGAATAGAATGCACATATGTCTTTGCTAATTGCAGGGATTTGGAAGAGGCTCTAGAGATGGGTGTAGACTGGTCTCTCCGGGAAGGCTATGCCTGGGCAGAAGACAAGGAACACTGTGAGGAGTATGGAAGAATGCTGCAGGCTGATCCCAACAAAGTCTCTTCGAGAGCAAAGAAGAGAGGCCTGCCTCAGGTAAAGCTGTGTTTCAAAAGGGTTTTGTAGTGCCCCCAGGGTTCAAAGTGAAAGATAGCGGGTGGTTTTCTGACTTTGTCTTTTCTTGAACCTTTGCCTGACGGTTGTTGGCAGGTGGAAAGGTGAGATGGTGGTGCTATTTCTGATTAATTCTTGGCAGAATTTGAACACAGGGAAACATGATAAATGTTGGGCGTACCCAAAGTCCCTGGGGGCATCAGGTTTTCACCAATTAACACTGGGATTCATGTTTGCTGGCATTTCCCCATCCAGATGTAGTTTTGTTGAAAGACAGGCAAGCTGTTCTGTAACTTTTCTCCTTGTTTGCATAGCAACTTAATAGCAGGGCAAGGAAAGATACCACAATAAATGTGACTAACTCAGAACTTTGAATTACAGTTAAAGGGTTGGATTTTGTTTCTATGTGTAGTAAGTATATCACTGTGTCGTTGCTCTGGGTGGAATGCTTTTGAGGTATCTGTGATAATGCTTCAATTTCTGAAACTTTATTTTATATGATTTGAGTTTTATGAATTGTGCTGCAATACATTACAGGATTTTAACCTAAAAATGATGTTAGGTCCTCAGTTTTCTCATTTTACCTAACAAATAAGTAATCACCTATTACTAAGTCAGAAAAAAGTGGAATATCTTGCTTTAATCTGCTGAAAAGGCTTAATGACATAGTTAAAAGGATGTTTTAGCTTCCTCATGGGGCTAGAAACAAGTGTAAGGCAATGTCTGGCTTGTCTCTATAAACAGGGTGGATTCTCAGTACTCTACTTTTCCTGTCTTTTGACTGGACCTGAGTTGCAAAAAGAGTGGCTGCACAGAGTGTAGATTCTTGTCCTTTTGTTTAATTCTGGTCTTGTTCAAACAGTAGAAGTTGTTATGAATCTGAACAAAGAGGGCTATGATAATGCTACTGTGTTCTGCTTCCTTTTAGTTTACGTTTGTTTTTCCTGGAAAAACTCTTGAAACTAAAACCTTTGTAGCAATTTGCCCTTTTGCCCATATTCCCATAGCTGCCTTACTAAGCGCTGTCTGATCTTTGTGTTGTGATTGGCAGCTGGGGACCCTGGGAGCAGGAAATCACTATGCTGAGATCCAGGTTGTGGATGACATTTACAATGAATATGCTGCCAGGAAGATGGGCATCGACCACAAAGGACAGGTTTGCGTCATGATCCACAGTGGCAGCAGAGGTTTGGGCCATCAGGTTGCCACAGGTATGGTCCGACTGGCATGGGTACCTGGAGTAAAGCAAACTCTTCAGCATGTTCTTGTAAACTCCAACACCAAAAAGCTTTTCTCACAATTGTCAGTCTATTCTGAGTTACCTTGGCAGGGGTTGTCTCCCTCTGTTTTCCCTTTCCTCAAATGCTGGAAAAGGATGTGTACAGAAGTTGTAGGACCAGCATTCTTGGAGATATTCAGAACTTGACTCAGTCCCTGAGCAGCAGTCCAACTGGCACTGCTCTGAGCAAGTGCTAGTAACTCCCAGAAGTCCCTTCTAAACTCTATTTTTGTATGATTGAGAGCGGAGGAAGATTTTCACTGAATCCTTTGGTTCAGGGGCTCTCTTCAAACATATTTGCTTGGGATCGTGGAGTCTTAATATTTGGTGTAACAAAGGCAGACACTCTTGTGGCAGAAAAAAAAACGACTAAACTGTGGGGTCAAAAAAAAGATTTACAGTTGCCTTTATTGTTTTGAATGTAATAAAGTGTTTAGATTATTAGTAGATATCAACAGGCTGAACTACATTTGTCTGAGCGGAGAATTCTTTCTGGTACACCTCAGACCCTGAACTTTCCTTTCTAAAAATAGTCTTAGGGAATGCTGTTTGTAAACAACAATATTCTGCCACAAAATTACTCTGCTGTTTGAGAGGAAGTTGTAGGTTTGACCACTGGACAGATGTGTTCAGTTTTTTGAGTATAACTTGTAGAGACTTGTGTTAATCCCATAGACTGAAACAAAATGAAGAAGTCTCTTAGAAATCTGCTTATTTCCTAGATGCATTGGTGGCTATGGAAAAAGCTATGAAACGGGACAAAATCATAGTGAACGATCGCCAGCTAGCGTGTGCCAGGATTGCCTCTGTGGAGGGACAGGATTACTTGAAGGGAATGGCAGCTGCTGGAAACTATGCGTGGGTCAACCGCTCTTCTATGACTTTCTTAACAAGACAGGTATGAGCAGAGTTGCCTCTGATGTAAATGTTCTGGTGCACATCATGCTTTGTCCAAGGCATATGGAATACACAGTAGCTGCATAACAGGGTCATAGAATCACCAAGGCTGGAAAAGACTTCCAGGGTCATCCAGTCCAACGTCCATCTGTCACCAATATTTCCTGGAAGAGGAAGGTGCAAGAAGATTCTCCTTTTTAAACTACCAAACCATCTTTTTCAGAGTTGCCAGAATTTGTCTAGTTGATAACAGATTGAATTCTAATGTTAAAGCTGTTGATGGGCAGATAAGTCTAGACAGTCCATTTCTGTCACACTCTGCACTCAATTTCTTCGTGGCTGAAACTGACTGAGGGTTCTTACCTGCCATGCCAAGTGTTTAGGTCACTGGTTTATCACTGGCTTATCAGTAAGAGACATTTTCATGCAAATCTGTTCCTGGGTGTTTATACCAACTGGGCAAAGAACCCTTTGAGGGCAGCCCTGCAGAGAAGGACTTGAAGGCCCCGGTGGATGAGAAGCTGGACATGAGCCAGCAGTGTGTGCTTGCAGCCTGGAAGGCCAAGGCCAGGCTGGATGTGGCTCTGGACAGCCTGGTCTGGTGGTTGGCGACCCTGTACATAGCAGGGGGGTTGAAACTAGGTGATCTTTGAGGTCCTTTTCAACGCAGGCAATTCTATGATTTTAATTTTTTAAAGTATTTTTTAGCTTCTGCATGCACACTGAAGTTCTCCTCTTGTGTTCCATGTCACGGTTTGTTCTCATTTTAGGCTTTTGCCAAAGTCTTCAACACAACCCCAGATGACCTCGATATGCACGTTATCTATGATGTGTCTCACAACATTGCCAAAGTGGAGCAACACGTAGTGGACGGGAAGGAAAGGACTCTACTGGTGCACAGAAAAGGATCAACCAGAGCCTTCCCTCCTCACCATCCTCTTATTGCTGTTGATTATCAAGTAAGTTTAGCTGTAGGGGAAGGAAAACGGAATTTTTGGATGAATCAGATAATTTTAGAGTGTTTAACAGAGATCTAAACTCTGTGAGTTCCTTTCTTTGAGGTAATAGCACTGGAAATCTTATGGAATGGCAAAATTCTGCTTATGTGTGTATTATTTGATCTTTGGAATACTGAACTCAGTCTTGCACTCCGCAATTGCAGTCGCTGGAAAGTCATGAAGGTTTTATATCTATGGCAGGCTGCAGTCATTTGCTTTGTCTGTCTGTTGGAGCCAAGTCTTTTTGATACACTGGTGTACATCTTTCAGTGCATTTTGGTCTCCAGAATCCTTCATACCAGGCACCTAAGGCAAGTGGGGATGCTCTGAGGGAATGTAAATCTAGCCGCTTCTTTTGGAGATGTAACTCCTCTCAGACGTTTATTAATGAGTTGCTTAGGCTTTTCCTTGGTGAATTAAGACTTGTTTGCATCCACAGCTGACTGGACAGCCTGTTCTGATTGGTGGGACTATGGGCACGTGTAGCTACGTTCTTACTGGCACAGAGCAAGGCATGACTGAGACGTTTGGAACTACTTGCCACGGAGCTGTAAGTGAAAAAGCATTTCAGTAAGATGTTTGGAAGGGAAAATCATCCAGTGAACAGGGTTGTTAAAGGGTCATTCAGTGTCTGATTCATTTGTTGGTAATACAGGGGTTCTTACCACTGTAGTCCAAGAAAATTCAGGGGGTGCTCCTTTATACGAAGCAAAGGTTAATATGACTATGTCAAGAATGATCTCCTTTTTCAAAATCCCGGTATCTGAGCTAACAAGAACAACTCATGATGCTGAGACTGTTTATATAAAATTCCTCAGTAGCTGGAAGAAGATATTTTCTCCTTTTTTAACGTTGTGCAACAAGGATGGCTGAGGAAAAGAAACAGTTTCTAGTAAAACTGAATCGTGAGCACAGTCTGACGTGGTTTGAGCAAAAAGGCTAGTATGTTTTACATACAGAACTTTCCTAGCCATAGTACCTGATTATGCAGAAGCTTGTCATCTGAATTTCCCATTTTGTGGCTTACCCTGGTCTGTGTCATCAGCTATTCTGTTTGCTTATAATGTGTACTGATTAGAGATTATGTGCTAGATATAGCACCAGATGTCAAACTTCACCCAATACTATTCCAGGGGGTCTGTCCTAGATGTCTGCTTCCTCGTCAGCAGTTACAACTACTTACATTTGTGGTAGTCCTGACAAAAAGTCTTTCATTTTGTTCAACGCAGTTGGAAATGCAGCTTAGTTTTCTTAAGCATATCTGTTGATTTCTTCTTTATGTAGTAAGAGTGTTGTTTTTGCAAACTACCACAAAAAAAAAACAGAACTAACTAATCTACTTTCTAGGGTCGTGCACTGTCTCGAGCCAAATCTCGACGTAACTTGGACTTCCAGGATGTACTGGACAAACTGGCTGACATGGGCATTGCCATCCGTGTTGCTTCTCCCAAACTGGTCATGGAAGAAGTGAGTTTAATACTTTGTTATCTGAGAGGGGAGAAGAGAATCTTGCTCCTTGACTGAATGACCCTCTGTCACTTAATTCTTGACAGTGCTGGTTAATCACTACTTGCCCATATGTACAGCTTCTGCAATTTCTGATAGACTTATCCAATTTTCTGGAAAGCAATATGAAGTTTTGCCTGTCCCCAAAGTCCTGCCAGAAGTAGATTATTTGGCAGTTTCAAGGGATATGTTTTTTCCCTCTTTTCCTGCCTGTCAATAGAGATAGTAACCATCGACTCTGAAAAATCTTTGTGGGACCATCACGAAGTTGTTACCTTTTGTGGGCTCTCTTCCTTCTAAATGATATTCTCCCAGTTTTGAATTTAGTGTATACTGTAGTTGTTATGTAAATTCATTGCAGTGCATGAATTTATGTATGCAGTCTGCCTTTTAAGACAAATTCCACTTTCTCCTCAGGAAGAGGAGAACTTTAACTGGCTAGAAAAATTTGATTGTTATGACTTCAGTTATGATTTATTGTGATCACAGCTTCATTTATAATCAATCATTTATAACTGCTTTTATGGGTGTTAGTATTGTACAAAGCTGTTTGTCCTATTAAAATCTCTATTTAAGGGTGGCTTTCTAATAAAATACTGGAGGAAGAGCTCAAGAGTTCATCCCTGTTTCTTGTCACTGAGGGGCAGTGAAGATAAATCCTAAGAGCTATCTGGAAGGAGGAAGTTGGAATGACTTCCTGCCAAATGCTGAGTCCCAGCTTTACTGCCTACTGGTATTGGATTATCTGAGAACATTAGGAAAACAGAACCAAAAGAGCTAGTATCTTATCTGGAATGTGGTAAAAGTTGAATTCTAAAACCAAATATATCTTAGATTTTGAATGTCTGATATGTCTAGATTTTCAATATGTCCACCTCCTTTTACAACCTCAATGCATATGGTTCAGTTTTTATGAAGAAAGGAAGAGATATCCAAAGCCTGTATCTAGCTTCCTGTGACTTTGGGCTGTTTACAGTGTTTTCTTTTTCTCTCTTCCCCCTCCAGGCACCTGAGTCTTACAAGAATGTGACAGATGTCGTTAATACCTGCCATGCAGCTGGCATCAGCAAGAAAGCCATTAAGTTGAGACCTATTGCTGTTATAAAAGGCTAGGAACTGACAAGGCAGCAGAAACCCACCAACAACTGTAGGCCTTCTGCAAAACGTCTGCAAAATCATCATCTTCCCGTACATTTGGACTCAATAATCTACTCAGATATTACATCACTGTTATGGAAACACAGCAGTTGAGGATGCCCCTATTTTTAACCACATCTAGACAGAAATAATGGCTCCAGCTCCTTGTTATGTGGGGTTCTTTTCTTATGGAAAGGGTAAAGAAATCAGTCTTGTTTTGTTTTGTATGCAGTTTCTCCCCCCATTTGGATGGTTGTTCCGAAGGCACAACTTCTGACTTTACTGAGTTCCACTAATTACTGTGCTGCAAGACCACCACCATCAGCAAAGGTGACATATGAGCCAGACCTCCCATCTCTGCACCTGAGTGCCTGGAGCTCTTTCCATGTACAGAAGTACCCTGATAGGCAGGGTATAGCACCTCTGGGCAGGGAGAGGTCTCTCTGTTTGCAGATATCTATATTGTTGCATGTTTTCTGGCAGTTGAATAAAAAATACAGTTGGGAGTGGTCTCCCACTTGGACTGAGAGGGACTAGCTAGGCTTGAGGCGCAGTCTTCTTCTCTCCCCCCACTCTCTACCATGTACCACAGCACGTGATGTGCTTGGCTGTGTCCATGCGGGGGTCTGCAGTATTGTGTATATGCTGGTAGAAATGTTATTTTGAAAGGTCTTGTTTGCCCAACAAAATTGCAATTTCACAGCTTAGAGATCCAGTGTTTTGAAAAGTCCTAAGTGTGTGAAAGTTGGATTGGATAGTGTTATTCACTGTGTCCAGTGACTGATTGAAATGAGTCCAGTTGCAGGGTCAGGCCCAGTAGGATGAGACTGCTTTCAGCTGATGTTTTTTCTTTAATTAAATAAAGCTGGAGTGGGAGCTGACCATCCCCACTAGATCATATTGGATATTATAAATAAAATGGGAAGATGGATACTGCAGTGTCTGTGTCATGTTTATTCTGTGGCTGTTGTCCACTTCTAAGTGCATATACCAGCATGGAACCCAGGACATCTTGTGACTTCAGCTGATGGACCTTGCAAAGAAATGTGCAGGTAGCAGATTTTTTTTTTTTTTTTTTTTTTGCAGGATGCAGAGAAGGAAGCCTGTAAGTGTGTATGCAGACACAAGAGGGCAGCAGGAGGAGCATAAAACTAAAAGCAAGAAGGGAGCTATCCCTGCCAGAAATTCGTGTAAAGGAAGCAAATAGTGATGAGTGGACTTGACTGCCTTTTGAGGAAGCATCTCTTTAGGTTTAGGTTGATCTCAGGAGGCGTAACAGCATTTTGTTGCCTTAATCATTATGTTTACCAGTGTCTTAAGTTTCCATATCATATTAGCTGCAAGTTCAGAAGCAGTACATGCCTTGATTCCTTTGATTCCATCTTTGGTTTAAAGAAGGTGTCTTGTTTCCAGCTTTCTGAAGTGGAATTGCTCCATCTCTGAGGTTTGAGATGGACTCACCAGGTTTCAAACAAAAATCACTTCACTTAACAATGTGAAATAGAGTTGTGGAGACACTGACTGAAAGACAAATTGTTGGTCACAGTCTTCTGCAGAAGTACATGTTCTGTTCTGCAGTTTCTGTCTAAATATTGCAGAGTCTTTGATGTGGAATGCAGGGGAGCTCTTAAAACATTTGTATTTAAAAACAAGAAGCGTTTCTCAAACACTTCTCCTTTCCTACCATTTTAGATTTACCTACCTTTGCAGCTGAAACAAATTTCAGTTTCTTACTAGCACAAATCCTCTGTACCGTGTAGGTGCTCTCTCATAGCTATGCCTTAAGCCTCTTCTGATCGTCAGCATTCATGCATTAGCCTTCAAGAAATCAAAAAGTGGGGGCAATTTTGGTTTCCTGTTGCAAAGCTACTATTAGTTTTGGTTGTATATCGTGCTGTACAGAGGTGACCATTGGTTTCCTAACCACCTGAAAAGTAAGTAAAAAATGAAAGATGTCTCCCAGTTACATCACTTGTATTTAAACTTGGAAGTTCTGATTAAAGGCTGTCTTTTTCTCCAGATAGAACTGTCCACAGGTCCTTTTTTCAGTATGCAGTAAAAAAAAAAAAAAAAGGTAAAATACCTTATTTTAAAATACCTACTGAAAAAGGTTGAATCAGCCAAAGCATCTCTGCAACACCAAAGGGCCCACATGGTTATTCAACCAACTCTGCATCAGTAAAAGGTAACAGGAAGCATCTGTTTATGCGTGATCATATGATATGCTTCCATTCGTTCCCCCAGAAGACTGACAAACCTTCAGTGAACAATTTTTGGGAGTTCTTTTTTTCTGTTTTTCTTCTTTTGTCGGGAAGCAGTAGGTAGGAGATCTGGGTCTGTCTTACACTGCTGGAATTGCCTAACATCAGTCATGCATCCAGTGCCAAACTGGTTGATTCAGTCATCTGTATGATGACCTGCAGCAGAAAAGTTTGCTGGTCCTTGGGGCTCATCTTACAAATGGACTTGCCAAAGCAGTGATACTTCTGCCTCTAGGAAGTGGTAGGTATCATTTCTGGTGACAGCACCTTCCTGCAATGTGCTTGCAGGGCTCACTGCAGGGCTGTGCAGTATGGGCTGTACAGCTTCCTCCCTTGCCAGGAACTTACTGCTCACGGTGCACTCAGAGGTCTGTGCAGGTGCTGTCCCTGCACCGTTAGTGCAGCATTAAGCAGCAAATAGAAAACTACTTTGGTTTTTTTCATGTCTGAAAGAGTCTCATACCAAGACCCAACAAGCTGCAAGCTTGTGGTGTGTTTGCTCTGCATCCCACACCAGCTGCTTGGGAACCTGGCATCTAACCAGTGTCACTTTTATCACCACCTTGAGTCTCTGGGGAGGTTTTTCTGCTATCTCCCTCCTCTCTCTGCTTTACACGCTGCTCCTCACACACACTGCTTCTTCCTCCGCCGGTGGTCCTGGGCTGGTGGCCTGGCCCAGGAGGAACAAGTGATCTCTGACACATCTCTGGCACAGGCCTCTCCTCCGCTCTCCTTTGTTCCTCCCAAACATAAACACTCTTAACTGGCCTCTTCTCCTCTCTCTCCCCCCCCCCCTCAGCCTTCAAAGCAGGCAGAGAAAGCGATATCCCTCCTGCAGCATGTGCCAGCACGCTCCCCTCTCACACACAGGAGGCTTCAGTTACGTTCAGGCACTGCCCGGAGCTGGCGTTTGCTTTGCTCTCCTGAGCACTGTCCAAGCTTGA
The DNA here is from genome assembly GCF_951394365.1 of Tetrao urogallus. NCBI lineage: Eukaryota > Metazoa > Chordata > Aves > Galliformes > Phasianidae > Tetrao > Tetrao urogallus. The sequence goes on along the minus strand of NC_136813.1, from coordinate 141,144,547 downwards.
GTGGTTCTGAGTGCCACCGCCTCAGAGATTTTGGGGTTTTGTTGTTTGGTTGGTTGTTGTTTTGGTTTTTTTTTTTTTTCATTTGTTTTGTGTTTTTCTTTTTTTTTTGCCTGGAGAGGCAGCAGTGGAAGGTTTGGGGCAGATAAGGAGCAGGCTGTGATGCTGAAGGCACCTGCAGCAGGTGCATTGTCCTCAGTGCTGCAGGAGGCGGTGGGAACCTCCTGGCATCCTCAAAACACTGACAAGTGCTCCTGGAGCTGCTGTTAGCTGAGGTGGTGCTGAGCACACATCCCCTCGCTGCCTGTTCCCTCCCAAAGCCCAGGAGTCTTCTTTGGTTCATTTTGGGTATAAAATTCAGAAACTAATATCATCACTCATCTTAATTGCATAGACTAGGACCAGGAAAGGGAAATGAAATCTTCTGCCAGCACTTCATCTAGCATTTAGTAACTTAGCAAACAAAACATGGAAGTTGATGTGGAGAGGAGAGACCTAGACTGGATATTGAGTATTTTTCAATATGGTTGTTAAGGCATTGGCACAGATTGCCCAGAGAGGTGGTGGATGCCCTGTCCCTGCAGACACCCAAGGTCAAGCTGGAGGAGCTCTGAGCACCCTAATAGAGCTGTGATATTCCTGTTCATTGCAGGAGAGTCGGACCAGATGGTCTTCAAGGATCTCTCCCAACTTAATTCTGTGATTCTATGTGCCCTCCCTTTCATACAGAGATATATGTGTAGCCTTTCACTGGTGCCTACTCCTAAAAGGAGGTGCTGGTGCAGCTGGGGTTGCAGTGCCCCTCCTCCCCTGCTTTCTGCACAGCTTTGCCTGCACAGCTAAGCAGAAGCATTTTCTTCCTTCCTCTCCTCCAGGGAAACTGAAGTCCTGATTCCTTTCTCACACTGCAAACTGTGCTGGGAGCTGACGTAGCACCCTGGACTCTGCCTCAGCCCGTATATGGGCTGGGATGTCAGCCTGGGCCTCCTGCACTACCCTCGAAGTAAAACCTGGGGAACCTGTTCACCTGCCCTGTGCCAGGAGGGGAGGAGGGAACGGACGGGAGGGAGGGCTGCAGCTCCTGCAGATGGGGAGTTGGCTGTGGGTGCATGCACAGTACTGCCCAAGCCCTGATGCACAGATCAGCAGCTCGTTACCTGAGTCAATGAAGCTGTAGGAAATTATCAAACCTGAGCATGCTCGCAGGGAGAAAACCAGGCTGCCAGCAGTTGTGAAGGTACATGCTAGAAGACATGGGGGTTTGGTGATAAGTCTGAAAGGCAAAGGAGGGAGACTGAAAGCAAGAAAGTGCAGTGTTTGAAATAACCTCACCAAGTTTGCAGATGACACCACGCTGCAGGAAGTGTTAATCTGCCTGAGGATATGAAAGCTCCACAGAGGGATCTGGACAGGCTAGATCAGTGGGCTGAGGCCAGTTGTATGGGCTTCATCAAGACCCAGTGCTGGGTCCTACAGTGTAATCACAACTACATGCAGCGCTGCAGGTTTGGGACAGAGCAGCTGGAAAGATACATGGAGGAAAAGGATCTGGAGTCTTAGCTGGCAGCTAGCTGAACATAAATCAGCAGCGTGTCCAGGTGGCCAAGGCCAGTGGCATCCTGGTTTGTATCAGAAATACTGCAGCCATCAGGAGCAGGGAGGTGTACTTAGCACTGGTGAGGTCATACCTCAAGTGTTCAGTTTTGGACCCCCCACTACTAGAAAGGCTTGGAGGCCCTGGAGTGTGTCCAGAGGAGGGCAGCAGAGCTGTGAGGGGTCTGGAGCACAAGTCTGATGGGGAGTGGCTGAGGGAATTGGGGTTGGTCAGTCTGGAGAGGTTCAGGGGAGACCTCATCGCTCTCGACAATGACATGAAAGGAGATTGTGACAAGGTAGGGGTTGACATCTTCCCTCAGATAACAGCGATAGGATGAGGGGGAATGGCATCAAGTTGTGCCAAGGGAGTTTCAGGTTGGATATCAGGAAAAAATGTACGCTCAGAAAGAGTGGTGCTGGCGAGGCACAGGCTGCCCAGGGAGGTGGTGCAGTCACCATCCCTGGAGGTATTCCAGAACCGTGTGGATGTGGCACTGAGGGATATGGTCAGTGGGCATGGTGGGGATGGGCTGATTGTATGACTAGATGGTTTTAGAGGTCTTTTCCAATCTTAATGATTCTATGGTTCTTAAACAGAGGATTCAGATCTCTGAAACCTTCCTTGCCTGGAGTAAATGAAGGATTGCATAAAGCCTGGCCTCAATTCTTCTGTGTTAACACTAGCCCCTGAGCATGCTTCTGTCCCCAACTGTTGCTCTCTGCCTTTCTTAGTATGTGTATAGTTGCATACACAAGGCCATGGGTACCACATTCTGCTCAGAGCAAAGGCAGTGGCAGTGCTGGCTCTTGGCCCAAGGAGCTGCCTTTAATGGGGACTGAGAGCTGTCCCCAGGCAGTGATACAACTCAGATCAGAATGACAGAATGGCCCAGGTTGGAAGAGACCTCAAGGATCATGAAGCTCTAACACCCCCGCACACGGGCAGGGCCACCAACACCAGCCTCCAAAGCCTTTTCAATCTGCATCTTTTCTTCCAACACTCTGAACCAAAGCAGAGATCTCTGGAAACCTGTGGGCAGCTACATCCCTGCTGGGAAGCAATTGGGAGTGCTTTGGGTTACAGCACTCAGGTCTTGGAGAACCAATGCTGAGTACATTTCTCATTCAGTCCCCGGGCAGCAGGCACCATGCTGTACTGCCAGAAATAGTTACATCCCATAACTCTTTATTACCCTTTTTACAGTTTCAGACAGAAGGAAAGGTGGGTTTCCTGGCTGGAAGAACATCTTGCCAATAAATCACTCCATTACCCAGCTTTTAAGAACTGTAACCTGTTTGCACTTTAATCTTTAAAAAGAAAAAAAGAAAGAAAGCTGGTTGTTTTAGTTTTGACTAATGCTTATTATTGTAGGGTTATAAATCTGTAGCATTCACAGACAAGTTATCAAGCTTTAAAATCACAGATAGACTGATCAGTTCCTTCACTGTTTTCCTGCCAAATCCTTATCCACTTCTTGGATGAGGAAGAAAAAAACATCACTGTAAATTACTTCTTCCCCAGAGGGTATTTATATTGTAGCTGTTGCCAAAGGGATTTTCTACACCCACCTCTCATGGGAGTTTTTTTTTAATCAGGTAGATAGAAAAAGGGCTGGGTTGTGCACTTTCTTCCCCATTTTGAGCCTAGCCCATCAAGAATTTTGTCTGTCCCCTTCCCATCATATGCCTGTGCATGTCCATTGTGGGGCACTGAGCTCTGCAGAGGAGCGGATGCCTCTTTGTCCAGCCAGAGGCCAGGATGTGGGACTGTGCTGACAGAAGGGCACTTTGGGGTGTACTGGGCACCCCCATAGCACAGAAACACTTGGGACACCGGGGTTTGTCCCTCCTGTCCCTGCCTCAGACCAAGGGCCTCCAAAAGGCCTCCAAAATCAGCCTATTTCAGAGAACGCACAGACTTCTGGCCACTTCTCCTGCCAGACCCTGCAAACTCTTCCATTAATGGTCATTGGATGAAGCAAAAATTTTATCTTGATTGAGAAACACGAAGCTCTGTTTGTGAGGCAAATACTTATTTCCTTGTCTCCTGGGCAGGAATTCAGAATATTTGATGATTATCAATAGCAGGCAAGAGCATCATTGCTGTGTTCTTCCCTTTCTGTTCCTCTGGCTGAAAGTTAATATTCCATCACAGAGCAATTCCTGGAGAGGAAATTTTGGTGTAAGGCCAAGGCATTGGGTACATCTCCAGAGAACAGCTTTTGGTGCTCTGAGCCACATGGACTTGTCTAACCCATGCCAAGTAATTTCAATTTCTCGTGTCTTGGTGCTCTGTTCAACCAGTGGTCTTTTATGGTTCTTTATCTTTAAGGAAATAAGCTCTGATTCAGGGACCATTGCCATATACATCTACGGGCACTGCCTAATATGGCAGCACTTCTCTGCAGACCCCAGACCCAGCAGCCCTTGCTCAACATCAGCATTGCAGTCGTGTGGTGGCCCCAAGAATCTGTTTTCTCCCTAGCTTCTGGCACTGCTGGAAGGACAGCTTCATCAAAAAGACACTGAGACCCTGGAGAGTGTCCAGAGAAGGGCAGTGGAGCTGTGAGGAGTCTAGAGTATAAGCGGCTGATGGAACTGAGGTTGTTCAATCTTGAGAAGAGGATGCTCAGAGGAGACCTCATCACTCTCAACAATGACCTGAAAGGAGGGTGTGTCAAGATGAGGGTCGGCCTGTTCTCCCAGGGTAACAGTGATAGGATGGGAAGAAATGGCCTCAAGTTGTGGCAGGGGAGATTCAGGTTGGATATGAGGAAAAATGTATGCTCAGAAAGAGCAGTGCTGCAGTGGCACAGGCTGCCCAAGGATGTGGTGGACTGTCCCTGGAGGTGTTCCAGGATTGTGTGGATGTGGCACTGAGGACACGGTCATTGGGCATGGTGGGGATGGGCTGGTGGTCAGACTGGATGAACTTAGTGGTCTTTTCCAACCTTATGATTCCGCAGTTCTATGAGTTAGCCCTAATACTAATGTCAACCACAGAGGCATGGAAATCTCGTACGGACCTCTTTCGCCACACTTCTATAAGCTTTCCTCAGCAGAGACCAGCATTGTTAAGGAGCAGGATATTTGGGAACTAGGATAATTCAGGAAGATTTTAGTCCTTCTCTCCCCAGATCCTGGACACATTTTGGGTGTAAAACAATATAACAAATGTGTAGGACATCAGTGATGTGCAGTCTGCCAGCAAAAGAACCTGGAGGACTTGCCCATATGTCTCTGTGCACAGAGACTTAAGCAGGAAAGCTTGCATGGTGACCTGTCCCAGCTCTCTCTGGCTATGCCCCAGCAATGGCCATTTTTCAGGCAAGTTGAGGTGGTGCTCTTGCAGCAGAGCTTTTGCTGATGAAGCCTATTTGACTCAGAATTCTCATCCAGAATCATCTCATCCATGAGGATGCTTTGTCTAGAAGGTGAGAAAGGAGAGTGAAGTGCACAAAGGGACAGCAGCTGGCTGACATTTTCAGCAGGAAGCATTTCAGCAATGCATTTCAGTGTATGGGGATTTGCTTCAGTTTGTTTCATATAGAACTGTGGAATCACAGAATGACTTAGGTTGGAAGGGAAAAAAGCCCACCCAGTTCCAACCCCATGCCATGGGCAGGGCTGCCACCCACCAGCTCAGGCTGCCCAGGACCCCATCCAACCTGGCCTTGAACCTTCAGGGGTGGGGTATCACAGCTTCTCTGGGAAGAGAACCTCGTGGAATATTTCAAAAAACCCTGAGATCAATTCAAGACACTTCACATCACGGGAAGACAGTGCAGGTGAGGCCTTTGATTTGAGACGGGAAATAAAACACAAACATTTTGCTCAACCAAAAGTGATTTTCTTCCTCAGCTTCTTATGTCTGTCTGGATATTGGGCCATGAGGGGTGAAGATGCCACAGGGTGTCCCCCTATTGCACCTAATGGCTGCCCCAGTGCATCAGACATCCTCAGAGATGCTGCAGTGAGGCCCCTTGTGCTGATGCCTCTTTCACTCTGCCCTTGTTGCCCCTCACATAACCGCTTTCGTCCCAGTGTGAGGAAGCTCCAGGCTCCAGACCAGGGGATGAGGGGCTGAATTTGGCTTTTTCATGTTCAGTTTGTGTTTCACAACACCAGCTTTTCAACAGGCCCACCTCCCCCTCCCTGCCTGTGGTGACTCATCCCAGGAATTTTAATCTCCGTTCTCTGTCTGTAGTTGTAAAATATAATACCAGCAAAGTTGGGCTTATTTATCCCGGAGCCATGAAACTGTTGTCAGAAGAAATTGATATGCACTACTGAGGGGTGAAAAAGGGCTGCTGCTGCTGGGGAGGATTTGACTTGAACAAGGCTTTGAATTCTCAGAGCTTCAAATGGAAATTTCCCTTTTTGAAGTGGATCCATTTTCATCTCTATTCCTTTCTTGTTTTTCGGACTACCTGAGCAGGACTTAGAGGGTTTGTTTGTGGGAGCATTACTTCCTGCCACAGCTCTTGTCTGCAAGAGGCTTCCACCACCATGCCATGTCTTATGGGGAGCAGCTGAGGGAACTGGGGTTGTTCAGTCTGGAGGAATTTCAGGGGAGACCCTATCACTCTCTACAGTGATCTGAAAGAGGCTGTAGCGAGGTGGGGATTGGCCTCTTCTCCCAGGTAGCAGAGATAGGATGAGAGGGAATGGCCTTATGCTGTACCAGGGGAGGTTCTCATTGGATGTTAGGAACAATTTATTCTCAGAAAGAGCGGTGTTGCAGTAGCACAGGCTGCCCAGGGAGGTGGTGGAGTCACTGTCCCTGGAGGTTTTCTATGGCATTGCAGAGACCCACCACAGGTCCACTACAGGAATTAACTAGAGACCACCCCAATGAGTTGCATCTGACCCTGGTGCACATCTGAGCTGCCCACTGTGCCGTGATTTCTTCTTTTGAGCGTGCTTGTGCACTTCCCCTTGACAGCTCAGCTTGGGATGCTTCTCAACTCCTGCCCTAAGTGAGAAGCCAGCATCTCACCAGCTACAAGTCCAGTGGAAAATGGGATGCAGTGTGTTACCTGAGGTAAGGAAAAACAAGGGTCCTTCCCAGAGTGGAGAGATACTCAATTTTACTTTCTCTCTGGGCTGAGGAAGCAGTTGACCCACTGAGCACATCAGCACTGGTCTTCCAGGTGCACTGCTGGGAAGTTTGCTCTAGGCATTGCTGCAAGGCTCTGCTGAGAGAACTTTTCCTATGACTATGAGAAGAATTTGTACCTCATCCAGTGAGAAGCCATGTTGGAGTGAATGGCTGTTATCACCACCCTCACTATGCACAGCCTTCTAGAGACACCGCCCAACCATCTTAATGGCTTTTAAAGCCAGGCTGGCCCAGCAGCTGCTGGATTACCATCCTCTGGATAGGTTTCAGCAGCCAAGTACATCCCTCTAGGCTCTCAGCACTCTGGACAAAGATTTGCCTGTGTTACCATGAGCTCATTCTAGGTGCTCCAGATCAAATCATATCATCTTCCCCTTCCTTCACAGATATCTAAGGCCTAATGTCTGAAAAAAGAAGCAGATCAAACATGTAAATTTGAACAGGGATTAATTACACACTTGCAACTGAATTTAAAAAAAAAAAAAAAAAAAAAAGTTTAGGTTTGTCTGCATTAACTGTGCCCATAGGGATGTTCCTTTGTATGTGATGATGCTCCATGAGATATTAGGTCTAGTTCCACCAGATCTCCTGAAAAGCCTGGAAGGCTTGGGGAAACTCTGCAAATACGTTTCAGCAGGAGGTAGACAATGAGAAGGGAAGTGTCGGCATCTCTTCCTCAGAGCATGGGAGAAACCTTTATTGAGTGGCCTGAGGCTAGTTCTCAGCTCCTGGATTTCAAACAGATATAATTATCACTTGGATAAGGTTCAGAACTAGGAGGGAGCTGCCAAATCTTTCATGAAGGAGTAAGAATCTGGGATAAAAAAACAAGAAAGAAAGGAGGAATATGATTTAACAGCGTAGGTGTTGTCTTGCATATATGATGCACTAGGCAGGATATACTCCCTGTGGTGTCCTATAGCCTGTCTTATAAACCCTCTTTTTGTTTGCTTGTTTGTTTTTGCAGCATGTGTGATGTAATTTCATTTAACTGATTATTTATTTATTGCATTTATTCATGGCATTTAAAATCTAGCTGAAACCAAGTGGTACTGTAAATGTCTTTACAGTACCTACTGTCCAAAGAGCTCTAACCCAAGGAGTTTCAAAAAAACAAATAGAATAGCTGTATTGATCTTCCAGGGATCCCACTGATTCTCCAAAGCTTTTGAGCTTTTTTACTCAGCCCTATAAACTGCCTTTCCTTAAAGCTTCCCAAGTAAATTCTAAGTCCAATGGATTTCCATTCACACTTTTCATGTTGACTACATGCCTTAAACCTTCAGATCTGCCTAAGCTGCAAATCCCTTGTGTAATCATTGTGATGAAATCCCTACCAATATTTGAGTATAAGCTTACAGCCTTTGCTCACTGAATTAAAAATCAAGGCCAGCTGGAAGAAAGGAATGCTTTCAGAAAAAAATATAAGATCAGAGAATTACAGAATGGCTTGTGTTGGAAGGGACATGAAAAACCATGTAGTTCCAACCCCCTGCCATTAGCAAGGACACCTTCTACTAGATCAGATTGCCCAGAGCCCCATTCAGCCTGGCCTTGAATGCCTCCAGGAATGGCACATCAAGACCTTCTCTGCAAAACATACTCCAGTGTCTCAGCACCTTCACGGTAAAGAATTTCTTCCTAATGCCTAAGCTAAATCTGCCTTCTTTTAGTTTCAAGCCATTACCCCTTCTCCTATCATTACACTCCCTGACAGTCTCTCCACAGCTGTCTTGTAGCCCCCTTTAAGTACTGACAAATCAAAGTTGCCTTTGTTTTCCAGACATAGTTTAATACAAATCCATTTCTTACAGTATTTCCTACTGTATTCTTGTATACTCTTTATACCTTCTAGGTATTAAAAAACAAAAAAACAAAAAAACAAACAATCACCATCCTGATGGTTTCTGGATGTAGGTTGCTGCTGCCATTGTCTCACTCAAGTAGCACTTCATACTGGGTACTTCATCACTGTGCCTAACACTCCAAGCCCCCAGTTCCCAGACTGTGGGAGCCTGCTGTAATACATGCTCAATAGCATTTGCTGCATTCATGTCTGTGCTCATACTTTTATGTCAGGCAATCGTTAAACTGCTACTTCATCTCCTGCAATTGAGAAAAAGTGACCTTCCTAGATGTGGTCTTCTTAACTCATGCACAGCTATGGGAAGTCTGCCCAGAGACCATCCTTTAGGCTTCCTATTCAGGGAAGAAACTCTGAAATGGTGAGTGTGCTCTTAGAGCCCCCTTACTGGTAGTCTAAACTCAAGCCCATACGGATGAAACCTTGTGCTCCTTTCACAGTATTTTCAGGAGATGCCTTTAACTGTTTAAACTCTTCTAATCATTCTTTGTCCAGCTGCTGTCTGAAAATGCCTGCTCCACAAGATGCTGTGGTGGCTGAGTTGCTCTCTCCTAGGCCTCATTCTACACAACCACCTGCTGCCCAGATGAAATTTCTGATACCCATCGTTCCACGTACACCATTAGTAGTTTTGTGGCATATATGAGGTGATGGAATGGACCTAAACTGTACCATTTTGCATAAAAGGTTCAAATACAAAACATGTTCTTTTAGACAGTGACCTCAAAACACAACGTTTAACAGTCTCAAAGCCATCTCTGAAAATGTTGACTGCTCTTACCACAGAGTAATGCAGTCATT